>NC_090341.1:30530162-31142662 GCF_035084215.1 Heptranchias perlo | reverse complement strand
CTCTGGAGTCTCCCAAGGATCTGTCCTTGGCCCCCTTCTATTTCTCATCTGCACGCCGCCCCTCGACGACATCATCCGAAAACACAACATCAGATTCCATATGTACGCTGACAACACCCAGCTCTACCTCACAACTACCTATCTCAACCCCTCCACTGTCTCTCATTTGTCACATTGCTTGTCTGACATCCAGTACTGGATGAGCAAAAATTTCCTCCAACTAAATATTGGGAAGACCGAAACCATTGTCTTTGGTCCCCACCGCAAACTCTATTCCCTAGCCAATGACTCCATCCCTCTCTATGGCCACTGTCTGAGGCTGATCCAGACCGTTCGCAACCTTGGCGTCCTATTTGACCCTGAGATGACCTTCCAACCATATATACGCTTCATCACCAAAACAGCCTATTTCCACCCCCGTAACATCACCTGTCCCCACCTCTGCCTCAGCTCATCTGCTGCTGAAACTCTCATGCATATTTTTGTGGATAGACTGGACTATTCCAATGCTCTCCTAGCTGGCCTCCCATCTTCCACCCCCTATAAACTTGAGCTCATCCAAAACTCTGCTGCCCGTATCCTAACTTGCACCAAATCCCATTCTCCCATCACCCCGTGCTCGCTGACCTACATTGGCTCCTGGTCAGGGAACGCCTCGATTTTAAAATTCTCATCCTTGTTTTCAAATCCCTCCATGGCCTCACCCCTCCCTATCTCTGTGACCTCCTCCAGTCCTACAACCCTCCGAGATCTCCGCGCTCCTCCAATTCTGGCCTTTTGCACATCCCTGATTTTAATCGCTGCACCATTCGCAGCCGTGTCTTCAGCTCCCTAGGCCCTAAGCTCTGGAATTCCCTCCCTAAACCTTCCCGCCTCTCTACCTCCCCTCCTTTAAGACCTCCTTAAAACCTACTTCTTTGACCAAGTTTTTGGTCACCTGTCTTAATACCTCCTCATGTGGCTCGGTGTCAAATTTTGTTTGATAACGCTCCTGTGAAGCGCCTATGGACGTTTTACTACGTTAAAGGCGCTATATAAATGCACGTTGTTGTTGCTGCTGTTGCTAACCACTGCTCCCGTTTTCTCTCGGACCTCCTCTTTAAGAGCTGAGATTGGCTTTAAGAAGTGTCAGATCTACTGAATTTCGCGCCCTCCCAAATTGTGAACTGTTTATGAGCAGCCAGATTTGTGTTGGCAGCTAGCTTGCAAATTTAAATCAGGGCCGAACATTAATATAGTCCAAGCCTTCCAATGTCATTGGGTGGGTGCTTTGATTGCTCCACTCACTGCCCGCTTGATATAGATGCAAAATTGGGGCCTACACTTTAAAAGTAATTCATTAGGTGTGAAGTGCTTCGGGATGAGGATGTGAAAGCTGCTATATAAATGCAAGTTCGTTCTTTCTTTTCTTTCATTTTGACTTGGTGCTACAACATGCAACAGCAATGTCTGAGGCATTTTTAAATGTCAGCCCCAAATTTTAACTCGAAGTATTATGAACATGGAAGTGCAGGTGTGAAAGATGCCAGCGGTTGTGCCATTGCTTCCCATGTTCCATGGCTGATGCTGGACCTTGTTCGGGGCATAGTGCTTGTGGCATACATACTGTGCACATAGAATTAATATGAGGTGTCAAATGTAGGTAGCCTTACCTTGATAATCTCCCTATGATGTGACAATTTCTTACGCATCTGCTTCTATCACTTATGAGATTTTACTCGATCAGCCACCTGCTGCCCTATTGGCTACACATTCAGCCTCAAATATGTTTACCATCCTCTATTGCTCCTCTTCCAGCAAAACGTTCAAACTATCATCAGCAAAGGGGCAGTTCTGCTCATGTTCCCTTGCTAACCTTTTACAGCTGCTGTTCAATGCAGCTAAAGCAACCAGCTGTGTTAAAATGGAGCATCAGTCCTTTAAGAACTGCTAATCTCATGATACCCTGCACCCTCCCAATCATTGCACTTATGGGAAACATGTAGAGAGCAGATTCCAATTATTGTAATAAGCTGATGTCAATCCTGCTTCCATTTCTGCTGGGATTACTGAATTGTCCCTTAAGGGGGAATGCCTCAAATTTTGACTTTTTGCTCATTCCTAATGCACAGCTCACAGAACTAACTGTGTATTCATTCAGATTGTTTTCTGTACCTAATTTGATGCCTGAGTAATGATTTCCCCATTGTAAATAATAAATGTGTTTAATTCAGTTACTGGGAGGTGGTACGAATACAACAGTGCAACAGGAGCAAGGAAATGGAAGGAAACAAATGAGCCAAATGAGAAAAACACAAACACTGTGCCTGAGAAACCTAAGCCTGAGAAACTCCAGCCTGAGAAACCTAAGCCTAAGCCTAAGAAACCCCAGTCACCAAAATAAAGAAAAATTATTTCAAGGAATAAGAAAGAAAGATTTTAAAAAGATGTGCATCCTCCTAGTTAATCAATATT
Organism: Heptranchias perlo; assembly: GCF_035084215.1. Lineage (NCBI taxonomy): Eukaryota > Metazoa > Chordata > Chondrichthyes > Hexanchiformes > Hexanchidae > Heptranchias > Heptranchias perlo. The sequence continues at coordinate 31,140,208 of NC_090341.1, read as the reverse complement.
TGCTCACTTGTACAATCTGCACAATTCTATTGAACAGTTTGCAAATCGAATTAATAAGTACATATATCATTCAGTTACATATTTTTAATTAACAACAGGAATGGATTTTGAAATGTGATTCACAAAATCTGATTTATGTGTAATTTGCAACCAATGAATGCATATATTATATAAAATTTTAATCTTCAGCCCACAAAAATATTTTATTATAATACTCTAAGTATATTATAATTTTGCTGAAATATTAAAGACTTCTTTGCAATTAATCACAAACTTAATATTTAAAGCGTTTTACAGAGCAATGAAAATAATGAACGTTTAATGAATAAATAATAAAAAACAATTTTCTTGTCATTACTTTGATTTAACTAAATTATTCACCCATTTCTAAAGCCTGTGCTTTTGTTGGATCAAGTCTTAACAATAGGAGTTGGTTCCTTTTTTGTTTTTTTGTAAATGATCTTGGCAGAGATTTGGTTTAAATGTGTTTCTTGTATTGGTGATTTGGAGTTAAGTATTTCAAATCCCCAAAAATCAATTCCATTAGAACGTTCTATTCCCAGGTGATGGTCTGTTCTGGAGATATTCATGAATTGCAGGGAGAAAGGAAGAAACAAAAACAGGGCTGATTCTGCAATCTAGCTGTCTCAGTGGGGAGCCACAATCACAACGATCATGTCATGGGGTCGCAGGGGTGGAAAGCGCAATGCGTCTCGCACATTTTCGATGTCCGAAATGGGAGCCACAAAGCCGAATTCAGAAGTGTGACGTTACATACCATAAAAGCACTAGAAGAGTGTGCAACACTGTATTGGTCCAGGTGCTCGACACCAAACACAGGCATCATTTAAATATTATAATCAGGGTCGTGCACCTGAATCGGGCCCTTTTTGACTGATCTGCTATATATTTCCAGCATTTTCTATTTTTTTATTTCCGATTACCAGTATTCGCATTTTTTTCCTTTTTATTTTACAACATAGAGAAGGTACTACTTGTCTTGAAACCGATATTTCAGCTACCAATGTGAGACTGGTATTAAATATTAAATATATTTGTAAGTAATGTGTGAGAATTTACACATCGTTTCAGCAGAATTTCAGCACAGAATCGGAGTAACTAACTTTTCTTTGGCAGCAAAATGGGGCGGAGGCCGTTCCTGCCGGTTTTTCACCCAAATCGATCCCCCAAATTCCCTTGCACTTTTTGGCCCTTTCTGCGATCCACTCGCCAAGTCCCAGGTAGTCTCATTTGCATAAATTATAATGAGGGTCAGTGCTACTGCAGCTCTGAGTTTCCTGCTTTTACACACGCAAACACTCAGAGTAAATTAGACTCAGAATTACTAGGTGCAGCTGAGATGCGTGGAAGCGAGGAGCTTGTGAGCCTGAAGATTGTGTAGAGTTTCAATAGTAATTAATGCAGCTGGGAACCACTCTTTGCAGCAATGTACATACGCACATACTGCCATTCTGCCTATGCAGATCTGGACTTGCTTCTCACTACTTCTGATAGTGTGAGACCACCGGGAGATTTTCAGCTCCCCCCCCCCCCATCCACCGTGAAGGCTTCTCAGGAGCAGGTGTGGCATTCCCTATGGAAGAAGAGGACCAACACAAGATGAGCAGAGTCAGGCTGAAGGAGAATGCACCCCCATAGAACATACAGCCAACAGGCCACATGAGGACCTTAGTGAGGAGATGTGTATAAGAGTGTGCTTCACTAAAGAGGCAGGAATGCTACCATTGAGCCATCTCCTTGTAGGTAATATATCGGAAAGTATTACAATGGGGCTGTAACGGGTGGCTTGTTAGGCAAGATGACACTGTCCTCTGAAAGCTATTATAAATAGATTTATCTGAACAGTTTGCACATTATTTACAAATCTATTTATGTAATGGGCTGAACTATTGTATTAAATAATATTCAAATTCTTTATTCACAAGCAAAACAGACCATTCAGAATTTAAAAAATCATAAATATCAATTCATAATAAAGTAATTTACATTTAAAAAAAACTAAAATACAAGACAAACATTTACATATATAGATTAAAGTGCAGGTATAAAAACAGCAACAAATCCAATAAAAGGTGTTAAAATCTCCCAACAAATGGTATACAAACCCTGAGGTGTAAGCCAGCAGGTTTTATACAAACATACAAAAATGATGGGCAGGAAAGGCCAGGTGGTCCATCAAGCCTGCCCCGCACTCACGATGGCTGGAGCATTATGAGCAGACACTATCCACCCACCACACACACAGCCATGTAATCTGCTGGAGAGGCAAAAAAGCAGAAAAAAATCCAGGGCCAATAAAGAAAAAAATATTCTCGAAATTCCTCTTCGACCCCCTCAGGCATTAAAAACCAGTCCAGGAGATCACATGGATTATTTGTAAAACCACTTACCTTCTATATCATGCAATCTCTGCCTCAGACAAAAAACGGTCTAGCTCCCCTCTTGAAGGCACAAAGAGAGTGAGCACCCACCCCACCAGCCGGCAATGAGGTGTTTCAGTTAACCATGCCAAAAGATTATTAATCTCCAATTGACATGGAAACAGACTCACATCATTTATTGAGGGCATTTCAATCTGTAGCAGGTGTTTTACTGCCTTCTTGTTGAGGGATAGAAGCTCATCATCCTTTGCAGCAAAGCCTTCATCAGCACAGACAGTCCTTTATCTGTCATGGTTTGTATTTTAAGCTTAGCATTTCTGAAATGGTGAGCTATTTGTTTTAGGATCATGATAAAATAGAGGGTTAGATCTTGATTCTGTGCGATAGTCTAAAATAGGTGAAAGCAAGTCGGCAGCCCGTTTTACATCTCCCGATTTTTATTTGCCGACTCGCTATCGCCCATTTTACACGATTGCACAGAGTCAAGATCTACCCCAAAAAGTTTGCTTCGTAAATTTTCTGGATATTATGATAAATTAAGAAATCCAAGTACTTTAACCAGATATATTAGGATCAATTTCCTGAATTTGCGTGACTCGTGGAGAGCCATGCCCTCTGGCTGCAAACCAGGAAACCGTGGGCACACCACCATGGTAATGGATGGAAGATTATGATAGAGTGCATGAGATTTTTCAATATTTGGGAAAGGCTCCACACCAGTAGTGTGAATTTAGAAAATGACGCCTATTGTTGAAAGGATATACTGAAAAGTAAATTTAGAAAAGATATAAGTAAAATCTTCTGTACTCAAAGAGTGCTAAATGTTTGAAATAATCTGCGAAGCAAGGTAATAGAGGCAAAACCATTGGGTTATTCAAAATACTATTAGATGCCATGAGTTAAAGTTCTGGAGGGATGAGTTTCAATGGATTGAATGGCCTTTTCTTATATTTAAATAATTTTTTGCATCATGTCAATTTAAGTCATTTAAATGAATACCTTGTTAAATACTTTAAAAATAATTTGTTAATATCGTCCTGTCTGTCATAATAAGGTTGATTTTAAATGCTCCATCCCAGCATGAAATCCTGCCTGGTTTCCTTTTCCATTGACTTTTGCCTGTTTCCCACCAGGTGGAAACAGTTAAAATTGACCCCATTAGCCTTACTCTGGCAATAATTGTTACTTCCCTGATGAATTAAACACAGATATAATGCTTTGCCACAGAATGACTAAAATATCATTGAAACCTGTTATTAGGGATAGACCAGACTAAACTACAGCAGGCAGCCATTTTCTGAATGAATTAACATTGTAACATTGTATTGTAAATCACAATTGAAGTAGGTTTAAATAGTACTAACACACACTAACTTCTTTGGCTTTATTATTGAGTAGCTGCAATATTTCAAGTGATTGGAGTATTAGTTTTATAATATGACAGTTTTACAGCAGAACAGTTTTACAGGAACAGAGGAAGGAGATGTAAAGTTGCCCATTTCAGAGAATTTACAGACACAGAACTGACGATTTGGCATTGATAGAATAGCAGTGTCTGCATTGTTTGCACCTCAGCAGAGACTTGTTGGCTGACACAGCCATCAGTTACATACCGTGGCAAAAATTACAGCTGTCAAGGTAACAAAAACTATCGAGGTCAATTTGAACTGTTCTCACCAGGCGGGAGATGGGCAGGTTGATCGGCCGCCTGTTTTACACCCCGTCTGATTTTTCTCTCCATTGACTTCGACGGAAAAGATAATCGGTTAAGTTTAGAAACGTACGGCCGACCCAACCCATCCGTCTTGGAGGACAGGCAGTGGCAGAAAATGGAGTACTGAAGGTGGCAGAGGGACAGGGAGCTGCAGTCGCAGTTACAGTCACACAGAATGTCAATGGTGACTTTAACCAGGACGGTCTTAATGCTGTGGGCTTGCTGGATTGGAGGGACTCAAATAGACACTGGAGAGAGACGGCACATTCAAAGGCTTTGGAGAGAAAGGGCTGGTTGGAGACAGAGCAGTGGATGGACTGATGCTATCTTCATTGTTTTAATGTTGTATTTTCAGTAACTTGCTAATGGTTAGAGTTTTCTGCTTGTGTCTTTGCCAGCCTGTGATTTTTTTCTCCCCTTTCATTTTAATGGACAGAAAAATCGCAGGCTGCAGAGTGTGCAACAGGAAACACCAGCCGCTGTGTCTTGCTACTACTACTGAGTACTATGCTATCTTGAAATGAATATGATTAGTAGTTCATGCTTGTGCATACTTGTTTTCTGCATAGTATATTCACTTTTCAAAGGGAGTAAGAAGATGATGGTGGACAACCTGCTTGGCCTCCAATGGGCGAATTCACAATAAAAAGACAATTTAATAATCCTGTGTATGCTATCTCAGACACTGAACGTATAAGAGATAAGGTTTTGGTTCCTGGCAGACTCTATCTGCTTTTGGAAACTGTAATATGAGACATACATGCTGGGAGAAGCCTGAATTGTAACACGCTCCCCTTAATTTCCTTACTTTGTTTACGCAAGCTTCTTAGCAACCAGCAGATATTATTGCCAAACTTGATTAACAGTTTTTCAGTTGTCTGTTTTTGATATTTTTAATTACACCATAAGGCAAAAGTAAACAACAAAAATAAATGATAATATTGAAAATCACTGTGTACCTAGCACCATTTATCAGCAAGAAATAGAATAACCTTTTTGCAAAGTATATTTGTGTTATTTGTTTTTTCTTGATAATTACAGGGAGCTGGTTGAAGCCTATGGTATAGTTCACTGTTGCTTACTTGAACAAAAGAAGGCAGCCCCTCTTTTAGCAGTGTTGTAAGTTCATTAAGGTTCAGTGTGAGGATGTCCTCCTCTCTAGCAGAATACTTACGGAAGACTTAAAGTAGGTGATAAATTGCTAGATCTTTTGCAGTCATCTAAAATGAAAACTGGTACAGAAAAGTAATCTACATGAAATTCTTGCTTCCTGGTATGAAGAAAAGCTAAGTAGGCTTGCTTTGTATCTTGTGTAGTAATGAGGCAACCAGGAAATATGTGAGAAACAGCAAGCTCTGTGCAGATTTTAAGAACGTCAATTACAATCATACCATTGCTGTATTGCCATATTAGCTACCTGGCATTACATTACTGCACAGCTTGTCCACATTTTTCTGCACTTACTACCGGAGCTGTGGGTTTATAGCTTACTTGCGCGGTTATTGGGCGCGCAATATCAGGAAAACCTGATATTACCCTGCTAGAATCATAGTATGGTTACAACACAGAAGGAGGCCATTCGGCCCATCGAGTCCTGCTCTCTGCAAGAGCAAACCAGCTAATCCCACTCCCTGGCCCCATCCCCACAGCCTGCAAATTTTTTCCCTTCAAGTACTTATCCAATTCCCTTTTGGAAGCCACGATTTTTTTTTTTTATTCGTTCACGGGATGTGGGCGTCACTGGCAAGGCCGGCATTTATTGCCCATCCCTAATTGCCCTTGAGAAGGTGGTGGTGAGCCGCCTTCTTGAACCGCTGCAGTCCGTGTGGTGACGGTTCTCCCACAGTGCTGTTAGGAAGGGAGTTCCAGGATTTTGACCCAGCGACAATGAAGGAACGGCGATATATTTCCAAGTCGGGATGGTGTGTGACTTGGAGGGGAACGTGCAGGTGGTGTTGTTCCCATGCATCTGCTGCCCTTGTCCTTCTAGGTGGTAGAGGTCGCGGGTTTGGGAGGTGCTGTCGAAGAAGCCTTGGCGAGTTGCTGCAGTGCATCCTGTGGATGGTGCACACTGCAGCCACAGTGCGCCGGTGATGAAGGGAGTGAATGTTTAGGGTGGTGGATGGGGTGCCAATCAAGCGGGCTGCTTTATCTTGGATGGTGTCGAGCTTCTTGAGTGTTGTTGGAGCTGCACTCATCCAGGCAAGTGGAGAGTATTCCATCACACTCCTGACTTGTGCCTTGTAGATGGTGGAAAGGCTTTGGGGAGTCAGGAGGTGAGTCACTCGCCGCAGAATACCCAGCCTCTGACCTGCTCTCGTAGCCACAGTATTTATATGGCTGGTCCAGTTAAGTTTCTGGTCAATGGTGACCCCCAGGATGTTGATGGTGGGGGATTCGGCGATGGTAATGCCGTTGAATGTCAAGGGGAGGTGGTTAGACTCTCTCTTGTTGGAGATGGTCATTGCCTGGCACTTATCTGGCGCGAATGTTACTTGCCACTTATCAGCCCAAGCCTGGATGTTGTCCAGGTCTTGCTGCATGCGGGCTCGGACTGCTTCATTATCTGAGGGGTTGCGAATGGAACTGAACACTGTGCAGTCATCAGCGAACATCCCCATTTCTGACCTTATGATGGAGGGAAGGTCATTGATGAAGCAGCTGAAGATGGTTGGGCCTAGGACACTGCCCTGAGGAACTCCTGCAGCAATGCCCTGGGGCTGAGATGCTTGGCCTCCAACAACCACTACCATCTTCCTTTGTGCTAGGTATGACTCCAGCCACCGGAGAGTTTTCCCCCTGATTCCCATTGACTTCAATTTTACTAGGGCTCCTTGGTGCCACACTCGGTCAAATGCTGCCTTGATGTCAAGGGCAGTCACTCTCACTTCACCTCTGGAATTCAGCTCTTTTGTCCATGTTTGGACCAAGGCTGTAATGAGGTCTGGAGCCGAGTGGTCCTGGCGGAACCCAAACTGAGCATCGGTGAGCAGGTTATTGGTGAGTAAGTGCCGCTTGATAGCACTGTCGACGACACCTTCCATCACTTTGCTGATGATTGAGAGTAGACTGATGGGGCGGTAATTGGCCGGATTGGATTTGTCCTGCTTTTTGTGGACAGGACATACCTGGGCAATTTTCCACATTGTTGGGTGGATGCCAGTGTTGTAGCTGTACTGGAACAGCTTGGCTAGAGGCGCAGCTAGTTCTGGAGCACAAGTCTTCAGCACTACAGCTGGGATGTTGTCGGGGCCCATAGCCTTTGCTGTATCCAGTGCACTCAGCCATTTCTTGATATCACGTGGAGTGAATCGAATTGGCCGAAGACTGGCTTCCGTGATGGTGGGGATATCGGGAGGAGGCTGAGATGGATTATCCACTCGGCACTTCTGGCTGAAGATGGTTGCAAACGCTTCAGCCTTGTCTTTTGCACTCACGTGCTGGACTCCGCCATCATTGAGAATGGGGATGTTTGCAGAGCCTCCTCCTCCCGTTAGTTGTTTAATTGTCCACCACCATTCACGACTGGATGTGGCAGGACTGCAGAGCTTTGATCTGATCCGTTGGTTGTGGAATCGCTTAGCTCTGTCTATAGCATGTTGCCTCCGCTGTTTAGCATGCATGTAGTCCTGAGTTGTAGCTTCACCAGGTTGGCACCTCATTTTTAGGTACACCTGGTGCTGCTCCTGGCATGCTCTTCTACACTCCTCATTGAACCAGGGTTGATCCCCTGGCTTGTTGGTAATGGTAGAGTGAGGAATATGCCGGGCCATGAGGTTACAGATTGTGCTGGAATACAATTCTGCTGCTGCTGATGGCCCACAGCGCCTCATGGATGCCCAGTTTTGAGCTGCTAGATCTGTTCTGAATCTATCCCATTTAGCACGGTGGTAGTGCCACACAACACGTTGGATGGTGTCCTCAGTGCGAAGACGGGATTTCATCTCCACGAGGACTGTGCGGTGGTCACTCCTACCAATACTGTCATGGACAGATGCATTTGCGACAGGTAGATTGGTGAGGACGAGGTCAAGTAAGTTTTTCCCTCGTGTTGGTTCGCTCACCACCTGCCGCAGGCCCAGTCTAGCAGCTATGTCCTTCAGGACTCGGCCAGCTCGGTCAGTAGTGGTGCTACCGAGCCACTCTTGGTGATGGACATTGAAGTCCCCCACCCAGAGTACATTTTGTGCCCTTGCTACCCTCAGTGCTTCCTCCAAGTGGTGTTCAACATGGAGGAGGACTGATTCATCAGCTGAGGGAGGACGGTAGGTGGTAATCAGCAGGAGGTTTCCTTGCCCATGTTTGACCTGATGCCATGAGATTTCATGGGGTCCAGAGTCAATGTTGAGGACTCCCAGGGCCACTCCCTCCTGACTGTATATCACTGTACCGCCACCTCTGGTGGGTCTGTCCTGCCGGTGGGACAGGACATACCCAGGGATGGTGATGGAAGAGTCTGGGACGTTGGCTGAAAGATATGATTCTGTGAGTATGGCTATGTCAGGCTGTTGCTTGACTAGTCTGTGGGACAGCTCTCCCAATTTTGGCACAAGTCCCCAGATGTTAGTAAGGAGGACCTTGCAGGGTCGACTGGGCTTGGTGTTTTGCCGTTGTCGTGTCCGGTGCCTAGTGGTCCGATGCCGGGTGGTCCGTCCGGTTTTATTCTTATTATGACTTTTCGTAGCGAGATTTTACAACTGAGTGGCTTGCTCGGCCATTTCAGAGGGCAATTAAGAATCAACCACATTGCTGTGGGTCTGGAGTCACAATTTGGCCAGACCGGGTAAGGGCGGCAGGCTTCCTTCCCTAAAGGACATTAGTGAACCAGATGGGTTTTTACGACAATCCGGTAGTTTCATGGCTATCATTACTGATACTAATATTTTAATTCCAGATTTTTATTTAATTAATTGAATTTTTAATTAATTAATTGAATTTAAATTCGCCAGCTGCCGTGGCGGGATTTGAACTCACGACTCTGGATTTTAGTCCAGGCCTCTGGATTACTAGCCCAGTAACATAACCACTATGCTACCGTATTGAATCTGCCTCCACCATCCCCTAGGGCAGTGCATTCCAGATCACAACCACTCGCTGTGTAAAAAAGTTTTTCCTCATGTCGCCTTTGGTTCTTTTGCCAATCACCTTAAATCTATGTCCTCTGGTTCTTGACCTTTCCATCAATGGGAACAGCTTCTCTCTATCTACTCTGTCTAGACCCTTCATGATTTTGAACACCTCTACCGATTTCCTCACAACCTTCTCTACTCTAAGGAGAACAACCCCAGCTTTTCCAGTCTATCCATGTAACTGAAGTCTCTCATCCCTGGAATCATTCTAGTAAATCTCTTCTGAACCCTCTCTAAGGCCCTCACATCCTTCCTAAAGTGCAGTGCCCAGAACTGGACACAGTACTCCAATTGTAACAGAACCAGTGCTAATAATAGTCTGTTGATCCTGTTGATTAATCACAGATCAATATTGACAATAGTTATTATCAGTGGCCATGGAAATATCCACACTTCAAATTATCCTTCTCTTCCAGCTAACGCATAGCATTGAGGAAACAACATTGTTTACCTACTGGCCCATTACTGAATAAAATGGCATGGCCTGGGGACAGAGTTGTGCAGTTAGTTAAACATTGTCCTTTCACTTCTGATACTTGGGGTTTAACTGATAGGATGTAAGACTCCCTTCACAGCCAGCTGTAAGTGTTCTTGATGAAATGAATTTGGACATTCTCAACTCAATTTCAAATAGCTGTGGACCTGCAGTAAAAAAATAGGTCATCACAAATTTAGAATAAATTGCAACATTACTTCAGGAGGCTATAAAATGTTTGGTACAGAAAATGTAAAAAATCACTCTGGTAGAGTAGAGTATACTCTACTGAGGTTAGAGTTGAGGCATATTGTTGAGACAGGTGGAAAGAGACCTATTCTGGTCTACTCGTGGTGTGGGTGACCTGGAAATGTTTATGTTGACACTGGGTTTGAAAACTGTTCTATTCTCCAGTACTGACAATCCTCACCTTATAAACGTCATTTTTTTCATTACTATTGGTCAATGGAAACAAAAATCAGGAGAGGTGTTTAATGGGTGGTTGAGCTGATATCACACATTTTACACTATTGCCTAAAGTCAAAATTACCCCCAGATCTAAGTAAGGAGTTTTTCAGAAGAATTTTAAAATGTGGTTTACAATTTAATTTAATTTAATTGGTAGAGTTTGATCATCTATTTCAAGCTTCTCCTATGTCTCAATCTTTTTATCGTCCATTGTTCTTTCTCAATTTTCCTTTCAAGTGGGTTTTGAGCTCTTTATTTTTAACAGCAATTATCTTCTGAGAGTTATGCTTGGTATTGAGCTATAATCTACCAGCTGCAGTCTTGCTTGTGTAAAATAAAGTCTCTACATATATTTATTCCTTTTCGAGAATTCTGGAATTAGTTTCTGCATAGGTGATGTTAAAGTATGGCATATCCAGCCTCTGTGGGGTCTAAATTGGGCCGTGCAGCGCCCGTTTTGTAGGCGCTTAGCGGCCTCTTAAACTCCAAAAACAGTGTCCGGAATGCACACACTTCTAGCGTGATCTGTGCCAGATGCTATATTGGTAAAGACGTTTGCACACACGCAGATAACGAACGCTGGCACCGTGTAAAGTAGGGAGAATATGCGGTAGATCAGTGTGCAACACTGCTTTAAAGGGACAGATCTGATTTTGGAACTCAATGCTCCAACCAATGCACTGTCTTAACTTCGCACAGCAGAACAGGTCTTATATGGCCTGGAGGACCCCCCCCCCCCACGCTATTTAAAGGGAGCATGCAGGTGTTGCAGGTTAGTTGCTGGATTAGTTATTCTGACTGTTGATACAATTGTACGTGTTTGTTGAAGCTTCCTATACTTGGAGAAAGTTGCAATATCATATAGAGTGTGGTCTGGCAGGTCCTGTATTACTGTCGGTGGCATTTAGAACAGTGCATTGAACGAGGTTGCTGCCAACCATGGGTAGCCTGCTAGGGCTCCTGACTGGGAGCATACAGAGAGGCCACGCAGAGCAGGTCAAGCTGCTAGCAGAGGGAGGAGGAGGAGGAGGCTCAGGGCACTGAGAAGGAGGCCATGTCCAATGAAGGCCTTCAGGGAACAATTCTCTTATCTCTACCTAAGCAAAGGTCAGTGCATCCGATGGCTGCGGTTCATGATGGAGGTTTGTCAACTGCTGCAGCCATAACTGCAGCCTTAGAGCAGGGCAAGGACAGCATTGCCTGTGGCGGTGAAGGTAACTGTGGCACTGAACTTGTACGGCTCTGGATCCTTTCAGGCTGCTGCAGGCGATATATGCAACATCTCGCAGTTTGCAGTGCACTGCTGCATAAGGGAGGTCACTGTGAGGCTCTCTATACAATGAGAAACACATTCATCTCATTCCTTCTTGACAGAGAGAAGCAGCATAAGCAAGCTCGAAGGTTTGCTCGCATTGCAGGCTTCCCCATGTTGCAGGGTGCCATTGACTGTACGCGTATTGCCATGCGTGCTCCTCATCTCAACTTGGCCATATTCATGAACAGAAAAGGGTTCCACTCCCTCGTGCAGGTCAATGCCCGCTACCCTGGCAGCAGTCATGACACCTTCATTATGCGGCATTCCAATGTCCCACCTATCTTTCAACTGGCATAGCAAGTCAAAGGCTGGCTACTGGGCGACAAGGGCTGTTCCCCCCGTGAAGTGGCTTATGACTCCAGTCAGGAACGCATGTACACGTGCAGAGTAGGCCTACAATGAGAGCCATGTGGCCACAGGGAACATTATCGAGTTCACTATAGGCGTCCTAAAGCAGCGCTTCCACTGCCTGGACCGTTCTGGAGGAGCCCTGCAGTACTCCACTGAGCAGGTGTCAAGATTTGTCGTTGTCTGCTGAATGCTGCACAACCTCACCCTTATGAGGGAACAAACCTTGCTACCACCTATCCGGCGAGACCCTGAGCCAGAGGAAGAGGAGGAGGAAACGGAGGAGGGTGGAGGAAGTGGAGGAAGAGGCAAGGTGGCAACAAGGTGCACAGGCCCTGTCTGCCAGGGCTCTGCGTACTGATCTTATTAATGAGTGATATTAGTAACCTCAACGACACCTCCCAAGTCACCAACAGTCCTACATTCCTCACCTTTCCTCTCCCACATGACCATCAAATCGTCCTTCTTATGATTACACATTGCTTCCTCCCACAGCTCATTGCATAAATAAAAACCACCACCAACTGCAAGTTCAAATACAAATTTATAAATTAACACATGAAATGATGTAAACAACATTACACTATTCACCCTTTTGCATTCCCTCAGTGCCTGTCATTTGTATGCCTTTATCTACTCTAGTGCTCCTATGAGGCGCATCCCCAGTGGCTGGAGCATGGGTGGTGGAAGACTGCTGACCTTCATTTGAGGAGCGTGCAGGCGACCTTGGAAGATGACCTCGAGCAACTCTGGGCCGGGAGGCCCGGCTTCAGACTGCACCATCTCGGCCTGGGCTGCAGCAGTTCGGCCTGGATGACTAACAGGGAACAGCAAGGACACTGGCGGAGTGGCAGGGGTGGGAGCAGGAATGAGAGAGGACAGTAGGTTCGTCTTCCATGGCGCTACTGCTACTCTCCCGGGTGGCACCTCAGTAATCCTGGTGATCTGTTGGATAACAGATCTCTGGAGTGCTGTGACCCCCTGGAAGCCCCGTTCCACAGTGGCACCCAGAGCCACAATAGCAGCAGTCTGAGCTTGTAACGCAGCAGGCTGAGCTTCTAAGGCAGCAGTCTGAGCTTGGTGACAGATGTTTGTGCTGCAATGGAAACTGTGATATTGGTCATCAGACACTGCATCATGGTGGGTTCCACAGGTGTACTGATGGAGGTGACCACCTGTTCCATGTGGGAAAGAATGAGCTCCAAGCTCTGCACAGAGCCCTGTGCCAAGTTCAACATGGAATCCTCCATGCCCCTTGACACTGCGCGCAGGCTTTCCAGTGCTCCAAGCATTTGGCTGTGTACGCTCATCAGCCGCCTTCTGTAGCCTGGCCCATCGAAGTCATCATCTGAATCCTCTGCAGCAGAACCATTGTGTGACCTCGCCCTCCGGCGAGCTGGCACCTGCGGTATCCGATCCCTCTGCCCTGGCTCCTGCGCACTTGTGCCCGGTGTCTCACCACGTGCAGATCCCTCCTCTAACCTAGCCTCCACACTACGCGCAGTGTCAGTATCTGAGGTGGTGGATGCGAGTGTCAGATCAAGCGACAGTGTGGCTTCATCATCACTGTCTTCTTCCTCCTCCACCTCGGACGTTGCCGGCTCCAGTTCTTCAATGACAAAGGGAGACGGATTGAGTTGTGGTGCGGGGAGGGGAGAAAAGCAGACGCGCGTGCTGACACCATCTGCAGCACCTGAGTCAGAAAAGATTGTGGGATGAGGGAGATGTGGGAAGCGAGAAGGAGGTTTAAATAGTCAGAGACCCTCATCGCCGATACCTCCAGCACTGCCAGGGACCACGGTTACAGCGACGGTCCGCCAAATTACCGCCAGCACTGTCTCCTCCATAGGGGTGAGGATGTGTAGGCGCGCCTGCCCTCCCCCAGGTCGTTCCTGCTGCCTGCTGTTATGTGCCACCTTCTTCTGCAAGGCAGAGGGAAGCGTGTCAGTGAGTGTCCTGCAAAGGTGTTTGGGTGATGTGCCTGTCGTGGTTGAATAGCTGCCAGTGTGTGCGACCTGTGAGTTGTGGGTGTGCGGCTGCTGTGTGAGGGTGAGATGCAGCATCCGACGTGCAGTGTTGCGTACGGATGAAATGAGTTTGTTGGTGGGAGGGTGATGGGGGCTGTAATACGTGGAGCAGTGGTGCAGTTGGTAGGATATAAGAACATAAGAACATAAGAACATAAGAAATTGGAGCAGGAGTAGGCCAATCGGCCCCTCGAGCCTGCTCTGCCATTCAATAAGATCATGGCTGATCTGATCCCAACCACAAATCTAAAGAACACAAGAAGTCGGAGCAGGACCCGGCCACATAGCCCCTGGGCCCTCTCCGCCACCCACAGGGCATTGACCGATCCGAACTCAGCTTCATGTCCAATTTCCTGCCCGCTCCCCATAACCCCTAATTCCCTTTACTTCTAGGAAACTGTCTATTTCTGTTTTAAATTTATCTAATGATGTAGCTTCCACAGCTTCCTGGGGCAGCAAATTCCACAGACCTACCACCCTCTGAGTGAAGAAGTTTCTCCTCATCTCAGTTTTGAAAGAGCAGCCCCTTATTCTAAGATTATGCCCCCTAGTTCTAGTTTCACCCATCTTTGGGAACATCCTTACCGCATCCACCCGATCAAGACCCTTCACAATCTTATATGTTTCAATGAGATCGCCTCTCATTCTTCTGAACTCCAATGAGTAGAGTCCCAATCTACTCAACCTCTCCTCATATGTCCGCCCCCTCATCCCCGGGATTAACCGAGTGAACCTTCTTTGTACTGCCTCGAGAGCAAGTATGTCTTTTCTTAAGTATGGAGACCAAAACTGTATGCAGTATTCCAGGTGCGGTCTCACCAATACCTTATATAACTGCAGCAATACCTCCTTGTTTTTATATTCTATCCCCCTAGCAATAAAAGCCAACATTCCGTTGGCTTTCTTGATCACCTGCTGCACCTGCATACCAACTTTTTGATTTTCTTGCACTAGGACCCCCAGATCCCTTTGTACTGCAGTACTTTCCAGTCTCTCGCCATTAAGAAAATAACTTGCTCTCTGATTTTTCCTGCCAAAGTGCATAACCTCACATTTTCCAATATTATATTGCATCTGCCAAATCTCCGCCCACTCACCCAGCCTATCTATATCCCCTTGCAGGTTTTTTATGTCCTCCTCACTCTCTACTTTCCCTCCCATCTTTGTATCATCTGCAAATTTTGATATGTTGCACTCGGTCCCCTCCTCCAAATCGTTAATATAGATTGTAAAGAGTTGGGGACCCAGCACCGACCCCTGTGGAACACCACTGGTTACTGGTTGCCAGTCCGAAAATGAACCATTTATCCCAACTCTCTGCTTCCTGTTCGATAACCAATCCTCCACCCATGCCAGAATATTACCCCCAATCCCGTGATTTTTTATCTTAAGTAATAATCTTTTATGTGGCACCTTGTCGAATGCCTTCTGGAAGTCTAAATACACTACGTCCACTGGTTCCCCTTTATCCACCCTATACGTTATATCCTCGAAGAACTCCAGCAAATTTGTCAGACATGACTTCCCCTTCATAAAGCCATGCTGACTTTGTCCTATTAAATTATGCTTATCTAAATGTTCCGTTACTGTCTCCTTAATAATAGACTCCAAAATTTTACCCACCACAGATGTTAAGCTAACTGGCCTATAATTTCCAGCCTTCTGCCTACTACCCTTTTTAAATAACGGTGTTACATTAGCAGTTTTCCAATCTGCCGGGACCTCTCCTGAGTCCAGGGAATTTTGGAAAACTATCACCAAAGCATCCACAATCCCTACTGCCACTTCCCTCAAGACCCTAGGATGGAAGCCATCAGGTCCAGGGGATTTATCCACCTTGAGTCCCATTATTTTACTGAGTACCATCTCTTGAGTGATTTTAATCGTATTTAGCTCCTCCCCCCCGAGAGTCCCCTGTTTGTCCAGTGTTGGGATATTCTTAGTGTCCTCTACTGTAAAGACTGAAACAAAATATTTGTTCAGCATTTTTGCCATCTCCATGTTTCCCACCATTAATTTCCCGGTCTCATCCTCTAAGGGACCTATGTTTGCCTTAGCCACCCTTTTTCTTTTTATATAACTATAGAAACTCTTGCTATCTGTTTTTATATTTTTTGCTAATTTCTTTTCATAATCTAACTTCCCTTTCTTAATCAATCCTTTAGTTACTTTTTGCTGTCTTTTGAAGAATTCCCAATCTTCTATCCTCCCACTAAGTTTGGCTACCTTATATGTCCTTGTTTTTAGTCGGATACTATCCTTGATTTCTTTACTTAGCCACGGATGGCTGTCATTTCTTTTACACCCTTTTTTCCTCAGTGGAATATATTTATTTTGAAAGTTGTAAAATAACTCCCTAAATGAACACCACTGCTCATGTACCGTCTTACCCTTTAATCTATTTTCCCAGTCCACTTTAATCAATTCCGCTCTCATACCATCATAGTCTCCTTTATTCAAGCTCAGTACGCTTGTTTGAGAATCAACCTTCTCACCCTCTAATTGGATATGGAATTCAACCATGTTGTGGTCGCTCGTTCCAAGGGGATCCTTAACTAGGACATTATTAATTAATCCTGACTCATTACACAGGACCAGGTCCAAGGTTGCCTGCCCCCTTGTAGGATCAGTTACATACTGCTCAAGAAATCCATCCCTGATGCACTCAATGAACTCGTCCTCAAGGCTGCTCTGCCCAATTTGATTTGTCCAGTTAATATGATAATTAAAATCCCCCATAATTATGGCTGTTCCCTTATTACATGCCCCGACTATCTCCTGATTAATACTTCTTCCAGCAGAGTTGCAACTATTAGGAGGCCTATATACTACGCCCACTAATGTTTTTTTTCCCTTATTATTCCTTATCTCCACCCAAACTGTTTCATTATCTTGATGCTTTGTCCCAATATCATTTCTCTGTATTACAGTGATTCCTTCCTTTATTAACATAGCCACCCCACCTCCCCTTCCTTCCTGCCTGTCCTTCCTGATTGTTAAATACCCTGGCATATTTAATTCCCAGTCGTTGTCACCCTGCAGCCATGTTTCTGTAATGGCCACAAGATCATACCCATACGTAGTTATTTGTGCCGTTAACTCGTCCATTTTATTACGAATGCTACGTGCATTCAGATAAAGAACTTTCAAATCTGTTTTGTGACGCTTAGTTCCTGCTTTTTCCTTTTTTAACACTTTACCTATTACTCCATACCTTCTGTCCCTTCCTGTTACGCTTTCCTCTCTCTCCCTGCTCAGGTTCCCAACCCCCTGCCACTTTAGTTTAAACCCTCCCCAACAGCACTAGCAAACACTCCTCCTAGGAGTTGAATTCACTCACCTTAACCACTCATGTCAAATCATCACTTTTCCCTGCACTGCATCCACGTGTGTGGCATTTACTTCTAGCGCCACTGCTTCCACAGCATGTGTCTGGAGGGCCTCCTGCCACCCTGCGGATACAGGATGGCCCTCCGTGCGTCCACCTCGTGCACCAAGGCCTCTAGTCTGAGAACCTTGGTGCACGATCTCTTGCAGGCCCAGCCATTACTACGTATCTTCCAGTACAGATTTAACTGCCAATGCAATTCCTGCAGCCACAGTTCACCTCCCCTTTAAGAAGTACAGGCTGCCTTTAAGTAGTGCTGGCCACGCCCCATATCGGGCCCCCTGCTGGTGCGTGCAGCCACTCAGCAGCACAGGTAGGGCTGGCTGCACGCAGAAATCATGGCCATCAACAGGCAGCACGAATCTCACGTGCTGTCTGCATCTAATCAACAGGAGCGGGGTAATCGCTCACCGCGATCCCAGCGCCTGTTTTGGGGGGGGAGGGTTTAACCAATTTAACCTCCTGTATCTTTTATTCATTAACACCAATATCATGAGTTATTGAGGATAAATCTATAACAGTTGGTGGATGTGCCACCTCTAATTTGTGGCATTTTGTTTATTTTAATAAAGTCTTTGTTTTGTTGCATTTGGCACTAGCTAATTAGTTTAGATGACACTCATTCTTTTGGTAGTTAAAACAACCACTACAATGGCAAAGAAATACATCTCCAGATAATATCCACTTGAACAAAAGTTCAGAAAGCAAGTTAACATTTTTAAAACAGTGCAGTCAGCTAGAGCTAATTAATGATGAAGAAGAGCAATTACTCCTTCAAAGAAGAGTCCTTTTGGCCCTGGGCAGTGCAGCTAGTGAAGCCAATTATGACAAAGAATGGCAATTTCCTTCAGGTTAGTTTATGACTTCTGTCAACTATGACAGGAAGAAGGCGAATGTTACTCCCACTAACCTATATATTGAGCTTTGGTAATTATTCTTGTCAGTCAGGTGTGGAAGGTGTAGGGAGTTTTAGATGTTCATAATGGAGCAGATCGAATCTGTATGCCTCAATTATTAAGTTCTTACTTCTCTCTGTCATTATGCTCCCATTTCCATTACTTTACCTTTCTATCTGACCTTTTTTTAGGTCAACGCAAAGGATTTACCCAAGTAATTATTTTATAGGAGCAATTACATTTTTTTCCCCCACTAACTGGGTTGGGGAGGGGGGGATATCTTTATATTGAAAATATTTCACCCTTTTCTGACCAGCAATTTTTAATACCAACTAAGCAACTGCAGAGATATTTTGGAGCTGAGGCTGGATACAAATGCCAAAACCAGCCAGTGGGCTGCATTATGATTACATGATAGTGCGAGCTCCCATACATAAAGCAAGCTGCATGCATAAGAAAGTGAAAACCCCACCATACACAAAAACACAAGACCATGTAAGACCTCCCATTCGTCTTTCTGCTTTATTTTCTCTCTCCTTTTCTCCCACTCACCCTCCCCCTCCTTTACGCCATCCCCCACTTTCCTGAAACCTGGGGCTTCATTTTAGCACCCGCTATCGGGTGCGTTCCTGGTGGGGGGGGGCTCCAAAAATCGGGGATTCCCGGGGCGGGTCGGGAGCCCGGCTCCAACCCGCCCACTTCCGGGTTCCCCACAGACGCGCCGACGTGCACGCGCAGCCCCCGCATGTGGGACTCCCGCAGGCAATTAAAGCCAGTGGGATGCCACTTGAAAATATTTATTGTGCTATTTCAGGTCATTAACTGACCTGATTAAGGGATTATGTGAGGAGGGGTGGGATTTTAGAGCAAACTGGGACTGTTTCCCACACTGGGGGAAACACTCCCAGGTCAAATGGACGTGTTGCAGCTGTCAGCCTGTGGCAGCTGCAAAGGTCCATTTGACAGGTGGGGGGGGAGGGGGGGAGGGGGGGGAGACCCTCACTCATTGCAGGAGGCCACTCTGTCACTTGGGACAAAGTTTGGCCTCCACCACCCTCCACCTGACAAGAAAATTCACCAACTTGCACACTTACCCCGGGGTCCAGAGACATGTACCTACCTTGCGGACCCCCTCAGATGTACATCTTCCGGATGGGGGCTACCGTAGCTGCAGTCATGACCTCCTCGGAGGGCGAACAGCATCACCAGCCTCACCAGCCTCGCCATCCACGCCGTCCACCTCTGACACGTGGAGCTCCACAACAGAGCGCTGTGACACATCCACCTGCACAGCAGGAGGGAGGGCAACGGCAGAGATAGATGCGTCGCCACAGGGTCCACAGACCGAGGTTCAGCTTCCTGGACCTCTCTGAGCAGCAGTGCACACGGAGGCTCAGAGTCACTCGACATGTAGTCGTGGACATCTGCAGCCTCCTTCATGCCGAGCTGCTCCCGGCTGGCCCGAGCACCATCTTCTTACCTGTCGCTGTCAAAGTCACCACTGCCCTCAACAACTTCTTCTCCGCATCCTTCCAGGGTGCCACCGGGGACATCGCCGTCGTCTCTCAGACGTCTGCACAAAAGAGCCCTGCAAATACACCTACACCCACTCTGCAGTGACACAATGGGTGTCATCAGTTGTGGGTCTTCATAGTGATCCTCAGGAAAGGGCATTATTGCACAAACCAGACAAGATTCGCAAAGACGTGGCAGTAGTGGTGCCAATATAATATGTAATGTCAGTTGGTCAGAAATTCAATATAATTAAAAACGATGACAAACCCTCAAACACCCTTGTGCATCCCCTTCATGCTCACGATACGTTTGCCTTACGCTGCCTACTGCACATATGTGATGCATGCCCTGTGGCTGCAGCACAGGTAGTGGCAGGTTGAGTGAGGCTGACTGTGAAAGAGATGCACGAGAGGGTGAGTATGAGATAGAGCCATGAGATTGTATGAGGATTGGGTTGAGTGGTAGTGGTGGGATGAGTACTGGCGAGGTGAGTAAGTGCAGGTAAGATGAGGATGAGCTTTGAGTGGGTGTGAGGAGTGATGTGACAGAGTAGTGTTGGCATTGCAGAAGGAGATGTGGGGTGGGGGCGGTGATGTGGCAGACGGAGTGTAGGGGAATGAGTAAGTATACTCACTTTGGCTGACCTACTTAGGTCATTGGAGCGCCTCCTGCACTGTATGCAGGTGGGCGATATGTTGGTAGTGCTGGTGACCTCCTCTGCCACCTCGGGCCAGGCCTTCCTGGTGGCAGAGGCAGGCCGCTTCCTCCCGCCTGCCGGCGGGATGATCTCTGTCCTCCCCCTCCTCCTCACCCCATCTAATGATACCTGGAGTGAGGCATCATTAAACTGGGAGCAGCCTTCCCCCTGGGCTGCTCCATGCTGTAATTTTTGCTATTTGTTGCAGCATCTGTCAGTGGAGGACTGCCCCTTTAAATAGAGCTCCTCCAGCTGACAGAGCTTACTGCGCATGCGCAGTCCGCCTGACGCGCAGATCAGCAGTGGGGAACCCGGAAGACCAGGTAAGTGGATCCAATTAGGCTGCGATCGCGGTGGGGGCAGACTGATTTCACCGGGCGTTACCCACACGCCCAATAGCCCCCCCCCCCGCCGCGAACCCGCAGCCCTGCTAACATCGAGCCCCTGATTCTTTCATTTTTCTCTTTTTGTTCTTTATCTTCCTGCTCTCTTCTCTGGTCCTCTTTAACCTCTTATCGTCTCCTCTCTTTCCTCTGTCCTTTCTCTGTCTTTCCTTTTCTCTCTTTTCATCTCTAGTCCTTTCTGTCTCTCTTTTTCTCTCTCAGTTCTGTGTACTCTCTCACACCCTCTGGTGCTTTCCCTCTCTCACACCCTCTGGTGCTTTCTCTCTCTCACACCCTCTGGTGCTTTCTCTCTCTGCTTCTCTTTCTCGCTCTCCTCTTCTGGTTGTCTGTCTTTTGCTTCTGTCCAATGTTATACCCAATTTATAGCACACAATTGGTAAAAGCTGCTCCCAGATTAGCTAAAATCCAGGGCTGGGCATTTTAAACAGCTTGGAAATACTGACGTTGGTTTTGTGCACAGTGCAAAGAAGAAGGGAACTGGAAGGATTATCATAGACTGGATCAAAGAAGCTTGTGAGCCCGTGGGCCATATCTTGAATACCACTGTCTTACTGGACCAATAATAACCTAAAATATCTCCATCTGGTTAAATTTGTTTACCAACAAATGATTTGTTGCATTTAGTTTGTTGTTCTCTTATCTTCATTATTAATTAAAAGTTATTGAGGTTAATTCCGGGTGTGAGCAATATTGGCACCAATCACCCAGGAATAAAAGCACCCATAGATATCCACTGGAGATGGAAATTACCAGTTTTTGACATTGATTTCCAATGTCTGAAATGGCTTGCTTACCTATTGTGAAATTAAGCTTATTAAGAGGAGAAAGGATCCAATTATGTGGTCTGAAAACACTCAAAGGAGTCATTAGATGTGTTGCCTATCAGTTAGACCTGCACTATGTATGACAGGTTTATTCCTTACCCTTTTACATGGTTACATTTTCTTGATTTTTCATCATATAGCTAGTAACTTGCACACACTGTCCTTCTTGGTTAGGGCTTTTGAGGATATAGGCTTCTCCAAAACTGGTATCAATGTCGTTCAGTAATTGGATGACAGGAAGTAAAAATGTAGTGACACAAAGGGTAAAGTCAGCATGTTCCTTTTCACAAAGAAGATGAGCAGAGTAAATTTCTATTAATCAGCCAGAAATCCTTGATTTGTCAAATCAAAAAGCACTGTACTATTTAGTATCTTGTTATTTTGAGGAATTTAAAAATAATGATGAAATGTTCCCTTAGCCCTGTAGACTTGCTGTAGAAACAACATTCCCGTGCTGCAGAAATTGGCGTTGAGAATTTGCAGAGTTCTTGGGACTCTAATTATATGTACATTTTTCAGAGAGACTCTGACACTCAGTGACATTCTTTAGTTGAGCTCTATAAATCAAAAGGGTAAATAAGTCACTGTAACTTGCATTGTCATCCAACCAGTAGACTTTTTTTTCAAAAGAAACGTCTTTTTCTTTTATTTCTTCTCATATGTGTTGCTAAATATTTTTTTATAATCTTAGTGTACAATGTTTTATTATATATTTTTTATTCAACTATCAGCTTGCAACATCACATGATTAAATAATGTTACATTTATTAAAAACAAGATTGCTCATTGTTATTTAACTCTTGCGGAAAGTCCTACACTGCATAGTCTGAAACAGAAACCCTTAGTTGCCTACACTGCATTGTTGTTGACTCTTTTGGCTACCAAATGCCCTCTTTATACTCATGTAACAAAATATCATCTTGAATTACAATTGTATTGTTTGAATTAAAGTGTAATTATTTTTTAGTTTTTACACATCGCAACTCGTGCATAAGATCAGACACTATTGTCAGGCTTGTCAACAAGATCATAAAATCTTCAAAGTCTATTGTTCTGTCTTTATCTTCATCAAGGTCAGAAATAATTTCTTTGTATTTTGGCTTCAGCTCTTGTCCCTGAGGAAAAAATCAGAATCAGACCACTTATAGACATTTGGACATTATTTTTGCAATTGTATTTTTTTCTAAAGTTCCCCTTTATCATCCCTTCACCGAAGTATGCATTCCACATTTAAGAAGGCCAGGCAGTCAGACTTGCAGTTGCTGGTACTTTGAATATTACTCTTGGTTTAGGCATCAAGAAGCCTTTTTTTCCTCCATTTGGCCAGCATTGCACCTCCAAATGGCACCACACCATCAGACTCAGGTCAAATGATGAATGTCCATCTGGAGAAAGTAGAGGAGCAAATGTCAGCAGGATCAGCTGTGATTTGACCTGCATCATGCAGAACATTAGAATTGTGGACCAATGGCCTATCCTCTGCTTCTCTTTTAATATTAAATAGAATTACATTACATAGAATTTACAGCACAGAAACAGGCCATTCAGCCCAACTGGTCTATGCCAGTGTTTATGCTCCACACGAGCTTCCTCCCACACTACATCATCTAATCCTATCAACATATCCTTCTATTCCTTTCTCCCTCATGTATTTACCTAGCTTCCCCTTAAATGCATCCATGCTATTCGCCTCAACTACTCCATGTGGTAGCAGGTTATACACTCTAACCACTCTCTGGGTAAAGATGTTTCTCCTCAATTGCTTTATTTGTCTATGTTTTAACTCAGTTATAATCCTCCTTCCTGGCATCCACTGCCACACTGCTATTCCACTGGAGGTGGATTTCTATATTATGTCACTGGACCTGACATCTTTTCCTTCCCCAGTTTGAAGGACGTGTCTACCAGTAAGTCTTCCATCTAGTTTTCTGAATGAGAATTAATGAAATTTGTCTTTTGAAGCCAGTTCAGTCAAAGCTAAGATTTGAACTAATGAACTCCAATGCTTTTCTATCAAGTATAACAAGAATCACCATGGCTTCTCATTATCACTAATAAGGACAATTTTCTCTGTAAAGTAGCATAGCAACACACACCAATTCAGCAATGGTAAACAATTTTTAAGAAAAACAAAAGAATCAGTCAAATCCAAAAGTAATTTCAGGTTGTCTGAATTCTCTGCCCAAGCTTTGCCATCACCACTTTTTAAAATTCATTAGATATAACATGTAATGTCTCAAATAAATTATATTTACATTTACTTAGCAGTTCCATGGAAGATTGTTAAAAATATTTAACCTATGTGAGGTTATTTTAATTTGGAACAGCCAGAGCTATTTCCCAGTTCCAATGCTCATTTCCCAGTTCCAATGCTCATTTTTGTGGTGGTGCTGTTCGAAATGATATGCAATAATGCAGGAATGTTAGATGCTGATACGAGCAGTCATTCAACTTCATCATTGAGCTAAATAATATGGTGAGAGCATACTGCTCTCCTAAAGAGCGATACATACTACAGTGTTCATATTGCAAGTTCAGAGACTTTTGCTGAAATTCCCTGTCCTATACACTATAGCACAGAAATGTTTAGCTGCCTACACTATTCATTCTTGTGTTGACAAAAGGCCTCTCTGTACATGAACTTTCCATCCTATTTCATTCAGCTGTGTAATGAAATGTAAGCTGAAGACAAATCCTTGAACCACAATTGTGTAATTTGAATTAAAATGTAATTACTTTTTCTACAAATTCCAGCATAAGATCTGATACTTGTCAATAAGATCATAAAGTTTTCAAAATCTACTATTCTTCAACAAGGTCAGAAATAATTTTGTTATCTACATGGACTCTTGGCTTGTTGAAGCTGGGAATGCAGGGTTCAGCAAATATCATTGTATTAGTTGATGCTCCAGAAAATATAGAGGAAAATGGGTGCAGACTTTTTGGATTATTAAAAAATAAAATAACTAACACCCCTGTTCAAAAATGGGGAGAGGGATAAACCTGGCAATTACAGGCCTGTCAGCCTATCGTTAGTGGTGGGGAAACTTTTAGAGACAATAATCCGGGACAAAATTAATTGCCACTAGAAAAATATGTGCTAATAAATGAAAGTCAGCACTGATTTGTTAAAGGAAAATCATGTTTGACGAACTTGATTGAGTTCTTCGGTGAAGTAATGGAGAGGGTTGATGAGGGTAGTGTGGTTAATGTTGTATATTTGGACTTTCAAAAGGCATTTGATAAAGTATCACATAATAGACTTGTAAGCAAAATTAAAGCCTATGGGATTAAAGAGGGAGTGGCAGCGTGGATACAAAATTGGCTAAGGGGCAGAAAGCTGAGAGTAGTGGTGAATGGTTGTTTTTCAGACTGGAGGGAAGTATACAGTGGTGTTCCCAAAGGGTCGGTATTAAAACCATTGCTCTTTTTGATATATATTAATGACCTGGATTTGGGTATAGGGGACATAATTTCAAAGTTTGCAGATGACACGAAACTCAGAAATGAGTAAACAATGTGGAGGATAGTAACAGACTTCAGGAGAGCATAGACAGACTGATGAAATGGGAAGAAACGTGGCAGATGAAATTTAATGCAGAGAAGTGTGAAGTGATATGTTTTGGTAGGAAGAATGAGGAGAGGCAATATAAACGAAATGGTACAATTTTAAAGGGGGTATAGGAACAGAGAGACCCGGGGGTGTATGCACACAAATCCTTGAAGGTGGCAGGACAAGTTGAGAATGCTGTTATAAAAGCATATGGGATCTGGGCTTTATTAATAGAGGCATAGGGCCCGATTTTACCAGGCCTGCGGGTTTCCAGCGGGTTGGGTTTCGGGAGCGTGGTCAACACGCTCGGTGAAATTAGTGGGTTGCCCACGCGATCGTAGCAGGCAATCCACTAATGGGATCCAATTACCTGCTCCTCCGGGCTCCGCGCTGCTGGTCTGCGCGTCGGGCGGGCTGCGCATGCGCAGTACGATCTGTCAGCTGGAGGCTCTCTAGTTAAAGGGGCAGTCCTCCACTGACAGATGCTGCAACCAATAGAACACATTACAGCATGGAGCAGCCCAGGGGGAAGGCTGCTCCCAGTTTAATGATGCCTCACCCCAGGTATCACCAGATGGGGTGAGGAGGAGGGGGAGGACAGAGATCTTCCACCCGGCGGGCGGGAGGAAGCGGCCTGCCTCTGCCACCAAGAAGGCCTGGCTCGAGGTGGCAGAGGAGGTCACCTGCACCACCAACATATCGCCCACCTGCATACAGTGCAGGAGGCGCTCCAATGACCGCAGTAGGTCAGCCACAGTGAGAACACGTAGTCTTTCCCCTACACTCCGTCTGCCACAACACTGCCCCCACCCCACATCTCCTTCGGCACCGCCAACACCACTCTGTCACATCACCCCTCATACCCACTCAAACCCCATCCTCATCTTACCTGCACCTACTCACCTCGCGAGTACTCACCCCGCCACTAACACGCAACCCAATTCTCATACAATCTCATGGCTCTATCCCATTAGCACCCTCTCGTGCATCTCCCTCACGGCCAGCCTCACTCAACCTGCCACCACCTGTGCTGCAGCCACAGGGCATGCATCACATATGTGCAGTAGGCAGCGTAAGGCAAACGTGTCATGAGCATGAAGGGGATGCACAAGGGTGTTTGAGGGTTTGCCATGGGTGTTACCTATATTGAATTTCAGAACAACTCACATCACACATTATATTGGCACCACCACTGCCATGTCTCTGCGAATCCTGTCTGTTTTGTGCAATAATGCCCGCTCCTGGGTATCACTATGAGGACCCACCACTGATGCCACCCATTGTGTCACTGCAGAATAGGTGCAGGTGTATTTGCAGGGCTCTTCCGCGCAGACCACTGAGAGACATCGGCGGTGTACCCGGCTGCACCCTGGAAGGATGCGGAGGAGAAGTTGTGGAGGGCAGTGGTGACTTTGGCAGCGACAGGTAAGCAGATGGTGCTGGGGCCAGCCAGGAGCAGCTCGGCATGAAAGAGGCTGCAGATGTCCACGACTACATGTCGAGTGAATCTGCGCCTCCGTGTGCACTGCTGCTCGGAGAGGTCCGGGGAGCTGCGCCTCGGTCTGTGGACCCTGTGGCGAGGGTAGTGCCCTCTGCGACACGTCTCTCTCTGCAGTAGCCCTCCCTCCTGCTGTACAGGTGGATGTGTCACAGCACTCTGTTGTGGAGCTCCACGTGTCAGAGGTGGACGGCGTGGATGGCGAGGCTGGTGATGCTGTTCGCCCTCCGAGGGGGTCATGACTGCAGCTACGACGGCCCCCATCCGCAATATGTACATCTGAGGGGGTCCGCAAGGTAGGCACATGTCTCCGGACCCCGGGGTGAGTGTGCAGGTTGGTGACTTTGACCGTCAGGAGGGGGGTGGTGGAGGCCACACTTTGTCCCAAGTGACAGAGCGGCCTCCTGCAATGGGTGAGGGTCTCCCCCCCCCCCCACCTGTCAAATGGACCTTTGCAGCTGCCACAGGCTGACGGCTGCAACACGTCCAGTTCAACTAGGACTGTTTCCCCCAATGTGTGAAACAGTCCCATGTTTCTCCAAAATCACACACAGTCCCTTAATCAGGTCAGTTAATGACCTGAACAAGCGAAATAAATACACTCAAGTGGCATCCCGCTGGCTTTAATTGCCTGCGGGATTCCCACCAGCGGGGGCTACGCACGCACCCCCGCACGTCATCGGGGAACCCGGAAGTGGGCCGGATCGTGGCGCGATCCGGTCACGTGCCTGTATATCGGGATTTTCGGGGCCCCCCTGCTGGAAACGCACAGGAAACCCGCCGGTAAAATCGAGCCCATAGAGTACAAAAGCAAGGAAGTTATGCTGAACCTTTATAAAACACTGGTTAGGTCGCAGCTGGAGTATTTCGATCAATTCTGGGCACCACACTTTAGGAAGGATGTCAAGGATGTTAGAGAGGGTGCAGAGGAAATTTACTACAATGGTACCAAGGATACGGGACTTCAGTAATGTGGAAAGACTGGAGAAGTTGGGATTGTTCTCTTTAGAGCAGAGAAGGTTAAGAGGAGATTTGATGGAGGTGTTCAAAATCATGAATAGTTTTGATAGAGTAAATAGGGAGAAACTGTTTCCAGTGGCAGAAGGGCTGGTAACCAAAGGACACAGAGTTAAGGTGATTGGCAAAAGAACAAGAGGTGACATGAGGAAACATTTTTTATCTAGAAAGTTGTTATCATCTGGAAAGCACTGCCGGAAAGGGTGGTGGAAGCAGATTCAATAGTAACTTTCCAAAGAGAATTGGCTAAATACTTGAAGGGAAAAATTTGCAGGGCTCTGGGGAAAGAGCAGGGAAGTTGAACTAATTGGATAGCTCTTTCAAAGAGCTGGCACAGGCACGATGAGCCGAATGGCCTCCTTCTGTACTGTAACATACTAGGATACTATGATACTATGAACTTCACAAAAGTAAATCTGATTTTTGAGAAAGTTGCTTATGAGAGAGGTCCTCGATAAATGTAGCAGCCAAAAAATTATATATTTGAAAGGGGCCAATGAATTATTCATTGTCAGAATTGGCATTGGGCCAAATTTTACTGTACAGCGACTGCTTTTAGTTAGACATGCCCTTGCACATTTAGTTTTTATATTTTTTGCATGGCTAGTTGCTGAACTTGCGAGCTGATAACGTCGCAGCGAGGGAAACAGGCGTCTGGGACCTGAGTGAACAGGGCAAGCAACTATGTATCTCCTTAAACAATCAGATTGAAGAATTGCGAAATAAACATGCAAGGACTGAGAGGGAAGTGTAAATTAGAATGGGTGAATTCAATGTCAAATCAGGTACAAAAATAGAAATAAAGAGAGGGAAAGAAAGATTGGATTAAGAGAGACAGAAAAAAGAGACAAGGGAAAAGTAAAAAACAATTTAATATAAAAAATTATACATTTTTAAAATCTTCAACAACAATTTAAACCTGAAGGAATGAGGCTCCACATTTGTAATAGTTAATTTTTAGTGCCAGAGAGGTTGACTGGCAGTAATTAATACTTATCACGTCGTTAAAAGGGTACTTAGACTGAAATGACTTGACTTAACTTCCTGTGGCGAGTTTAGTTTGTATCTACTGCGCAAGTACAACAACTTCATGCTATTCAATGATTTTCAATGGGGAGGCAGACAGCGAGATGCCGTTTTCGCGAAGCTAATAGTGGAGCGGCATATCTCGGACAGCAACTTTTGGATTTTTGAGTTTAACCGCGCATCTGCCCCTCACCTGAAGTTGCTGTACCATTTGTGCATAAATAACAGCGAGTGCCATTAGCCTCACCATTATTTTGACAGCAAAATCTGGGCCTATATTTTAAATTGTGTAGCTGTTGGATAAGTGCAATTAACTGTACCACTCGCGATATGGATAATAACGTGATTTCTCCTGAGGTTTTAATAAAATGCTTGAAAGATTTATAATTGGATTTCTTCTTGATTTTGAATCCTTTAATTGCTTTGAAGAGCTTTTGTCTAAATTGCAAGTGTGGGTTATATTCGTTCCAAACATTACTGTAGACTAGTCACTACACTAATTGTTCCTCTTTGGTCTACTTTAGAAATGACACCTAAAGTTGACATTCATCATTTCAGAAAAGATTGAGATTTGAGCTCTATGCAAGCTGAAATCATGATATAAACCATGAGGGTAAAACTACACATAGGGTGCGAACCTCAGTCTCTGAGTAATTGATTTTAACCTGCAATTTCTAAAAAAATGATATATTCAGTTTTTAAAGGTATAGGTTTAACATTCTGGGTGACAGGGCAGTTTAAGATTTGAATTATTTTATCATAGATTCAAATCAGTGAGTATATACAAGGACCTCAGACCTAGGTAGACATAGCTCACATAACAACCTATTAATGTCATAAATATTACATTAAAATTATTGATAGTGGAACTTCTAGTTGTGCATTGTTTTGCATATATTAAAAAGAGAGTTCTTAAAGAATGTTTGTATGATACGGTTTTTATTCCACTCATGAGCCAAACCATTATTCACTTGTGACTGTATTACTTGCAAGTTATTTAGTGATCTTACTTGTAGAAAACAAATGATATCTCAGAGGCCTCAATGGACAGAGATCCAATTTTGTTTGAAGAGGACATCCAGCCAGGGTTTAATAGTGGAAATATGAGGATAGATAAATACTCTGTGACTTTTGGTTACAAATCCAGCAGTATTTATGTAGGTTTTATTTTTCTCGGGAGATTAATACGCATGTTAGGGTCTATCATAGAGTGAATTGTACAAGATCTGTGGAAGGAATAGGTTTGATGGGCTGAATGGTCATTTCTCATTTCATGCTTGCATATATACCCAGTATCAATGTGTTATGCTGAACATGAAAAATGATTTTACATTTTAAAGGTATGGTTAGTCTAGAGATCTGAATAAGTGGATTCCTAGCTCATGTGGCAGTCTCAAATTGAATGAAATAAATGTTTCTTTCAGAAGGAGCAGTTAAGGATGGTAGAATGTGAGCTGGGAGGAACGTGGGATACATTATAGCAATCTCTATGAAAATATAAGAATAAGAATTTTTTCTGTGTGCGAGATGTAATAAAATCATAAACACATTTAAAAAGAACAGGTTCAGAATTTTACTACACCCCATGCATGGAGAAAATCGTCCTCTGTGGAGATGATGGGAGAACTCAAGGGGTTAATGCCTTTAGGCACCCCAAGGGTCAGTTGTTGTGGGTGGGGTTATTTTTGGATAGAAGGTTTCAGCTCATTGTTTGAAAAATTCCATCTGGCTGTTCAGCCCTTGCTTCTTATGTCTTCAGGAATGTTTTCAGTTGCTTTGAAATCTAGCTAAAATCTTTTGTAGTGCACCCATGATAATGAACAGACAACCTTTTATTTGAATTCTTTCAGCTACTGGTTGTATCCCATGCCTCCATGGGATCCACCTTGACTTTAAAAGGGGCAGAGTAACACTTGGTTCAATGTCTACCCATCTTTCGGATGTAATGCTAAATCAAGGCCTTGTCTGCCTGTTCAGGTGGATGTAAAAGATCCCATGGCACTTTTTCAGAGAAGAGCATGATGACTGCATTTCAAGAGTGATACATTGGCCAAGGGAGATCCTGAGGACATGAAAGGCGCTGTATAAACTTTGGCTTGGTGGGGGCTGGAGGGGTGAGCAGTTAAAATTGCAAAAATCAACTTATTGCCCCATTCCCGCCAGAAACCTGCTGACTGCCATTTTAACTCTGGAGCTGACTCGTTTAGGAAACGCACCCACCAGAAACAGGCCGGTGCCTCATTAATAAATTCAAATAGGGGTCCGATGACATCATTTGGACACCGACATGATTTTAACTGGGCAGGTCAGAAGTCCTACCCACCAGCAAACCCACTGAGTATAAGCTGACGAAATTGGCTTCACGAACTGACTGACATGATTACAAGCTGAATTTAAAGGGGCACTTCCCTTAGGTCATCAGGATCTGTGTACCATTGCGAGCAGTGCATTTCTAAGGCAGTTCTGAGCTGACACTTTGATTCTTTCTGATTTTTATCCCCTCACCTACCCTCATTAAGCACTCACTGCTCACCATGGGTGCTGTTTAGATGGACGAACATTTGGAGGAAGAGGAGGAGCCGCAGCAACAGCAGACAAACAGCAGGTGGGCCTGTTCGAGGACAGCAGGTGAAGGGAGCTACATGTGGAAGACCGTAACCAGCCCACAAGGTCTATAGGCCAAGAGATACTTTCTTGGATTTTCCTGAGGAACAGTGCATGAGGAAGCTGCACATCTCCAGGCAGGCTGCTGCTGACTTATGCAGCTTGTTGCAGCAGGACCTGCTAGTAGCTGTCGAACTCACCACCGCCCATAACTTTTTCATCACAGGCTCCTTCCAGTGTTCAGCTGCATCAGGCACATCACCAATGCCCTGCTTATCAGAGCAAACCAGTACATTACCTTCCCAATGGACCCTATAGCCTGAATGTGAGGGCTCTGGGATTTGCAGCAGTGGCTGGTTTCCCTGATATTCAGGGCAGAATAGACTGCACTCTTGTAGCTGCCGAGGCATCAGAAGAGAAGCCAGTAGACTCTGTGAACAGGAAGGGCTTCCACTCCATCATAGGCTGGAAGTGAATTTGTCCCTACTTTCAGCCATAGTTCTGAAATTCCTGGGCAGGCCTTCCAATACTTGATGTACCTGCTTGTGTGAACAAGCAGTTTTCTTCTCATTGCCGGGCCCATGAAATACTCATCTCTGTCCGCCATTTGACAAGCAATGCTCAAAGACCCTGTTCACAGAAGCCCCCGTCCTCGAAATCTCCTATCCTGACAGCTCTGGAGAGGCCACTGATTTCCAGCGCTTGGAGCTTCAGCTCCGAAAGCACCCTGGTGTTGCATGCTTATCTTGTCCTGGAGATAACGTGCCAAATGCTTGAACTTTTATGGTGGGTATTTGCTTTATGTCCCAATTACACGTGTCTCTTGGTGCAAATGCACAGGAAATTCCACCCTGCCATATATATTTGCAATAGTTTCAAATTTTGGCTCCTTGTACAGTAGAAAATAATGAATGATTCACAGCTAAGATCTAAAACTGTGAATAGAATTATTTTTAAAATCGTTTTTAAAATTAATCCTTTCCTCATCAACTACACT
This sequence comes from Heptranchias perlo, assembly GCF_035084215.1. Taxonomy (NCBI): domain Eukaryota; kingdom Metazoa; phylum Chordata; class Chondrichthyes; order Hexanchiformes; family Hexanchidae; genus Heptranchias; species Heptranchias perlo. Next base: position 31,107,911 of record NC_090341.1, on the reverse strand, counting down.
CACAAAAATAGAAGTTGTCGGAAATAAAAATAGAAAATGCTGGAAATACTCAGCTGGTCAGGCAGCATCTGTGGAGAGAGAAACAGAGTTAATATTTCAGGTCGATGGGATGCTGCCTGACCTGCTGAGTATTTCCAGCATGTTTTGTTTTTATTTCAGACTTCCAGCATCCGCATTTTTTTGCTTTTGCTGATGGAAGTTGTCTGGCCAATCTTATCTCTTTATAGGTTCCAGTCTCTTCAAAGGCATGTTAATAAATATTCCTGAAAACCATAAGCAGAGCCAAGCAGTTACTAATAGTCTATTACATTCAAAAAGTTGCCAATCAGACATGCAGCTGAATAAATCAGAAAGCATGTTTTTGCTCAAATTGCCTGGTTTTGCCACTCCTTAAAACAAGCTGCCTGCCTGGTGATCAAGCCACAAATCATTGCAACAATGTATCGAGTTAAGCTGAGCTATCAATCCTATGAGGAAACTATTTTTTAACTCCTCAAGTGCTGTGATAGAATTAAAGAATCCAATACAAACCTAAATTTTAGACAAAAATACTTTATACTTGTGAGCGTTTATTTGCAGTTATCTGATTACTGTGTTGACATTAGAGTGAGCAACCAGTTTAAAGACCTGCAGTCATCCTGTTCAACAAAATTAGTTAGTTGCTAGTAAACTTAATCTCTGAAACATAGAAATATTGCATAATATAATAAGTGGAACCATTCATATTACATTAATGATATTCGGTTTTCTTACCTTTATGAAACTCTGAAATTGGGTCAAAAGTAAGTCTTTAGCCTGTGCTTTACTGAGTTTTCCATCTGGACCAGTGTGATTATTAAATATGACAGCTATAGTTGCAACAGATTTCTCCAGATCTGTGCTCTTTCTTAGTGCTGCAAATAATTTAAAAACACTAATTAGAATTTTTAGGCTTTGTATAAGTCATTATCTGCAATAAGTAAGTTACTGAATATGCTATGCTGTTTTCTACTGATAATTTTTAGCTACAATGACTTTTAATGGTATAATCTGATACTTTGAAAAATTATGTCTTATATTCAGCTACTATAACTGTATCCTAATATGGTCAGCTAGCTTCTCATAGTCGATAGTCCATGGCCAGCAATTGCAGAAAACTAAACATAGTTCATGTTATGACATGAAAAAGTTGCTGAAAGTAATAAAGGGGGCAATACCATACAGAAAATAGCCAGCCATGGTTTACATTACTTCCTTTTATACATTGGATCCTTGTACAACATTTTACTATATATCATCACATTGAGCATAACATTACCCATCACTGTATGTGTAACTTCCAGTCACTGTTCCAAGTCCTGACTTTGTCCAACCCCTGACCACTCGGCTCCAAGTGCCAACTTCACTTCGGCCCATTGTCTTTTCCGATAATTAACTTTGCTCAAACCTTTGTTTATTCTCGGCTTTATGCCCTGGGGTTACTGTCCATTCTGGGCGCTATCTCCTTTTGCCACCCAATGTCCTACAGTAAATATTCTGACCTATCAACATCCTTCCAATGTTTGGCGCCCGCAGTTCGCCGCTTCCGTTCAACTGAGGCCCGATGCCAAATTTGAAGCTGAATGGAAGCGGCAAGTGGTCAGGAGTTGGACAAAATCAAATCACGGGTGAATAGTTCAAAATGGTGGGATAATGAAGTAAATGTGTGAGTTCTGAGTGGCGCCCAGTACTCATCACAGGAAAGCAGCTGATCCGATGGCTGATGGTGCTCAGAATGTCATGATTGGGTGTTTGGTTGAAGGGACATCAGTCTCTGGCTCTGCAATCTAATTGATTGAAGAGATTCTATAACACTACAGCCCTACGTCACATAGACAAAAATTGACACAGGCACTAGACTTTTAATTATGTAGATTTGTCCCTCTATTTTTCTCTTTTCCGGTGAAAATGTGAGTGCACCTGGATTCCGAGAACATTTCGGGCATTTACAAATAAGGGCATAGAATACAAGAGCAAAGAGTTATAATAAATTTGTACAAAGCAATAGTTAGGTCACAATTGGAGTACTTTGTGCAGTTTTAGGCACTCCATTATGAAAAGGACATAAAGTCACTGAGAATGTATAGCGTAGATTCATCAGGATGATATCAGGGATGAGAAACTATAGTTATGAAGAGAAATTTGAGAAGCTGAAATTATTTGAACTGGATCAGAGCTAAGAGGGGATTTGTTAGAGGTTTTTTAAAATTGTGTGAAAGGTTTTGACAGAATGAAAAGGGAAAGATTAACAGGGCTCATCAATTTAAAATTGTCACTAAAAGAGTGAGGAGAGAAATCAATATAAATTGCAAAGAGTTGTTCGAGCATGGAGTACTTTGCTATTAGGAATAGTTGAAACAGAGACTATTGCTTATTTTAAGGGAAAAGTGGATTAATAGTTGAAGCAGGGAGGATACAGGACTATGGGAAAGAGCAGGGCAGTGGGATTAGTTTTGGATTGCCTTTCTGTGCTGTTAACGTTCTGTGCTATAGTTCTATGTCATACACTATTTCTGGACAAAATAACAGGATCTTTTCCAAAGGCTGCCCAATGCTACTCTGTAACGAGGCCAGGAAATGCGCTAAATCCTCCTTCCCTGTGAAACACTTCCCACAGTTCAGCATCTTTCCACCCTTCCATGTTATGTCAGAGATACATAATGTACCATCTGCAAACCTGTCATGGTGGTTTCAGTGCTTTCATGAACCAACATACTGAGATCCTAACCACTGCAAGTGTTAACAAAGTAAATAATTCTTTAAAAATAAAAACACAATGGGCTAGAAATTGGGCCGTGTGGCGCCTGTTGTTTCGGCGCTACAAGGCCTCCCGAAGTGCCAAGATGGCACCTTGGCTGCGCACGCACGTCTCCAGCGTGACATGCGCTGGACACCATCTTGATATAGATATTAGTGCATGCGCAAATACCGAACGCCAGCAGCGTGTAAAGTAAGGAGAAATGGATATAAACAGTGTGCAACGCTGATTTAAAGTGATAGACACCATTTTGGGACTTAACGCTCAACTCAATGCACAGTCTTAACCCTGACCATCTGAACATGCCTAGAGTACCTGGAGGACCCCCCCCCCCCCCCCCCCCACCAGTGCTATTTAAAGGGACCATGCAGGATTTACAGGTTAGTAGCTACATTATTGCTTCTGCTGGCGCATTTGTAACTGTTTTTGGAGGTCTCCTATATTTGAATACAAGGATGCAGGGACATAGCTTAACATTTAGAGCCAGGACTTGCAGGAGTAAAGTTAGGAAACTCTTGTACATGCAAAGAGTGGTAGAAGTTTGGAATGCTTTTCTGCAAATGGCAGTTGATGCTAGCACAATTGTGAATTTTAAATCTGAGATTGATAGATTTTTGTTAACCAAGGGTATTAAGGGATATGGGGCTAAGGTGGGTATATGGAGTTAGGTCATAGATCAACCATGATCTCATTGAATGGTGGAACAGGCTCAAGGGGCTAAATGCCACTGCCACTTGCTGCCTCCTGTTATGTGCCACCTTCTCCTGCAAGAATGCGGGACATGTGTCCAGGTGATAAGAACATAAGAACATAAGAAATAGGAGGAGGAGCAGGCCATACGGCCCCTCGAGCCTGCTCTGCCATTCAATCAGATCATGGCTGATCTTCGACCTCAACTCTAATTTCCCATCCGATCTCCATATCCCTTGATTTCCCTAGAGTCAAAAAATCTATCTGTCTCAGCCTTGAATATATTCAATGAATCAGCATCCATATCCCTCTGGGGTAGAGAATGCCAAAGATTCACAACCGTTTGCGTGAAGAAATTCTTCCTCATCTCAGTCTTGAAAGGCCGACCCTGTATCCTGCGACAATGGCCCCTAGTTCTAGACTCTCTAGCCAGGGGAAACAATCTCTCAGCATTTACCCTGAGAAGCCCCCTCTTAATCTTATATGTTTCAATGAGATCTCCTCTCATTCTTCTAAACTTCAGACAGTATAGGCCCATTCTACTCAACCTCTCTTCATAGGACAACCCTCTCATCCCAGGAATTAATCTAGTGAACCTTCATTGCACCGCCTCCAAGGCAAGTATATCCTTCCTTAGATAATAGGAACATAGGAACAGGAGTAGGCCATTCAGCCCCTCGTGCCTGCTCTGCCATTTGATAAGATCATGGCTGATCTGTGATCTAACTCCATAGACCTGTCTTTGGCCCATATCCCTTAATACCTTTGGTTGCCAAAAAGCTATCTGTCTCAGATTTAAATTTAGCAATTGAGCTAGTATCAATTGACGTTTGCGGAAGAGAGTTCCAAACTTCTACAATCCTTTGTGTGTAGAAATGTTTTTTAATCTCACTCCTGAAAGGTCTGGCTCTAATTTTTAGACTGTGCCACCTACTCCTAAAATCCCCAACCAGCGGAAATAGTTTCTCTCTATTCACCCTATCTGTTCCCCTTAATATCTTATAAACTTCGATCAGATCACCCCTTAACCTTCGAAACTCTAGAGAATACAACCCCAATTTGTGTAATCTCTCCTTGTAACTTAACCCTTGAAGTCCGGGTATCATTCTAGTAAACCTACGCTGCACTCCCTCCAAGGCCAATATGTCCTTCCGAAGGTCCGGTGCCCAGAACTGCTCACAGTACTCCAGGTGCGGTCTAACCAGGGTTTTGTATAGCTGCAGCATAACTTCTGCCCCCTTGTACTCTAGTCCTCCAGATATAAAGGCCAACATTCCATTTGCCTTCTTGATAATTTTCTGCACCTGTTCATGACACTTTAATGATCTATGTACCTGAACCCCTAAGTCCCTTTGGACATCCACAGTTTTTAACTTTTTACCATTTGGAAAGTACCCTGTTCTATACTTTTTTGATCCAGAGTGGATGACCTCACATTGTCTACATTGAATTCCATTTGCCACAGTTTTGCCCATTCACCTAATCTATCAATATCGCTTTGTAATTTTATGTTTTCATCTACACTGCTTACGATGCCACCAATCTTTGTGTCATCGGCAAACTTAGACATATGAGACTTTCTATGCCTTCATCTAAGTCGTTAATAAATATTGTGAATAATTGAGGCCCCAAGACAGATCCCTGCGGGACTCCACTAGTCACATCCTGCCAATGTGAGTACCTTCCCATTATCCCTACTCCCTGTCGCCTCTCGCTCAGCCAACTTCCTAACCAAGTCCGTACTTTTCCCTCGATTCCATGGGCTTCTATCTTAGCTAACAGTCTCTTATGTGAGACCTTATCAAATGCCTTCTGGAAGTCCATATAAATAACATCCATTGACATTCCCCTGTCCACTACTTTAGTCACCTCTTCAAAAAATTCAATCAGGTTTGTCAGGCACGACCTACCTTTCACAAATCCATGCTGGCTCTCTCTGATTAACTGAAAATTCTCGAGGTGTTCTGTCACCCTATCCTTAATTATAGACTCCAGCATTTTCCCCACAACAGATGTTAGGCTAACTGGTCTATAATTCCCCAGTTTCCCTCTCTCTCCTTTCTTAAAAAGTGGAGTGATATGTGCAATTTTCCAATCTAGAGGGACAGTTCCTGAATCTAGAGAACTTTGAAAGATTATAGTTAGGGCATCCACAATGTGCTCACTTACTTCCTTTAAAACCCTGGGATGGAAACCATCTGGTCCTGGGGATTTGTCACTCTTTAGTGCTATTATTTTCTTCATTTCTGTTGCTTTACTTATGTTAATTTTATCGAGTCCCTGTCCCCGATTCAATATAAGTTTTCTTGGGATTTCCGGCATGCTATCCTCTTTTTCGACTGTAAATACTGACTCAAAGTAATCATTCAACATGTCCGCCATTTCCCCATTGTCAATGACAATATCCCCACTTTCAGTTTTTAAGGGGCCAAAACTGCTCCTGACCACCCTCAATTTCCTAATATAACTATCAACGTTCTTCGTATTGGTTTTGATATCCCTTGCGAGTTTCTTTTCATACTCTCTTTTTGTAGCCCTTACTACCTGTTTTGTGACCCTTTGTTGATCTTTGTATCTTTCCCATTTGCCAGGATCTGTGCCATTTTTTGCCTTTTTGTATGCCCTTTCCTTATGTCTTATACTGTCCCTTACCTCTTTAGTTGTCCATGGCTGTTTTTTTTGGCAAGTAGAATTCTTGCCCCTCAGGGGTATAAACCGATTCTGTATCACGTTAAATGTTTCTTTAAACATTTCCCAGTGATCATCAGTCCTTTTACCCATTAACAGATTTGCCCAGTTTACTGTGGACAGTCTCTGTCTTATCCCATTGAAGTCGGCCTTGCCCAAGTCTAGAATCTTAGCAGCTGATTCACTTTTTTTCCCTTTCAAACATTACATTGAACTCAATCATGTTATGACCAAAACTGCATGCAGTACTCCAGATGAGGTCTCACTAAAGCTTGAACAATTGTAGTAAGACTTCCTTACTCCTGTACTCCCATCCCTTTGCAATAAAGGCCAACATGCCATTTGCTTTCCTAATTGCCTGCTGTACCTGCATACTAACTTTTTGTGTTTCTTGTACGAGGACACCCAAATTTCTCTGAAAACCAAAATTTAATAGTTTCTCACCATTTTAAAAATATTCTGTTTTCTATTCTTCCTACCAAAGTGAATAACCTCACATTTCCCCACATTATATTCCATCTACCACCTTCTTGCCCACTCGCTTAACCTGTCTAAATCCCTTTGCAGACTCTTCATGTCCTCCTCACAGCTTGCTTTCCCACCTAGCTTTGTATCATCAGCAAACTTGGATACATTACACTCGGTCTTTTCATTTAAGTCATTAATATCGTTTGTAAATAGCTGAAGCCCAAGCACTGATCCTTGTGGCACCCCACTAGTTACAACCTGCCAACCTGAGAATGACCCGTTTACCCCTGTTTTCTGTCCTTTAACCAATCCTCTATCCATGCTAATATATTACCCCATGAGCCCTAACCTTGTGTAACAACCTTTTCTGCGGCACCTTATCGAATGCCTTTTGAAAATCTTAATATATTACATCGACTGGTACCTCTTTATCTACCCTGCTAGTTACATCCTCAAAAAACTCTAATAAATTTGTCAAACATGATTTCCCTTTCATAAAACCATGTTGACTCTGCCGAATCATATTATAATTTTCTAAGTGCCCTGTTACCTCTTCCTTAATAATGGATTCCAGCATTTTCCCGACGACTGATGTCAGGCCAACTGGCCTGTAGTTCCCTGTTTTCTCTCTCCCTCCCTTCTTGAATAGTGGGGTTACATTTACTACCTTCCAGTCCACTGGGACCGTTCCAGAATCTAGAGAATTTTGGAAGATCATAACCAATGCAGCCACTATCTCTGCAGCCACCTCTTTTAGTACCCTAGGATGTAAGCCATCAAGTCCAGGGGATTTGTCAGCTTTTAGTCCCATTAGTTTGTCCAGTACTTTTTCTCTAGTGATATTAATTGTTTTAAGCTCCTCATTCTCATTTACCCCTTGGTTCCCTACTATTTTTGGTATGCTTTTTGTGTCTTCTACTGTGAAGACAGATACAAAATATTTGTTTAACGCATCTGCCATTTCCTGATTCCTCATTATAATTTCTCCTGTCTCACCCATATGCAACAAGAGAGAGTCTAACCACCTCCCCTTGACATTCAACAGCATTACCATCGCCGAATCCCCCACCATCAACATCCTGGGAGTCACCATTGACCAGAAACTTAACTGGACCAGCCACATAAATACTGTGGCTACAAGAGCAGGTCAGAGGCTGGGTATTCTGTGGCGAGTGACTCCCCAAAGCCTTTCCACCATCTACAAGGCACAAGTCAGGAGTGTGATGGAATACTCTCCACTTGCCTGGATGAGTGCAGCTCCAACAACACTCAAGAAGCTCGACACCATCCAGGACAAAGCAGCCCGCTTGATTGGCACCCCATCCACCACCTTAAACATTCACTCCCTTCACCACTGGTGTACCATGGCTGCAGTGTGTACCATCTACAGGATGTACTGCAGCAACTTGCCGAAGCTTCTTCGACAGCACCTCCCAAACCTGCGACCTCTGCCATCTAGAAGGACAAGGGCAGCAGGCACATGGGAACAACACCACCTGCACGTTCCCCTCCAAGTGACACACCATCCCGACTTGGAAATATATCGCCGTTCCTTTATCGTCGCTGGGTCAAAATCCTGGAATTCCCTACTTAACACCACACGGACTGCAGCGGTTCCAGAAGGTGGCTCACCACCACCTTCTCAAGGGCAATTAGGGATGGGCAATAAATGCTGGCCTTGCCAGCGACGCCCACATCCCATGAACAAATAGAAAAAAAGCCTCTAAGGGATTAATGTTTACTTTTGCTACTCTCTTCCTTTTTACATCCTTGTCGAAACTCTTATAATCCGTTTTTATATTTCTTGCTAGTTTACTTTTATATTCTATTTTCTCTCTTTTTATCAATTTTTTGATCGTCCTTTTTTGGTTTCTAAAACTCACCCAATCCCCATGCTTACTACTCATCTTGACAACATTTTAGGCCTCGTCTTTCAATCTAATACTATCCTTAACTTCTTTAGTTAGCCACGGTTAGATCGCTTTTCCTGTGGAGTTTTTATTTCTGAATGGAATGTATATTTGTTGAGAATATTAAAATATTTTGTTAAATGTTTGCCATTGCTTTACAACTGTCAAACCCTTTAATTTAATTTCCCAATTTACCTTTGACAACTCGCCCCTCATACCTATGTAATTGGCTTTATTTAAATTTAAGACTCTAGTTTCTGACTTAAGTACGTTACTTTCAAACTCAATGTGAAATTCTATCATATTATGATCACTCTTTCCCAGAGGTTCTTTTACTAATTAACCTAACTCATTGCACAATGCAAGATCTAAAATAGCCTGTTCCCTGGTTGGTTCCATGACATATTGCTCTCGGAAACCATCTCAAATACATTCCATGAACTCGTCTTCCAAATTACCTTTGTGATGTGCCAGTCATGGTTGAATAGCTGCCAGTGTGTGTGGCCTGTGAGTTGTGGGTGGGCGGCTTGCAACAGTGGTAATGTGTAAGGGTGAGAGGAAGATTCTGATTGGAAAAGTTGAGTACTGATGGAAAGAGTTTGTTGGTATGTGTGTGATGGGGGTGTAGTGCGTGGAGCAGTGGATGTGGCTAGTGGTTTAGTTGGTAGAAGATGCCACTTGACAGTTGACCTCACTCACCTTGACCACTCGTGTCAAAGCACTGAACTTCTTCCTGCAATCCATCCATGTTTGTGGTGCTGTGCGCCTGGCATTGACTTCGTCCCCTGCTGCCTCTCACTGCCTTTTAGCATATGTTTGAAGGGCCTCTTGCCCCCCTGCAGATATAGGATGCCCTTCCTTCTGTCCACCTCTTGCACCAAGGCCTCTAGTGCACCAGCAGAGAACCTGGGTGCATGCACTCTCGCAGGCCTGGTACAAACTCAGATCGGCAGACTGGTGAGGTCTGAAGTGCAGATTGGAGGATGTGGGATTTCGTAGTGTGCAACCTTTATTCAATGTTTTAACATAACTCATCAATTTGTAAACATAGGAACAGGACCTGCATCTGTGTTTTACGTGTGCAATGTCTGATCTCCGTTCAGACTCCATGCAGACAGCAGACAGTTATTTTTAGGAAATAACAGGTACTGGCTACCTTTAAGAGATTTTAAGAGAAATCCTCCCTTTAAGAGATTGGGGCTCCCCCTGCTGGTGGAAAGTGCACATTTACTTCAATCATCGTCTTAGGCCTAGATTTCAATGCTGCTTGAAGGTAAGTACTGAGGCCAGCTGAATGTCTTGTCCTGCCTGCGCAGGGGTCATCAGGCGCAGGTTAATAGCAGATCGCGCCAACTGTGCCCAACAATATGCCTTATTCAATTTTTCCCCCAGTGATTTTTAAGGAAGCTTTGCAGTACCCAATGGGTTTTACAACGGGTTTCACAACTTCTTTCTTTTCCCAGACTGAAGAAGGTAGAATATATAATTTCTCAATGGATTTCTGTCTCAAAAGATTTAAAGATTCAAAAAGATTTAAGTACTTTCTATTTACTGTAACCGTATATATCTTCGCATTAGTTCAACACCAGGGGCTTCATCACTTCCTTGCTAAAAATAACTCATGTTAAAATAGCACCTAATTCAAGAGGCATGGAAAAAGGCAAAATACAGTACAAAAATTGCACCCTGTCTCTAGCATTGTGTTTGTTTATTTTAAAATGCCTCAAGGCAGTACATTTTTAGAAATCTTTCTTCTATCTGAGTTCACAAGCAATTTTCCTTAGTTTAATGTCAAAGATCGCGGAGGCTTGTCTCTTAATGTTATTATGTTCTTGCTGCTGGAAGGTACAATTTCTGGATATTGCCAAGTTTAGTTCCACTATTGAACAATCACATAGAATATCCCATTAGAACTCTCTGAATTATAAAGAATGCATTCTAAAACTCTGGGGGATACGATTTATACCACAAATTGGCTGGCCTGACTCAACAAAGTCACGGGTGAGTTATGGTCTTATACAATGGATCTCATAATGTAATCTCTTTATACCATGATTACAGATTAATTAGGTGAAGAATCAACTTTAATAAAAAGGCAAATAAAATGTTTTGCCCAAATAAAATGCCTTCAATGGTGGACTAGTCTATGATTCTTTGTGGTTCTAGTGCAGCTGGAGGCAATGTGAGTGCTCATTAGTCCATGATTGAATGATATGGACTTACAATATTATATGTTCTCTTCAAATGAATTTTCAAAGAGGAAACAATTTGAGTATCTTTAGAATGTGAATAGCTTAGTGTTTAGAAGAAAGCCAGTTTCCATGAAGTGGGCCTGGATGTAATACCACATGCTCACCTTTCACAGGAGCAAGCTGCTTTTCAACCGATGTTCTGGAACTGGAAACATGAAAGAAATTTGAGTTTTAGTAACCAGCCACTTGTCACTCTGTGCAGGAAAAATATAACAACCATGTCACTTGATATTCAATTAAAATGTCCTGATGATTGAATGTGCTAAAATCCAAATAATGAATTAGGTGTAGCTCAGAACAAAGGGTCAAAAACCATAGGGCAAGCCCTGGCATGTTTTCTTTTTACAAAGACATCTGGCTTTGGTGTCATACTGTTAACAGATGAAGATATGGGTCCAAATTTTGTGTTCCTTACTCACTCGTGCACATTTGAAAATATAAAAATGCATGTATGTTCGTTTGCAGAATTTGGCTTCTAGTTTGGTGTGGATTATAAGGCAGTTTTCACATTCAGTGAGGTACTGAGGGAGTGCTGCACTGTCAGAGGTGCCATCTTTCAGATGAGTTGTTAATCCGAGGCTCCATCTGTCCTTTCAGGTGGACATAAATGACCCCTTGGCATTATTTCGAAGAATAGCAGGGGAGTTCTTCTCAGTGTCCTGACCGATATTTATACCTTAACCAATATCAATAAGAAACAAATTATCTGGTCATCTATCTCATTGCTGTTTGTAGGACCTAGCTGTGTGCATATTGGCTGCCCCATTTTCTACATTACAACAGTGACTACACTTCAAAAGTACTTCATTGACTGTAAAGTGCTTTGGAACGTCCTGAGGTCGTGAAAGGTGCTAAATAAATGCAAGTTCTTTCTTTTCTTTCCTTAAAATCCTTACTGTGATCCTCATTCCAAAAGACAGGTGCCTATGAACTGGTTCCTGGAGTCTATGCTGCTAAACTGGCTCCCTTATCTCAGTGGCAGACTCAGAGACCCACATCATAGGCAGGGAAGAGAATGTTTTTGGTGTAAGTTGCGACCAGTTCTAATGAAAGGACATCGACCTGAAACTTTAACTCAGCTTCTCTCTCCACAGATGCTGCCTAACCTGCTGAGTGTTTCCAACATTTCCTATTTTTATTTCAGATTTCCAGCATCCGCGGTATTTTGCTTTTGTTTTAACGTTCCCGACAAATTTATTTGAAATTCTAGTTCGATTGTAAATATTTCTCATTGGGTTCTCATAGGCTTTTGTAGTTAGGCTTTTGTCCTTCCATAGTTATTATACTGATGCCGTTTTAATTCACATTCTGAGAAACAGGCGTTTGTGAGCTACTTCCCAGTATACAGATTGATAAATCCAGCTGTTTGACCCTGGTGTCAGACTCATAGTTGCATGAAAAGCTGGTTCTATGAGCCTGCCACTAGGATAAGGGAACCAGATTTAGCAGCATAAATGCTGGGAGCCAATTCACAGATGCTGATCTCCCGGAATTCACATTAAAACAGCACCAATATAAAAGCAGCTGTAGATCGGAGCAGTATCTTCACTAAAAGATCCTTTTTCCATTTTTTACAAGCACACAGGGAAACAATGCAAATCAAGTAGATTTGTTTCATTCATGTAGAATGCTTCATTCTGTCACCTGTTCTGACATTATTGCGACAACAGTGGCACATAGCTGTTCTCTTTCCCCAGAAAAGCAAAAGATTTGTAAATAAAGAAAGTTATATTGACTCTAATTAGAAAATTTGTGATTTTTCCTCACTCAAAAAAGAACACTAATGTAATATGCAACAACATTGTATAAACTGACATGAATGCCAAAAGTCCAGGGACATATTTGCTTTACTGTACCATTGTTAAACTGTAGGCATTGCTAACTACTAATACATGCAAGTACTTCTTGAGGATAATATAAGTTCTGCTTCTAATTGTTTTATTTTTAAATATTGTTAGTTTTGTAAACTAGAAGAACATGATGCAACTAATTGAGAGAAATCTGAATTCATACCATTTTGGCATCCTGATTGCAGTTGAAGCTGTCCTGATCTACAGACTACTGCCCAGTCCTTTTGCAGTACTACAAACTTCTTCACAACAGTCTGTATTATGAATCATAGCCCATGGCAACGCATGTTTTAATGGTCATTTACATTCTACTTCAATAAATTATTCTAAGGCTTTCCCTAAGAAAAGAAATATTTGTACAGTGCTTTGCAAACATGCTTTTAAATGTGACAGAACTTGATTAATCTCGGTGAAGTTGCTGCTGTGCAGTAATATAGGTCAGTGTTGATTGACATTGTATGGGAATAGATCATTCAGAGGGAACACATATCTTAACACACACACACGCAAACAACAAATATAAAAATTCCATTCTATGTAGGATTATAAATGAATATACCCTAAAATACAGTGAAACATCTTTTTGTAGTTCTATTCAATATTAAGCATACAGTATTATATGATCATGAGATTAATAAATAATATTTTGCAGTATACAATATCTATCTATATATTAGAAGTTTTCTATCTGTGTGACTGTAATAGTGAAATCAGTCAATGCAGACCATGTGATGATGGAACAATTAGATCCCCAGAAGAGTACATAAACCAACTAAAAAAAAATTTAAATTTTCTACTATCAGCTTTCTTTTTTCAATTATTTTAAACTTTCTTCCCTTTTCAATTTTTCCCCCCACAAAGCTAAGGCCTAATCCATAAGCCTCTCTGCTCTACTTGAGCTGAGTTTCCTCTCCCTTTCAAGCGTAGCTGCCTGCCAAGATGCCAATTTTGTCTGAACAGACTAGTACCCCATCTACCTGTCCTGCCCAATCCAATCTCAAACCACCCTCCGTCTCGAGCCTAACCCAACCCCATCCTGGCCTCTCTGCCAAGCCAACCCAATCTGGGGTCTTCCAACTCATTCAGCCCTGAGTAGCATGCGTTGATGTGGCCAGTATTCCTCCTATCACTTTCTGACCAACAGCCTTTGGTCCAACTATAATTATGTTTTTCTCCTGTTCACTGTTCATACTCTTCAGAGTGTCAGGGTGCAAGGCCTGGGGGCGTGGCTGTTTCTGCTATGGGTTCTTCTTAACTTCATAGTTAGATTCTTCCAGACTCCACACCTGGAAAGTCCCACCCTGCCTTGGCCGCCCGATCTCCCCCTGCTGGCAATCGCCCTGCACCCTTTTTACGCCCACATCGGGCAGGAAGGGCAATTAAATGAGGCCCTGCAGTTAAAATCACCTTGGCCTCCTACTGCCTCTGGCGGGCAGGAAATTAACTCACTGGAGATGTTACCCGCCAGAAACTCGCACCGAGTGAAAATACACTGAATTTATATCTGTGTATGGATGTGACTATATTTTTACATGTGAATATGTTTGAATGAATCGGTGTGACTTTTTGTACGTGTGTTTGAATGCCTCAGACACCTGCCCTCTCCCAGCTTATGCCTCCGATGCCCATTCCTTTCTTCGTACTTTCACCAGTTACCTACAAAGGTGATTATTGAAATATTCTAGTTCATTAATATTAGAATTAATGTTAGTTGAAGATTATATAAATTTGTCTGTGCAGCGCCCGGTTTTCAGGTGCTAACCAGCCTACTAAGTCCCCAATATGGCAGGCAGGGAGCGTGGGCACATTTGCGGACAGAAGTGTGCCGCCTGCCATATTGGGAGAGGAGGTTATGTTGGCGGCAGGAGTGATATCAGCAACATTTAAAAGGGGAAATAATTTATTTCAATTAGGGTCCTGCACTTCTTGCAGGACCCGGTCTCAATTTTCGAATGCCCCAGCACTTCATTCACCACGTGCTGAACTCACATAGCATAACATAGTGCTAACTGGCAGGGTGGCCCTCATACTTACCTGAATGTGGACCCAGAAGGAGCAGGAGTGCTCATTAAAAGAACACAGGCCACTTCCCCAATCTGGCTACCACTTCGCCCAAACCAGCCAACAAGCATTCCCCTCTCGGCCGAGGCCCAATCGACCACCGATATCCCTCCCTGGCCCTTGGTCCTATCGCCCACAACCTGGTCCGAGGTCCGATAGCCCACTCACTGGCCCGAGGTCCAATTGTCCACCCCTGGCTCAATCGCCCACCCTTCCTCACTTACCTGAAGGCCGCTGCGACACCATCAGTGACCCGATCTTCAGTCACGATTCGCCGGCAGCTCTGTGTTGCTCACCGGCTCCATTGAAATGAGGTCCGAGCCCCAATATTGGGGGGCGCCTCGGGTCTCACAATTCAGGTGCAGGTACAGTCCCTGTGCACACCCGAATTTCTAGGCCATTGTGTCTGAAAATCCCATTTTAAAGAGCTCTCACTTGTGCAGTAAAACAAATACCACCTTATGATTGTTAAGAGTTATAAATCAGCAGCTTTACATTATAAAGGTTTGATAGTGCCAAACACAATTTGCCTTGTTTACTGCCACTTTAACTTTTTATATTCACATATAGCACCTGTTCAGGCATGTTGAGTGGTAGTTGCTGGAAGTTGTTGACTATTGCGGCTGGCATGTTAGTACATGTATTTTGGAATCTCCCATATGAAAAAAGTTATCGGTGAAATTTTGATTTTTTTTTCACCAAAACAATCTTATTAGAATTGGAGTTTTATGTCTGTATGATTAACACAGAATGAAAAAGGCAGTCTGTCTCTGCACCTCATCAGGAAACTGCTAATATTGTTACTGTTCCTGGTAGAAAGTGCCAGCTAATTACATAAGCTAATAGCATGAAGGAGATTTTAAATTAGACTTTAAACTTTGACTTTATTATCTTTCTATCTCTGAGTAGACAACAATAATGCTGCACTTAGTTTTGATTTATATTGACATCCACAAATTTATTCTCTCTTTACCTATCTATCTATCATTACATTTTTTAGTTTGTGCACATGTCCTTTATGATTTTGATGAATGCTTTTATGTCAATATTTAACATTGAAACTGCCTATGGAAACATTTATAATGGGAATTTTCAATATAATCAGCTGTGTGTAATGACTGTTCGATGTTTTAATTGAACGACTCAAAAATTACATTTTTCACAATAACATGATTAAGTTTACCCATTGAAATGTCTATTGTGTGTTTTAATGGCTTCCTTAAAGTTTTTACTTCAAGGCCTCAGCCTTTGTCAAAAGCCTAGACTTCGACTAAATTTTTTTACCTCAAACAAACTGGAGATTGAATTCCCAAAAATTTACTACAGGCATGTCTCATTTAAAATGTTAAGAACTTTTCTATGATGAAATGTTCAGTCAGTAAAGACCTTCGATAGTTTCCAGCATTAATTTAATATTTATTTATTACATTTAATTAATTTCATCTTGCCCCATTCCCTCTGAATTGCATATGTGCCTCTGCTCCAGCTGCAGCCTCAGCTCCTGCTGCTACTAGAGTCTCCTCTTCTTTTATGCTCTTTGCATCCTAATCCAACATTGTTCTCCACCTTTGCTGCCTACCTCACCTCTATTTCTATCCATTGTGACCCCCATGCTGGCGTGTCTTCTCTGTATCACAATCC
Source organism: Heptranchias perlo (assembly GCF_035084215.1). Classification (NCBI taxonomy): domain Eukaryota; kingdom Metazoa; phylum Chordata; class Chondrichthyes; order Hexanchiformes; family Hexanchidae; genus Heptranchias; species Heptranchias perlo. The sequence continues at coordinate 31,091,575 of NC_090341.1, read as the reverse complement.
TCACTTCTTTGGGGTTCATGACTTACCTACGACTCCAGCGCAGTTCCCGTTATTCGCAGCCTACCATATGCTAGCACCTTGATCCCTGCCTCCTTTCGCCCTATTTAATTTATTAATCTTCATTTCTCCCTATCCTCCTCCCAATTTTCCCCATTTTTTCAACCTATGTCTCCCTCTCCTCCCTTCTATCTATCTATCTATTTACCTATCTATTATCTATCTATCTATCTACCTCTCAAAATGTTTTGTGTTTGTATTCACTGTCATGTCTATCAATTTTCTTCAATTTTATTTGTCTATCATCTTTCAGTTATAGTCAGTCAATGAGGTGTGAACTGTAACAAGGTTGAACAACCAATCAGGGACATGTCACAAAACCCCACTCAATGGGAATGGGTAAAGTGGCTATTAAAAAAGTCTGTAGCCAACTTTTTCAGGTGAGCGAATACCCATAATTCCATGTAAATGCTAATTACTATATCCAGCTTCCCCATCTCCCCTAAGTGCTTCCTCTCCTGGGTTTGTCTGTGCTCCATTCCCCAATGCACTTATTGGGCCTATGTTACAATATAGCATTACCCATCTGACTCATGATGAACAGTGCCATGGGAGATCCACTAGTAGGTATAAATAATAATATCAACCTATTAACACTTCCTTGCTGAGTAAAGTTTTCCATTGGTTTAGACATATAGTGGTTAATTGGCCAAAATGATCATAACCATCACGTTTCTTAAACTGCTTGATGAATTTTAAAGATAATTTTGAAGAACATTGGGTGTGGAATTGGTCTTCGGTCGTAGTGCAAAACGGGCGATAAATCAGCAGCCCATTTTACACCTTGCCTGATTTTCTTTTTCATTGACTGTTGAAATTTAATGCATGAAATGTTTTTGAAGACTTTTTAAAGTAAGTTTTAGTGCCTTAGCAAACAACATATACTAGAGACTAGATACTGGAACATATCTGCAATTATTTTTTCATTATGATTTTTCATTGCTAACAACAAATTATTTGTGAGCAAGTTTATTCTGAAAAATCTTTTGGCCCTAATATAATGGTTAAGGATTTTAATTAGCATTAATGAACATTAAGGTTATTAAAATATCCCTAATTCTTTTTGTAAAAATGGAATAATTCAAAACAGATTGAAAATAATTGAGTAATAACTAGACAATTGTTGTGTGACAATTTCTGAGTGTTTTTTTTGGAAGTTCACTCCTGGTAATCTTTGTACGGAACTCATTTATAATAAATCAAAACATATTAGATTATCTAACAGATTCTGTACAGATTGGTATTCCTCAGAGGTTTGTGCATAGACTTATGCCATTCTCATTATTTTACTGATCTTTCTAGCTTCTAGTATTATACAATACTTTATTACTTTTGATGTGGAGATGCCGGTGATGGACTGGGGTTGACAATTGTAAACAATTTTACAACACCAAGTTATAGTCCAGCAATTTTATTTTAAATTCACAAGCTTTCGGAGGCTTCCTCCTTCCTCAGGTAAATGTGACATTTACCTGAGGAAGGAGGAAGCCTCCGAAAGCTTGTGAATTTAAAATAAAATTGCTGGACTATAACTTGGTGTTGTAAAATTGTTTACAATTATTACCTTTGGTCAATATGTGAAAAACTTTGTCAAAGCTTCTAGATAAAAAAGATGGTTTTTCACTTGCTGATCGAAGTCGTCCAGCTTAAGTTTTTTTTTTATTCGTTCACGGGATGTGGGCGTCGCTGCTGAGGCCAGCATTTATTGCCCATCCCTAATTGCCCTCGAGTCAGTCATCTTTGTATCAGATCTTTGGTGCTAACACCTGAATGGGCTGGCAGCTGGTTCTTCTCCTGTTCCTCGGGGATGCTCCACTGAAGGATGGTAACTTTAGAATATGAACCACTTGATTTATCTCATCCATTTCTACATTTTCAGAATCTCGGGGTTTGGCCTGATGTTAGTGGAACAAAAATGTAAAATGTTCATTGAGGGCTAGGTGGTGCTGATGGAAGGGTAATAGTCTATTCTGATTCACTAAAGGCAGAGAAACAGTTTAGATAAAACCCCTAGTGACACAGAATACCTGTCAATCAGTAATGGAAAGCAGAAAGGCTAGAGCCAGAGTAGGTTATTGTTATGAAAACTATTTGTAGCATCTGAATATGAATCTAATGGAGAAAAAAAATACTTTGAGTGGCATCTCACAGAGAAAGAAGTACCAAGAGAAAAGCAAAAAGTACTAGCACAATGTTGCTGTCAACAGGACATCATGGAGAGAATTTTGACTCCTGGGCGAGAAAGTGGCCTAGTGAGTAGCCTTCCTATCTGGGGGTGGAAGCGGGGAGACTCAGCCAATTTTAATGGCCAGGACCAAGATAAGTGCGGGAACGGAGGTGAGGAAGGGGTGGAGGAGACACACAGGCATTCCAAGGCGGTCAGTAGTTTGGGAAGGGGGAGAGTCTGCTCCTCCTGGCCTCACAAATGAAAGAAATAAACTTACCTTGCTGATCCTCCTCCCGCTAGCTTTAGCTTGTCGGAAAAGCCGCAGCCATTTCCCCCCTTAGGCCATTGTTAAAATGCCAGTCAGGTCCCAGTGATATAATTGCGATCAGATCTGCATATTTAAGAAGCACCCTTTTGGCCACCCCTTACATGCTGAGAAACAGTGTACTAGGCAGATTAATTTAAAATAAAACACACAATGGCTGTATGAGGTTCGCCTGACTCAATTTTCAAGTGGGCTTCAAAATGGATGGTCAAGATTCCCAACCGAAACAAATCAAATATTTAGTAAAATATTTAAATCAGAATCCTACGTAGGAAATTGCCCAGGTATGTCCTGTCCGCCAAAAGCAGGACAAATCCAACCCAGCCAATTACCGCTTACCACTCCCAATCATCAGCATGGAAGCATCACACGGCACTTACGCACCAATAACCTGCTCACCGATGCTCAGTTTGGGTTCTGCCAGAATCACTCAGCTCCAGAACTCATTACAGCCTTGGTCCAAACGTGAACACAAGAACTGAATTTCAGAGGCGAGGTGAGAGTAACTGCCCTTGACATCAAGGCAGCTTTCAATAGCGCGTGGCATCAAGGAAACCCTAGGCAATGGGGATCAGGGGGGAATCTCTCCAGTGGTTGGAGTAATTCCTGAAGATGTTTGTAGTTGTTGGAGGGCAATCATCTCCCGCAGGACATCGCTGCAGCAGTTCCTCAGGGCCAACTATCTTCAACTGCCTCATCAGTGACTTTCCCTCCATCATTGGAAATCGGGCTGTTCGCTGTTGAGCTCTGTTTGTAATTCCTTAGATAATGATGCAGTCTATGCCTGCATGCAGTAAGACCTGGACAGCATCCAGGCTTCGGTTGATAAGTGGTAAGTAACATTCACGCCACACAAATGTCAGGCAATGACCATCTCTAACAAGAGAGAGCCTAACCACCTCTCAATAGTATTAGTATCACCGAGTCCCCCACCATCACCATCCTGGAAGTCATTATTGGCTAGGAACTCAACTGAACCAGCCAGATAACTGCCAAGGCTGCTGGAGCAGGTCAAAGGCTGGGGATTTTGCAGCAAGTGGCTCACCTCCTGACTCCCCAAAGCCTCTCCATCATCTACAAGGCATAAGTCAGGAGTGTGATGGAATACTCTCCATTTGTCTGGATGGGTGCAGCTGTAACAACACCCAAGCAGGACAAAGTAGTCCTCTTGATTGGCACCTCATCCACTAACCTAAACATCCACCTCCTCTGCCACCAGCGTACTGTGGCTGCAGTGTGTACTATCTACAGGATGCACTGCAGCAACTCGCCAAGGCTTCTTCAACAGTACTTCCAAAAATTGTAACTTCCACCACCTAGAAGGGCAAGAGCAGCAGGTGCATGGGAACGCCATCACCTCCAAGTTCACCTCCAAGTCACACACCATCCGGATTTGGATATAAATCGGCATTCCTTCATCGTCACAGGGTCAAAATCCTGGAACTCCCTACCTAACTGCATTATGGGAACACCTTCACCACACGGATAGCGGTGGTTCAAGAAGGCCCACCTCCACCATCTCAGGGCCGCTAGGGATGGGCAATAACTGCTGGCTTGCCAGCGATGCTCACATCCCAAGAATGAAAAGAAAATTACTGTCATCCTGCAAACATTTGCCTTTAATGGTTCAGCCATCAGAGTAATTGATTTTGACTATCTCACAGTCTGTTAGTTCAAGTACATTAACATCCCAATTAGGTTGCTGCAGCCACCTAATTATTTTTGACAATTAATTTAGTTAACATCTAGGACAAAGGCTCTATATCCTGATTTACAAAACAAATAACCTAGTCTGAGTCTCACAGACAGCCGGGCTCCAGTCTCCATTTTGAAATTTGACACCGTGGCATAGTGGTCATGGTACTGGATTAGCAAACTAAAGGTTATGAGTAAATGCGTAGGCTTCAAGGAGATCTTGAAACATTTGCCTGAGGAAGGAGAAAATCTCCGAAAGCTTGTGAATTTAAAATAAAATTGCTGGACTATAACTTGGTGTTGTAAAATTGTTTACAGAGTTCAAATCCCAATTTGAATATAAGAAATCTGGTCCTTTGTGGGCTAGCACCAGAAAATAATAATTAAAGCTGTTGAATTATGGTAAAAACTGAACTGGTTGACTAATGTTCTTCATGGAAAGATGTGCCACCCCTACCTGTTCTGGCCTACATGTGACTCCAGTCCCACACTACATGGTTGCCTCTTAAATATGCTCAGGACAATCAAGAATATCCATAAACTATGTCTTGCCAGTGTCACCCAAATCCTAAGAAGAAATAATAATAAAAGGAAAGACAACATTCATTCTAATTTTAGTTATTTTAAAACACTGTATGAAATATAGGTAGAAAATTTCCCCGTTTGTCACAGAATCAAAACTCTGCTTTCATCATTTTTACTTTTTATATAATAATGTGATAAATTATCCCTTGTCTTATATTTATTTTCATCTGCAGGACAAAATAATTATTTCAGCGTGAGATCTGATCGTATTGTGCGGCAATGAACTCACAATAATTAAAAGCTGCTCTTCAAAAAAAGTAGTTTCACGTTGGCTTTATTACATGGCTCAAAAGATCACAACCATCAACTAAAGTACCTAAAATACACAAATTATTCAGAGTATATAATACACCAAATATTTGCTGTGTATAATAGTTAGTGGTATATAGCACACAAATGTAAAGATAATTTCGACCTGATCTAAAGCAGATTTAATGACATTTTTGTTATTAAATATTGGGAAGACCAAAGCCATTGTCTTCGGTCACCGCCACAAACTCCGTTTCCTAGCCATCAACTCCAACCCTCTCCCTGGCCACTGTCTGAGGCTGAACCAGACCATTTGCAAGCTTGGTGTCCTATTTGACCCTTAGATGAGCTTCCGACCACATACCCGCTCCATCACCAAGACTGCCTACTTCCACCTCCACAACATTGCCTGCCTCTGTCCCTGTCTCAGCTCATCTGCTGCTGAAAGCCTCATTCATGCCTTTGTTACCTATAGACTTGACTAACCCAATGCTCTCTTGGCTGGCCTCCCATCTTCAACCCTTCATAAACTTGAGGTCATCCAAAACTCTGCTGCCATATCCTAACTCGTACCAAGTCCCGTTCACCCATAACCTCTATACTTACTGACTTACATTGGCTCCATGTCTGGCAAAGCCTCGATTTTAAAATTCTCATCCTTGTTTTCAAATCCCTCCATGGCCTTGCCCCTTCCCATCTCTGTAACCTCCTCTGGCCCTACAACCCTCCAAGATCTCTGCGCTCCTCTAATTCTTGCCTCTTGTGCATCCCTGATTTTAATCACTCCACCATGCCTTCAGCTGCCCAGGCCCTAGGCTCTGGAATTCCCTCCCTAAACCTCTCCACCTCTCTCTCCTTCTTTAAAATGCTCCTTAAAACCTACCTCTTTGACCAAGCTTTTGTTCACCTGTCCCAATATCCCCTTATGTGGTCGGTGTCAATTTTGTTTGATAACTCACCGGTGAAGAGCCTTGGGACGTTTTACTAGGCTAAAGGCGCTATATAAATGCAAGTTGTTGTTGTTGTGTTGTAATAGCCCTAGCAAGCTGTGCCACACTAATTGATACAGCAGACTGGAACTTTGTAGGATTTGTGTTTTATAGGCTGTGATGTGAAATATTATAATACTACTTCTTTGCAATGTAGACATAAAAGTCACAACATCAGTTTGTAACCGTGACTAAGTAGCCTAGCAATAGAATGCAGTCAAACTATTTATCTTGTGATTTAGTCAGTTGAAAATGGATGGTTGTGCTGTTTTTTTACTAGAAGATACCCATCCAAATATTTTTTACACTTATTACTTAAACAAGGATTTGTAAACGGAGTCTGCAGCAAAATGAGATCATTATTGTCAGCAGGAGGATCCAATAAAATAACTGAAGCCAATGTCGTTGACACAAGGATGCCTTTTTCTCATACTTGAATTGAGCTGTTTTACTAATTTCTTGTTCTAACTGATAATTTCAACCTTCATTAAGCCACTGATGGGATGACACTAGGACATTGTAACATGGTTTCTAATGGACACTATTCCTAATAGATTCTAATGCAAATTCACATCCATATTTAGTTCTCTGGATAGTAGATGTCCTGCTGTGTAATATAATTCTACGGGAAAAGTGGAATAATGATTTTTGTTTCTCGTGCTGGTGACATTTGGATAAGAATGATTAGCTCTGGTTCATCATGATGCAGTTTTTTAAAATATATTTTTTAAAAGCTAAATATACAGGGCCTGAAATGCCAAACTGTTTCTGCATTGTTTCAGAGAACAATCGGGGCAAGTAATTTTTTTAGGCAGCAAAATTGGGCAGAAACTGTATCAATTGATTTCTGCCCCAAAATCAATCCCCCTCATGCTTTTTGGCCCTTCCCACAATCTGTCCGCCAAGTCCCAAGTGAGCTCATTTACATATATTATAATGAGGGCCAGTGGCACGGCTACTCTGAGTTTCTATCATAATAAACTGTTTTTAATGCAAGCCTTTCATTATAATGCTGTTTCAGCATTCTAGCTGAAGTTTAGTCGAGGAGCTCAAACCTCAGTAAGATAAGAATGACTTTGTCCTGAGTTTTTGATAATGATGCTCATCTTCATATCTGAGATTTTGTAAATTACAAGGATAAGAGTTTCCTGTAATTTGGTATCTTTCTATCAACACTCAATAGGTCTGTCATTGTTGTCTGACCTCATTTGGTAATATCAGTAATTTTTCACAATGAGTGACAAAGATATAAACCGTGCATTATCAGAAGATAAATTACAGCTATGCACAGAATCCCATTGATTTTGGGCTTGTAATGCACAAATGATGCAAATGTTAGTGTACATAATGGCGTGAAACTAACTTGGGACCTGCACATTTCTACAAATTCTTCTCCCAACATTCTACACAGAGTACAATAAAATAGTTGAGATGCATTGCTGTATACCAGAAGCTGAAGGTAAAAATGCTAGGGTTGTACTACAGCAAGAAAATAATCAGTTCATCTTTGCTTCAGACCTGGTATGACTTAACTGAAGAATATTATTTCTGGTATTCTCCCATAATTTGGATATTGTCAGTTGGTGTATACACCTGAAAGAGGCAATGGTTTTTACTATGCATGATGTAAGAGCACAATACCTTTAGATGGGAGCAAGGAGTGCTCATTTTCATGGGCCAAATTTCTCTATGAAAAGCACAGATTTTATTTGACTGTGATAATGATCAGTTCCATAGTATACTCATTACTATTGCCATGCAGCTTGTGTGTGTTTAATATCTTTCCACAATTCTATTACTTGCAACAAGCATCATTTCTGTTAGTAATTCATCCCCAGAGCCTGATCTATGCAGTTGGCTGTCCAACAGCAAAAAGCAATGAACTGAGCAGTGTTCCGACAGCCAGGAATCTGGCTGGCTTTCAATGCCCATTTGAAATTTGAGATTGATATAGTATGATGTGAGAAATCAGGAATATCACAGGCTTTCCCACTAACACCTGTTTTGCATGAAGTTTGAATGTAGAATGCATGATGAAGCTTTCACACATTGGGGTAGACCTTGACTTTGTGCGATATGTAAAATGGGTGATAGCAAGTCAACAATCCGTTTCACATCTCTCCCGATTTTTATTTCCAAAAATCGAGAGAGATGTAGAACAGGCTGTTGACTCACTAACATCAGTTTTACACTATTGCAAAAAGTCAAGGTCTATCCCTTTCTGCGCATCATGGCCAGGAAATTACCTTGAAATCCATTGTAGGCGCAAAGTGAAGCATTTCACAGATTCATGATTTTCTGACCTCAGCTGGCAGGAATAAATACTTGTTTAAGCTTATGCAATTTTAGTGTAAATATTAATATAACGCAATTTAGTACCTGTGGAGAAAATGAACTATTTCTTATAAAGCTGCAGATAGGTCAAACTAAGTTAAAGATTAATACTGTACTGAACTTTTTATTTCCAGAAAACTAGCATTTTCCTGTCACATATTGAAGGCGATAGTGCTGGGATGCATATCTACATTTAAAGAAGTTTGAAAGAGATCTCCTCAGACAGTTGGTATTTTTTGATTTGTTCCTAGACAATAAGTAGGCCCCAAATTTCCTCAAGAGTTCCGCTGGGCTCCCATTATAACTCCAGCAAGTGTCCAACAGAAGCTAATAGAAAAAAAGCAGGGACCTGGTGTGCCAAGTCCCTGCCAAATCCAGGATTTCCTGGTCAGTCTTGTAAGGAGTGGAAGCTCTACCTGCCCCTTACAAGGCATATGACACCAAGGGGTCGGAGGTGGCATCTGGACTTCCTACACTGAAAGTTCCCACTTCCCCAGTGAGTATGGACTTGGCACAGGGGACCAAGGGGGACACAATAGCACCTCAGGGAGGGCCTAACAACTTCCTCTCAATGGTGGGCAGGTGCTAGATTTCTGGCTGTATGGGGCAGACGTGCCCAGTGTTCTGTTTCAATTTAGTAAAAGAATCCATTTCTCTCTATCCCTCTCTCTACATTTATAAATTTTATCCCGTTTAACCTCTGTAAAAAGACCAGCATTTTGATAATCCTCTACAAATATGATTAGTATTATATAAAAATGAAATTATATTGCATTTAATTTTACATTTGTGGTGTAAAAATTTGTTGAAAGGCATGTTTTTCAAGTTACTTTTGATAGCAGGCAGTGCCAATGACGAACACACCATCTTAACTTGTGTGGCAGTACTGTACTTTAATTTGATGATTTGAAGTGGAAATCACAATATACTGTACTATTAACAATCAAAATAATCATATACAGATACAACGAACATCAAACAATGATACCGTTGCTTTACACCAATATTAAAATGCCGGAGAGCATTTAGACAAGTACACAATTTAGCTAACACCTTTTTAGAAAATGTATGCAGGTTTTGATGGGAGCAATACAGAAAAATTGTCATTTAACTTTGATTTTCTGTATGAAACTGTAAATTATTTCATTCAATAATAAACTTGTTTCAGCCAAATGCTTTCTGTTTTGTCAGATTATTGAATAATTATATTAGTAAAAACTGAATAAAGTTAAAATTCTGATTCATATTAGGCAACTTTGGTCTGGGTAGTAAATAATTCCCTGGTTCAGAAGAAGGTTTCTTTTGGTACTAAAAGTCATGTTAAAATAATTGGTTTGATAAAGAACAAACAGAAAGCTTTGCCTCCTGTTTTTCAAAACATTGCCTAAGAAACACACTTTGTATGTCATTATGCTGGCATGAGGATGATTGGGGATTCGGATTACTAAGTTTGTATTTGGAAATAATGCAGCTGATTTTAAGGTTTTAAGAATTGGTTTACATTGGCTGGTCAATGGTTTTGTTTATTGATGTTAGAGGTTATTTTTGAATACATTCACACACTCACTTTGCAATCATTAGCACAATACTATACGTTAAAAAGACAGGAAGGAATCATAGTTGCTTTGTGCTTTGATAACTATAGTTTACGCCAAAAGATCTAGCATAATAAATTAAACTGTTTTACACACATACAGATTCAGTATTTCTACGACTGTTTCATTAGTGTGAAAACACAGTGACACTACACTGCAGGCAGGTACATAACTTACTGTACCAAGGGATAACTGGGAGAAATAGCTGTGGCAAGTTGTAGAAGCTGGTTGTACTTACATTCATAAAAAGTTAAGCATTTTCCGTAGTAAAGACCTTTTCAGTATTTTAGGGTTGTCTGATGCAGTTTTTCACTGCTTAGATATATTACAAAAACACACCAGCATGCGGAAAAAAGATCACATTTACACTTCTTTACTAATAAATATTATACATAAATTAAACAAAATAACTTTTACATTCAACCAACAAGTAAAGATTTTTGAACAATAAAATGCATTTTTTAAAAATGAACATACAAGTGTAAATTCCATTCTACTGTAATACCTGTAGCTACAGCTTAAAAACCATTGTTGTTCTACTAACATCACATAAGGGTGAGATCTTCGTGCTCTTAAGTAACACCACACTGAAGTAGGCCACAAAGTGTATAAGCTGTAACAATTTCATGCACAAACTATTTTTAAATACACACAATGCAATATTGAGTAGTCACACAAGGGCCACTTATTTATTTCTCACCATAATGCAAAAAGATTAAGTTTAATTCTACCTCTATTTGCTCAGACAGATTCTACAACAGATGGCAGGAACAGCATACAAACAGAACACATTTTGTGCATTTCAACAATTTTACAGGTTTTACCATTTCAATACAACATAAAAAAGACAACAACCATGGAGGTATTTTATAAAGTGATATTTACTTATGGTAACCATCAATACTTACATCACCATGTTAATATTTTAATACTTGGACATTATTATCAAGTGATTTATATCACTGCCACTTTCTACTGTTATTTCTCGTTACCAATATCACAGAAATACCCAATGCCATATTATGAATTGACTCTAATTGAAAGCTTGGTGCTATGGAGATCTCAGACAAAAGGTGCACAAATGCCGGACCTGGAACAGGTTACATCTGATTGGTAAAAGAAGTTGGAGGATTCTGGCCATAACCACCCTGACTGTATCCTCCAATCTGACCATAGGAAGCTTGTTGCCCATAACCTGGTTGTTGTCCATAGCCTTGTTGGTTGTATCCAGCTGTTTGACCATAGCTTTCTTGATCGTGTGCCCCCTGGTTGTAGGGTTGGTTGAAGCCACTTGGAGCTGGCTGCTTTTCCATGGTGCTTTGAGAGTGTCGTTGACCTGAGGTGTGCCAGCCAGTCTCCTTGAACACAAACCAAATATTCCCAGCCCACAGAATAAAGTTAAGAAATCCAAAGACCTATGGAAATAAGAAAATGTGCAATTTGTATATGTTTTATTTTCATTATGAATAACATTTTGTTTTGTAATCTTAAGCTAATAATCATTGCAGTTCAGAAGAAGGCTGAACTGAACGAGTTGAACCTGAGAAGAAAAGTTCTTAGGGAGTTTTAGAAGTGGCACCTCCATATGAATAGACAGTATTTGATGGGAATGGGCTGCCACCTTGTTTATAGCACAAGCAAGATTGGCATTATAACTCTTAATGTGACTGTAAGCAAGTTGTCTAAGTTGCTCTCCCAAGTGTCACAAGTACCATCTCTGCACCTAGTAAAATCCCCAAAATGTCAATATTGCAAAGTTCAAAGTGGTGGATTTGTATTTCGACGACTCTGCTTGGTACTCTTGATTGCTAGTTAATTTACAAAAAAGAATTTCTTGCTTGTAAGAATGAAACCGAAGATAAGAAGTTTAAAATCAACACCACGGGAATTTAAACTGAGTAACTAAACTGCTACACTATCATATAGCTGAGTTCCTACATATCTATTTTAATTTACTTAACAGTAAATCTTCTCTAGCACTCTAATTCTGAAATATAGCTTTAAAGATAAAAGCCTATAAAGCATAAATAATTATTTGGAAAAACAGAACCAGCCTTCCTTGACTGTGTACATTCATGATTCTAAGTGAACCTGTATAGTTCCACCACCTGTAATTGCTATTATTATGCCATCAACAAAATCAGACCTTGTAAGACAACCAAAAAAATGCAGGTTGGCAGGAAAACAGTGATGTCTTTAGAAAATTACTCCTGATATGTACATACTGTAGGTGTTATGTGACCTTTAAAACCATTTATCATACTACTTAACAAGTAGAAATGACAAATACAATTTTAGCTCTCAGCATAATTATCTTTAGGAACTGAATGAACATGTAATTAATCATTATCATTTCCACCACATCCCTACACCAAATTCTAGTTGTCTTGTTATTCAGTCAAGAATGCAAGCGGCAATTTTGGGTACCTAATATTAAAGTTGATTTCTGATGTGTAACTGTATAAGGTATGGGAATTATTGGAATATACAGTTACACTTTTGAGAGTACTATATATAGGATATTATTCTATTATTGATGAGTTCTGATCTTTATTTCAGTGCAAAAGAACCATAATTCATGAATCCCATAGGCATGAGTCTTACTTTCCCATAAGTTGAATAAATCTAGTAATGCCTTACTATTATCTGATACAGTATTCATTCTATGTACATTAATAGAAGAAAATGTTGGAACAAAAAAAAGTACAGCATTTTTTAATCAAAAAACTTGTTTGAGAGTTCCCATTAATGCTGTGGCATGTGTATATAATCCCTAAGGAACAGGTTGTGAGTTGTTTCTATGAAGCTATTGGTGACCTGTATCCTGACATTTTTAGATATGCAAGATATAATGATTATTTTCACTAGTGTGAACTCTGATTGTAACGAAAATTGCGTACCTGGTGAAACGGGAATTACCTGAGTGTCGGCAGGTGATCTTTGGGCTGCCTGATTTTCACCTATCGGCAGCCGACCAGCTGCCTCTTTACTCCTGTTTCAGGCAGGTAGCTGGCCGGCAGGATGTAAATGAAGCCCAGATGTTAATATTGGCCAGACCTCCCACGGAAACTTTCGGGCGGGTGTCCTGCACGTCCTGCTGGCTTCCTGCCCAAGAGTTTATTCCCCTTGTGTATCTCATTGGCCCCACTATGTTCCTTTGACTTATCATAACTTTGTAGCATAAGAGGTAGAGAAAAGCCAATTACAGACAGGGAAACACATAATGGGCCAGAACTTTCTGTATCCGGTGACCGAACGGCACCTGCCATTAGTTGGACTTGCCCTTGCCCATTTAATTTCTATGGGATTTTGCACTGGAAGTTGCTGGAAGTAGGAGATGGAAATGGTGCAGCACATCCTACAGGGCATCTGGGATCTGTATGGACAGGGTAAGCAATTGTGAAACTCCTTAACCAAGCAGATTGAAGGATTGTTAAATGAACAGCGCAGAGTCTGAACCAAGAAATGTAAGTTAGAATAGTGAATTCAATGTCAAATTAGGTACAGAAAGAGAAATAATGAGAGGGAAAGATTGGATTTAGAGAGAGAAAGAAAAGAGACAGACAGAAAAAGCAAAAAAAATGTAATTTAAATTTAAAAAAAAATCTCCAATAACAATTAAAAATTGAAGGAATGAGCCTCCACACTTGTAATAGTTAATTTTCAGTGCTCGAGAGGTTGTTTGGCAGTAATTAACACTTAGAACACCATTAAAAAGAGTACTTAGACTGAAATGGACAACTTTCTGTGGCGAGTTTAGTGCGTATCTACCATGCAAATACAGCAACTTCACACCATTCAATGCATTTGAATAGTGAGTCAGACAGTGAGATGCCATTTTCTCGGACATTTTTGCATTTGACCTCGCATCTTTCCTCATCTGAAGTTGCTGTGCGATTTGTGCATTTGACAGGAAAATCTACTTATTAATGAGTGCGAGGTAATGTCGCCTCTTGGCACTTTTTTCTCTTTTGTCTTCATCCTCTGTACTCCTCCCTTTTTCATTCTCCTTGACTATTTATTTGTCACTTTTTCTCCGAGTTGTGCACTCTCTCCTAGACGTATCTGCATATTTCTCCATTTTCCAGCCTGCTATTTAAAATGACCTATCACCACACATCATTGATGTCACTCATTTCAAAGAAAAACAGATAGATCACAATGGAAGATTGCAATAGGAAAGAACCGTTTTTTTGATTGATTCAGCATATTATGGATGCTTGCTGTTCTTTTGCACATTAAAGGAATTTTGCAGGTCTGTTGTACTGTAATTTGAAATACATCATTCACTAAAAAATAATTTTCCCAGTGATTTGCAGCTATACATTTTGGAAATCACTAAGACTGAATACAATATGAAATGAAGACAATTAAGCTGCTCCTAGTTGGTTCCTTTCAGTGTCTTTTAAAGAAACCTCTTGGACTTCAGTCTTCCAAATGAGCAATGATATCAAAGGTATTCAAACGCAGCAAGAGTTTGCTGCACAAGTCACATTAATTTGATATTCTGATCTGTTCTGAACTTTGTCTGTTATTGCAATAGCTTATGCTGAAGAATTAGTTGTATTAATTAGAGTCGCAAGTAGTTTCTTCTCCCATATTACTCTGTAAGACATCTGAAACATGTAGAGGTGTAAGGATTCAAGCCTACTAAATCAGCAGTGGTGCCTAATCACTTATGTAACTGCACCATTTTATGATATCTAGACTGGTGCATAGTTTCTTGAAACTGCACCTAACATTAGTTACGAACCAGATAAGAATTTCTTGTTCTTTCAAAAAAACAGTTGTTTGATTCGATTGAATTACTAAGACATCATGCCTCTTAGATATTTCTGCTTCTCCTTTGTCTGGGCACTGGAGAGCACAGCGAGCACAAAATGTGCTCCACCGTTCAGGCCTCAGAATGCCTAAATTTGGTGGGTTGGGTTATTTGCAAGGCCTTGTCACTCCCTGGTGCAGGTTTATTCCCTGGCTGGGCCTTGTACCGTGAAACAGAGGTGGAAATACAGACGCAGGCCCAGCTGCAGCCTTCGCAGGCCTGTGGTTGCAGGACTGGCTGCTGGCCTCCAGGCCTTCTAGCTGCTGTGGCTGCTGTTGGAGAACAGCAGCTAGTAGGCCTCCGGGCCCAAAGATTTATTATAGGTGCAACCCTAGTGCCACCTGGGGCAATGTAAAGGGTGCGGAGATCCAATATAATGGTTCTCCATCTCTTTTCCTCTCTGTAGCACCTGAGAACTGACTGTATTCAGGCATCCAGCTAGTAGGAATACTTGCAAAAGAAAAACTGCAGATCATAAAGAGTATTGCCTCAAATTCTTTTCGGCATTCCACTGGTCCTATGCCACAGAGTGGTAAGATGAGGGTCTATGCCTGCAGTTCTGCATAAAGTAAGTTCTCAAACTCAGCTATGCCACTGGAGCAGGAAAGAAAGAACAAAGAGTAACTAACACCAGCAGAAGAAAAGCAGAACTTCCATCCACCTCTTACAAGGCAAATGATAGCCAAGGGATGGAGCCAGGGATGGGCCTTGCTAAGCCGGGAGTTCGTGCTCCTCAGCTTCCAGTGGAACCCAGCATATAGTGGCAGCCGGTATGCTGAGTGAGGGGTGCATGTGGGTTCTATTGGTGGAGACCAGGCCAAGTAAGCAGCCTGGACCCCGAAGAAACTGCTGGTCAGTTTTGTGGAAAATTCTGTAGATCAGCCCCAGTGCTCAGCAGACCAAGGGGAACATGATGGGATCTGGTGGCCTTGGCAAACCCACTCCCAAGGATGGGAAGAGGCTGAAGCTTCCATGGCCATGGGACACATGGTGCCAGAGATGCACCCAAAGTGACGCTTGTGCCCACCTACCCCATGCTAATGAGATGTCCTCCCACTGACCCCATAAATGTGATGGTGCCCTCCAGTACTGAGTCAGTACTGAAGGGCACTATCAGGTGCAATCCTGGCAGAAGTGCTGGGATCACAACCTGAAGAATTTTGGGGCCTATCACTTTATGAATAATCTTACCACTAAAGTGGCAAATACTCAATTGTGATTCTATTTTTTTTGTTGTGTTTTGTATCTTGTATTTTGTATCCCTTCATTTATTTTTATTCTTTTTAAATCACTCATCCATCCACTTCCCAATTTATTGTTATTCCCTTCTTTCCTCATTGGCCCACAGACACATGCAATTCCTTGACCTTTGTTTCTAAGACTCTGCCGATGTTGTTCTATGCACTACCACTAAGAGTTGTGCAAAAATCACATCTGGTTACTCTTTGTTCCGTCTTTCCTGCTCCAATGGCACAGCTAAGTTTGGGAAGTTACTTCATGGAGAGCTGCAGGCATGGACCCTCATCTTACCACTCTGCAGCATAGGATGTTGGCACACTGATATGTTGCATCAACAAACCAGCCTTCTTTTAAAATATCCATTAATGCTAGTGTTCAACTTACAACGGATGTATTTAATCCTGACATTGCAGGGTTTCCGACAGACAAGCATTTATTGCCCTGCTGTTTGCACGCTGACATTAGCAAAAGCACTTCATCGGGATCTGTAGCAACCTTAACGTCAGAGAGTCCTTTTGCCCAGGCTGATGATCCCACAAGCCACATGAATGAGAAGACCACAGTCACAATGAAATCCTGGAAAAGATTTTAAAACAGTCACTTAAAAATTGTCAAACATTGTCCCATAAAAAAATTCCATTTATACTGTATACTTTTCATTCATACTATATAAATTCTATTTATACTATATACTTTTCATTCATACTATATAAATTCTATTTATACTATATACTTTTCATTCATACTATATAAATTCTATTTATACTATATACTTTTCATTCATACTATATAAATTCTATTTATACTATATACTTTTCATTCATACTATATAAATTCTATTTATACTATATACTTTTCATTCATACTATATAAATTCTATTTATACTATATACTTTTCATTCATACTATATGAATTCTATTTATACTATATACTTTTCATTCATACTATATAAATTCTATTTATACTATATACTTTTCATTCATACTATATGAATTCTATTTATACTATATACTTTTCATTCATACTATATAAATTCTATTTATACTATATACTTTTCATTCATACTATATAAATTCTATTTATACTATATACTTTTCATTCATACTATATAAATTCCATTTATACTATATAGTGCTTTTAATCCTTGTGCTACCACTCTGTGCAAAAACAGGGAGGAAAATTGGCTCCACAATCTCCTCCAGTCACTTGATCCTCGTCTATTCAGTTTGCTTATTTCCAGTTGCTATGGCAACTGTGGGGCCATGAAAACATGGCGATAGCAGCAGAAGATGTGAACCCAAAAAGACAAAACTTGGAGGTGGTTGGAGAAGAGAGATATAGAAAGAGCAAAATTGAACTGATAAACAGTGAAAGAAAAACTGGCTAAAAGAGTATATCACAAACCTGAAATGCAGTTTTAGGATTGGCATCACTTCTGTTTTATACTTATGGTATATGACACCAGAACCTCTTAATTGCATTCTATTCCCTCAAAACCAGTATTTATTTTAATTATAGTGAAGCAATGCTAGATTACAAACAAAAACATTGTTTCTACACAAATCTTTGCGTGAATTGTAGTTAACTTTGGAAGAAAATGACTATGGCCCTGAAATTTCATGGTGGTTCCACCTGTCTCTCACTGTAACTCTGGTGGGAGACCAGCAGAAACCCAAGGGAAATAGTGTAAACAGCTAAAAGAGGAAATGAAGGGCCTATCTAAGCAAATAATCCAACTTCAAAACTGTAGGCCTAGAGGACACTCACAGCTCAATGATAGCTGTTAGTAATCTGTCAGAAGCTAGGAAACACAGTGGGCTTGATTTTCAAAGGGTGGCGGGATGGCAGCGGTGGGGAGGGGTCAATGGGCACGCGGCAAACCCGGATAATAGAAACTTAACGTTCCCCACGCGATCACGACTTAATTGGTGGCCCTTAACGTGGCTTCCGGGATTGCCATCCGAAAGCTGAGTAGTGGACGGACTGTGCACCCACATGACAGGCTGTCAGCTGGAGCGTCTCTATTTAAAGGGCCATTGCTCCAATGGCTTTTGCTGGAGCAAAGACCAAAAAGACACAATGGAGCAGCACAGGGGCAAGGCTGCTCCAAGATTTAATGATGCCTCACTTCAGTTGTTACTGGCCGGGATGAGGATGAGGAGGGAACTGTTTTACTGGCCGATAGGAGGAAATGGCCTGGTTCCGCCACCAAGAAGGCCTGGCTCAAGGTGCCTGAGGAGGTCACCAGCAGCAGCAACATCTCCCGCACTTGGGTTCAGTGCAGGAAGCGTTTCAATGTCCTAACTGGGTCAGCAAAAGTGAGTATACTTAGTGATTCTCCTGCATTCTGTGTTGCACATCACCTCCCCGCCCCTCCACCAGCTTACTCTGCACTGCCAAGACTACTCCATCACATCACTCCTCACACCCACTTAAGGCTCATCCTCAACTTACCTGCCCTTCTTCAGCACTTCCTCACCTCCCCATTTGTCACCCCACCACTACCACTCACCCCAATCATGATCCAACATGATGTCTCTGTCTCATAATCACCCTCTGATGCACCTCTTTCACGGTCAGCCTCACCCAAAGCAATACATTCATCAGTTGGCCGCTTTACTATCACTCACTCACACGTCTGTACTTTATCCCCTTCTAGAAGAGAGCGCAAAATGCACGCGAAAGGGCGAGGACTGGAGGGGGACCGCAACAAATAGTGATCCTCATGGACGTGGAGAAGGAAGCCCTGCAGATCAGCCACACCCTCGAGTGCCTGTCCGTTGGGGACATCGAGACTGGCACCCCACAAATGTCTGGTGACACAACTTTAACATTCATCACACACAACATGAATTGATGTTATCAATGCTTGGCATGTTGAACACCTCAGTATGCTCTTCGCAACATGACACATCTGTGATAATGCTTAATATTGCCTTCTGTTCTCTTACAGGCCATTCAACGACCTCAGTGACAGGAGAGGGGAATTCCTCAGAGGAGCTCCAGGCCTCTGAGGGCGCACCGTCACATCTTAGTGAGCCATCCACCAGCACAGATACTCACACCTCGGTGGGTCATAATAGTCAGTTAGTTGGGTTGGCACCTGGTGAGTCACCACACGCAAGTGAGCACGAGCAGACCCTGGTGGCAGGGGCAGCTGTGGAGAGTCCATGTCAGTGGGCGCACTCCTCTCCAGGCTCTGCTCAGCTGGATGCAGATGTTGAACCCTGGGGGCCATCCTTTAAAAGGAGAGTGATCGAGGGACAGCAGCACATTTGCAAGGTACTAGAACAGGTGCCACACGAACTCTCCACAATAGCGCAGAGAATGGAGGAGTCCAACTCCTGCATTAGTGGAATGGAGGCATAGGTACGGGAGGGAACGTCTGAGATAGTGTCACAGGGATGTGAGCAACTGTCTGAGATAATGTCGCACGTAACTGTGGAAATGTCTGAGACAGTGTTGCAGGTAACTGTGGAAATGTCTGAGACAGTGTCGCAGGTAAATGCAAGATTGTCTGCGATGGAGAGAAAGCTAACCTCCATTGAGCTTCAGGCACGGCTCACAAATGAGTCCATTCAAGCCCTGACAACGGCTGCTCGGACTCAGGGTGAATAACATTCTGACGCCTTAAATAGGCTGACAGATACTTTAGAAGTGGCCTTCCAAGGCATCACACATGTCCTCCAAACTGTTGTCTAGCAGGGTGGTAGGAGTGATATGGGCCTGGCCCAGGAGAGGGATGAAGGCGAAAGGGGACATGGAAGTGGGGACACCACTCAAAGCGTTCCCACGTCTCACCTATTGCCCCCCCCCCTCAACCAGTACCTGCAATGCTGCCTCCTCTCCAGGTGGCCGAGTCAGCCCCTGCACAGGTGCAGGTGCAGCAGTCTTTGGAGGGGCCCTCAGGTGCTCCAAAACCCAGAGGGCGTAGGCCAAAAGTATCCAAGCAGTCAGGGCATGGACATGAGCAACCTGCCACTACCTCTGCTGCAGCAACAGGGGATGCACCATATAGAAGTAGTAGGAAGAGAAAGGCAAAGGTTTTGTGATCACGAAGGGTATACACAAGGGTGTCTGACAGACTGTCATGTTTTTTATTTATATTTGGTTTCTGTTAAAGTCATATTAAATGTTATCATTCTCACCACTACTGCCATGTCTTGCCATTGTTGGCTGCATTTTGTGATAGGGCCCTTT
This sequence comes from Heptranchias perlo, assembly GCF_035084215.1. Taxonomy (NCBI): domain Eukaryota; kingdom Metazoa; phylum Chordata; class Chondrichthyes; order Hexanchiformes; family Hexanchidae; genus Heptranchias; species Heptranchias perlo. The sequence continues at coordinate 31,071,317 of NC_090341.1, read as the reverse complement.
CATGTGCTTCACCATGAATAGCCACACTTGATGTCACCCATTGGGTCACTTTACAGTGGGTGTATGTGTAGTTGCAGGACTGTTTTGTGTGGGGTGGGGGGGAAAGCTGGTGTTGGCGATTGTCGTTCCAGGTGGTGTGAGGACTGGACTCTTCTCACTTTCTGATCTTACAAGAACCGTTCACAAATGAGTGACTCCCTGGCCTCACAAGCAGCCAGGTGAGCCGCTGCTCTGCCCATGGGTTCTTCCTCCTCCTCCTCCTCCTGCTCCTCCTCAATGTGGATGGCAGGTATGGATGGTGGATGAGGGGATGGGGCCTCCTCAACTGGTACCCCTCTCTGTTGCGCCATGTTGTGCAGGACACAACACACTACTATAATGTGACCCACTCTCGCTGGTGCTCATTGAAGCGCTCCCCCAGAACAATCGAGGCACTGAAATCATATCTTGAGCAGCCCTATCGCATGTTCAATTATAGACCTGGTGGTGAAGTGGCTGTCGTTGTATCAACGCTGTTGCTCGCTGATGGGGTTCCTCAGAGGTGTCATGAGCCACATGTGCAGGGGGTATCCCTCGTCCCCGAGGAGCCAGCCCTTAAGGGTGTTCGGTGCATGGAAAAGGGCCGGGTTGTTGGATTCCCTCAGAATGAAGGAATCATGGCGGCTGCCAGGGAATCTGATGTGAAGGAATCTTTTGCAGTGGTCACAAACGAGCTGAGTGTTGATGGAGTGATACCCCTTTCTGTTGATGAATAGTCCTGGCTCAGGAATTGCTTGTATTGCTCTATGGGTGCAATCGATTGCACCATGTACCCATGGGAAGCCAGCCACAGAGTGGAATCCCACTGCCCTCTCCGTCTGGCTGAGGTTGTCCATGGGGAAGTTGCGAGGCCCTGTGAAACAAGCCGCTGGTTACCTGCCTTATGCACTTGTGTGCAGACGACTGAGAGACTCTGGCGATGTCCCTGGTGGCACCCCAGAATGATCCGAAGGCGAAGAAGTTGAGGGCAGTGGTGACTTTAACAGCGACGGGTAATGAGATGCTGCTCGGCCCAGCCGGGAGCAGCTCGGCATGAAGGAGGCTGCAGATGTCTGCGACCACCTGCTGACTCACTCTCAGCCTCCGTATGCACTGCTCCTCAGAGAGGTCCAGGAAGCTGAGCCTTGGTCTGTAGACCCTCTGACGAGGGTAGTGCCTCCTGTGACATCAGTCCCTCTGTTGTTGCCCTCTGTGTTCTTGTGCAGGTGCCTGTGGCGCAGCACTATATTGTGGAGCTCCAAGTGGCAGAAGTGCACGCCATGCCTGGCGAGGATGGTGATGTTCCTCGTCCTCTGATGTACTGGTGAATGCGGCCATCGCGCCCCCCATCCTGATGGTTTCAGTTTGAGGGTGTCCGGAAAGTTGGTAGATATGTGTAAGCAGGAATATACTGAGTGTAAACCAAGAATTTTCAGTCTCAGCACAAAAATCTCCCAGCCAAAAGTTTGTCTGAGGGAACTGAGTGCCCTGCTGCAATAACTCACCTTTTATCCCCATCTGTCAAACAGGGATTTAAATGTCCAAACGGCTGCCGGCTGATACACGTCTCCTCCAACATGGAGTTGTTCACTCAGCACGGGAAACATGCTGAGGCTGAATGAAAATCGTTTCCCTGCCTCAATCACCATGAAATTAACTACTTCAACAACCGTAGTAACTGTTTTAAATATCAGCCTGCCGGCTTTTAATTGCCGGTGGGACTTCCGGATTCCAGAACAATGCACGCACACAGATGCGTCTGTGTGAGACGTGGAAGTCGGCAGGTTGGAGCTGGCTTCCTTCCCCGCTCGGGATGTTACTGATTTTCGCTGCCCCTCCCTGCCCCCTACGCACCTGGACTTTCATTTGAAAATCGAGCCCAATATGTTATTTTAATCATAAAGATGACTGTTTGGGCTGTAAAATATCAACAGCAAAACAGCAGAATGTAAGGAAATACATTAGACCCATTTGTCCTTGCAAACTACCGACCAATCTCCAACCTCCCTTTCCTCTCCAAAATGCTTGAACGTGTTGTTGCCTCCTAAAGCTGTGTCCATCTTACCCGCAACTCCATGTTTGAACCCCTCCAATCAGGTCTCTGCCCCGCCACAGCACTGAAACGACCCTTATCAAAGTCACAAATAACATCCTATGTGAATGTGACCATGGTAAAGTATCCCTCCTTATCCTTCTTGACCTGTTTACAGCCTTTGACACGGTTAACTACACCATCCTCCAATGCCTCTCCTCCATTGTCCAGTTGGGTGGGACTGCCTTCGCCTGGTTCCATTCCTATCTATCCAGTCATAGCCAGAGAATCATCTGCAATGGCTTCTTTTCCCGCTCCTGCACCATAACTTCAGGAGTCCCCCAAGGATATATCCTTGGCCCCCTCCTATTTCTCAGCTACATTTGGTCACCTGTCCTAGTATCTTTTTATGTCGCTTGGTGTCAAATTTTGTGAAGTGCCTTGGGACATTTTACTACGTTAAAGGCGCTATCTAAATGCAAGTTGTTGTTGTTGTTGAAATACATCAGGTAATGGGGAGAGTACATTTTGAGATGAAACACTGGCTAACAATAATGTCAGGGCAAGATTCTGTTGTCTCTGATGCAAGATATTGCAACTTTTCTTTAAAATCTAACTTAAATCAATATAGTTACTGTGTGGTTTCAGAATTGTGACATATTGGGGATCAGTTATAATTCAAATTATATGAAAGTTTATGTATTTATAATATTTATCTATGAGATGTGACCGGTCAATTTAAAATTGGTTAGCGCCAGCTCTCCCTGGCTAGCGACATTACGTTGTGGTATGCAAAATGTCATTTCAATGTCATTATACTTATGCTAATGTATTTTGATTGAAAAGTAAATAGAAACCACTTAGCACAGGCTGCTTGCCTTGTTTGGAAACCGATCAAATTAAGGTAAAGTGGTTGGTAACACATACAAATGACCTGGCATCTTGCACATGGGTGGAGTTCAGGAAACGATTGTGTTAAATTGATGAATTTGTTTCAACTATGTGACACACATTTTGTTCTCCTGTATCCCAGTTTTCAATTTCAAAGGGTACAAGAGGCAGCTCCCAGTTTGCCAGTTATTCTCATACCACCGTACTGCAACTCTTGTGAAGGTGACACTTTGTCATTCCATAGTATGTTGGCGAGACCCCACTCATAGGTTTTATGTTTCAGACATTCTCCAGATTTAGCAGAGTCAATCAGATGCATGTATGTTATGCCATGGCAATGGCAGTGTTCAACTTTACGGTCTTATCCAGGCAGAGAGTAACAATTCCTGATAAACATTTACCAATCACCTATTTGTTTAACTTAGTTCTTTTTCCTTCATGGACTGCCTCCTAATTATATAACAGTATAGAATGTAATTGCAATTAAAACAAGTGCCTGAAAACAGTTCTCAGTTAAATGCTACTTTGTACAATTGTATGGTCAAGACACCAAACCTTAACCTGGATGGTTTTCACATAAGGATTGTGAAATTAATTTAAAGGAAAAAAAACTATTTACATGGTAAATGAATACTATACTAACCTCACCTACTTTCTTGCAAAGGAACACTGGAAAGTACATGATAAAAAAAACTTCAAAATTAGAGTACCACTTTGTCCATTACAGGCCAAATGCAGAGCTGGTCTCATACCAGAGAGCAAAGATGGAGCTCCTGCTCACAGCAAGCTATGGTACTGAGATTTATTTACTAATGATAGACATTATGCCTTTGATAAGTCTAATTCAAATCTTTAGAAAACAGACTTTCACAGTGCAAGTTAAAAAGGAATGTATACTGCAGTTATGGATGAAACACTGACTATATTCATAATCATATGGTTGTTTTTATTGCAAGGCTACTCACAACAAAAAGGAATAGGGAAACAGATAAATATGACTCATTTACCTTTTTGTTATGACGTGCAACGAAGAATAAAATTCTGTCCATACAACTGAAGAACAATTCACTCAAACATGTTCCGAACTAAACCCGACTGTGCTTTTAACAGACTGTTCTATATACATTGAATCACTTGCAGTTAGAAAAAATAGCAACAACTTTGACATAACAATGCCATTGACTTACTGATGCCTTTTTGCCTGTTAGAGGCATTTATATGCACAATATTTCAACCTGACCACACATCATGAAGCATTTTTTGATATAGATTATGGTTGACCAAAATCAATTTCTCATCTATTCTCTAGATTTAAGTGTCAGATTCAATTATGTATAAATAGTTCTTGTCCTTAAATACTGCACATTAATTGATGCAGTGTACAATTTTGCAGTGTACAATTTTGCAGTATTTATGACTCCAGATAAATGCATGTCTGCCTTGGCTCAGTGGTAGCACTCTTGCCTCTGAGTCAGAAGATTATAACTTGGATTGAAGTTCCACTCCAGAGACTTGAGCAGATAATCCAGGCTGGCACTTCAGTGCAGTACTGAGGAAGTGCTGCACTCTTTGAGATGAGACTTTAAATCAAAGCCCTGTCTGCCCTCTCAGGTGGACATAAAACATCCTATGGCACTATTCAAAGAAGAGCAGCGGATTCTTCCAGTGTCCTGGCCAATCTAGGAATACATCCCAAGAATATTTTTTTTAGAAGAATGATGGCAATACGACATTCCTTGAAATACTGCTTCACATTGCAAGGCGCTACAGTGTGTTAGGTTGCGATGCTGCGACACGTGTGAGAAATTTAATGAGATAAGGAATGAAAAGCAAAGGATACCAACCATGAGCTTAGGCTCTGACCTCACCCAGCCCCTAGCCTATTGCTTTCATGCCCAGAATCTCTTCATAAGGAATCGAGTGGCAGCAGGATAGTAACAGACTTCAGAAGGACATAGACAGACTGGTGAAATGGGCACATACATGGCAAATGAAATTTAACAGAGAAGTGTGAAGTGATTCATTTTGGTAGGGAGAATGAGGAGAGGCAATTTTAAAGGTGTGCAGGAACAGAGAAACCTGGGGGTGTACGTACACAAGTCTTTGAAGGTAGCAGGACAAGTTGAGAAGGCTGTTAAAAAGACATACAGGATTCTTGGTTTATAAATAGAGGCATAGAGTAGAAAGGAAGTTATGGTAAATCTTTATAAAACACTGTTTAGGCCTCAGCTGAAGCATTTGGCCAATTTAGGAAGGATGTCAAGGCCTTAGAGAGGATGCAGAGGAGATTTACTAAAATGGTACCAGGGATGAAAGACTTCAGTTATGTGGAGAGACTAGAGAAACTGGGGTTGTTCCCCTTAGAACAATAGAAGGTTAAGGGAAGATTTGACAGAGGTGTTCAAAATCATGAAGGGTTTTGATAGAGTAATGTGGGGTTCTAAACCACTTTAACAAAAGACATTTGAAGGAAAGGGTTAACTGTATCTCTTTTAAACAAAGACATTTGAAAACCTGCACACAAAGTAATGTGGTAAACTGTGTTTTCGTAAATCCTGTTTTTCCCTCACTGACGCCAATGGCATTGGAGAAGTATGAGTTTCTGGATCGATGATATTGTACTGCGAATAGATATCTAGATTATTAAATAAATAAGCTAGATGGATAATAGTGAGCTTAAAGCATTGTCAGGCTTTCAAAACACATAGGCTTTTGGAAGCACAAGCTTTTCAACACAGCAAGGGTAATGTAAGAAAAGGCAACAAGGACATCAAAGGCTTCAGATCAGGAAAGCAATGATCGGTGTGAAAAAAAGCATAGGCCTCTTATTCCTATCTGGTAATCTGTTCAAAAGAACTGGGATTTGTAAAACATCAAATAGTACTGCATCCAGCATATGGTCAAATGGTATAAGGAATGGATTCAAAGCCATTGAAGCAATCAAAATTGGAGACTTCAGGACCATTAAGAATGTCTGGGCGTAGAAATGTAAGGGGCTATCTCTACACGAAAGGCCATAAATAGACTTAGTAAAGGGGCTTTATACAACCCATCGTTCGAGCACATGGTCTTTTCTACATCAAAGGGTCTCCAGTCACATGATCAAAGCCTAAGCTGTCAATCATTGAAGTATGTTAATGATTGACCCATAGCAACAGGGAGTGATTGGGCAAAAAGAATGACCCTCCCTGATCCTACATCCTGTTGGTAAAAAAACAATTTAAAAAGAAGACTTTGAGAGAAGAACAGTCTCTTCTCTTCACTACCCGGCAGTCACAAGGAACGCACAATGCAGTTGAACATCATGCAAGAAGAAGAGGACTGAAGAGCTGATCAATATTCAGGCCCGATGAGCAAAATCCTTGGTTTAAAGGTTGTATATGCATTAAAGATTTGCCTGATATGTGTGTATGAATTGTTAAATCATTACATAATAATGTTGTGAATTATTAAGTGTATAGTGGGATTTTGTATGGTTTGATTTTGCTTCATGAATGCCCGTATGAATGATAACATCATTAAATAATTACTTTTGATTAACGAAACTACTGTGTGAGGGTGGCTTTCTTTGCTTGACTATTTGTCCAGTGTCCAAGAATCACAAAAAATAAGGAATTCCCTACATTAATGGCACCCCAGATAGGACACTGACATAGTCAGACAAAGAAAGTGAAAATATTGTGACCTAGCAGAAGGGGTTATACTGGAGCTAACGTATGGGTGGAAGGTATAACAGAACGAGTTAAAACAATACTGGAGCTAACATTTAGACAGAAACATAGTTTTCTGCGCAGGGACGGGTGAAAAGTGCTACAGAATGATACTGGAGCTAATGTTTAGACAGAAACATAGTTTTCTGGGCAAGGATGGGTATAATAGAAGGTTAACGGTCAACGTTTGAGAATCAGAAACATGTAGAGATGGGTGAAATATAACAATGGAAGCGCCAATTCAAAAATGCATAGCAATGGAGCTATCAAGGAAACTAACAATGGACTGAAATATGGCTACATACCATCAGCAAACAAAACAAAAGTGATGAGAAGGAAAAGCAAAGGTTAGAAACAGAAGTAGCTAATCTAAAGAAAGATTGTAAACAATTTTACAACACCAAGTTATAGTCCAACGATTTTATTTTTAATCCCACAAGCTTTCGGGGGCTTTCCCCTTCCTCAGGCGGTGTGGAAATGACAATTTCGAATCCTTCGCATTTTAAGATCACATAACAAAGCCTGGTGATTACTGCCCGTTGCCAAGGCAATCACAGTGAGCAGACAGAAAGGTGTCATCTAAAAGGCCACTGAATATACAACCCCCCAAAAAAAAAGAGAGACAGAACGAAGACAGTCAATGACCCGTTATATTAAAAACTTTTTAATATAACGGGTCATTGACTGTCTTCGTTCTGTCTCTCTCTCTTTTTTTTGGGGGGGGTTGTATATTCAGTGGCCTTTTAGATGACACCTTTCTGTCTGCTCACTGTGATTGCCTTGGCAACGGGCAGTAATCACCAGGCTTTGTTATGTGATCTTAAAATGCGAAGGATTCGAAATTGTCATTTCCACACCGCCTGAGGAAGGGGAAAGCCCCCGAAAGCTTGTGGGATTAAAAATAAAATCGTTGGACTATAACTTGGTGTTGTAAAATTGTTTACAATTGTTAACCCCAGTCCATCACCGGCATCTCCACATAAAGAAAGATTGTAAGAGTTTGAAAGATGTTTCCAAGAAGGAACAGGAGGAGAAGGGGCAATTGTTAGAGCATCTTACATTGGCTAGAGCAAATAATGTTATCTGTGCGGAGGCCTTGAAAGAAAGAAGTCAAAGCTGTGAGGTATTGGAACAAAGTGTACTGGAAGTGTTAGTGAGGGACGACCTAAAGGCAGCCATGCGAGTACAGATGAGCGCCAACAAAGAAAGCTGTAGAAGGCCAGAAATATCTCATTCCCATTGTAAATGTAGGATAGCTGAATTAGGAAAAGCCCTGCAAGTATGCACCATGCAAGCTCCAGCATGGGAAAATAAGGGCCCTAAAAAAGAGGGACCCGGAATAAACATCTACGCTGATAAGAAATGTTACAACTGTGATAAAAAGGGACATTTTGCCAGGGACTGTGGAGCACCCCTGCAAGGAGGCAGGACCTGGGGGAAGGGAAGAACTAGCCAAGTTCGATTCCAGTTTGGCAGATATGAAAAACTGTATCAAGGATAAATTAGTCTTTTGGAATAGAGAAGGAGAAAGGGGAAGATCCTCTCCCTTTTCTACTGCTTTGCAAGCTACAAAATGTGTTCTTTTGTTTTCAATGTACTGTCTACTGTTTCATTCTAAAAGCCTGCGTGGCTGTACTGCCTCTTTAAAAAGCCTGTCCTCATTGTAAGTGCTTTTAGTTCGCTGTTGTGGCCAAGGCCCCTTTTTAATGCTTGTTATGTGTAATGTAACAAAGATTTTGTTTAGCTGTGAAAGCAGTTATTTCCAGTATTTTTACAGTTTTTTTTGAAAGATGCACCTGAAGAAGAACGAAATGAAAGATGATGTAATTTAAGCACGCGCTATATTGAAAACTTTATCTGTTCTGTCTTGTGTTTAATTCTGATATTGCTGAATTAAAATTGGAGTTAACAAGGTTAACTAACCTATTAAATTGTGAAAAACAGACTTTCACTGTGGCCACGTAAAATTCTGGTTCTTATAAAACAATGTGAGTATCTCAAATTCCGGACATGAGATTATCACATGGCATTTTGAATTTCTTAAATGCTTTAATGATTTGAAGTTTGAGTATTGGTGAGCGTAAATTGATGCGTTAAAATATTGAGACATTTGAAGTGACTCTATATGTTTAATCATCTTGGTTGTGAAATGTGATAGCTGTTAGCAAACTGACCCTTTGATCTTGTGGTTGACGGTGGGCATAACAAAGTGACCATGAAGGGAAAAACAGAATGGTTAAAAGATCTCTGCTATCTCTGTGATAACAATCTGGAGGAGTGGTTAGATTGTACTGCAGAATTGTTTAGAATGTTTAAAGTTAATAGAAGGAAATACTAATGATTTCTGCAGTTTTAACAGATTTTCAATTACTACGGATGGATAAAATTGGTAAATCTTTTGTGCCTTCATGGCTCATGTTTTGAAAATTGGAAGTCAGAGATGCTGAAATGTATTATCCAAAGTTTAATTGTATTAGAATCTTTGTTGCAAGTTTTCACTGTTATAAAAGCACAAAGACTTTTTGGAAAAAAATCAATTTGAACTTATTTAAAGCATTTGTGTTTTAAAGGAATTACAGCTAAAAAAAACTGCTATTGTGATTGACTCCTCCCCCACCCCATGAGCTTCCAGCATGTCCATCTGCTGACTCATAAGCAGTTTTATTGTCTCTTAGTGAGTTCCAAGAGAGAAAACTTTGGGAGTGACAGAAAAGCTAGTTGGTCTCTCACACGTTCCTCTGGACACATTTTTCAGTTTAAAGGGATTATTCTTTAAAATAGATCATTTAGTGCTATTGTTGTAGTGCTTTAGATAAGGGTATACGATTTTTAAGTTTCTTAATTTAAATGGATATTTCCCCAGGTGATAGAAGGAAATATTGGGCATTATTTTTGTGCTCCCTATGCTGACTATTCCTCCTGGAATAAGGTAATTAGATTCATTCACAGAAACATGCATGGAGCCCTCTCTGGTCCCGGGACAAAGGGTGACAGAAGAAATTTAATGAATTGTTTGTTATTTTTAACCCCTTGGGCTCTCAAGAAGAGCCACAATGGATTTCCTATTTTTCTTTTACACAGGGAACTATGGTTTTCGTGACTATGGAAGTGTTGGTGTGAAAGCAATCCAGTGGCGTTTGGAATTTAAGACCTTATCTACAGACATCGGCAAATATCAAATGTCACAACATGGTGACATTTGGACCAAAACTTTGCCTCTCAAATGCTTAGTTTTGACCAATTCAGGGTTATTTGTTATTTTCTGAGACAAAGTACTTGAGGAGGGGCAGATATAGGAATAATTAAAAGTAATTTCAAGCACTTCTGTCTTTTCTGTAAAACCATTAAACCTGGTTATAATTTGTTTATGAAATTGAAATTGGTAAGACAATTATAATTGATATGTGTTGCTGTTCAAGCACTCGAAGGGAAAACTTACTTAAAATTTAAGGGGATGATCAAATTAATTTAAAACAAAAGGAATCTAATCTTAAGTGGTTCCTGACCAGTTTTATGTATCAGAGGGAGTATTTTGGGGAAATAAAATAGTGCATTGACAAGTCCTATCAGTCCAATAATACTGCTCTCTGGAAATGGGATAATTTTGAAATAATAAAACGGACTCAAATATTTTGGGAATAAACGTGGTCCAAGAAGAGTTTAGAAAAAAATAAACAAAAATGTGTTAAGTATAACTTGGACCAGGTTGCGCATGTTTAATCTATGTTTTAAGGGTTAATGAAAATATTGTATTGGAAAGTAAAATTCCTCTAGGGATCATGCAGGGGGAGATGAAATGGTTAATGTGGCCCAGGAAAGTGAGAACTTTTATCAAGGGCACTGACACATACTCCATAGAGAAACTGGCCGATTAATGAAATAATCAGGATCGAGTGGTACCTATCAGATGGATTGGAATTAAAATAAAGATTTCCAAATTCAGGATTGGGTTGCTTTGAGTTAACAATGAAATTGGGACCAAGGCTAGAGAGTCACACTGTCCAATTCTAAATCCAGAACCCAGAAACGGTCTGGTGACTTTTTAAATTCGTGAATGGTTATATAATGTAAGATAGTCATTATCTGGACTCGACAAGGAGTTCGTAATGATGTCCGTTATGAGTTGGTACCGGTGTTGATATCTCTATCAGAGATAGCCTTTCTATCAGGGCTATGGCATCAGGCCCATAGTAAATTACATCTTGCAATGCTGCAGGAGATAATAAATAACTTTCACCAATAAAATGCAGGTCAGGATTTAAACCAAGCGTGGCTCCCAGAACCTCACAAACCAGGCCATAAAATACATAAAAGGGGTGTAGCTGAGGGGCTACCGCAGGCATTTCAGCATTGAATAGATTAGATATTGAATCAATGTGAGAACATGATGGATCGATGTGGAAACAAGTGAAGGGTATTTTACAAGGCATGAATAAGGGGGATGAGGACCTGAATGCCTGGTGAAAGTTATCAATAGGTGGATTGGTACCCATGTGGCCTATCAAACCCGAGGTCGGTATTGTATAACCACCAGTGACGTTACATTGAGGCACGGTAACACTATCTGTCCTATCACTTATTCTCCTTTCTTTCGCACCCCCAAGGAAATTACTCGGGTTGGGGAATACTCTCATGCCATTGCAACCACATAATGTAATGGAGATTCATGTTAATCTCACTTCACCACCTGGTTGAAATGAAACAAACCAATGCGCTTATAGAATGAACAGTACAAATGCTCGGAGACCTTGAGCAGTGGGAAACATTGAATAATGTGGGATAACACCCATGGGTTAGAATGATTAGTATGATTTTGATATGTACACAATGTATACTAGTGTTTATTATGATAATTTGCTTTTGTGTGATGCAACATTTAATTAGAAAACATGCAAAATGAATATTCTTTTGGCATATGTCAGAGCAAACCTGTCCTAAATGGGTATCGATGATAAAAACCTAATAACCAAGGACAAGGCTCAGGATATGAAGTGGATCAGTCAAAAGATTCAACAGACCCATTGAGGACGGAATGTGGGGTTCAAAACCCCTTTAACAAAAGACATTTGATGGAAAGGGTTAACTGGATCTCTTTTAAACAAAGACATTTGAAAACCTGCAAACAAAGTAATGTGGTAAACTGTGTTCTCACAAATCCTGTCTCTCTCTCACTGATGCTGATGGCATTGAAGAAGTATGAGTTTCTGGATCGAAGATATTGTACTGCGAATAGATATCTAGATTATTAAATAAATAAGCGAGATGGATAATATTGTGCTTAAAGCATTGTCAGGCTTTCAAAACACATAGGCTTTTGGAAGCACAAGCTTTTCAACACAGCAGGGGGTAATGTCAGAAAAGGCAACAAGGACATCAAAGGCTTCAGATCAGGAAAGCAATGATAGGTGTGAAAAAAAGCATAGGCCTCTTATTCCTATCTGGTAATCTGTTCAAAAGAACTGGGATTTGTAAAACATCAAATAGTACTGCATCCAGCATATGGTCAAATGGTATAAGGAATGGATTTGAAGCCATTGAAGCAATCAAAATTGGAGGGGCCATTAAAGGGGCTTTATACAACCCATCGTTCGAGCACATGGTCTTTTCTACATCAGAGGGTCTCCAGTCACATGATCAAAGCCTAAGCTGTCAATCATTGAAGTATGTTAATGATTGAGGCATAGCAACAGGGAGCGATTGGACAAAAAGAATGACCCTCCCCGATCCTACATCCTGTTGGGAAAAAAACAATTTCAAAAGAAGACTTTGAGAGAAGAACAGTCTCTTCTCTTCACTATCCGGCAGTCACAAGGAACGCACAATGCAGTTGAACATCATGCAAGAAGAAGAGGACTGAAGAGCTGATCAACATTTAGGCCCAATAAGCAAAAGCCTTGGTTTAAAGGTTGTATATGTATTAATGATTTGCCTGATGTGTGTATGAATTCTTAAGTCATTACATAATAAAGTTGCGAATTATTAAGTATATAGCGGGATTTTATAAAGGAAAGTCATTTGTATGGTTTGATTTTGTTTCATGAATGCTTGTATGAATGATGACATCATTAAATAATTACTTTTGATTAATGAAACTACCGTGAGTGAAGGTGACTTTCTTTGCTTGACTATTCGTCCAGTGTCCAAGAATCACACAAAATAAGGAATTCCCTACAGTAAATAAGGAGAAATTGTTTCTAGTAGCAGAAGGGTCGATAACCAGAGGGCACAGCTTTAAGGTAATTGGCAAAAGAACCAGAAGCAACATAAGGAAAAAATTTTGATGCAGTGAGTTGTCATGATCTGGAATGCACTGCCTGAAAGGGCAGTGGAAGCAGAGTCAATAATAACTTTCAAAAGGGAATTGTATAAATACTTGAAGTGGAAAAATTTGCAGGACTATGGGGAAAGAGCAGGGGAGTGGGACAAATTGGATAGCTCTTTCAAAGAGCCGGCACAGTCATGATGGGCCGAATGATCTCCTCTGTGCTGTATCATTCTATAATTCTTTGATGGCCTTATCTGGTCCTATCTACATGGACTGCATCTAATCCTGTGCAGCCTTCTACTGCAAGCAATGTTAAAGGAATGTAATTTGGAAAAAGGAATGTGAGAGGCATGTGTGCTACGCAAGGGCCAGGCCACTAGCATCTTTCTGATAATGTATTAACATGCAGCATTCAGGTTCCTTGTGCTGGCAGTGTACTAGTGCTTGTTGCTTGTTGCATTTAGTAGCTGATGTTGATATGGCAACATTACACAGCGTGCAGGAACAACATGAACATTTGTATTTAAGATTTTGCATTGTTTGTTTATTTTCTAATATGTTCTCTGTGATGGGGGAGGCTGAATCTGTTTCATTCAAAAGTATTAGTGTGTATCTGACAGAAAACAGAAAAACCAAAAAAACAGCAGAGGAAGGTGTACCTTCCTTATCCACCTCCAAGTTTTACCTAGCATACCCAGTACATTGAATTTGTGTAGCAATCTTTCATGTGGAACTTTACCAAAGGCTTTCTCAAACTCTAGGTATTCTATATCATAGGGTTTTTTAACATCCACTTGAGATGTAACTTCCTCAAAATGTAAAGGAAATTGGCCAGGAAAGACCTACCTCTGCTGAAAGCGTGTTGACTACCACTTACTTGATTATGGATAATTATGACTAGTAATACCTCTGCACAACCCCCATAACCCAGTAGAGATGAGATGAAATGATGCACAAGAGTGAACCAGGAACCGCACTGAGCAAATAATGAAATGCTAAGGTAACATTTCAGATGCTTTGTCAGGTCAAGGGGAGGGGGTGCTTACAATATTCCCCAGTGACAGTGGGCAGAATTACAGTATGGTGAGGCCTGTGTTCATTGCACTATTGTATATACACAATACTAAAATGGATAGAGGCCTTACCATGGACTGGCTGCAGAACAGTAGCAAACCCTGAATGACCAGGAGAAAGAATGACAGGACCCACCAGCAGCACACGACACAGGTTTGAAAATATGTCATTACAAGTCCTTTGTTGGTAGTTGCATGAAAGGCTATATCCATTCAGTCAATGATGCTCTCCATCTAAGGAAAGCAAGCAATGTGGTAAAACTGTAACTGCCTCTGCTGCTGCTGAAAAGTATGCAGATTGCTACATCCCAAAGCAGAATGTCAGTTACCTCCTTATGATACAAGTGGAGGTCCCAGTGGTGAACACCTGTGAAGTTTCCTTGTAGGTACCTGGAAGGCTCCTGTGCCATGAAAATTACTGCCACTGGTGGTAGTGGATGCTTGATGACTATTGTGGACTAGATGGTGCACCTCAGTCACAGTGTCCCTATTGAGCCTGAGCTTCATCCTGCACCAACCCACTGTGAAATGTAAGTAGGCGTGTTTGTTGTGTAGGCCTTCCGGCTGTGGTAGTTGGTTCTCCAATTGATGCGCCTCCTGTTACCGCTGCACTCCCAGACTGGCCTCGCCTTGAACTCCTGCTAGACTACTTAATAAACAGTTGTTACTGCTGCACATATGATGTGGGGATAAAAGTTCTGGTACTACTGAGCCATTCTTGGTGAAGGACATTGAAGACCCTCACTCAGCATATATTCTGTGGCTTTGCTACCCTCAGTTCTTCCTCCAAGTGATGTTCAACATGGAGGAGTACCAATTCATCATCTGAGGGAGTGTGGTAGGTGGTAATCAGCAGTATGTTTCCTTGCCCATGTTTGACCTGAAGCCATGAGACTTTGTGGGATCGGCAGTCAATATTGAGGACTCCGAGGGCCACTCCACCCGATGGTATACCACAATGCCCCACCTATAGTGGGTCGGTTGTGCCGGAGGGACAGGATGTACCCAGAGGTGGTGATGGAGGAGTCTGGGACGTTGGCTGAAAGGTATGATTCTGTGAGTATGACTATGTCAGGCTGCTGCTTGACTAGTCTGTGGGACAGCTCTCCCAACTTTGGCACCAAGCCCCAGATGTTAGTGAGGAGGATTTATCAGGGTCATCTGGGTTGGGTGTGCCTTCGTAATTGCCGATGTCTATCTGGATGGCATTACCAGTATCATCATGATAACCATGGCCCTCAATTTCTATTCTGCTTCCCTCCAGGCTCGTTCTGGGCACATCTTCAGTGTCATTCAGTACGCAGTCCATAGTTGAATCAAAGAGGTGACAGATGCTTTATTCAAAAGGGCCAACACTTCATAACATTCATCACTGAATAACTGCAGCAGCATTAGATGGCTGCACAATTCTAATGCATTGCCAGTTTCCATGACTACAAGTGGTAATTGACTGAACCCATGCAGCCATTCGAAACTCTGCCCATAATGCTGTGACCTACATGAACAGAGGGGTTTTACTTTCACAATATCCAGGTGCCTGTGACCACCAGAACAGAATCATGGAGGTCAATGCTTGATTCATGGCAACTCCCAGGATACATTTATTTTGCACCAATCATTTGTGCTAGCCTTATTTGAAGGGGAAGATAGAATGGATGGATGGCTCCTTGGAGGCCAAGTCTACCTTCTTCAGCTTAGCAAATGATACCATTGCAGCAGCCATGGATAGAAACCGACCACGCAACAACCAGAATCATTATTGAGCAGTGCTTCAGATGTTTGAACAGATAAGGGGCACATTACAGTACAGCCCCACCTCAATGTCATCAGGATCATCATAATGCGCTGCGTGCTTCAGAACTTTATTCTGCAAAGGATCCCAGCCTTGGAGGAAGAACAGAAGCCAGAAGGCATGCCAGTGCAGGAGGGAGGCAGTGAGAATGGGGAAGTAGCTCATGAAACACTAATGACTGATGTGCCAGATGCTGGCTGTGATTCCGTTGACCATAGGCTTTCTTGAACTGTGCATTGCAAGGGCCCTGCATGTGAGTGAGCCCTGTCCGAGATTGTAAAGATTGACTGGTGCTACCTGCATTCGACCATCAGGCACTTTTAGTAGGTATGTGGCCATCGATCCCATAGATTCTGTACCTCCTCTCCCTGATTCCTTGCAATAGTGCTTCCAATTCTTGGTCCATAAAACTGGCTTTCTTCACTCTATTGGGTCCAATTCAACAGCAATTTTGTTGAGTCAACATCTGCCTTTGCTTAAGGTTGCATTCACACCACAACTGTAGCATCAGCACGATGTAACTTCACATCGCAATGACACTGTAGTTAAAGTATGAGTGTAGAGTTAGGGCCCTACTAGCACTAGAGTGAAGCAGAGTTCGGGTCTTGACATTATAGTTACACTCGGCAAGTTTAGCATCAGTGCCAAACCGAGCCTCTTTTCACCGATTCTAAACTTGCAGTGTGAATGCACCGTAACTGCTCCTATTTGCAGTTGACAACTGATTGGAATGATTAGTGCTTCTCCCTTTTCATTGGCGAGCCCACTTTATGGAAGATATAGCCCACAGACTGAAAACTACAAAATCTTGAGTAAGTGAGCCGACTTTATTACTGCTAAAAACTCTTCGTATCACAAGTTTACCCTGAATAATGCATCAACAGCAGCTTCCAGGCTTTAATGTCCTTTTCATTGCTTTCATTTCTGTTAATTTGCTGAATGTTTTATTCAATAGTAAGAACTGACATCATTGGCATTATTGGCTTGGAGGAGTTACTTCATCTTACAGGGAGCTCATTTAACATGCACAGTAGAACTGATAAAACCACTGAAGCATCCTGAACTAATGACTGTATTTATTGATATTACTTCAGCTTCTATACACTGTAGCTTCAACACCCACTGTTTAAACAAAAGGATTTAAAAATTCCCAGAAATAGACCGGGAGGCAGGAGGATGTAGGCTTGATCCCCAACTTGTGCAGCTGAGCTATGGTGCTCTGGCACTGACTGAAGGAAATGGAATCTTCCAGCAGCAAAATTTGAAGGGCATAATACAGATGAGCAAAAAAAGTAAGCGCAACATAACTTAATACCAAGATCCTCCACAGGCTGAGAACACCCAAAACATATGAAAGGACACAAGTGTTATTTCTTCTCCCCAATGTTCGAGTACACACCTCGAGTGAGACATTACATAGAATTCACAACACAGAAACAGGCCTTTTGACCTAATTGGTCTATACAGGCGTTTATACTGCACACGAGCCTCCTGGTCCATTCTCGTCCATGCAGAAGCAGGTTGATTTTCTGCGGTCCAAAACCAATGATCTGCAGCAAAGATACATTTGGCTTGACAGTAAAATTCAAATGAAGCTCAAACCTGCAAATGGGTTTGGGCCTCCTTGGGCATGCTCCGTGGGTGCACTGCTGACTTCACACCTATTTTGAGCCAAAATTTAATATCCATCCCCATAGAGTGCCCCATGGCCTCAAGGTGCAGGAATATTATGGCTACAGTACAGACTAACACCAATTGAATAGTGACCCACACATCACGTCTGCAAGTGCAGTTAGGCAAACAGATTGGCTGTGCAGTCAATCTACCGACGACACTGATCACAAATCAATCACCCTCTTCCATATAGCTGAGTGGTGCCGCCAGTCAGAGCTCCCTGAACTACTGTTATGATCAGCCTAGTAGAATACTGGAGACAGTGCAGAATGCCACTCCACTCAAAGGCTGCGGAGGAGCCTTCAAATGAATGTTATGGACAACGTTATACTTCTCGTAATTGTTGGCTGAAGCAGAGGGGATTTTTAAAAGTCATGAAAAACAATTCAATTCAATTTATTCACTTTTTCCAATAAAGGCACTAGTTTCTATTTTTTGATACTAGAAACCCAGTTACAATTTCAGAATTTAAAATAAAAACAAACCTCAGGAACTGCAAAGCATCATTATGTTCAAAACTTTCATTTTCTGGAGTGTTCTGGCATTTGTGGCACTTTTAGCTTCAGGTTCCTGATTTCCTTAATAAGTATAGAAAGTGGTTTTACATTTTGGGGATTTTACTCTGGATATTTTTCTCAGGTTCAGCATCTCAGACCATTCCCACAGGCGAACATTTGTTCCCTATGACCTAAAGTGTGCTATTACCTCCTCAATGTCTAGGTCAGTTGTAGCAAACCCAGAGATTGAACAAAACGTTCTAGTTACTGGATTTCAGCTGCTGATTATATCACTTGCCCTCACGTGGTCTTCCTCGACTTCAGAAATGGTAGAATTATCACTTTAATAGAAATAAAACCAAATAATGCTGGAAGCACTCAGCAGATCAGGGAGCATCTGTGGAGAGAGAAATAGAGTTAATGTTTCAGGTCGATGAAAGGTCATCGACCTGAAAAGTTTTCTTTGTTTCTCTCTCTTGATACCTGCTGAGTGTTTCCAGCATTTTCTATTTTTATTTCAGATTTCCAGCATCCGCACTATTTTGCTTTTGTTAGACTTTGATAGACTTTGGCTTAGGATGTAAATTGTCGATCATCTATTAAAAAGTAAACGGATAAACAAACGGAAGAAATGAGTATTGATTTATACTAGTTACAGGCTTAACTATCTCTCCTCAGAAGACAGAAAAATTAACAGTCGCACCTGCTGTGATAAACTGCAATGTAAACTGAACAGAAGACAAGGTTCCTGAATATAAATGATTACATGGTGGCTTGTTACTGACAATCCATGGAGTCTCTCTGGCATATCAATCTTTCTCAGATGGCTTCATATGGACTACTCCATTTGAACAAGACAGGCTGAGAAATACTTTTCAAAAGGTGACTGAGACAAACAAAATTTAAAATATGTGCCTTGTAAATTCAGAAAGAACAGTCAAACAAACATATACACAAACAAGACCAACAAAATGCTTGTATTTGAATTGAATAGCTTGGCTTCTTCCTTGCAAACCTTGGCCAGACATGACAGGCATGGATAGCACTTTCAGTGAGGTGGTCACACCGCAGGTAAAGATTACGTGGGCAGAAAGGAAATGGGTGACCACCAGGCAGAGTAAAAGGACTAGACAAGTACAGCAAGAATCCCCTGGGGCCATCTCCCTCTCAAACAGATATACCGCTTTGGATACTGTTGGGGGAGATGGCTTATCAGGGGAAAGGAGCAAGAGCCAAGTTCGTGGCACCACGGGTGGCTCTGCTGCACAGGAGGAGAGGAATAAAAGTGGCAGGGCTATATTGATACGGGATTCAATTGTAAGGGGAATAGATAGGCGTTTCTGCGGCCGCAAACGTGATTCCAGTAATGGTATGTTGCCTCCCTGGTGCTAGGGTCAAGGATGTCACGGAGCAGCTGCAGGGCATTCTGGAGGGGGAGAGTGAACAGCCAATAGTTGTAGTCCATATTTTACCAACAACATAGGTAAAAAAAGGGATGAGGTCCTGCAAGGTAAATTGAATGAGTTAGGAGATAAATTAAAAAGCAGGACCTGAAAGGTAGTGATCTCAGGATTACTACCAGTGCCACGTGCTAGTGAGTATAGGAACAGGAGAATAGACCAGATGAATGCGTGGCTGCAGGGATGGTGTAGGAGAGAGGGATTTAGATTCCTGGGACATTGGGACTGGTTCTGGGAAAGGTGGAACCTGTACAAGCGGGACGGGTTACACCTGAGCAGGACCGGGACCAATGTCCTCGTGGGGGTGTTTGCTAGTGCTGTTGGGGAAGGTTTAAACTAGAATGGCAGGAGGATGGGAACCTGAGCAGGGAGACAGAGGAGGGGAAAACAAGGATAGAAACAAAAGACAGAAAGGGAAGAAGCAATAGTGGAAGGCAGAGGAAACAAGGGCGATAAACAAATAGGGCCATAGTGCAAAATAAAACTAAGATGACTAGCAATCTTAAAAAGACAAGTCTATAGGCATTGTGTCTTAATGCACGGAGCATTCGCAATAAGGTAGATGAATTAACAGCGCAGATAGATATTAACGGTTATGATATCATTGCGATTACGGAGACATGGCTGCAGGGTGACCAAAGATGGGAACTGAACATCCAGGGGTATTCAATATTTAGGAAGGACAGGCAAAAAGGGAAAGGAGGTGGGGTAGCGTTGTTAGTAAAGGAGGAAATAAATGCAATGGTGAGGAAGGATATTGGCTCGGAAAAGCACGATGTGGAATCTGTATGGGTGGAGCTAAGAAACACCAAGGGGCAGAAAACGTTGGTGGGGGTTGTCTATAGGCCCCCAAACAGTAGTGGAGATATAGGGGAGGGCATTAAACAGGAAATTAGAGACGCATGCAAGAAGGGTACAACTATAATCATGGGTGACTTTAATCTACATATAGATTGGTCAAATCAAATTAGCAATAATACTGTGGGGGAGGAATTCCTGGAGTGTGTACGTGATGGTTTTCTAGACCAATACGTTGAGGAACCAACGAGAGAACAGGCGATCCTAGACTGAGTATTGTGCAATGAGAAAGGATTAATTAACAAACTTGTTGTGCGGGGTCCCTTAGGGAAGAGCGACCATAACAGGATAGAATTCCTCATTAAGATGGAGAGTGAAGTAGTTGAATCAAAAACTAGGGTCCTGAATCTAAATAAAGGAAATTACGAAAGTATGAGGTACGAGTTGGCTATGATAGATTGGGGAACTTTACTAAAAGGGATGACGGTGGATAGGCAATGGCTAATATTTAAAGAATGTGTGCAGGAATTACGACAATTATTCATTCCTGTCTGGCGCAAAAATAAAACAGAAAAGCTGGCTCAACCGTGGCTTACAAAAGAAATTACGGATAGTATTAGATCCAAAAAGGAGACATATAAAATTGTCAGAAAAAGCGGCAAGCCTGAGGATTGGGAGCAGTTCAGAATTCAGCAAAGGAGGACAAAGAGATTGATTAAGAGGGGAAAAATAGAATATGAGAGTAAACTAGCAGGGAACATAAAAACTGACTGTAAAAGCATAAATATGTCAAGACAAAAAGATTAGTGAAGGCAAATGTAGGTCCCTTACATTCAGAAATTGGGGAAATTATAATGGGGAACAAAGAAATGGCAGAACAATTAAACACATACTTTGGCTCTGTCTTCACAAAGGAGGACACAAATAACCTCCCAGAAATGTTAGGGAACCAAGGGTCTAGTGAGAGGGAAGAACTGAAGGAAACCAGTATTAGTAAAAAAATAGTGCTCGGGAAATTAATGGGGCTGAAGGCTAACAAATCCCCAGGGCCTGATAATCTACTTCCCAGTGTACTAAAGGAAGTGGCCCTGGAAATAGTGGATGCATTGGTGATCATCTTCAAAAATTCTATAGACTCTGGAACAGTTCCTACAGATTGGAGGGTGGCAAATGTAATCCCACTATTTAAAAAAGGAGGGAGAGAAAAAACAGGGAATTACAGACCAGTTAGCCTAATATCAGTGGTGGGGAAAATGCTGGAGTCTATTATAAAAGATGTGATAACAGAACACTTGGAGGTCATTAACGGGATTGGACAAAGTCAGCATGGGTTTATGAAAGGGAAATCATGCATAACAAATCTACTGGAGTTTTTTGAGGATGTAACTAGTAGAATAGATAGGGGAGAACCAGCGGATGTGGTGTATTAGGATTTTCAGAAGGCTTTTGATAAGGTCCCACACAAGGGGCTCGATTTTAGGGTCGGGTTTCCGGCGGGTTTCCAGCGGGGTGGCCCCGAAAATCCCGATCTCCGGTCACGTGACCGGATCGCGACGAAATCCCGGCCACTTCCGGGTACCGCGCTGACGTGCGGGGCTGCGCGCGCAAGCCCCGCTGGTGGGAATCCCGCAGGCAATTAAAGCCAGCGGGGTTCCACTTGAGTGTACTTAACTTGCTCGTTGTGGTCAGTTAATGAGCTGAAGCAGCTGTCAAAAGAGGAAGTGTGGGATTTTAGGTTCAAGGCAGTCAGTTTCCCACACTGGGGGAAACAGTACCTTTCAAACCAGGCGTGTTGCAGCCAGCAGCCTGTGGCAGGTGCCAAGGTGCGCTCCACGGGGGAGAGCCCTCACCCACGCAGGTGGCCACCGCGTCACATAGGGCAACCCCTGCCCCCCACCACCCCCCGCCAAGCCAGAGGACAGACCGACACGAAACCGCAGCCCCAGTCCGAGGACCCACACACCTACCCTGCACAACCCCTCAGACCAACACCTGCCAGTTGGGTGGTGTGTGGAGACCCTCGGAGGACGAAGAGCATGACCAGCACCAGCAGCCTCGCAGTCCACGCCGTCCGCCGCAGAGACGTGGATCCCCCCAACACGGTGTTGTTGTACGCCCACCTGCATAGCAGGAGGGAGGTCTACCGCAGAGAGAGACGCGTCGCAGAGGGCACTACCCTCGCCACAGGGTCCACAGACCGAGGCGCAGCTCCCCGGACCTCTCCGAGCAGCAGTGCACAGGGAGGCGCAGATTCGCTCGACATGTAGTCGTGGAGATCTGCAGCCTCTTTCATGCCGAGCTGCTCCTGGCTGGCCCCAGCACCAACTGCTTACCTGTCGCTGGCAAAGTCACCACTGCCCTCCACACCTTCTCCTCCGCATCCTTCCAGGGTGCAGCCGGGTACACCGCCGATGTCTCTCAGTCATCTGCGCGGACGAGCCCTGCAAATACACCTGCACCTACTCTGCAGTAACACGATGGGTGGCATCAGTGGTGGGTCCTCATAGTGATACCCAGGAGCGGGCATTATTGGACACAACGGACAGGATTCGCGGAGACATGGCAGTGGTGGTGTCAATATAATGTGTGCTGTTTGTTGCTCTGGAATTCAATATGGGTGACACCCATGACAAACCCTCAGACACCCTTGTGCACCCCCTTCATGCTGACGAGACGTTTGCCTTGCCCTGCCTACTGCACATATGTGATGCATGCCCTGTGGCTGCAGCACAGGTGGTGGCAGGTTGAGTGAGGCTGGCCGTGAGGGAGATGCACGAGAGGGTGAGTATGGGATGGAGCCATGAGATTGTATGAGGATTGGGTCGCGTGTTAGTGGCAGGATGAGTACTGGCGAGGTGAGTAGGTGGAGGTAAGATGAGGATGGGGTGTGAGTGGGCATGAAGGGTGATGTGACAGAATAGTGTTGGCGGTGCCAAAGGAGATTTGGGGTGGGGGCAGTGTTGTGGCAGACGGAGTGTAGGGGAAAGACTTCGTGTTCTCACTGTGGCGGACCTACTGCGGTCATTGCAGCGCCTCCTGCACTGTATGCAGGTGCGCGATATGTTGGTGGCGCAGGTGACCCCCTCTGCCACCTCGAGCCAGGCCTTCTTGGTGGCAGAGGCAGGCCGCTTCCTCCCGCCCGCCGGGGGGAAGATCTGTGTCCTCCCCCTCCTCCTCACCCCATCTGATGATACCTGGGGTGAGGCATCATTAAACTGGGAGCAGCCTTCCCCCTGGGCTGCTCCATGCTGCAATTTGTTCTATTGGTTGCAGCATCTGTCAGTGGAGGACTGCCCCTTTAACTAGAGAGCCTCCAGCTGACAGATCGTACTGCGCATGCGCAGCCCGACCGACGCGCAGGCCAGCGCCGTGGACCCCGGAGGAGCAGGTAATTGATTCCTATTAGTGTGTTGCCTGCTACGATCGCGTGGGCAACCCACTAATTTTGCCGTTCGCGTTTTCGACGCTCCCGGAGGACCACCCGCTGGGAACCCGCAGGCCTGCTAAATTCGAGCCCAAGAGGTTAGTGTGCAAAAGTAAAGCACATGGCATTGGGGGGAATATACTGGCATGGATTGAGAATTGGTTGACAGACAGGAAACAGAGAGTAGGAATAAACGGGTCTTTTTCCGGGTGGCAGGCAGTGACTAGTGGGGTACCACAGGGATCAGTGTTTGGGCCCCAGCTATTCACAATATATATCAATGGTTTGGATGAGGGAACTAAGGGCTCGATTTTACCGGCAGGTT
This sequence comes from Heptranchias perlo, assembly GCF_035084215.1. Taxonomy (NCBI): domain Eukaryota; kingdom Metazoa; phylum Chordata; class Chondrichthyes; order Hexanchiformes; family Hexanchidae; genus Heptranchias; species Heptranchias perlo. The sequence continues at coordinate 31,047,358 of NC_090341.1, read as the reverse complement.
TCCTGTGCGTTTCCAGCGGGGGGGCCCCGAAAATCCCGATATCCAGGCACGTGACCGGATCGCGCCACGATCCCGCCCACTTCCGGGTTCCCCGATGACGTGCGGGGGTGCGTGCGTAGCCCCCACTGGTGGGAATCCCGCAGGCAATTAAAGCCAGCGGGATGCCACTTGAGTGTATTTATTTTGCTTGTTCAGGTCATTAACTGACCTGATTAAGGGACTGTGTGTGATTTTGGAGAAACATGGGACTGTTTCACACACTGGGGGAAACAGTCCTAGTTGAACTGGACGTGTTGCAGCCGTCAGCATGTGGCAGCTGCAAAGGTCCATTTGACAGGTGGTGGGGGGGGAGACCCTCACCCATTGCAGGAGGCCGCTCTGTCACTTGGGACAAAGTGTGGCCTCCACCACCCCCCTCCTGACGGTCAAAGTCACCAACCTGCACACTCACCCCGGGGTCCGGAGACATGTGCCGACCTTGCGGACCCCCTCAGATGTACATATTGCGGATGGGGGCCGTCGTAGCTGCAGTCATGACCCCCTCAGAGGGCAAACAGCATCACCAGCCTCGCCATCCACGCCGTCCACCTCTGACACATGGAGCTCCACAACAGAGTGCTGTGACACATCCACCTGTACAGCAGGAGGGAGGGCTACCGCAGAGAGAGACACGTCGCAGAGGGCACTACCCTCGCCACAGGGTCCACAGACCGAGGCGCAGCTCCCCGGACCTCTCCGAGCAGCAGTGCACACGGAGGCGCAGATTCACTCGACATGTAGTCGTGGACATCTGCAGCCTCTTTCATGCCGAGCTGCTCCTGGCTGGCCCCAGCACCATCTGCTTACCTGTCGCTGCCAAAGTCACCACTGCCCTCCACAACTTCTCCTCCGCATCCTTCCAGGGTGCAGCCGGGTACACCGCCGATGTCTCTCAGTCATCTGCGCGGAAGAGCCCTGCAAATACACCTGCACCTATTCTGCAGTAACACGATGGGTGGCATCAGTGGTGGGTCCTCATAGTGATACCCAGGAGCGGGCATTATTGCACAAAACAGACAGGATTCGCGGAGACATGGCAGTGGTGGTGCCAATATAATGTGTGATGTGAGTTGTTCTGAAATTCAATATAGGTAACACCCATGACAAACCCTCAAACACCCTTGTGCATCCCCTTCATGCTCACGACACGTTTGCCTTACGCTGCCTACTGCACATATGTGATGCATGCCCTGTGGCTGCAGCACAGGTGGTGGCAGGTTGAGTGAGGCTGGCCGTGAGGGAGATGCACGAGAGGGTGCGTATGGGATAGAGCCATGAGATAATATGAGGATTGGGTTGCGTGTTAGTGGCGGGGTGAGTACTCGCGAGGTGAGTAGGTGCAGGTAAGATGAGGATGGGGTTTGAGTGGGTATGAGGGGTGATGTGACAGAGTGGTGTTGGCGGTGCCGAAGGAGATGTGGGGTGGGGGCAGTGTTGTGGCAGACGGAGTGTAGGGGAAAGACTACATGTTCTCACTGTGGCTGACCTACTGCGGTCATTGGAGCGCCTCCTGCATTGTATGCAGGTGGGCGATATGTTGGTGGTGCAGGTGACCTCCTCTGCCACCTCGAGCCAGGCCTTCTTGGTGGCAGAGGCTGGCTGCTTCCTCCCGCCCGCCGGGTGGAAGAGCTCTGTCCTCCCCCTCCTCCTCACCCCATCTGGTGATACCTGGGGTGAGGCATCATTAAACTGGGAGCAGCCTTCCCCCTGGGCTGCTCCATGCTGTAATTTTTGCTATTGGTTGCAGCATCTGTCAGTGGAGGACTGCCCCTTTAACTAGAGAGCCTCCAGCTGACAGATCGTACTGCGCATGCGCAGCCCGCCCGACGCGCAGACCAGCAGCGCGGAGCCCGGAGGAGCAGGTAATTGGTTCCAATTCGTGGATTGCCTGCTACGATCGCGCGGGCAACCCACTAATTTCACCGAGCGTGTTGACCACGCTCCCGAAACCCAACCCGCCGGAAACCCGCAGGCCTGGTAAAATCGGGCCCTAAATGTAACATTTCCAAGTTTGCAGACGACACAAAGCTGGGGTGGATTGTGAGCTGTGAGGAGGATGCAAAGAGGCTCCAATGTGATTTAGACAAGTTGGGTGAGTGGGCAAGAACATGGCAGATGCAGTATAACGTGGATAAATGTGAGGTTATCCACTTTGGTTGTAAAAACAGAAAGGCAGATTATTATCTGAATGGTGATAGATTGGGAAAAGGGAAGGTGCAACGAGACCTGGGTGTCCTTGTACACCAGTCACTGAAAGCGAGCATTCAGGTGCAGCAAGCAGTTAGGAAGGCAAATGGCATGATGGCCTTCATTGCAAGAGGATTTGAGTACAGGAGCAGGGATGTCTTACTGCAGTTATACAGGGCCTTGGTGAGACCACATCTGGAGTATTGTGTGCAGTTTTGGTCTCCTTATCTGAGGAAGGATGTCCTTGCCATGGAGGGAGTGCAACGAAGGTTTACCAGACTGATTCATGGGATGGCAGGACTGATGTATGAGGAGAGATTGGATCAACTAGGCCTTTATTCACTAGAGTTTAGAAGAATGAGAGGTGATCTCATCGAAACAGATAAAATTCTAACAGGACTAGACAGACTAGATGCAGGGAGGATGTCCCCGATGGCTGGGGAGTCCAGAACCAGGGGTCACAGTCTCAGGATACGGGGTATGCCATTTAGAACCGAGATGAGGAGAAATTTCTTCACTCAGAGGGTGGTGAACCTGTGGAATTCTCTAGCACAGAAGGCAGTGGAGGCCAAGTCATTAGATGTATTCAAGAAGGAGACAGATATATTTCTTAATGCTAAAGGGATCAAGGGATATGGGGAAAAAGTGGGAACAGGGTACTAAGTTAGACGATCAGCCATGATCATTTTGAATGGTGGGGCAGTCCTGAAGGGCAGAATGGCCTACTCTTGCTCCTCTTTTCTATGTTTCTAGGTTTCTATGGATTTTCCTCCTCTGTGATCCCACCCAAAATTGGCAACACTAGCGGCAGAAAATGATAGAAAATTTGGGTGATGAGGCCAACTGCTGCCTCACTATTTGATCTACATTTCCTTCTCCTCATCCCCGCTGGGACCACCACTGGCCACTCCTTCCCTGCCTGACACATGTAAAGGGTGACGGGGGCCAGGACCTGGGTCCCCAGTGGATTTTCCTCCCATCTGTCTGTGTTACCACAGTGTCCCAGACATACCATGGGGAAGGTGGCAGTAGTCTCCAAAAAGTGGCAGCAACAGCGCTAAGGTGCCCCCAGGGAGGGGAAAGTCTTTCTTGAGGCCTTCTTTCCCTCCATTGTGCTGCCGAGACTTACCTGCTGAAGGCTCTGGCCTCAACTGAGGCCTTCAGTCAGACATATATTCCAATCTTCAGAGTGCTTCTACCCCTTTAACGTTGCTTCCAGCTCTTTAGCTGAATTTCCCTATTCTGCATGTTGGACTCCCTTTTGGAGGTGGTGCTCCTGCTGGGAGCCCATACCCTGCGTACGAGATGACTCCTGACCCAAATTAGGGTATTATCAGAGTCCCGGGTGGAAGTCCTGCCCAGCTGGAACATCGCCACTGGGAGGAGAATTCTTCCTAATGCCTGTAATCAAAACAAGCTGGCCCACTTTCTGTACGTGAATCTGGTTCTTAACCCCATAAATACAGTGACGTATAGAAAGGACCCAATATCATGATACATCATAGACAAAAATGCTTCATTTTGTCACAGGTGGCTTACCTTGTGCCAGTTCACTTATTAAAGTATTTTGAATACAGGGTAATTTAATTTATCTAAATCTAGTAGTACCCCATCAAATTGAGTCTTTAATTCAATGTAATCAGAATTAATTAATTAGAATTCATGTAATATAATGGAATTATAGTTAATCAGAGTTGGTAATTTTAAAATATTACTTAATACTTATGCTACCTAGAATCTATCACAAATTACATCAAAGTGGATGATTAATCATAACAGCGTATACCTTAAAGCAGATTCACAATTGGCAGAAAACATATCAAATATACATCCAAAAAAGATTTTGCTACAGAGTACAAGGCACATATTTCAAATGTGATTTACAGCCTTGCATGCATATTAAGCAGCCCAAAAAATACCAGCCTCGAATCTGTCAGTTAGCTTTGCCCCTGATAATTGAGATAATTGGCACTTTAGTTATTGTGTGCTAATCCATCACAGCTGGGTTTAATAGCTTGTAGAAAATGCAGATGTGTGGTAATTACTGTGATGCATTGCCATCAGTGGAAACAAAGCAATACATGTGGTAAATATTCATCTGACCGCCTTTGACCCCACAACTGGTTTTGTTTTTTGGGATGTGAATAACTGCTTAGTGAGTATCGGCCTCTGTTTTTGGTTTGCGTATCATTATTTATGAAGTAGAGAGGCACAGCAGAAGTATGCTAGGGCTATAACCCAGAGGTCAATGGACCAACACCATTTCTCATGTAGATTTCATTCATTAAGTGATTTCTTGTGAGGCAAGCACATCCTTTTTGCCTCATGATAAGTGCATGCTGGTAACATTAGGGATTAAATATTTTACCATCTGCCGGTTTTCAAAACCCAATCTTAGCATGTCCCACCTTCTTGATTTACCTCAGCTTCTTTCCTGTGCTTTTCTTTTGATAAATTTGCATCTTTAATCTGGCTTTCCTGATTTTCCTTGACTAGTGCCATCCACTTGAGCAGACAGGCAGGGCCTCGGTTTATAAATAGCACCTCATCTGATAAATAGCACCCTGGTGATGTAGCACTTCCTCAGTACTACAGTAAAGTATCGACCTAAAGTGAAGAGAGAGTGTTTTCACAGGAAACTAGAGTCAGAGGACTGAGAGGTACAAGAAATCGTAAACGTACCCCTAAAATGTCGATTTTTCCAGCCATAGAAGTGAAAGTTAGGTGTGGGGCTGCAGACTTCATTTCATGATTCCACATTGGTTTCCTTTCACTTCATTTTGCATGGCACTTTTTTCTTTCCTTTCTTTCAGCCTTGATAAAGGTTGCCAATGGGTTGAAAGGCTTTTTGAGCCTTTCCAAATGCCCTAAGAATTTTGGCTCCTCAGTGTGTCCACGACTTTTAAGTGGCTCCATCCCTTTAAATTTTAACAGAAACAGCTGTTTTTCTGATCCCCCCCCAGTAGGCTAGGTTCCTGCACAAGGCCAAAACTACAGACGGTGCCATGAACAATTAAACAAATGAACTAACCAAGGAAAATTGTGTCCAATCAGTTCACTACAATTCTGGCTAGCTTTGCGCCAGCATCTACTCATTCTGAACTGAATTCCTCTGGGACCAGAAAATCTACCCTCTGGTATCAATGATTAATAGGAATAATAAAGATAATTTTCCAATTTTGTGCTCCTAAAGGAGAGCTTTGCCTGGCAGAAGCACGCATAAGGAAATTCAGGCGTACATGCTCCAAGTTTAGGCTGTAAAGATTACCTTATTACCTCCTCAGAACACGAAGTAGCATTTTTAAACAAAGCATTAGTTCTACAAATAAGAGAATGACAAGACTAGTTTGCTACTTTAACATCCAAAAGTACACATAAAAATATTCTGATATAAAACACTCAATAAAAATCATGTAATGAGTTGACAGGCAAGTAGCAGAGGTGTTTTTCCAAATTATACACACTGTTATTAAACTGCTTTTCATAGCCCTATTCATCACTACAATTAGATATTAAATTTTGCTGTGAAGCCTTTGTTCAAGACTGACAAGTTTTCTATAATGTGCTACTGGCCACACATTTAAAGTACATTCACTATGAGTAATGCAGATTGAGAGGTAGCTTCTACTGGAAATCATGATGTGAGACAGAAGCTCATGGCTGCAATGCCAACGATGTAAAAATCTGGTCTGATCTTAAAAAGCAAACTAATCATATGCAGCAGCAATATTTCCTGTAAATTGCTAAACATTCAATATCTCAGTAACCTCCTCCAGCTCTATAACTCTTCGGGAACTCTGCGTTCCTCCAACTCTAGCCTCTTGTGCATCCCCCACTTCTTTTGTCCCACCATTAGCAGATGAGCATTCAGCCGTCTAAGCCCTAAGCTCTGGAATTCCCACCCCAAACCTCTTCCCCTCTCCACCTTACTCTCCTCCTTTAAGACTCTGCTTAAAACCTACCTCTTTGACCAAGCATCTGGTCACCTGTCTTAATGGGGTTAATTTTAACCCCCAAGAATGGGTGGGTAGGTGGCGGGTGGGAGTTGAAAATAGTTGTTTTTTTGGGTCGCAACTGCAAACTTTTCGGACTTTGCATTCCCAGTGGGAAGTCTGTACTTATATGCACCCACATTAAACCCCGGAAGTGAAGCCGGATTGCAGTCGCAACCCAAAAAACAATTATTTTCAACTCCCACCCGCCCTCAACCCACCTGTTCTTGGGGGTTAAAATCACCCCTAATGTCTCCTCCTCTGGCTCGGTGACAATTTTTTGTCTGATAACTCCTTGGGAGGTTTTACTGCGTTAAAGGCGTTATATGGGATATGGGAGTGGTGCCAGAGGACTAGAGGATTGCAAATGTTACATCCCTATTCAAAAAACGGGATAGCGATAAACCTGGTAGCTATAGGCCAATCAGTCTAACGTCAGTGGTGGGAAAAGTACTAGAGACCACTGTCAAGGACAAAATTAATTCTCACTTGGAGAAGCATGGGTTAATAAGGGGCAGCCAGTACAGATTTGTTAAAGGCAAATTGTGTTTGACTAATATGATTGAGTTCTTTGATGAAGTAACAGAGAGGGCTGATGAAGATAGTGTAGTAGATGTTGTATATATGGACTTTCAAAAGACATTTGATAAAGTGCCACATAACAGATTATTTGGAAAATAGAAGCACATGGGATTAAAGGGATGGTGGTAACTTGGGTACGTAATTAGCTAAGGGATAGGAGGCAGAAAGTAGTAGTGAACGGATGTTTTTCTGATTGGAGAGAAGTATGCAGTGAAGTCGTCCAGGGGTCAGTATTAGGACAATTGATTTTCTTGTTATATATAAATCACCTGGACTTGGGTATAAGGAGTACAATTTCAAAGTTTGCGGATGATACAAAACTTGGCAACGTAGTAAATAGTGAGAAGGATAGTAGCAGGCTTCAGGAGGACATAGTCAGACTGGTGAAATGGGCAGACACATGTCAGATGCAACTTAATGTGGATAAGTGTGAAGTGACGCACTTTGGGAGGAACAACATGGACAGGCAGGAAAATCTAAATGATACTATTTTGAGGGGTTGAGCAGAGAGACCGGGGGGTGCACAAATCTGTGAAGTGGCAGGGCAAGTTGATAAGATGGTTTAGAAAGCAAATGGGATACTTGGCTTTGTAAGTGGGGGCATTGAATACAAAAACAAGGAACTTATGCTAAACCTTTACAAATCACTGGTTAGGCCTCAGCTGGAGTATTATGTACAATTCTGGGCACCACACTTTAGGAAGGATGTCAAGGTCTTGGGGAGGGTACAGAGGAGGTTTACCAGGATGATACCAGAGATGAGGGATTTCAGTTATGTGGAGAGATTGGAGAAAATGGGATTGATCTCCTTAGAGCAGAGAAGTTTAAGGGGAGATCTAATAGCAGTATTCAAAATTATGATGGGTTTTGATAGAGCAAGTAGGGAGAAATTGTTTTCTCTGGCAAGTGGGCCAGTAACCAGAGGTCATAGATTTAAACTAATTGGCAAAAGAACTAGAGGAGAAATGAGGAAAATTTTTTTCACGCAGAGAGTTGTTAAGATCTGGAATGCACTACCTGAACGGGTGGTGGAAGCAGACTCCATAGGAACTTTCAAAAGGCAATTGGACATATACTTGAAGAGGACTAATTTGCAGGGTTATAGGGAAAAAGCTGGGACTAAATTGGACAGCTCTTTCAAAGAATCGTCACAGGCATGACAGGCCAAATGGCCTTCTTCTGTGCTGTAAGATTTTATGATTCTAGATTCTAGATAAAGTTACTAAAGACACTAGTTGCTTCTAGATCAATAGTTGACTTTATGCTATTCCAGTTAAGAAGACCACAGAAAATAGCAAATTTGCTTCAGATAAATCCTTGGAATTATTGTGAAATGAGTTTAATAAAGGTTAACAATATGTCCATCCGTTGTGTTGTGTCCTAGGCAGGTCCTACCTCAAGTTTTTCTTTGTATTTGTATTTTTTTTATATCAGGCAGCATCCTAGTGAATCTGCGCTGTACCCTTTCAACAACCACAACTACTTATCATAATATCATAGTACGGTATAGTATAGAAGGAGGCCATTTGACCCATTGTGCCTGTGCTTGCTCTTTGAAAGAGCCTTCCAATTAATTGCACTCCATCAGCTCCCCACAGAAGCCTTTAACACAGCAGGACCGGGCTGCCAAGAAGCCCGTGACAAAGAGCCAGCCCGTCCCATGTTCAAACCAGGATTTGGACGTCTTGCAAGAAGGGCTACTTCCATCCCAAGAGACTGATAATATTTTGCAGCAACTCAGGCTTATAGTTGGCATGTAGAAAAAGTATTAGAATACGACACAGAAAAACCTGTACGGTCACAAGAGTTGTGCACAGTGCCAGAACCAAATAATGTTTTTGTAAATAGTTGTAATAAATCACTGGAATATTTGAAATAAGGAATGCTTGGTGTTTGATGTGCTTGTCTGATAACGTGCTGCTATTGAGGCTCAGGATCAGGATATGATGGCTAGCTGTGAGGAGCAAGGATTTTACTTAAACCACAGAGAGGTTGGCGAGAGGAGGCAGATCTTTGATGGGCTGAGAGGTCCAAATAATAGTGTTCTATTTATTTGTGAAGGTGTGCCAAATGAGTCTGTCACTCAGCTGTCTAGCTGCAGTTCCCATTGCACCTGCTTCCCGTTCTTCATGGGCCAGGTCTACAGCATCAGCAGTTTCATCATCAGGCTCACTGGAATCTTCCGGGACATCTACTTCAGTCCATTCCTGATTGCAAAATCATGAAGCGCACAACATGCTATCACAGTCCGCGAGACCATGATGGATGCATACCGCTAGGCACTCCCACACCTATCCCGACATTGAAATCTTTCTTTAAGTATCCCAATGGCTCACTCAATTCTTATCCTTGTCTTTATCCATGCATCATTGTAGCACTCCTATGCAACACTGGTGGTCCTATGAATAGGTGTCATGAGCCATGGGAGTGGCAGGTGTCCCTCGTCACCCAGCAGCCACCCCGGCCCTTGCCTCTGCTGTTTAAATAAAGCTGTGACACTAGACTGACTAAATATAAATGCATCATGACAGCTCCCAGAATGTCATGAATTCATGTGCAAGAAAGCTGTGCCTGTCATCACACATGAACTGCATACATTCAGCAAATGGAAAACTTACATAAATATGGAGGGTTACTTTTAGGGTATGCAATACCACATGGGTGCAACTAATAGGCCCGACAACCCTGAGAAATCCAGCAATTCTGAAAAATATTATGGCCCTCAAAGTCATTTGTCTGGGAACACTATTGAATTGTATAAATTGAGCTGCGCTGGAAAAATGGGCATTGGTGACTTGCCTGATAGAGCAGTGCACAGCAACCTGGCTTATCTGACAAAAGTTCCCTGTAGCTGCCTGGAATGATCCTGTGACATGAAATTTGACAGCAGTGGTTACTTTCTGTGCCATAGTGAGAGTTGTCTCTGCTGTGGACTTTTGTTGCGATCGGGTTACATCAGCGAACAAAGCTCCTTCACAGCATCACAATTGACGTGCAATCACCTGAAACAGAGCTCCTGGAAAGGTGCACTTGGGTGATAGATCCTACTGGATGTGCTCCTCTCAACCCCACATTTAAAGAAAGTGGGCAGCTGCCGGCAACTGTTCCCCCCCGATCGCTTCCACTCACCCCACCCCCGATCATTCCCCTCCCCAGTCGCCCCCCCCCCCCCTTCCCAACCCAATCAGCCCCCTTCCTGGTCACCCCCCTCCCTTCACCCCCCCCCCCCCCATCACTTATGTCGCAGCTGCCCGATCTTCAAACTCGCTTTGCTAGCGAACTACCTGTTGTTGTACGCAGCTCGCCAGCTCAATGAGGCTCGAGGCCCAATATCGGGTGCGCCTTGGGCCTAACTATTCAGGCACAGGGATTGATCCCTGTGCCCCCTAATGCCCAAAAATGGGCAAGCCTGAATTTCTAGGCCATGTTTATTATTCGCTAGTTGATGTTCTGTAGCGTTTCTCACAAAAACTCCCTCTTCCTGTGACTGCCTTTGTCTCATAATTCTTTCTGTTTTCTTCCCTCGTTTTGTCTTTTTCTATTTTAAATGTTTTTATATCTTTTTTTGATCTCTTCTTCTAATATCGTGCCCACCTCGTTAGTCTCCCTGGTAAATACTGAGGTAAAGTAGGTATTCAATATTTCTGCTATTTCACTGTCATTACCTGTGAGTTTATCTTGTGCATCCCTTAGTGGCCCTATTCCTATCCTGATTTTTCTGGTCTCGATACTGTAGAAAGGATATAGAGGCATTGGAGAGGGTGCAAAAAAGATTCACAAAGATGATACCAGAACTGAGAGAATATACTTATCAGGAAAGGCTGAACAGGCTAGGGCTCTTTTATCTAGAAAAGAGAAGGCTGAGGGGTGACCTGATAGAGGTCTTTAAGTAAATGAAATGGTTTGATAAGGTAGACGTGGAAAACATGTTTCCACTTGTGGGAGAGTTCAAAACTAGAGGTCATAAATATAAAATAGTCGCTAATAAATCCAATAGGGAATTCAGGAGAAACTTCTTTATCCAAAGATTGGTGAGAATGTGGAACGAGCTACCACAAGGAATAGTTGGGACAAATAGCATGGATGCATTTAAGGGGAAGCTAAATAAGCACATGAGGGAGAAAAGAATAGAAAGTCATGCTGATAGGGTTAGATAAAGAAGGGAGGGAAGAGGCTCGTGTGGAGCATAAACACCGGCATAGACCTGTTGGGCTGAATGGCCTGTTTCTATGCTGTAGTTTTGATGTAACTAGATGTAACAAATGATCCCTGCCTGTTCCAATAAGATTCCTCAGTGGTTAATATTTGGGTGATATATTTGGACAGCTCAGTGACAGATGAGAGTAATGTGCCCACCAGTCAAAAAAATTAACTAGCTGGCACCTTCACTGAAATGAATGTAGAAATGCAGTCAGACAACCATAACTGCCTAAGGTTTATGGAGCATCAAGCTGTAAAATTGAACGTCTCCTCCAGTTACATTAGTGATTTTCAGTGCAAAATAAAAGAATTGTTTTTGTTTACACGTTTCTTATTAACCGTACATTTGTATGATCTTTGTTATGTTATAAAATGAAGTTTTCTTTGACCAGGTAGGCTCTGTTTGAAATTGAAAGCAGGAAGAGACTAAATGGATTTTAGAGAAAGTGGTTTAACTGCATTCAAGGGGTGAACATAAGAACATAGCAACAGGGAAAGGCAATTTGTCCAAACAAACCTCTCCCTTTTTCATTTACCTCAATTTGTTTACTCACCTTCTTATCATATGATTTCATCCCTTTTCTAGAAATACATGTACTTACCTCTTGATCTGATTTATACTGCCCAGTTCATTGGCCTTCCGTGGTAATTTATTCCACAACTCTGTTACCTTCTAAGTAAGAACGTTCTATATGAGATCTCTTTTTATTCCCAGCTTCCTCATTCTTAACTTGTGTTTCCTGGCATTTGGATCCTTCCCCATAATGGACAACTTGCCTGGATTACCTTTTTCAATCCTTATCGTAATCTGGAAAACTTCAATTACATCACTGTGAATATACTTTTTTATTGAGAACAAGCCCAACTACTTTAATCTTTTCTTATAATTTAGATTCCTGATACCCAGAGTCATGCTGGTTGCTCACTTCTTACCTACTCAGTAGAACTTACAAATGCTGAACTTGAAGATTGGAAATTATGACTTTGCTGGAATTGGCCCCAATATATAATTTTCACAGTATTGGAAACTTACCCATCCCCCACAACATCTACCATAATCCCCAGCCTCAGCCCTCCTCCCCAATGGCAGCAATTCCCAACTCCTGAACCATCCCTTGCTGGTACTGTTTCCCTGTCTTTGCTCTCAGCTCCCATTCATCTCCCCCTGTCCCACCTTATGTCTCACCCTCACCATTCCCTTCCTCTTCACCCTCCTCTCCCCTTCCCCTCCTCCCTGTCCTGCCTATTCCCCCGTCCCTTCTTCCCCTCTTTTTCCCCATCTTCCATCCTCTCCTTTAACCCCTTCCCGCTCTTCTTTCCTGTTCCCTTCCTCCCCTGTTCCTTGTCTTCCCCCTCTTATCACCCTCTTTCCTCCTCTCTCCCTCATCCTCTTTCCTCCTGCTCTTCTCCGTTCCCTCCCCCCCTTCCCCTGCCTTGCTCCAATTATCCATTGTCCTCTAAATCTGCTTGGCCTGAATACTGAACTTGGTCTTGACTTCCCATGTGCAACACCAAGGTAGATTGATAGTAATATAAAAAATAGCTTTAGTTTTTGCATATTGCATTCAATCTGACCAAATCTGTACTAGATTGGATACTTGACGTACATGTGGTTCTCTCAGTTAGTAACACTAAGTAAGCACCCTTTAGAACAGTTAATGTCATTCCATGTGCCATGTTCCTGACCTATTATACCCTAAATTTAATAACAGCATCACAAGCCAATCGATTCTACGGAGATACAGTTCAGCTCTTTCAGGGTTGGAGAGTTCAGATTAGTACTGTTCTTTGCTCAAGCATTTTATTCTCTGGTGATTATATTAAGATTCCCTTAACTCATTTCATTTGTCAGCTTCAATAGCCACCACTAATTAGCAATCTTCAATATTTATCTCTAAACTAGATTAAAAGCTTGCTCTCTGCAGATGTTATTATCTCAAGCCGCATTGCCAAAGAATGCTCAAAAATGTTTATTGTTAATGGGGAAAAAAGAAAGAAAAGAACATCCAGTAACGTAATGTTTAATTGAAGTGGAAAATATATGTGGAAAATTGGCTTATTGGCAAACTAGAGACCATGATTTAAATCTGTAACATACCACTGATTTTATTTTGACACCTGGGGCTCGATTTTACCAGGCCTGCGGGTTTCTGGCGGGTTGGGTTTCGGGAGCGTGGTCAACACGCTCGGTGAAATTAGTGGGTTGCCCGCGCGATCGTAGCAGGCAACACACTAATGGGATCCAATTACCTGCTCCTCCGGGCTCCGCGCTGCTGGTCTGCACGTCGGGCGGGCTGCGCATGCGCAGTACGATCTGTCAGCTGGAGGCTCGCTAGTTAAAGGGGCACTCCTCCACTGATAGATGCTGCAACCAATAGAACACATTACAGCATGGAGCAGCCCAGGGGGAAGGCTGCTCCCAGTTTAATGATGCCTCACCCCAGGTATCATCAGATGGGGTGAGGAGGAGGGGGAGGACAGAGATCTTCCTCCCGGCGGGTGGGAGAAAGCGGCCTGCCTCTGCCACCAAGAAGGCCTGGCTCGAGGTGGCAGAGGAGGTCACCTGCACCACCAACATATCGTCCACCTGCATACAGTGCAGGAGGCGCTCCAATGACCGCAGTAGGTCAGCCACAGTGAGAACACGTAGTCTTTCCCCTACACTCCGTCTGCCACAACACTGCCCCCACCCCACATCTCCTTCGGCACCGCCAACACCACTCTGTCACATCACCCCTCATACCCACTCAAACCCCATCCTCATCTTACCTGCACCTACTCACCTCGCGAGTACTCACCCCGCCACTAACACGCAACCCAATCCTCATACAATCTCATGGCTCTATCCCATACGCACCCTCTCGTGCATCTCCCTCACGGCCAGCCTCACTCAACCTGCCACCACCTGTGCTGCAGCCACAGGGCATGCATCACATATGTGCAGTAGGCAGCGTAAGGCAAACGTGTCGTGAGCATGAAGGGGATGCACAAGGGTGTTTGAGGGTTTGTCATGGGTGTTACCTATATTGAATTTCAGAACAACTCACATCACACATTATATTGGCACCACCACTGCCATGTCTCCGCGAATCCTGTCTGTTTTGTGCAATAATGCCCACTCCTGGGTATCACTATGAGGACCCACCACTGATGCCACCCATTGTGTCACTGCAGAGTAGGTGCAGGTGTATTTGCAGGGCTCTTCCGCGCAGACGACTGAGAGACATTGGCGGTGTACCCGGCTGCACCCTGGAAGGATGCGGAGGAGAAGTTGTGGAGGGCAGTGGTGACTTTGGCAGCGACAGGTAAGCAGATGGTGCTGGGGCCAGCCAGGAGCAGTTCGGCATGAAAGAGGCTGCAGATGTCCACGACTACATGTCGAGTGAATCTGCGCCTCCGTGTGCACTGCTGCTCGGAGAGGTCCGGGGAGCTGTGTCTCGGTCTGTGGACCCTGTGGCGAGGGTAGTGCCCTCTGTGACGCGTCTCTCTCTGCGGTAGCCCTCCCTCCTGCTGTACAGGTGGAAGTGTCACAGCACTCTGTTGTGGAGCTCCACGTGTCAGAGGTGGACGGCGTGGATGGCGAGGCTGGTGATGCTGTTCGCCCTCCGAGGGGGTCATGACTGCAGCTACGGCGGCCCCCATCCGCAATAAGTACATCTGAGGGGGTCCGCAAGGTAGGCACATGTCTCCGGACCCCGGGGTGAGTGTGCAGGTTGGTGACTTTGACCGTCAGGAGGGGGGTGGTGGAGGCCACACTTTGTCCCAAGTGACAGAGCGGCCTCCTGCAATGGGTGAGGGTCTCCCCCCCCCACCTGTCAAATGGACCTTTGCAGCTGCCATAGGCTGACGGCTGCAACACGTCCAGTTCAACTAGGACTGTTTCCCCCAATGTGTGAAACATTCCCATGTTTCTCCAAAATCACACACAGTCCCTTAATCAGGTCAGTTAATGACCTGAACAAGCAAAATAAATACACTCAAGTGGCATCCCGCTGGCTTTAATTGCCTGCGGGATTCCCACCAGCGGGGGCTACGCACGCACCCCCGCACGTCATCGGGGAACCTGGAAGTGGGCGGGATCGTGGCGCGATCCGGTCATGTGCCTGGATATCGGGATTTTCGGGGCCCCCCCGCTGGATACGCACACGAAACCCGCCGGTAAAATCGAGCCCCTGGTATGAAAAAATCTACATTTGGAATTATTGTCTACATTATTGTCTAAAGTTTTTTTTCTTTTTTTGAGATGCTGAAAATCTTTTAGCATGTCTGAGTCAAGGTTAATCTGTTCCCATGCATTACTTTCTGTTGCTCTGTGATGCTATAAGCAGAACCCAGTGATCTTTTATTCCCAATTTTCTTCCCCTTTCACTGCTCCTCAAGGCAATTACTAATACTGGGCGAGAGTTCCACAGACACTGGCAGCCCTGTGCTACCTCACGCAAGTACCATTCTTCATATGGGAGACTAGGCAATGTGTATTGGCAGGCTATTCAATCATGAAGGGAATCCAGTGTCAGCCTGATCCCGTTCTCATTCATTGTGCAACAGCGCACACCCTTTAAAGCAGGGCTCCATGGATACTCTTACTGTAGCCAAAAGCCACTGAGACCAATTGTGGCAGCACTCCACCCACCCCTTTAAGATCTTTGTAAACAATTTTACAACACCAAGTTATAGTCCAGCAATTTTATTTTAAATTCACAAGCTTTCGGAGATTTTCTCCTTCAGGAAGGAGAAAATCTCCGAAAGCTTGTGAATTTAAAATAAAATTGCTGGACTATAACTTGGTGTTGTAAAATTGTTTACAATTGTCAACCCCAGTCCATCACCGGCATCTCCACATCATGACTACCCTTTAAGATCAGCGAACTCAGTGTAGGCAGGGATTGAACTTGAGTCCTTCTGCTCTTTGTGGCTCAATCCCACACTGGATGAATTATTTACCTATTAGCTAATCAAGATAAATGCGGTCAAACTGTTTATCAGCTCTAGTGTTTAATACATCTTGACTCACTGAGCAAAACACAGCACTCTCACATAAGGGTAGTGGAAATTTGTAGTTTTCTCCCCCAAAAGACTGTGGATGTTGGGTCAACTGAAATTTTCAAGACTGAGAGCGACAGATTTTTTTTTAGGGAAGAGTATTGATGAATATGGATCAAAGGCAGGCAAACGGAGTTGAGGTACAGGTCAATCATGATCTGATTAAATTTCAAAACAGGCTTGTGGGCTGAATGGCCAACTCTTGTTCCTATGTTCCTAATTCTTTAATAAGAGTATGGGAAAGTTCTACCCCATAATATCTAATCCTATGAACCATAAAATGGGAAATATTAACAACAGTTAAGACATGAGAAACATCAGATCCTATTTTCTGTTGTTACGTGTGAATATTCTTACAAACAATTCAACTTCTAAAAACTGTCTGCAAAGATATTTTAGTTGCCAGTTAATGATGAGTGATGCCAATATGCTTTTTTAATATGGTCGGTAAGTTTTATTAACTCTACCAAACAATTTAATGCCTTTACACAGCAGGAGAAAGGGAGAAAAAGAAGTATAAACTCACTAATTAGGAAGAATTTTGCAAAAAATTTGAATAATTATAGAACAGGAGATGACAAGTGATTGAAATGAGTACTGCACTACTTTACATTTTGCAATATTATCTTTTTCATAATTACAACACTTACTGTAGTTTAAGGCAGCTGATGGTAGAGAGAATACCACTCACAGTTACTGGTGACAGAAAGTGTAGGCTTGTTCTATGTAATTATTTTTAATGTCTGTCATATAATCAAATTACATGTTAATTCTGCACAATTTAGGTGACATAGTTTCAAAGAGAACAGTGCACCACTCTATACACATCTGATGTTAACTTCTTATATACTATCATAAAATGTTTCTAACTGTCCAGTTGTTGATGACAAACCAGGGGATAGACTTTGAGGCCTCCTGCCTGGCAGAAACAGGTAGTAGTGCCCCGAAAATGTTGGGAATGACATACCGCTCTGTTCCCGCCATTGCTGTGGCTCTGGCAATCCTCCCCCAGGCCTACTGTTGGGCGGGTGGAGCAAATCCTGAGTTGGCCTATCTAAAATGCAAATTGAGGTCCTTTGACATACATAGGACTCCGACTGCCATTTTAGGAAAGCACCGGTTGGACTGTGCGCCGTGCATGCTCCATCCAGTATCAGCTGGTGGTCCAGCCAAAGATGATCTCACAGGTAAGTCTATGTTGAGTTTTGATTCCCGAGTCCAAATCGTTTATGTAAATGGTGAACAATAGTGGTCCCTGCACTGATCCTTGTGGAACACCACTTCCCACCTTCCGCCAGTCTGAGTAAATACCTTTAACCCCTACCCTCTTCTTTCTGATTTGTAGCCAGCTTGATATCCATTCTGCTACTTGCCCCCTGACTCTACATGGTCTGACCTTAGTCATGAGTTTACAATGTGGTACCTTACTGAAGCTCTTTTGGAAATCCAAGTACATTACATCTATTACATTATCCTTGTCTACTCTTTCTGTTCTTTCTTCAAAGAATTCAATAAGGTTGGTCAAGCAGGACCTTCACTTTTTGTATCCATGCTGACTATTCTTTATTATATTTTCGGTTTCTAGATGTTTTCTATTACATCTTTAAATAAAGATTCCATTATCTTCCCTACCACAGACATTAAGCTAATTGGTCTATAGTTCCTCGGTCTTGTTCTATCTACCTTTTTAAATATAGAAATCACATTCGCTGTCTGCCAGTCCTATGGCACTATTCCCATTACTAATGAATTTTTATATATATAATAGTGCCTCTGCTATCTCTTCCCTTGGTTCTTTTAATATGTGCAGATGCAAACCATCCAGACTCCGGGTTTCATCCTCTCTAAGTTTGGTTATCTCCCCCCTTTCTAGCTTAAATGTCTTGATATCTTTTTTGATCTCTTCTTCTAATGTCATGTCCACCCTGTTAGTTAAGGTCAGGAAATGACGTTGCTGTTTTAATGATGCCGCACAAACCCAATTTGCACGTATTCATGAGGCTTCCAGCTGTTTCAGATGAGAACTGTGGCCACCAGGAATGCTCCGCCAGGAAAATCAAGCAAGTTCTGCAACCAGCGCACACTGGGCAGGACAAACTGACTTTCCATTTTCCATCTCCTACCGCCAAGTTTTTGTGTGCAAACAGGGTAGTAAGAAGACCAAAATCGCCCCCAGAGCACAAACTAAAATATTTTAATATTCTCATCCCCAGTACAAAATGAAATGATATCACACAGTGTATTTAAATATATTCCAAAAGGCCCATGGAATTAACCCTCACCATTTGAAATTGGGAATGTATTGACAACTGGTGTCTTTCAATTCTTTGGTTCTCTACAAGTCGCAATGATTTCTGGAATATTGAAATAGGCTGGATAGACTCAGCTTAGCACAAGGCTAGAAGAGAGACATTTTTTAACAGCAAAGATATATACTACTTACAATCAGAGGGCCCCTGTTGTTTTCACGATATTTATTCTGAAAGAAAATATAAACGACTGTAGCTGCCAGCGAGTAGAGGAATGCAAAGACAGCAATGGTGACAAAGAACTCAGCGGATGAAGAGTAGTCGCCTATCAGGAACAGCTTCTCCTGCTTTTTTCCTTCACAGGTGGGCGCATGAAAGTACACTTGGTGTAACCTGGAAGTACACATAACAAAGTATCAGCATTAGACACACAATCATTGTTTTTCTGACTATGGATTTCTCTTTTTTGATGGTTTTTTTAGTTGCATGTTTGTTTCACAGTAGACATAATTCAATCGGGGCATTATTTTAGTTAGAAAGCTTTTCTCAGGCACATTTATTCCCAAAGTACTGAAGTGTTAATAGCTGATAAATGTTAAATTGTACTTTAAGCTTGGCTCTAAATTTAAATGAATGTATAAAATTCCAAACAACTCAATTTGTTGCCTCTTATAGGGAGGATAGAGTTAGGGTTAGTATGAACCTGCGACTTTAGAATTCTTGGGAGAATAAATTAGAAATTGCTTGTACATGATATGTGGTTTTGATCTCTCTTGCCACAGAAAAAAACTGCCTCTGCAAGGGCCCTGGGTTAAGGAGGGAAGTTGTTATGAGTGACCTTACTGAGGGAACAAGGCATAACGCAATGGATCTGTATCTACGAAGGACATTACCACTATGAGGGATTTAATTTAGGCAAGAAGCTGGTTCCTGTGAACTGCTTGATATTGAGTTCTGTCGTTCCTTGAAGGGTAGCAGTTATTTGATATGCTTTTTTTCTCTGTGTCATTTTGTTCGTGTCTTCAGTAGAATAGTTATAGGCATTAGCTAAGTATTACAGAATAGGAAGTCTAAGCTTGAGCGATGACAATGCACTCTAAGGCTAATGGCACAAAGTTCTGACCTGAAATAGGAATAAAGTCAATAATAACTTGAGAAATAACTGGGATTTCAAAGCATGAATTGAATCAACAGTGAGATTAATTGGAATGCTAAGAATGGGGGGTTATCTATATATTTTTACAACATTTGTTTAAAAGTCTATATTTTGTAACTTGTAAATCTTCGTAATGTGACACTGTATAACTGTGAAACCTCTAGCATGTCACTAAAATGAAAAGGAAAAGGTTTTCAATTACTGTTCTGTTCTTCTATGTTTATATTTCCTAATCCTCTTGGGTGAAAATTGCACCAAATATTTCTCTGTCTCATTTATTACTATTTTATCCCTACTGTTGCTCTAGTTGACAAAGTGAGGCTAATCTCCAACTTCGTCCCATGGGTGGTAATCTGATGGAGCAGATCACCGCCCATTGTAGAACTCGTCCGATTTTCATCCCATTGAAATCAAAAAGACCCCCAGTATTTCTAAAACTAGTAATCTATTAGTATATTGCATTATGTTTGAACATTTCAGATTCCCACTCTGAATGTTACAGAAATATTCTGTTATATTAAGTATGACCAAAAGTATTGGAGCAAGTTTGCACTGTTACAATTGGTGTGCTCAAATGTGCATACTCA
Organism: Heptranchias perlo; assembly: GCF_035084215.1. Taxonomy (NCBI): domain Eukaryota; kingdom Metazoa; phylum Chordata; class Chondrichthyes; order Hexanchiformes; family Hexanchidae; genus Heptranchias; species Heptranchias perlo. The sequence goes on along the minus strand of NC_090341.1, from coordinate 31,027,323 downwards.
CTGTCTTTTGCATTCTGTTCACGTTGACACATCTGTGGGGAGGTTGTAGCCAATCTCTCCTGGCAGGTTTGTCCATGCACTTCACTGATGGACACCAGGATCCCAAAATCCTCAGGATGCAATTTCGGCAGTTATATTGAGGTGGATGGTGCCCACAGGTGACCCCAATGCAGATTTTGCCGGAATTTTCGGCACCAGTGGGAAGGCACCTCTTTGCATGGGGCAAGCACCGCTACAGGCTCTGGTGCCCACTTGCCCCATTTGGTGGAAAGTCTGGTGCCTGCCCACCAAGGGGGCAAGGTTGCCATGTCTCCTCCCCAAACTCCCTCTTGGCCCGTGTGTAAGGGGGTGGTGATCAAGACATACATATTTTTAAAATTGCTTCCTTCTTTGTTGAACCCGGCTGGTTACACTTTACTAAAAATGTGGGAAAATCCCCAGAAAATGGTAAAGGCATAGCATATCCAGGACCATGGTGTTTTCCAATGGGTTCTGCCAGACTACTCCTGGAGTTCTGGGAGGAGCCCAGAGGAACGCCTGTGAAATTTCAAAAGTAGGGTTGTCAACCTGTTTGCAAAATGTCAACCTCAGTTGTATGTGCAAGTAATGCCTGGTCTTAACTGTACACGATGGTAATATTACTAAATAAATGCAATGTGAAAATCATAGTATAAAAATGCAATACTGTCATTTGTTCCTGTTGTGTTGCCATAACCTGCTCCAGGTAGTAGTTTGGTGGTGGGGCAAAGCTGTGTTGCTATCAATGCAACAGCTGGAAACTGCTCTTATCACTGAAGAGTAACGTTTTGCTATTCTTCCTGTGTTTTCACTTCATTAGATAAAATATGAGTTTGGAACACACAGTACAGTGTTTGATGTTTTCTTTTACTATTTCCAGGCATCATAGGATAGACTTTAATACAGTCCCCACAACATGCACAATCCATGCTTATCACGGGCAGCCGCCTATATCGGGCAAATGGTCCTAACCATTTGTCATTACCATAGGAGTCAATTACATAGGCGCTGCTTAAAACATATTAAGCACGCTGGCTATTTTGTGCAGTTCAATAAGTACTCACTGATTTAAAAGCTCCGCTGATTTCAGGCAAAATCAGGTCTTCAAGCAGCTTCAATCAGCTATTGGCGCAGTTAAGAATTACAGGAGGCAGTCTGAAAGTGGAGACTTCAGGCAGCTTCAACAACAGCAACTTGCATTTATAAAGTGCCTTTAATGTAGCAAAACGTCCCAAGCTGCTTCAGTCAGCTGTTTGTACTGTTAACAACTACGTGAGCTATTTCATTGCTACAACTTATTCTGGTTTTACTGTCCACTGCGTACAGCAGGCAATTGCGTTAGCACCAACACGCCCGTTATATGCTGTGGGGGACTGTAATTGGAAAATCCTGCATTGTCTGCTGACCTCCCTTTCTGATATGCACTCCCGATGTCCAACGCTCCACATGAGGAGCATAAATTACACTCATATAAGATAATTTGGCTGTCAACGTAGTCAATTGCACAAATTGGCAATTAACAGAATTAAAATTCCACATCGCCATTGTGCTACTGGAAATGCAGTGAGGTGGAATTTCTAGTCACTGCTCTGACCTGGCCATGACCCCCTCTCCGGTCATGGGAATGGAGCCATCTAAATAATAGGGGTAGGCAGCTGGCCTATGGTAGTGCAACAGGGATACCAACCATCAGAATATCAGAGTGGCACTCTGCCATTGCAAAGGTGAGCACAAAAGGTTTGGTCGGCCAAAGAGTAGAGGTAGTTAAATATTTTTGGCAGGCCCAGAGTCAAGCAGGAATTGACCCCTCTGGATCAATTTTCATTTAATTTCTCAGTGGTGGAGGCCCATTTGTGGCCAGAACGGCACCTCAGCGTGCTCTCAGCAGACAAAGCTACCAGTGGGCCTTTCACTGCCACATTGGCAGGGTTTCTAGGATTGTCCAGTAACGCCCCAAACTATTACCAGAACTATGTGGGGTGGGCAGAAGAAGCGCCTACCACCCCTGCCCGTGAATCACAATTTTTAGTTTCTTTGTGAATGGAGCAGAAATCTGGGAGATCTGGGGCTTGATGTTACCAGGGCTGCGGGTTCGCGGTGGGGGGCTATTGGGCGCATGGGTAACGCGCCCGGCGAAATCAGTCTGCCCCCCACGCGATCGCAGCCTAATTGGATCCACTTACCTGGTCTTCCGGGTTCCCCACTGCTGATCTGCGCGTCGGGTGGACTGCGCATGCGCAGTAAACTCTGTCAGCTGGAGGAGCTCTATTTAAAGGGGCAGTCATCCACTGACAGATGCTGCTACAAATAGCAAAAATTACAGCATGGAGCAGCCCAGGGGGAAGGCTGCTCCCAGTTTAATGATGCCTCACTCCAGGTATCATTAGATGGGGTGAGGAGGAAGGGGAGGACAGAGATCTTCCCCCCGGCGGGCAGGAGGAAGCGGCCTGCCTCTGCCACCAGGAAGGCCTGGCTCGAGGTGGCAGAGGAGGTCACCTGCACCACCAACATATCGCCCACTTGCATACAGTGCAGGAGGCGCTGCAATGACCTAAGTAGGTCAGCCAAAGTGAGTACACTTACTCATTCCTCTACACTCTGTCGGCCACATCACCGCCCCCACCCCACATCTCCTTCTGCACTGCCAACACTACTCTGTCACATCAACCCTCATACCCACTCAAACCTCATCCTCATCTTACCTGCACCTACTCACCTCGCCAGTACTCATCCCGCCACTACCACTCAACCCAATCCTCATACAATCTCATGGCTCTATCTCATACTCACCCTCTCATGCATCTCTTTCACAGTCAGCCTCACTCAACCTGCCACTACCTGTGCTGCAGCCACAGGGCATGCATCACATATGTGCAGTAGGAAGCATAAGGCAAACGTGTCGTGAGCATGAAGGGGATGCACAAGGGTGTTTGAGGGTTTGTCATGGTTTTTACTTATATTGAATTTCTGACCAACTGACATTACATATTATATTGGCACCACTACTGCCACGTCTTTGCGAATCTTGTCTGGTTTGTGCAATAATGCCCTTTCCTGAGGATCACAATGAAGACCCACAACTGATGACACCCATTGTGTCACTGCAGAGTGGGTGTAGGTGTATTTGCAGGGCTCTTTTGTGCAGACGTCTGAGAGACGTCGGCGATGTCCCCGGTGGCACCCTGGAAGGATGCGGAGGAGAAGTTGTTGAGGGCAGTGGTGACTTTGACAGTGACAGGTAAGAAGATGGTGCTCGGGCCAACCGGGAGCAGCTCGGCATGAAGGAGGCTGCAGATGTCCACGACTACATGTCGAGTAACTCTGAGCCTCCGTGTGCACTGCTGCTCAGAGAGGTCCAGGAAGCTGAGCCTCGGTCTGTGGACCCTGTGGCGAGGGTAGTGCCCTCTGCGACGCATCTCTCTCTGCGGTTGCCCTCCCTCCTGCTGTGCAGGTGGATGTGTCACAGCACTCTGTTGTGGAGCTCCACGTGTCAGAGGTGGACAGCGTGGCTGGCAAGGCTGGTGAGGCTGGTGATGCTGTTCACCCTCCGAGGAGGTCATGACTGCAGCTACGGCGGCCCCCATCTGGAAGATGTACATCTGAGGGGGTCCGCAAGGTAGGTACATGTCTCTGGACCCCGGGGTAAGTGTGCAAGTTGGTGAATTTTCTTGTCAGGAGGAGGGTGGTGGAGGCCAAACTTTGTCCCAAGTGACAGAGTGGCCTCCTGCAATGAGTGAGGGTCTCCCCCCCCCTACCTGTCAAATGGACCTTTGCAGCTGCCACAGGCTGACAGCTGCAACACGTCCATTTCAACTGGGAGTGTTTCCCCCAGTGTGGGAAACAGTCCCAGTTGTCTCTAAAATCCCACCCCTCCTCACATAATCCCTTAATCAGGTCTGTTAATGACCTGAAATAGCAATGTAAATAGTCTTAAGTGGCACCCTGCTGGCTTTAATTGCCTGCGGGGGTCCCACATGCGGGGGCTGCGCGTGCACGTCGGCGCGTCTGTGGGGAACCCGGAAGTGGGCGGGTTGGAGCCGGGCTTCGGACCCACTCCGGGATTCCCCAATTTTCGGAGCCCCCCCTGCCAGGAATGCACCCGATAGCGGGTGCTAAAATGAAGCCCCTGGGTTCTGCACCGTGTCCCCCCTCCCCCCCACCTGCCCCCTGCTGTTGGATTCATACTGATAATGCACAGTTTCTCAGCCAATCCTCATTACAGCTGGACTTTCAATACCTTTCAACTTTTCATATGGTTTGGCTGCAAAATATTCTCATGAAATTCCTAAAATCTTACATGAAGAGCTCAGAGCTTCTAGGAATGCTTTGAGGATAGATTTTTCTGAGTCAACGTTTCTATCTCCGTCAGTTTGACAAAAAAGTGGTGAAACGGGAATCTGTAATCAGTTTTCCAGTCAGGATTTCTACCCACCCAACAATCGATAAATGAATATCAGCAAAAAGCCGAGATTTACTTGTTAAAGCCATTAAAGGGGAAGTTGTGCACTATACGGTAGCTAGGCAGTTAAATTGAAAAGTAAGTATTTTACTCTAGATCATACTTGCAGTCCTTCGTAATTAGTTGCCAGCTTTTCTTTACTGCTAACAAAATCACATCCTTATGAATCACTTTATTTGATAACTGTATGTTCCCACGATTTTGTTAGTAGTTCATAAGTTACGTTGAAACCCAACTATTTTTCCATTTTTCCTTCAAAAAGAAAAATCTACCTTTTAGTTTTTCATTCAAGGAAATAATAAAAATGAAATAGACTCTGCAGCATAGAAACAGGCCATTCGGCCCAACTGGTATATGTCAGTGTTTATACTCCACACGAGCCTCCCCCACTCTAATTACCTCTTCCCAATCTGCCCCCCGTATTACTCCATTCCCTTCTCCCTCATGTACGTATCAAGTTTCCTCGTAAATGCATCAACCACTCAATGTGACAGCAAGTTCCACATTCTCACCACTTTCTGTGTAATGAAACTTCTCCTAAATTCTATATTTGATCTCTTAGCGGCTATCTTACATTTATTCTCCCTTGTTCTGGACTCACCCAGAGTGGAAATGATTTTTCCACCTCCACTCTATCGAACCCCTTCATGATTTTAAAGACATCTATCAGGTCTTCTCTTAGTGTTCTGTTTTCCAGACAAAAGATCCCCAGCCTGCTCAATCTTTCCTGATAGTTGCATCCTTTCAATTCTGGTAACATCCTTGTAAATCTCTTCTATACTTTCTCCAGTGCTTCAATATCCTTTTCATAGTATGGAGACCAGAACTGCACACAGAACACCAAGTAATCTAACCAAGGTTTTATATAAATTTAACATTACCTTCCTGCTTTTTTATTCTCTCCTCCATAAATGTACCCCAGAATTTTGTTTATACTCTTTATGACCTTATCAATTTGTGTTGTTACTTTTAGTGATTCATGTATCTGTATTCCCAGACCTTATTCCTCCTACCAAAACTAACCACCTCACACTTCGCTATATTGAATTTCATTTGCCATTTATCCACCCACATTGCAAGCCTGTTGATGTCTTCCTGTACTTTGGTGCACATTATTAGCTATAATACATAGAATTACATAGAATTTACTGCATGGAAACAGGCCATTTGGCCTAACAGGCCTATGCCAGTATTTATGCTCCACACGAGCCTCCTCCCACCTTACTGCATCTCACCCCATCAACATATCCTTCTAATCCTTTCGCTTTCATGTACTTCTCTAGTTTCCCATTAAAGTTTTAAAACAGCTTCCCCTTAAATGCATCTATGCTATTCACCTCAACCACTCCATGTGATAGCGAGTTCTACATTCTCACCACTCTCTGAGTTGCAGATGGGGCATTTGCAAACAACTTCAAAAGTTCTGAGGATAGCTGGAATTAGTAGAATACATTGTCTCTCCCAGTTCTTAATTTTAAATGTGAAACCATTGTGAGCAGATGTCTCAATGGATGTTATACAACGACTAATCTTTTAAGCAGTTAAGCTAATTGCTGCACTACGTGATCCCAATTTTATACTGGAATAATTTCTCTGCTCCGGAGAGGAAAATAAATATTGAAATTTCATAAATATGGGGGATAATAATTAAACACAACAACCTCATTAGACAATTTGCCTTTAGTAATTTGCAAAATATGACATGAAATATACCTCACCCAAAACCACAGCATGAAACAATTAGTCAGGAACAGTACATGGGAAAAATTGAAACTATGAGCCAAAGATTCCTGGGACCAGGAGAGAAGTTTTAAGTGCATTGGCAGCAAGAAGGCCAGAATTTGGAGTAGATCCTGAATCCATCAGGGGTTCGACCCATTTTCGCCCCACAAATGAGCAAGTATATAATGATGCCATGCAAATGAGGATAATACATCATGTGATAACAACAACAACTGATATACTTGAAGAGGCCTGACATTGAGCATGGAGTGAGATGTCTGCCCACCCATCCCTAAGGCTCTGACCCCATCCAAATTTCTAGGGTCAGGATCATTTAAACATTTTGGGCTGGTGCCCGTGTCATTAGATATACTTCCTCATTGACATCTTTAACAACACTAGGCCAGGGGCACCTTGCCGAAATTAGCAGCAGAAGCAAACTGAGGAATTTAAAAATGTTGGTCTATCTCCAAAAGCCCTGCAAGCCCCTAATGCTGCAGTAAAGTGCAGCATAAAACTGAAACCCCTACCACCACCCACTCCCCCTCAGGCAGATGCCTCAGCGGTGCTGGAAATGGCAAGGGCATCAGCCCGAAACGTTTAAATGCCCCTGACCCCAGAAATTTGGATGGGGTCAGAGCCAAACGGATGTGTGGACACAAGTCCTACTCCATGCCCAGTATTAGGCCTCCTCAAGTATAACTCCAGGCTCATTAGGTTCAGTGTATGTTCAGAAGGTCATTTAAAACATTGTCTATGAATTGGAGGTAACTTTTTACCCATTATTTTTTCTGCTTTGTTGTGAAAACATTTTGCAGAAGAATTTTGTGCTCATTACGTATAGGATGATGGTGCTGCAGATAGAATGATCTTCCAATTTGTGTGTATACTGACAACATCAAACACTCCCCAGTCAAGTTGTACGTGGGGTAGGATACAAAATAAAGCTTCTTCTTAAGGGCCAATTTTCCGGATGCACCATTCTGGCTTGGAGCTTTGCCCTCTAGCAAGTTGGGAAATCGTGGGTGTGCTCCCCATAATTTTCTGTCCATTAGATTAATGAACGGAATATGACAGGAAGTGTGCTCACACTCTCCCCCATGGTGAGCATACATTCAGAAAACTGGCCCTTCTGTGTTTTACAGAATGACATTCCCTTTTTCCCAAATCATTTCCCCATGTTCTGCTTTCCTAATCAATACTAATTATTACCAAATTCTGGGTAATTGAGTGTGGTGATCTGGTGGATGATTTTAAACCCCAAGAACGGGTGGGTTGAGGGCGGGTGGGAGTTGGAAATAGTTGTTTTTTGGGTTGCGACCGCAACCCGGCTTTATTTCCGGGTTTAACGTCGGCGCATAAAAGTGCAGGCTTCCCACTGGGATTGCAAAGTCCAAAAACTTTGCGGTTGCGACCCAAAAAACCCAACTATTTTCAACTCCCACCCGCCCCCAACCCACCCGTTCTTGGGGTTTAAAATCACCCCCCGATGTCCAATAAGCACTGAATTGAGCCAGCTCCGTTTATTTTAGCAAAACCTTGTCTGGTTTAGTATCGTAAAATTTACCCCATACATTTCTCTCGCATTTCTCTTGTGACACTGCCCCACCTGGGTTACACTGTGTTTGAATTTTGCCACCAAGACCCAAGGCAGTGAAGCCAACTGAGGACTCAAATTTCTGTTACATCTATGAGTTTAAAGGAAATGGTTACATGGTGTATCCATTATGCTGAACAACAATATTTAGAGGTCAATTTTAACCCCCAATGGATTTCGGGCGGGTGGGGGTTGTGGAGGTGGGGGGTCGCAGGGTGAATGCAGAACTTGCAGCCATAAGTTTGAGGCCTGGGGTATTTTAACTTCTTGGCCTCATCTGCATGCCGCTGTGAAATGGACTTTTATTTCTTTCTTTCTATTTTTGTTTTTTCTACGTATTTGGACAGTGATTACAAATGACTGCAAGAGCTGGCTTGAAGAGGCTTTTGAGGCGGGTAGTCAGAGAGAATTGAATGTACACCAGCAGATATTATCATTAACCTCGGGTACTCAAACTTCTGTTACACCTGTGACTATAAAGGACATGGTAACATACATGATGGTATTATTACTATTACAACTGTATAGGGTAAATTTTATGAAACAAGGTGAGACTCCCAATGCAGATTCCTGCTGGACAGGAGCAGGGGACACAGAATTGGTGCAATAATGTTAAGTTGCCTGCCTGCAACGTACATTTATGTCCAGCGAGACTGCACACCAGGGGGTACATTTTTGTCTTTGCCACATGGGCAGTAATCTGGTGGAGCAGATTGACTCCCAACAGAGGCTGCTTGATTTTCAGCCCATTGAAATCAATGGGATGGATATCAGGCAGCTTCTATAACAGGGGGGGGCAATCCACTCCCCTAGATTACCGCCCATGCGGTGCAGATGAAAATTTACCTCCAGGCGTCTTGCTGTGCAAAATTTACTCTTACACATTAATTCAGCTTCCTCCCACTGGGGCTTAGTTGGTTCTCCAAGCAAACTTCCCAAATGGTGTACCAGTCCTACACGGATAGCAAGAAGCAAAAAAAAATCTTTCTGTGCTGCTGCCAGCATTTTCCACTTTTATCTTATATTTCTACATTTTCTGTTTTTAGTTATTTAAGTACCACTCCCCTGTATTAACCATTTAAATACTCATGTTTTTATGACCAGCATTTATCATAATTCACTTAAACTAAAACAGCAACATAAAAAATGCAGGCTTTTGCATTCTGTTAGATAAATAAAGCTAAACACTGCGATGATTAGTGAAGGTTAATATTTTGCAGACCAAGAATGTACCAACTGGCTTTTCTACCTAAAGCGGTAAATCATAGACAGACAGTTACAGATCGTCTTCTAAAAGTAGCATGCCTCATAACAGGATCCAAATCTTTGTGGGATATAAGCAGTCCGTGTGAGGCACTGACACAGGTTACTTTCTTAATGTAATGAAGTGACTTCAACTTATGCCTCTGTAAAGTGAAATAACATTCTGTCTCTCAGTCAGATTTGAACTGACTTATGGGGCAGGATATTATCATGGTGGCAGAATGTAAGTGGGAGTGGGGGTCAATGGGTGCGTGGGAAACCCGACAAAAATATTCTTACCTTCCTCCACGCGATCGCGACTTAATTGAACGCCCTTAATGTGGCTTCTGTGTTTGCCGTCTGAAAGCTTTGCAGTGGGCATACTGCATACCCGAATGACGGGCTGGAATATTGAAAGGGCCATTGCTAGCATGGCTTTTGTGGGAGAAAGAAGAAATCTCAAAACATGGAGCAGCAGAAGAGAAAGCCTGCACCCCAGTTCAGTGACTCCGCACCGGAGTTGCTAGTGGCTGGGGTGAGGAGCAGGAGGGAGATGCTGTACCCGGCTAATGGGAGGAAGTGCCCTGCCTCTGCCACCAAGAGGGCCTGGCTCGAGGTGGCAGAGGAGATGACCAGCAGCAGCAATGTATCCCAGACTTGGCTGCAGTGCAGGAAGCGCTTCAATGACCTAACCAGGTCAGGAAAAGTGAGTACGCTTACTGATTCACCTGCATCCTGTGGTGCACATCACCCCCCTCACACTCTGCCCTGTGAAGCTACTCCATCACATTACGCCTCACACACACTTAAGGCTCAGTGTCAAGTGATCTTCACGTTCTTTCCATTTCCTCACCTCCCCATTTGTGCACCCACCACTCCCATTCACCCCAATCCTGATGCAACGTGATGAATCTGGTCTGATACTCACCCTCTGATGCATCTCTTTTATTGTCAGCCCCACACAAAGCAATTCATCCATTGAGTGACCCCGTCACCCTCACTCACTCACACGTCTGTACTTTCTCCCCTTGTAGAAGAAGAGATCGCAAAATGCATGGGAGAGGACGAGGACTGGAGGGGGGGCCAGCACAAATAGTGGCCCTCACAGAGGCGGAGGAGGCGGCCTTGGAGCTGAATGGAATGGTGGAGTGCCTGGCCATCGGGGATGGTGAGACTCGCACCCCACAAATGTCTGGTAACAGAACTTTAACATCCCTCAAACACAACATGAATTGATGTGATCAATGATTGACCTGTTGCACACCTCAGTATGTTCATTACAAACTCACTTCTGTGATGATTGTTAATTTGCTTTATGTTCTCTTCCAGGGCCTTCAAGGATCAATGAGGAGACACAGGCCATGGAAGAAGGCGATTCCTCGGAGGAGCTCAATTCCTCTGAGGGTGCACCATCACCTCATATCCAGCCATGCACCAGTGCAGATACTGTCACTTCGGTGGGTCCTGTTGAGCAGATAGTTGGGTTGTCACCTGGTGATTCAACACTCCCAAGTGTGTACGAGCAGACACTGGTGGCAGGGGCAGCTGTGGAGAGTCTGCGTCGGGGGGGCGCACTCATCTCCAAGCTCTGCTCAGCCAAATGATGAACCCCAGGAGACATCATTGAGACTGAGAATGATCGAGGTACAGCTCCACCTTTGCGGTGTAATGGAAAAGGTGTCACGCACATTCTCCACAATAGCGGATAGGATGGAGGAGTCCAACTCCATCGCTAGTGGATTGGTGGCGCAGGTAAGTGCTGGACTGTCTTCCATGGAGAGAGTGGCAGCCTCCATTCAGCTTCAAGCATGGCTCACAAATGAGTCCATGCAGGCCATGACAATGGCCGTGCGGACTCTGGATGCCAACATGTCTGCTGCCTTAAACAGGCCAACAGAAACTTCATCCGTGGCCTTAGGGGATGCAGCACGTAGAAGCGTTAGGGAGAGGAAGGCTAAAGTTTTGTAATCACCAAGGGTATGCACAAGGGTGAGTGACAGAATGGCATGTTTTTCATTTATATTTGTTTTTTGTTTTCCCGTGGTCGCAAACCAGCTGCACATTGATGGAGTGATGTCCCTTTCGGTTGATGAACAGTCCTGACTCATGTGGAGGTGCTTGGATTGCTAGGTGTGTGCAATCAGTTGCCAAGCACCCATGGGAAGCCAGCCAAAGAGTGGAAACCCACTTCTCTCTCAGTCTGGCTGATGTTGTCGCAGGGGAAGTTGATGCAGTGAGGTGCCCTGGCAAACAAACCATCTGTGACCTGTCGCATACACTTATGTACAGACGACTGAAAGACCCCGGCGATGAGTCACTGGTGGCACCCTGGAAGGATCTGGAGGTGAAGAAATTGAGGGCAGTGGTGACTTTAATTGCGATGGGCAATGTGTGGCCACCAGGCCCAGCTGGGAGCAGCTCTGCATGAAGGAGCCTGCAGATGTCTGCAACCACCCGAAAAAAAGTGATTTTCTCTGCCCCACCCCAGCCCCCAATCCACCTGATCTTGGGGGCTAAAATCATGCCCATGCACTTTGATTCTTCTAGCCAGAACTGTAAAAATTGCTTCTTCGAGTCTGCCAAATCAACTGTAAAATGAGGGGGTAAGGTAGGGCAACTAAAGCCAGAGCTCCCTGGATGACGAAAGAGGTAGAGAGTAAGATGAAGCAGAAAAAAGGGGCGTATGACATATGTCAGGTTGATAACACAAGTGAGAAACAGGCTGAATATAGAAAGTTCAGAGGGGAAGTGAAAAAGGAAATATGAGGGGCAAAGACAGAGTATGAGAATAAACTGGCAGCCAACATAAAAGGGAATCCAAAAGTCTTCTAAAGGCATATAAACAGTAAACGGGTAGTAAGAGGAGGGGTGGGGCCGATTAGGGACCAAAAAGGAGATCTACGCATGAAGGCAGAGGGCATGGCTGAGGTACTAAATGATTACTTTGCATCTCTTTTACCAAGGAAGAAGATACTGCCAAAGTCACAGTAAAAGAAGAGGTAGTTGAGATACTGGATAGGCTAAAAATTGATAGAGAATGTACTGGAAAGGCTGGCTGTACTTAAAGTTCCGCACCCATGAGGACGGCCTCAACCGGGATCTTGGGTTCATGTCACGCTACACGTTACCCCACCAGCGAACAAATGTTATCTGTTTTTAATATAATGGGTCATTTGCTGGCTCTCTCTGCCTTCCGGATGTTTCTGCCTCTCTCTGTGTTTTTTTTTCTCTGTTTTTTTTCCCTGTTTGTTTTTTTGTTGAATGTGTATTCGGAGGTTCTGCAGGTAACACCTCTCTGTCTGAACACGGTGATTGCCTTGGCAACGGGCAGTTGCAGGGGCAGTCTGTAAACACCATGTATTATTGTTCAATATGTATAAATGCGTAGGCTTCAAGGAGATCTTGAAACATTTGCCTGAGGAAGGAGAAAATCTCCGAAAGCTTGTGAATTTAAAATAAAATTGCTGGACTATAACTTGGTGTTGTAAAATTGTTTACAATTGTACTTAAAGTGGATAAGTCACCCAGTCCGATTGGGATGCATCCTAGGTTGCTGAGGGAAGTAAGGATGGAAATTGCAGAGGTACTGGCCATAATCTTCCAAACATCCTTAGATACGGGGGTGGTACCAGAGGACTGGAGAATTGCAAATGTTCCACCCTTGTTCAAAAAAGGGTGTAAGGATAAACCTGGCAATTATAGGCCAGTCAGTTTAACCTTGGTGGTGGGGAACTTTTAGAAACAATAATCCGGGACAAAATTAACAGTCACTTGGACAAGTGCAGATTAACTAAGGAAAGCCAGCACGGATTTGTTAAAGGCAAATCGTGTTTAACTAACTTGATTGAGTTTTTTGATGATGTAACAGAAAGGGTTGATGAGGGCAGTGCAGTTGATGTTGTGTATATGGACCTCCAAAAGGCGTTTGATAAAGTGCCACATAATAGGTTTGTCATCAAGATTGCGGCCCATGGAATAAAAGGGGCAGTGGCAACATGGATACGAAATTGGCTAAGTGACAGGAAACAGTGAATCATAGTGAACGGTTGTTTTTCGGACTAGAGGGAGGTGTATAGTGGTGTTCCCCGGGGATCGGTACTAGGACCACTGCTTTTCTTGATATATATTAATGACTTGGACTTGGGTGTACAGGGCACAATTTTGAAATTTGCAGATGACACAAAACTTGGAAGTGTAGTGAACAGTGAGGAGGACAATGATAGACTTCAAGAGGATATAGAGAGGCTGGTGGAATGGGTGGACACGTGGTAGATGAAATTTAACACAGAGAAGTGCGAAGTGATACATTTTGGTAGGAAGAACGAGGAGAGGCAATATAAACTAAAGGGTACAATTCCAAAAGGGGTGCAGGAACAGAGAAATCTGGGGGTACGTGTGCATAAATTGTTGAAGGTGGCAAGGCAGGTTGAGAAAGCGGTTAAAAAGATACAGGATCCTGGGCTTTATAAATAGAGCAATAGACTCCAGGTGAGAGGATGGTGGAGGCAGATTCAATCGTGGCTTTCAAAAGGGAATTGGATAAGTACCTGAAGGCAAAAAATTTGCAGGGCCACAGGGAAAGGGCGGGGGAGTGGGACTAGCTGGATTGCTCTTGCAAAGAGTTGGCACAGACTCGATGGGCTGAATGGCCTCCTTCCGTGCTGTAACCATTCTATGATTCAAAAGAAAAAAAAATGAATCTATTCCCAAAAGATTAGCAAAATATGAAGAAGCAAATATTAACTCTACCCCTTTCCTGGAATTCAAGACTTATGAATATGTTATTACTATCCACATACAGAAGCAATCTCACTGCTAGTAAACCCTGGAAGTGTGCATTTGGATTTTTTTAAATAACTAAGGAATGTGGCAAGGGGATACTAATGAAAGACCAAGACGTTTTAATACTATTTACTGGCATCTTATAATGAATGAATAGTAAGTCCCATCAATACAAATTCCCACCTCCCACCACCCTTGCAATGTACTGCTATTCATAATGCTTATCTCAGCCAATACATTTTTACAAAACAGCTACTATATAAGAATTGATGACTCTCTAGTTACTTTTCCTGAGCCTCCATGGTCCCAGCATCCTATTCCTTTGCATTCCCACTTATTCCTTCCCTTTCATACCACCCCTCACTTTCACTGCTGCCACTTTCATCATTTGGCCCCCATTTTAACTCCCAACTTCATTTAGGAAGCTGAGGCAACTGCTGGAAGCAGGCGGATGCCTCACGAACGCATTACTTTGTTTAAAATCTTGTTTTGAAAATTAAAAACTTCATTAATCATTTTGAGTGATATGTGGGAAAAAGATAATATAGCATCATGTGATGACATTACAAGAGCTGTGTTACAGGTTACGAATCAGATTAGCATTGGAAATCCTATTAGAGTACCACCAATTGGTGTTACAGGGAACAGGGTGTGTAACAGGTAAGTGCGGACATTTTTACATTAGAATTCCCATAGGAAATGTTTACATAGACGTTTTCAATGGACCATGTGACCCATGGCGCTGCACATGGGCAGTGTAATGGTCAAGTGAGGAGGGGTTAAAGGGCAGGATGTAATTTGACCAGGGTATGCAGATATAATTCAGTTCTTATTTTAAAGTCATATATTCTGTCCCTATTTTTATGTAATACTTTGATTTTTTAACTCTTTTTGAATTTGAATTTTTATCATCACATTCAGAGGGCATATGCCAAGTCTAGACAATTAAAACAAAAACAGCAGAAGGAAGAAGTTGGGAAAAAGTATTTCTCTTCATCTTGTCCAGGATGGTAGAAGGCAAACTAGACGGACCTTGGTCTGTCTTCGTCTAGCAATTCCTATAATTTATAGATATGTAGGGGGTTAAATTCAATAACCCCCGAATCCGGGCGCAAGGGACGCGGTGCACAATTAACCCGCGCCCAGTCATGAGATTCGTGCTGCCTGCTTATTTAACCTGATCCCAGCGTGAGCAGCCAGGCCTAGCTGCATTGTTCAGTGACTTCTCACGTGGAATCTGAACGGAGATCAGACATCACACATGTAAAACACAGATGCAGGCCCCGTCCCTATGTTTACAAACAGTTGAGTTATGTTAAAACATTGAATAAGGGTTGCACACTACTAAATCCCACATCCTCCAATCTGCATGCCAGACTTCACCAATCTGCCGATCTGAGTTTGTACTGGGCCTGTGAGATAGTGTGCACCAAGGTTCTCTGATGATACACTAGAGGCCTTGGTGCAAGAGGTGGACAGCAGGAGGAGCATCCTATATCCGCAGGGGGGCAAGAGGCCCTCCAGACATATGCTCAAGAGGCAGTGGGAGACAGTAGGGGATAAAGTCAATGCCAGGCGCACAGCACCACGAACATGGATGGAGTGCAGGAAGAAGTTCAACGCTTTGACACGAGTGGTCAAGGTGAGTGAGGTCAACTGTCAAATGGCATCTCCTACCAACTACACCATTAGCTGAATCTACAGCTCCACGCACCACACCCCCATCACACACACACCAACAAGCTCTTTCAATCAGTACTCAACTCTTCCAATCAGATGCTACCTCTCACCCACATACATTACCACTGTTACAAGGCACACACCCTCAACTCACAGATCACACACACTGACAGCTATTCAACCATGACAGGTATATCGCCCAAACATCCTGCAGGACACTCATTGACACACGTCCCGATTTCTTGCAGGAGAAGGTGGTGCATATCAGGAGGCAGCAAGTGGCAGTGGCATTTAGCCCCTTGAGCCTGTTCCGCCATTCAATGAGATCATGGTTTGTCTGTGACCTAACTCCATATACCTGCCTTAGCCCCATACCCCTTAATACCCTTGGTTAAAAAAAAACTTCAAGCTCAGATTTAAAGTTAACAATTGAGCTAGCATCAACTGCCATTTGCAGAACAGCGTTACGAATTCTACTACCCTTTGTGTGTAGATGCATTTCCTAACTTCACTCCTGAAAGTCCTGGCTCTAAGTTTTAGGCTATGTTCCCTAGTCCTAATATTCAAGTGTAGGAGACCTCCAAAAACAGGTACAAATGCATCAGTAGCCAGAAGCAACAATCCAGCAACTAACCAGTAAATCCCTCATGGTTTCTTTAAATAGTGGTGGTGGGTTGTCCTCCAGGCCATCTACAACATGTTCAGCTGTTCGTGGTTAAGACAGTGCGTTGGCTGGAGCGTTGAGTGCAAAATGGTATCTATCCCTTTAAATCAGTGATTGCACACTGATCTAACGCATATTCTCCTTACTTTACATGGTAGCAGTGTTCGTTATCTTTGTGTGCGCAAACGCCTTTACCAAGATGGTGTCTGGCGCATGTCACGTGTTCCGGACGCCATTTTGGGACCTTAGGAGGCTGCGTAGCGCCTAAAAGAATGGGCGCTACGCAGCCCAATTTACAATCCAAACGATTTTACTTAAAGCCAACATATTGACACTGCTGTTTGAAGAGAAGTAAATGTAGGTAGACGGGAAAGTAGGGTTGAGGTCACAATCAGATCAGCTATGATCTTATCAAATGGCAGAGCAGGCTCGAGGGGCCGAATGGCCTACTCCTACTTTTAATTCGTATGTTCGTATGTTCGTAAATATTTCTACAATAGCTGGATATCATTTGCTACTCCCATTAAAATAGCAGAAGGAAGAAGTTGGGAAAAAATATTTCATTCTGTGATTCTTATATATATTATTGTCTCTTGTCTTGTCCTGAATTTTTCTACAGTCTATCCTCCTGTGTAGCTTTAGCACTTAATCTCAATCCCAAAAACTATTAACATGGCTTGAACTCATATAGGCCTAATTAAAACTGGGAAATGAGCCTGGGAAAATTAATTCTAAATATGTTGCCTTGACTGCAATTTTTTATTGCTATTTTATAGGTCCACATTGATGATTCAGTCATGATAGATCCTGTTCATACAGCGATACACCATGACAAGATGTTTCACCTTGTCCAGAAGAGTAGAACCAGAAGGCACAGCCTGTGCTTGAAGGGGGGTAAATTCAAAACTAATCTGTGGAAAGAAGAGTGAGCGAGCAGTCAATCCATGGAACAGACTCCCCAGGAAGATGGTGGAAACAGTTAGTATTGATTCATTTAAATGCAAATTAGATAGATTTCTTTCAGAAAATAATATTTTGGGATGCAGTATATGAGTAATTTGAGACATGACATATGTTAAGTATGGCATGCTTGGGAGGAACAGGTGATTTTGGGCCTATGGTTCCCAAGCTCTAGGGTTCTCCTTGCATCATGAGTGCTCTGTTATACAATCATTGATAGAGATTGAGAGCTCAATTTTACAAAGGTGGCGGGTTGGCAATGGGGGTGGGGGGAGGGTGGGGGTGAAGGTGCACGTGGCAAACCCGCATGAACAAAACTTACCATTTCCAACACGATCGCATGTTGATTGATGATGATTAACGTCCTCTCCGGGTTTCGCGCCCGGCAACTAGCCTGATTGACAGGCTGGCTGCCGTCAGGAGCTGCAACGCGAGGGGGGGGGGGGGGTGCGCGAGAAAGAGAGGGAGACGTCAACCGGCGCTGGACTGGAAGACCAGGGGCTGGGGGGGTACAAATGGAAGATCGGAGGCTGGACTGAAAGACTGGGGGGGAGAGGGGAAGATCGGGGGGGGGGGGGGGAGAGAGGGAAGATCAGGGGGGGAGAGGAGGAAGATCGGGGGGGGGTGAAGAGGGGTACATCGGGGCGACATCGTGGGGGGTGAAGAGGGGGACATCAGGGGGGACATCGGAGCGGGAGTCATCGGACATCGGAGCAGGGTGCAAAGGTAGGTTTATTTAATGTTTTCACTTCCTTCCATGGTTTTTTATTTAATTTATTTAGTTTCTTGTTCCCTGATCCAACCCTTCACGCCTGGTTTCAACAGACCACCAGGCGTGAATCAGAAGCGGAGGGAAAGCCACCCAGATAAGTTAAAAATCTTTCTAAGTACTTAATCTGTCACAGGTAAAGTGCCTTAAGTACCTCAATGAGGTACATTTGGCTCTTTAACTGTCATCCCGCCGGCTTTAATTGTCGGTGGGACTTCCGTTTTCAGGTCGCCCGCACGCACACAGGTGGGTCCCTAGGAAACTCAGAAGTCGGCGGGTTGGAACCGGCTTCCGAACCCAAATGGGATTTCAGCGATTTTCGGAGCCCCCCCCCGCACCCGCAATTGCCTCCTAAAGTCACCTCCTGAGTGTCAGGATTAGTCAACAACTCCATTATCACTGTATCATGCAACTGCCAGGATGGTAGAAGGCGAACTAGATGGACCTTGGTCTTTCTTTGTCTAGCAATTCCTATGATTTATAGATATATACAATTTTACTTTAAGTCAACATATCGACACTGCTGTTTAAAGGGAAATAAATACATCTGCAATAGCTGGATATCATTTGCTAATCCCATTAAAGCAGTAGAGCTTGAAATTGCATTGTGTTTATTTGATAAGCTAAAGAGTAACAGCTGTTCCTAAAAATCCCTTGCTGGTTACTGTTTACAACAAGTTAAGAACTAGACAATTAAAAGTACATAAAGAGCTGATTTAATAGTTTTGACATTAGTTATTTTCACAGCATTGACTCTTTGAATCTTTTCCACAAACTATACATTGTTCAATTAGAAACATAATGGAGTGCAGAATGTGGTCAGTGCCATCAAATCACTGCAGCCCACTCAACACCTGATGTTGCACAGTGCCCCATATGGGCCCCAAGCACTTTTGTGCATTTACAGCCTAGACACAGACTGCACACAGGTTCATGAAGCATAAGTTCCAACCTAGAAACTTAGCAAAAGCAGACCAACAGCTTCAGAAAGCTGACACAAACCTCCAAAAGCTCACATCTCAAGATAGGGCCTGATATGTGAAATCCAATAGTTATTTGGGCTTTTATAACTTAAACTGTAAGTATATCTAACATGTATTAACTGGTATTGGGAAAAAAAATGAGAATCTGAAGGGTAAATCCAAGTGTTGAAGGTACAATATTGACGATACACTTCTAGGAGAGAGATGGAAATGTTGAATTTTTACATGAACAATGGAAATACAAAGTGGCATTTGGATTTCCAATAGACCAACAAGACCGCTACTTACCGAAAAGTAATTTCAGATGTCACTCACCCACATCCATTACCCCACTGCCTCAGTTTATAAAGGCACTCTACCCCCTCCAGCTCACAGAGACAATGGTGGGGAGGGGGGAGGGAGGCAGTTTGACATCCGCCTGAAACAGACGCAAAGTTGGAGGCGCAGTCACGCCAACCACCAGAGCCAATGTTAGGAGGCCTGAACCATATTCAGGTTCAAGCCTCATTTAAATGTCACATTCCTGCTCCTCCTGGCCTCACACAAATAATATTTAAAATTTATTTGCCCTTTTTTGAGCAGCCTCCATCGGTCCCTTTAAGGATCGCTCGGCAGGTGGTGGGCAATCAGTAGCCGGGGGGAGGTAGCGTTGGCCAGGAGGAGCGATCATTGGTTGGAGGATGGGAGATCGGGCCTCAGACCAGGCAGGGTGGGGGGTCGGGGGAGGTTGCATTAGCCGAGTAGAGTGGAGCGATCGTTGGCCAGGGCAACAGTTTGTACCATGTAGATTTGTTGCATATACTGTCTTGGCCAAGGCTTGTCAAGTCTCCTCTCTAATGTCATCCTGAAATCTACTTCCAGATGCTGAATCTGACTCTGCATCATCGGTAACTGTGGGCTAATCATCTAGATTGCATTCTAGGAAAGAAACTTCTTTACAAAAGTCACTCACTCTGTTGAAAAAATATATTTTCTTTTCTTTGGGATCCATGTCTGACAACAAAAATATAATATAGATTTGATTCAGAGCAATTGGGCCTATACTGCATTTTAAAAAAGATAATTACAAGTTCAGATCTAAAGTGATTTCAGCCTCAAGTCTTGCAGCAACTATCTGGTGTCTGGCTAGTATACCCTCACTCCAAGTTCACTGTACTAGTCTTATATAGACAGGGGTATATATTTGAGTATTCAGTCATATGTACAACCCTATGAATAAATTACACACATAGACAGACCAGCATTACACAAATGGTCCTAGGTAAAATCCTCCCATCCCCAATTCCTCTCAGGAAACCCTTAAGTGTTTACTTGGGCCACTGAAACTCAAGACTCTATTTATGTAGCATATTCTGTAACTGATTCCAATAACTAACTAGTTATACCCGTAGTTTTAGTAAACATCATCCCATATCACAATTATGAGTTAAATTCATCTAAGCCCACGATCTTGTCATAATGTTACAGAAAGTGGTGTCCATTGCAGAATTAAGTACATTAATTACATCAATTATGACCAACAAGTTGATGAATTCATTACAGTGCTAAGCTTTGTGAACTGTGCTTCTTTATTTTGCTGGCTGGATTGTTTGGATTGGAATGGTTCAATGGACTCCGACTTCAAAGCAGAAGATGGACAATGTCATGCCTTTAAATTTGGATTAGGTTAAACACTTTAACACCAGCAGAGTGATTCCTTTGCTTTCTCTTATCCTGTTGATGATTTTTACTCTTGAATCATCAGTACCAGCTGGATCAAAAATAATGAGATATTTATGTTCAACTAAATCCACCAGGGTGTTACCAAGCACAATAGCATATTTCTTATGAAGAAAGTAATTCAATCTGGTCCCTGAGGTTGGGCATTATTAATCATACCAGAATGACTACAAACAAAAAATATTGTATGAAATATTCACTGGGCAAAAGGTTACAATTCAGTCAGATCTGATAACACATGACTAGTTTTTGCCTTGTTTGGGCAAGCGGAGACGAGAGCTCCTGTCTCTGAATACTGGGTTAACATCTAGCAGAGTACTCATGTCTAATGGGAGCAAAGAGGGCACTCCATCAAAGCCCCGGTGAGTAGAAGACCAGAGCACTGGCCTCTGAATACTTGGTTGATGTCCAGCAGGGTACTCGCTTCTGATGGGAGTGGAGTGGCGATTCCTCCATCACATCTAGCTGGTTCTCCCAGTAGGGAGTTGTGGGTCAGGCTAACGACCTGTCCACATAAAAAGGACCATTGTTGAGGAAACAATCCAGAGCTCAATATGTTGAATGTAAAGCAGCGGAAGAAATGGGTTGCCTCGTGAGCCGCTAGGTACAGAAAAGAAAAAGATAAATCTCTTCCTATGCATGTAGGTAGTGACATTGTTCAAGGGAGCATGTGTGGCCATATGGATACAATCGAAAAAAACCTGTGGACCTTCGGGAATTGGTAAAATTGCACAGTCTCCTCATGCTGCTGTTGGTTGTTGATGGGGATTCTGCACTGCTTTTCTTGAGGTTTTTTCACTCTCGTTACTGAGGTACAGCTCCAATATCGCCACTTTTACAAGGAAGAAGAAAAGTAACAGAAGGATGTCACACAAGTTAGGCTGCACTCACCCACCAGTATCCCCAACCCAGAATCTACAGGCAGAGATGTACATACCTTCATTTCTCAGAGGAGCAGTGCCTTTGGATGTTGTGACACTATTATGCTGTATGCTCCAATCTGACTTGCAGTGAAACTCCTCCGCACAGTGGCATAGCAGGTGGCTGTCAAAGCTCACAATCACCCTTAACCTTTATGCTTCTGGAACATTGTAAGCTTCCACTGGGGATATCAACAACATAACTCAATTGGCTGTCTATAGCTGTTTAAAGGAAGTGATAGATGCTTTCTTTGTTCAAGTATACAATTTCATCTCCGAAGCCTGTAAATTGTTCACTAAATTTTCTTACTTGGCTCTTTAAATTAACTTGTGCATACAGCTCAGTCCGTATCAACCGTGGATGCCCTTTTTATATAAGCAGGTCGATCAGTCAATGTGAAGTATTCACAAACCTTGGGACATTCCATGCATGCCAAAGTGATATAATTGCAACTGCATTTAAATATTACAATGAAGCTCCCATCTACTGCAGGCGGGAGCTAACGCCACCACCTCCCCGCCTCCCCCCCACCACCCCCCGCATTAAATTCAGTACCAGAAATGTGTGTGATGTGCAAAATGGGAGGAAATTCATTGTAACTTATCTCTGCCCACTTTACACCCAAATGTTGGGTGTTTTGGATACAAAAATCTGGGGTCAGTTTATTGTGAGTGTTTTTGAGACAGGTTGTGTGTGATAGAATGTGAGAAATAATGACAGTGTACCGATTACACAGCTGTTACAGCTTTGTTTTGCATTCTATAAACTTCAAATAGTATATTAAGCTTTGGGTGGGGAGAGAGTGTCTTTCCTCATGGTCATTTTAGTTCATTTTCCAAAAGAAAAAAAAAGTTTAATTTAAAACCTCTACTTGTGTTTTGTTGACAGTTGGAAAATGTAAATGTTCTACTTGCTAACAGTGAAGCAGTGATTCTTATTACTAACAACCCATGAGTCAGAGGGAGGGAGAGACAGACCGAGAGAGAAAAACCACAGAGTTAGAGACACAGATAGAGAAAAGGAGATGGAGAAATTGATTTTCCTCAATAATCCTATCCAAATTAGGGAGGATTGTGGGAAAACATCAGGCAGCGAGATCTGCTGCCCCATTCCTGACCCAACCTCAAATTTCCTCCCCTCATCCCAGCTGGCAAGGACGCCAATTGCCCCTTCACTGCCTGCCATATATAAATGCTGGTGGGGGGGTTTGGGGCCTGTCAAGCTATCTGATTTTCTTACTTTCCACCGTTATCCCTGCCAACCCCAGGGACGACTGGAAAGATATCAGTAATCCCTGGTATCTTTCCAGGATACTCCCATAGAGTTGATAGTCTCATAATTTGCTGGATGGAGGGAAAGACCCTAGTCATAGCTTCCTCTCTTTCCATAGAGACTCTAAACACTGTGATGCAGTCCTCGGGGCTGTCCTGCCCCTTTAAGGCTATCCCCATCTCTTCTGGTGTTATAGCAGGTGCCTTGCTAGCAGACCACTGCTTTTTGCTCTTCCACAGGGTAGGCTCCCTATTAGTGGCAGAGGGTTCACTGGATGCCTGCCCTGTATCGCCCAGATATCGCCTAGATGATGCTCAGAAAGGAAACTGGTTCACGGTGGGTGTAAGTCCTGCTCCGACCAATCTGGGTGAACTAAGGAAAATCCAGCCTATCGTGTCTTTCCTCATTTTAATTTGATTTTTAAAAAAAACAAATAAGCTGAATTTGGAAAGCAAACTAAGTTTATTTGAAGGAAATGATAAGGGGTGAAGGGGAGGAGGAAAACAGGTTGAGGGTAAGGGGGCTTCTAGCCTTTTTTCATCTGCCCTTGAGGGAAGTAGGTGTGAGTGAGGAGGGGAGGAAATGGATGGAGGGTTAAGGGTGAAATGAGTAACAACAGGATGAGAGGAAGGGAAAGATACAGTTGAGCAGGTAGTTCAAAAGGGAAGAGGTAGGCAAGCGATGGGAGTGAGAGACTAGTAGGTAGGGGCAGGTTAGTTGCAAGGCAAAGGGATGGGGGCATGATGAGAATGAGGGCAAGGAGAAGCAAAAGTGATGGAAAGAAGATATGAAAGGGGTGCTGCCTAAAATGTAGCCTGCAGCGATTGGTGTCTCCTTACTCTGCAGACCACCCTATGCAATGCCATTCACCATTTCCCACCGGAAAGGAAAGAAAAGGGCAGAGAGAAACAAAGCGAAGAGCTAGGAGAGAGAAGGCAATAAGGAGAGAAATGGCAATAGAAAGACAACAGAGACAGGTAAGAGAGACCATATTTTCCAACTTACTAGGTGCAACATTATAGAAGGTTCACTAATATTTAGAATAGTCCACAATTTCCAGTGCAATAGGAGAATGATTTCAAGAATGTGAAACAACAGATGCGAAGAGATTGTGATGGGTTTGATGTTAATCGCATTCAGGAAATTGTCATGTAGTGTGAGCTGTTAATGATAATTAACTATTGTTATTTCTATTTTTACTACCATTAATTGTTATGTTTCTTGGCTGTGGAAATCTCACTAACAGCCTCAGAATGAATAATATTTCTCAGAATGGTTTACTTTAGACCCTACAATTGCTGACAGCTAGCAGTGGCAGAAGCAAGCACTGGCCTAAATCAGTGTGGCAGCCCCTTGGACCTGATGGTCATCGTAGTACTTAAATGTGCAAAAATTATGTATTTGTAAAAACTAAATTTAAAAAAAATTGTGGGCCATCATAAATAAGCAGGCATATTTTTCTATTTTGTAGAGAAAAAAATAATAATCTTCCTTTTTGTATAATTTAATAACCATCAATCAAACTGGTAGTTGTGGGCAATTTCATGAAAACCACTCTCATTAGAGGCAAGTACAGAAAACCACTGGCCTTTTTTTCCTCTCTGGGTCAATCACTATCTCTTCTATTTATTAACAAATTGATGTCTATTTAGTTAATGGGAGCATTTTGTGTATATTGTAAAAAGAAGAAACCAGAGAGTAATTAGATCACGACTATGAATGTCAGAATAAAATGGGAAATTTGATTTTGAAGGAATCATACATGTGCATTGAAACCTGCCGCTGAAACCCTCATCAGTGCTTTTGTTATCTCGACTACTCCAATGTTCTCCCGCCAGGCCTTACATCTTCTACCCTCCGTAAACTTGAGCTCATCCAAAATTCTACTGCCTGTATCCTAACTTGCACCATGTCCCGTTCTCTCATCACCTCTGTGCTAGCTGACCTACTTTGGCTCCCGGTCCAGCAACGCCTCAAATTTAAAATTCTCATCCTTCTGTAACCTCCTCCAGCCCTACAATCCTCCTAGAACTCTGCGTTCCTCCAATTTTGGCCTCTTGTGCATCCCCGATTTCCTTCGCCCCACAATTGGTGGCGGTGCCTTCAGCTGTCTAGGCCCCAAGCTCTGGAATTCCCTCCCTAAACCTCTCAGCCTCTCCAACTCTCGCTCCTCCTTAAAACCTATCTCTTTGACCAAGCTTTTGGTCTGATAACGCTCCTGTGGAGTGCCTTGGTCATTTTACTAGGTTAAAGGTACAATACAAATGGAAGTTGTTGTTGTTGCATTGGGAAAGAAAATAATAGAGAAAGGAAAACAAAAAAAGAGACAATGATTGACAAGCCAGATACCAGACGTGCCATATGCACTGTACTTGTCAAATATGCTCCATCTGTTATTATTTTTGTCCATTTCCTCCCTTCACCCAGTAGATGAACTGAAATATACAGTTGTTTGCATGCAATGTGCAGTATTTACTGTGTGAATAGTCTGTTATGTTGCATCTGTGAGGATTATAACCAGCATGTAAATGCCATGTAAAAATTTTAAACTCAGATAATTAAGGGCAGTGCTTGCCCTTTGTTGATCTACGTGCGCTGCATTTCAAAATCTTTCACGTTAAATCCTTCACAACCTATCCATATAAACAATGAAGGGGAAATGACAATGGCAGTTGCCATAGTTACAGCTGTGACAATCATTTCTTCTTGCAGTAGATGTAGCCATCATGGAGCCAATAAAAAATTCCTAGTTACGATCTGTTGGATACATTTATTTATATATATATATATATATATACACACACATTTATATACAAGATCTAGGAGATTTAAATAAAGTAATTATTACAAAAAAAAATTAAAGCAAATTTTATAGCACTCACTGATGGCAGAGTCCAGCACGTGAGTGCAAAAGACAAGGCTGAAGCATTTGCAACCATCTTCAGCCAAAAGTGCCGAGTGGATGATCCATCTTGGCCTCCTCCTGATATTCCCACCATCACAGAAGCCAGTCTTCAGCCAATTCGATTCACTCCACGTGATATCAAGAAACGCTGAGTGTACTGGATACAACAAAGGCTATGGGCCCCGACAACATCCCGGCTGTAGTCCTGAAGACTTGTGCTCCGATACTAGCCACGCCTCTAGCCAAGCTGTTCCATTACAGCTACAACACTGACATCTACCTGACAATGTAGAAAACTGCCCAGGTATGTCCTGTCCACAAAAAGCAGGACAAATTCAATCCGGCCAATTACCGCCTCATCAGTCTACTCTCAATCATCACCAAAGTCATGGAAGGTGTCGTCAACAGTGCTATCAAGCAGCTTACCAATAACCTGCTCACCGATGTTCAGTTTGGGTTCCGCCAGGACCACTCGACTCCAGACCTCATTACAGCCTTGGTCCAAACATGGACAAAAGAGTTGAATTCCAGAGGTGAGGTGAGAGTGACTGCCCTTGACATCAAGGCAGCATTTGACCGAGTGTGGCACCAAAGGGCCCTAGTAAAATTGAAGTCAATGGAAATCAGGGGAAAAACTCTATAGTAGCTGGACTCATGCCGAGCACAAAGGAAGATGGTACTGGTTGTTGGAGGATCCAGGACATTGGACATCTCAGCTCCAGGACATTGTGGAGGAGTTCCTCAGGGCGGTGTCCTTGGCCCAACCAAATTCAGTTGCTTCATCAATGACCTTCCCTCCATCATAAGGTCAGAAATGGGGATGATCGTTGATGATTGCAGTGTTCAGTTCTATTCGCAACCTCTCAGATAATGAAGCAGTCCGAGCCCGCATGCAGCAAGACCTGGACAACATCTAGGCTTGAACTGATAAGTGGCAAGTAACATTCACGCCAGACAAGTGCCAGGCAATGACCATCTCCAACAGGAGAGAGTCTAACTACCCCCCTTGACATTCAACGGCATTACCATCGCCGAATCCCCTACCATCAATATCCTAGGGGTCACCACTGACCAGAAACTTAACTGGACCAGCCACATAAATACTGTGGCAACAAAAGCAGGTCAGAGGCTGGGTATTCTGCGAGTGACTCACCTTCTTACTCCGCAAAGTCTTTCCACCATCGACAAGGCACAAGTCAGGAGTGTGATGGAATACTCTCCACTTGCCTGGTTGAGTGCAGCTCCAACAACACTCAAGAAGCTCGACACCATCCAGGACAAAGCAGGCCGCTTGATTGGCACCTCATCCACCACCCTAAACATTCACTCCCTCCACCACTGGGACACCGTGGCTGCAGTGTGTACCATCTACAAGATGCACTGCAGCAAATCACCAAGGCTGCTTCGACAGTAACTCCCAAACCCGCGACCTCTACCACCTAGAAAGACAAGGGCAGCAGGCGCATGGGAACACCACCTGCACGTTCCCCTCCAAGTCACATACCATCCTGATTTGGAAATATATCGTCGTTCCTTCATTGTCACTGGGTCAAAATCCTGGAACTCCCTACCTAACAGCACTGTAGGAGAACCTTCACCATATGTACTGCAGCAGTTCAAGAAGTTGGCTTCCCACCACCTTCTCAAGGGCAATTCGGGATGGGCAATAAATGCTGGCCTTGCCAGCGACGCCCACATCTTATGAACGAATAAAAAAAAAACTTGTGGTGGCAAAATTTAGGAACATAGGAACAGAAGCAGGCCATTTAGCCCCTCAAGATTGTTCCTCCATTCAATGAGATCATGGCTGATCTGTGACCTATCTCCATATATCTGCCTTAGCCCCATATCCCTTAATACCTTTGGTTAATAAAAATCTATCAATCTCAGATTTAAAATTAACAATTGAGCTGGCATCAACTGCCGTTTGCGGAAGAGAGTTCCAAACTTCTACCATCCTTTGCATGTGAAGTGTTTCCTAACTTCACTCCTGAAAGTCCTGGCTTTAATTTTTAGGCTATGTCCCCTGGTCCTAGACTCCCCAACCAGCAGAAATAGTTTCTCTCTATCTACCCTATCAGTTCTCCTTAATATCTTGAAAACTTCAATCAAATCACCCCTTAGCCTTCAAAATTCCAGGGATACATTTCTAGTTTGAGTAATCTCTCCTCGTAATTTAACCCTTGGAGTCCAGGTATCATTCTAGTAAATCCATGCTGCACTCCCTCCAATATATCCTTCCCAAGGTGCGGTGCCCAGGAGTGAATACAGTACTCCAGGTGTGGTCTAACCAGGGCTTTGTATAGCTGTAGCATAAATTCTAGCCCCTCTAGATATAAAAGCCAGCATTCCATTAGCCTGTTTGATTATTTTCTGTATTTGTCAATGACATTTTAATGATTTATGTACATGGACCCCTAAGTCTCTTTGGACCTCCACTGTTTCGAGCTTTTCACCAGTTAGAAGCTGGATCTGATCTATCTTTTTTAGGTCCAAAGTGGATGACTTCACACTTGCCTGCATTGAAATCCATTTCCCACAGATTTTCCCATTCACTTAATGTATTAATATCTCTCTATAATTTTATGCTTCCATCTACACTGCTTACAATGCTGCCTATTTTTGTGTCATCGGCATACTTGGATGTATGGCTCTCTATCCCGTCATCTATGTTGTTAATACATTGAATAGTTGAGGCCCCAACACAGATCGCTGTGGGACTCCACTAGTCACATCCTGCCAATTTGAGTACTTGTCCATTATCTCTATTCTCTGTCTCTTGCTGCTCAGCCAATTTCCTAACCAGGTTAATAATTTGCCCTCAATTCCATAAGCTTCAACTTTAGCTAACAGTCTCTTATGAGGGACTTTATTGAATGCCTTCAGGAAGTCCATATAGACATTCCCCTGTCCACTACTTTAATCACCTCTCCAAAAAATTCAATCAAGTTCGTCAGGCATGATCTACCCTTGACAAATCATGTCACTCTTTAGTGCCATTATTTTCTTCATTAATGTTAATTCACAGGACATATGTACACAAATATTTGATACATTTTGTATGAAGCAAAATACAAAATGTATCAAGAGGCTTGAAAGCAAACAGCATCCATCTGCGATACAGTAGGGTCGATTTTAACTTGCCAAAATCAGCGGTAAGGGCCTCAAAATTGGGTCGGTAGACTTACCGTTAACGTTGGTGATCAGACCGCTGTCACTTTCTCAAGGCTGGAGCGCTTGCCTGCTTCAGGCGGTAGGCCACTTCTAATTTGCAAATCAGGGTCCTATGACTTGCATAGGATCCCGATAGCCATTTTAGAATAGAACTGTTCGGAGGGTGCGGACTGCACTTTCCAACCAGTTTCTCTGATGATAGAGCCGAAGAGGCCCTGATAAGGTAAATTTTAAAATATTTTTGTGGAGTCAGAAGGAGAGGGCTGCTTCTCCGGATCCCACAAAAATAATCTGGACCTCTGCCACCCTGGTTCTCCACCCTAGGTGATCGCAATCCCTCCCCTGCCGTATCTAGAGCTAGCCCGACGGCCTCCCCAGTGGGTCATAAAACATGTCTGAAACAAGGAAATGGATAAACATGGAATACCAGTATAAGCAGAAAGGATCAATTAGGTTTCGAGTTCACATTATAGAAAGTAGGAATCGGGTTAGCTTATGAAAAGACAGGCAAGATTCCAGTCACCCTTTTACGCCATTAAGTGTAAATAATTTATAACATTTATATTTGTAATATCATCAGCCTCACACAAAGTTCAGACATGTATTTGGTGCAATCAAACCATCGTTAAATCATACTACTGCATTTTATAATTAGTGTGACACATTGGTTCAATTAATTCATTTATGCTTTCGTTTAAAGAAATTATAATTGAGATTTAACTGTGTTGGGCACAAAAAGCTGCATTGCATGCCATTTGATTATTTTGAATATATAATGATAATTTCTAAAGCAGATCTGAAAACTCATAGCATTGTTGTACTGTTATTGGACAGTGATATATATTTACATTGTTTTTAAACAATATGGGGTAAATTTTCATCTTCACCACCAGGGCAGTAAACCTAGATTTCAATGGAATGAAAATTAGCGGGTTCTACAACAAGCAGATGACCTGCTCTGCCAGATTACCACCCAGGTGATGAATATAAAAATTTACCCCTACAAGTACTGTCCAAGCTGGTGTTTCAAAATCTTTCATTTCCTTTATATATCTGCCCCTAGATCTGAATTGGAGTTCAGGGGCTGAGCTCTCCTCCTGTCAGCGGGTTAGTGGTAAAATGGTAATACTGCCTGCTCAAATGAATCCACTGTTAACCCATGGCAATGTCCTCCTGGGGGCCCTCATTTGCTGTGTAGGATTGGTTTGGAGCAGTAATGCCACTGCTGATAGCTTTACCATTGCTGGGAAAGAGGGAAGTTCAGTTATGTGGCAGCCTTTAGAAGGCTGCAGCCAGCTAAAGGGGATCGTCACTTTTTCATAAGAAAGGCTGAAGCAGCAGCAGCTTCAGAGATGTCAACTGCTGGGAAGCTCCCAGATTCTTGGACACATCCGTGGAGGTCCTCTGGCAGTTTTCTGGGAAAGATATGAATTCTGCAGCTCTCCTGAATTGACCGTCAGTGACCTTCTTGTTGCGGCTACCTGACTAATGTGACAAAGGCCACCAGATGCTGCTTAGAAGGATGCAGTTGCAAAGAAATTCAAGGCTGTGGTGACCTTGACTGGTACAGGTAATGCTGTTCTTATCGTGGAAGTGGGCTGCAGGTCTTCAGCCAGCAGTTGACATATTTCTCCAATAACCTCCACAGGGGAAGCATAGCCTTCTGTGGCACTGATGATCAGAAAAGTTAAAGTAAGAATTTGTTGGTCTGTAGACTCTGGTAAGTGGTTATGTGCACTTAGGGAAGAGATGTCTTCTGTGATGTCGCACTCTAAGGGCCTCCAATCTAACTTCTTCCATATCTTCATCCTCCTCAGCTTCATAGCACAAGAATAGAGGGATTCCCATTGGGGTAAAGCGATCAATGTGCAGGCAAAGTAACACCAATCTTGAGTAGCTACACACAAAATGGCCTCCTCAATGTGGTATCTGCCTTACACATAGTGGTGGTAATAATTGGGGTGGTTTTGGGGCAGAAGTTTGGGGGAAATCGGTCAGAGACATTAGCCAGGACCTTTCAACCCTATTTTCATGCAGCAGCTTGGACTCCCAGTAGGCCTTACAGAGCACTGGTGATTTCTTTGGAAGATAATTTGGGTGCAGTTTTCTAGTAGTGGATTTGAGGCAATAGCCTCTGACAACCTATTTCACTCCATTTAAAGCCCCAAAAGCTGCACTAATTCAGAGAAGAATCCAGTCCCGGGTTTTGTTTCCCTTCATTTTCGCTTAATCTTTTGCCTCTTCAGTCTCGGCTTTTTTCAGCCTTTCTAAAGGGCGCTAAAATTTTTGTTCTCCTCTCCCCCCTGCCAACCCCTGCACCCCCCCCCACCCCACCACCATTGTGATATGCCCTGTTAATTGTATCCATCCCTTTAGATTTCACTTGCACACAAATTTCCACTCCCATCACTAGTACATTCCCTATATTAGCCCAAGTCTGCACCTGGATTTGCTCGAGTCGGGACCAGGATATTTATGCAAATGAACTGACCCAGGAAATTTGAGTGTTAGCACATTATCATTCAGGCTGGATTAGCACTAAATCTTAAGCTCTTAGACATGATGTACACCAGTAGAGCAACATCTGTCCCTTTCTCTTTTAAATTATGAGGCACATCACTAAATGGATACATTTTAAGAATGAAATTTATCAAATCTGGCTTTCATGCACAGATAGGATAGTGCAGCCTAAAAAGCCTTTACCAGAGCAGCTTAGCAATAATGATTGTAATAACTCCACATTTAAAGTTTCCTCAGTCGACAAGAGTTCAGTCAGAAAACTATTAAAGTGTGTCATTTCTAGAATTTGCATTAAAATGAAAGATACTAAATATGAGAGAGAAGGAGTTTAAATGGTAACTATATATATGTCAGAAGTAAGAATTTGCCCAGTTTAACAAGTTAAGTGTGTTTTTGAGCTCCATAATCCCATAAACAAATTTAACTGGTGAATCAAGTCAAATGTTTTAAACATTTCATATATTAGGATTCCACTGGGGCTTGACTTTAGTATATTATTTTCTAATTGGTGATTAACTAGGAACTGGAGGAATTAAGACATTTGGGGGTCCAACTACAGAAATCGCTAAAAGCTAGTGGACAGGTAAAAAAATAATTAAAAGGGCTAATGGAATGTTGGCCTTTATCTCAAGAGGGCTGGAGTACAAAATTGTGGAAGTTATGTTACAGTTATATAAAGCTCTGGTTAGACCCCATTTAGAGAACTGCATTCAGTTCTGGGCACCATACCTCAGGAAGGGGTGCAGTGCAGATTCACCAGAATGATACCTGGGCTAAAAGGGTTAAATTATGAGGGCAGGTTGCAAAGACTAGGCTTGTATTCCCTTGAGCATAGATGATTAAGGGGTGATCTAATTGAGGTGTTTAAGATGATTGAAGGAGTTGACAGGGTAGACAGAGAGAAACTATTTCCTCTGTTGGGGAAGTCCAGAACAAGCGGGCATGACCTTAAAACTAGGCTGCTCATGGGTGATGTCGGGAAGCACTTCTTCACACAAGGGGCAGTGGAAATCTGGAACTTTCTCCCCAAAAAGCTGTTGAGGCTAGGACAATTGAAAATTTCAAAACTGAGATTGATAGATTTTTGTTAGGTAAGGATAGTAAAGATTACAGAACCAAGGCAGGTAGATTCAGTTAAGATACAGATCAGCCATGATCTAATTAAATGGTAAAACAGGCTTGAGGGGTTGAAAGGCCTACTCCTGTTCCTATGTTCCTTCCTATGTATATTGGTGTTAATTCCAAGCTAATTTTAAATTTACCATTTCATCCAAGATTTTATAAAAATACACCACTGAACAATAGTAATTTCACACTTCACAAGTCTAGATGAAAGGATAGCCAATATTCTCTGAACCACATATTATTTGAAAGGGCATTATAAGAGATTTCTTTCCTTTGGGGAATACACCACTGTCTGTGTTCATTTTGTCTGATGTTCTGTTCACAATATTAGGAGATTTCTTCAGTGACTGCCAATTTACTATTAAAATTTATGGAGAAATTATTGTCTGGTCCTTTCAAAATCTTTATGAATAATTTATTGGCTAAAGATATAGATACCTTTAAATAATAGTCTTTTTATAGTCTACTAGTCAAACTTTCGTGCATCGCTCATGGGTTGTCTGGAACTTGGAAAGCAGTTTTTGACAGTCACGACATTCCTTCTGCAACCATTACCCATCGCTGTAATACAGCAAATTCACTGAAGCAATATATCGCATAACTAATTCCAGGTAAAAATATTGCATCTCGTACTGGTTATAGTCCTCATAGATAGTAATATTTGTATTACTGCAACAGCAAGAAATTTTGTTCTTTCCTCCCAAAACCTATTGTTCTCAATTACTTACATTATAAAATATTTTTTGCTCTACCTTCCATAGTTGATTTGAAGTATTTGTTTAAGATGAAAGGAGGTTTTGGGCTCGATTTTAAAAGGGTGGCAGGATGGCAGCGGGCTTGGGGGGGGGGGATCAATGGGCGCGTGGCAAACCCGAATAATAAAAACTTAACGTTCCCCGTGCGATTGCGACTTAATTGGTGCCCCTTAACTTTGTTTCTGGGTTTGGCGTCTGAAAGCTGCGCAGTGGGCAGACTGCGGACCCGCATGACCGGCTATCAGCTGGAACGTCTGGATTTAAAGGGCCTTCGCTCCAATGGATTTTGCTGGAGCAAAGAGCAAGAAAACCCAATGGAGCAGCACAGGGTCAAGGCTGCTCCAAGATTCAGCGATGCCGCACTTCAGCCGCTACTGGCCTGGGAGAGGAGGAGAAGGAGGGAACTATTTTACCCAGCCGACAGGAGGAAGCGCCCTGCCTCTGCCACTAAGAAGGCCTGGCTTGAGGTGGCAGAGGAGGTCATCAGCAGTAGCAATATATCCTGCACCTGGATCCAGTGCAGGAAGCGTTTCAATGACCTAACAAGGTCACCAAAAGTGAGTATACTTACTGATTCCCCTGCATTCCATGGTGCACATCAACCACCCACCCCCCAACTCATTCTGCACTGCCAAGACTACTCCATCACATCACTCCTCACACCCACTTAAGGCTCATCCTCAACTTATCTGCACTTCCTGAGCGCTTCCTCACTTCCCCATTTGTGACCCACCACTACCACTCACCCTAATCCTGATCCAATGTGATGTTTCTGTCTTTTTTTTTATTCGTTCACAGGATGTGGGCGTCGCTGGCAAGGCCGGCATTTATTGCCCATCCCTAATTGCCCTCGAGAAGGTGGTGGTGAGCCGCCTTCTTGAACCGCTGCAGTCCGTGTGGTGACGGTTCTCCCACAATGCTGTTAGGAAGGGAGTTCCAGGATTTTGACCCAGCGACAATGAAGGAACGGCGATATATTTCCAAGTCGGGATGGTGTGTGACTTGGAGGGGAACGTGCAGGTGGTGTTGTTCCCATGCGCCTGCTGCCCTTGTCCTTCTAGGTGGTAGAGGTCGCGGGTTTGGGAGGTGCTGTCGAAGAAGCCTTGGCGAGTTGCTGCAGTGCATCCTGTGGATGGCGCACACTGCAGCCACAGTGCGCCGGTGGTGAAGGGAGTGAATGTTTAGGGTGGTGGATGGGGTGCCAATCAAGCGGGCTGCTTTATCTTGGATGGTGTCGAGCTTCTTGAGTGTTGTTGGAGCTGCACTCATCCAGGCAAGTGGAGAGTATTCCATCACACTCCTGACTTGTGCCTTGTAGATAGTGGAAAGGCTTTGGGGAGTCAGGAGGTGAGTCACTCGCCGCAGAATACCCAGCCTCTGACCTGCTCTCGTAGCCACAGTATTTATATGGCTGGTCCAGTTAAGTTTCTGGTCAATGGTGACCCCCAGGATGTTGATGGTGGGGGATTCGGCGATGGTAATGCCGTTGAATGTCAAGGGGAGGTGGTTAGACTCTCTCTTGTTGGAGATGGTCATTGCCTGGCACTTATCTGGCGCGAATGTTACTTGCCACTTATGAGCCCAAGCCTGGATGTTGTCCAGGTCTTGCTGCATGCAGGCTCGGACTGCTTCATTATCTGAGGGGTTGCGAATGGAACTGAACACTGTGCAGTCATCAGCGAACATCCCCATTTCTGACCTTATGATGGAGGGAAGGTCATTGATGAAGCAGCTGAAGATGGTTGGGCCAAGGACACTGCCCTGAGGAACTCCTGCAGCAATGCCCTGGGGCTGAGATGCTTGGCCTCCAACAACCACTACCATCTTCCTTTGTGCCAGGTATGACTCCAGCCACTGGAGAGTTTTCCCCCTGATTCCCATTGACTTCAATTTTACTAGGGCTCCTTGGTGCTACACTCGGTCAAATGCTGCCTTGATGTCAAGGGCAGTCACTCTCACCTCACCTCTGGAATTCAGCTCTTTTGTCCATGTTTGGACCAAGGCTGTAATGAGGTCTGGAGCCGAGTGGTCCTGGCGGAACCCAAACTGAGCATCGGTGAGCAGGTTATTGGTGAGTAAGTGCCGCTTGATAGCACTGTCGACGACACCTTCCATCACTTTGCTGATGATTGAGAGTAGACTGATGGGGCGGTAATTGGCCGGATTGGATTTGTCCTGCTTTTTGTGGACAGGACATACCTGGGCAATTTTCCACATTGTCGGGTGGATGCCAGTGTTGTAGCTGTACTGGAACAGCTTGGCTAGAGGCGCAGCTAGTTCTGGAGCACAAGTCTTCAGCACTACAGCTGGGATGTTGTCGGGGCCCATAGCCTTTGCTGTATCCAGTGCACTCAGCCGTTTCTTGATATCACGTGGAGTGAATCGAATTGGCCGAAGACTGGCTTCCGTGATGGTGAGGATATCGGGAGGAGGCTGAGATGTCTGATAGTCACCCTCTGATGCACCTCTTTCACGGTCAGCCTCACCCAAAGCAATGCATTCATCAGTTGGCCACTTCACCATCACTCACTCACACGTCTGTACTTTCTCCCCTTCTAGGAGGAGAGCTCAAAATGCACATGAGAGAGCGAGGACTGGAGGGGGGCCACAACAAATAGTGATCCTCACAGAGGCAGAGGAGGAGGCCATGCAGTTCAGCCGCACCCTCGAGTGCCTGTCCGTCGGGGACGCCAAGACTGGCACCTCACAAATGTCTGGTGACACAGCTTTAGCATTCATCACACACAACATGAATTGATGTTAACAATGCTTGGCATGTTGAACATCTCAGTATGCTCATCGCAACATGACACATGTGTGATGATGCTTAATATTGCTTCTGTTCTCTTACAGACCATTCCACGACTGCAGTGACGGCAGAGGGCAATTCCTCAGAGGACCTGCCGGCGTCTGACGGCACACCGTCACATCTTAGTGAGCCATCCACCAGCACAGATACTCACACCTCAGTGGATCCTAGTAGTCAGTCAGTTGGGTTGGCACCTGGTGAGTCACCACACACAAGTGAGCACGAGCAGACACTGGTGGCAGGGGCAGTTGTGGAGAGTCCGTGTTGGTGGACGCACAACTCTCCAGGCTCTGCTCAGCTGGACGCAGATGCTGAACCCCAGGGGCCATCCTTTAAAAGAAGAGTGATCGAGGGACAGCAACACATTTGCGAGGTACTAGAACAGGTACCACATGAACTCTCCACAATAGTGCAGAGGATGGTGGAGTCCAACTCCTGCATTAGTGGAATGGTGGCACAGGTACGTGAGGGAATCCGCTGTAGATGCTCCACTCAGTAAAATCTGGTGGACATCCAGTGCGGGCCCTGTCAGGTAAGTTTAAAACTTATCTATGTAGAGCCAGGAGGAGCAGAAATGCTTTTCTGGGCCACACAAAAAAAGTTTGGCATCCCGGATACCCCCACTTTCCGGCCCGCAAAACACCCCTGCGACTTGCCTGACTGCCAACCTGGTGACCTCCAGATCGCCAGATCTTCTCAGGTCCAAAGCCTGCGAGTTTCCTTTGGATGCCCGTTTCAGGTGGACAGCCGATTGGTGGAATGCTACTCAGGCCCATCCATGAAAATGGATCAGGCCTTCCACTGCAGCTCCTGAGCGGGCGTCCCACATGTCCTGCCAGCTTTCCGCCCAGGAGTCAAAATTCCCCATAATTCCCACAGAAAGAAGTAGAATCATAGAATCATACAGCACAGAAGGAAACCATTCAGCCCATCATGCCTGTGCCGGCTCTTTGAAAGAGCTATCCAATTAGTCCCAGTCCCCTGCTCTTTCCCCATAGCCCTGCAACTTTTTCCTTTTCATGTATATCCAATTCCTTTTTTAAAATTACTATTGAAAGTGAATTTGTATTTTTTGTTGAAGCTGGTAAAGGAGGGTTTGCCCCACACTTTTGATTCTCCAATGACCAGAACCTGAACATTCCCCATAGTTAGGGCTGGGCTGTCAGATTGATTCTGGCCACACTCCCTGGGGCCAACATCAAAGTGTTTCTTAAGCGTCTCATTTAGACCTTGCTTCAAACATCAGTACCCCTCAACAATGAAAAAAAGAACTCAGCTCAGACAATACCTCACAATTTGAAATGGCTTATAACGTATAAAAAGCGGGGGGAAAAAAAATCAATGTTTTTATGTTTTTTCCAACAGTCATGAATTACAGTTGTTATTTGGAAATTTTCTGCTTAGCTCACAGTGAATTCTGGATATCGTAGTTCCACAGGAGCAGAAAGAAAACTGCAAATCTCAGGATACATCTCATGCACAGAATTTCTCCACAGGAACTAAAGCTCTGATCGTTTTCTATCTGGTTGTTACGTGACACACATTGTCTTGGCACACTAAGGGTATTTTACTTCCACAGGAGCCATGTAAAAACAATTCCCATGATGCACCTCTCTTTCTCTTTCACACACTCACAAAACAGCAGCTAGAAATCCCAGCTCCCAGTCTTAGGTGGAATTTCCAACTCTAGCCTCAGGCTCCACAACTAAGGGTAGGCCTATCTGGGGGAATCTTCTTGCATTTATAACATTAATTACACAATTTTATGTGAATGTTTAGTCATGCTTTAGAATAGTTAAATTTCTTTGCTTGTTACATGATAAGAGTGTTATTTCTGGCTGTATACACTCTTCAGAGTAAAGAAAACTGTGTAAAGAAATTATTAGAGAAAGTTTGTCAGTTTTATGATACTGGATGGTTAGTGAAAAGTAGCTTTAAAATTGAAGGTTTTGATTGCTTGGTTTGCTGCTGGTTAGTTCTATCTCATTGGTACATTTTGCCACTTTTTGATCCATTCACATTTAGTCAGGCAATCAGATATTATATTGGTAACTTAATAATTAAGTGGTTATTTGGGCCAATTACATTTTGTGCCCTACATATATGTAAATCTTCGGAGATGAAAGGTGTGACGTGTGTTAAATGTAAGACTAATAATTGTATAGATTTAGTCCATTGTATTTAAGGAAATGATGTGCCGAACTATACAGAAAGTTGATATGCCCTCAATTCAGTGTATATAACACGATTAATTCAACAGAATTTAACAATTTCTATTTCATACTATATTTCAGTCCATAGTTAAAGATTTCTTGCTGTGTTACTACTTTCAACAAGAAGCACATGCTGCTGCTATCCTGGGTGTTGTGATTATTACCATCTTTTCTAGTAGTTGTGCCATTACAAGCTGCTTTATGGATGAGATCTAGCTATCAATTTTAAATGTAACCAAGTGATCCCTCATGTAAAATGTGACATCAGGATAGAATGATTGGTTAACTCACTTCTGAAGATTATTAAACACTTAGCAGGTAATCCATGAAAATCCTGAGGCTTAATGAATTTATACTGTCGAACTTCACACAGACTTTTCACAATCTTTCTCTGAACTCATAAATGAAGGATTTAAAGGTTCCTACATTGAATGATAATATACAAAACACAGTATGAATGTAAAAGCATACCTGAAAGGATAAGAAAATCCTATTTCAATGTTCAGATTACTTTCTGACTTGTTCACACAGTCCACACTGACTTTCAGCGCTCCAGAGTAACCACCACATGTTGCAAATGCAAAGATTGCAAAAATCTGTCAAGAAAAAAAAATAGGTTTTTGACATTCGTTGGCATTTTAAACTTAGATTTCTAGCATGTCACAATACTTTTTATACTGACAAGACAGAATGAAGAATTATAGTTGTGAAAAGTTACATTTGTAACATGATTCATTTGGAAAATATTTGGATGTTTGTCGTCCGAATAGATTGCATTATGTATTTATGAAGTTAACTGGTGCTCCTGGACTTATTTGTGGGTCTGAGGCTGCTGGGAATGGGAGCTGAAGAAGTGAGATCAGCATTGTAAGCATCCAAACTGCGTATTTCCTGCTCTGAGCAATGCAAATCCAATTATCTTCTTAACAAATCATTTTAAAAATGTCACTTCTTCCCCAAAATGAAATACTTAGAGGGCACTACAGCTACAATATACATTAATCAAAGATTTAGTCTGGGAAAAGTTTTACGTTCATCCCCTACCAACAGTTCTAATGTGAATGACAAAGCACAAACATTAGCTCTGAGGAGCCAATGTGGAGAATTCCAATGTGAATCCAAAGCTGGATATACATAGATAACAAATAAACTAATTCAAAATACATGTTGATTCCACTGTATACTCAAGATTTGATAAAGTGTGACTACATGAAGGAAAACGTGACCGACTTCATTTCTTCCTTCACTTTCTTCCATACCTGTTCTTTCTAATCTTTTTAGAAGCAATTTACCATGCTATGTTTCATTGACCAAGCGATTGATTGTAGTAGTTTTAGTGCAGTGAAAACACAAACTGAAAACGATGTCATCTGGCTACTTTATTAAGGTAAATCACTTTGAAGTTAAAATTTCGAAACTTGTAGAATATTTAAGAAATGATGTATGGCAGACTGAATGGATATGGTAGAATAATAAGTAAAGAACAGATAAATTAAAGTTTGCATTTTCTCCCATTACTCTTTACTTGGGTTCATAGAAAAAAGGCAGTTACTGTAGCAGACCTGCATCTCCTATAATCTGAAATTTAAGGTCAAATTTAAGGCAATGTGTATGGGATACTGTACTAAAAAACTAACAATTACTCTTTAATCCTGGTATTAAGCACCAGAGACCTACATGGGAAGCCTGTCTAGTTTAAAAGGCAGAAAAATACTACACTTTCAAAAAACCTAGTTCAATCTAACATTAGTGGTCGAATTCATTTACAAGAATTATAATTACAAGAATTAAGAAGATCAAAAAGTTAGTATGCAGGTGCAGCAGGTGATCAAGAAGGCCAACGGAATGTTGGCTTTTATTGCTCGGGGGATAGAATATAAAAACAGGGAGGTATTGCTGCAGTTATATAAGGTATTGGTGAGACCGCACCTGGAATACTGCATACAGTTTTGGTCTCCATACTTAAGAAAAGACATACTTGCTCTTGAGGCAGTACAAAGAAGGTTCACTCGGTTAATCCCGGGGATGAGGGGGCGGACATATGAGGAGAGGTTGAGTAGATTGGGACTCTACTCATTGGAGTTCAGAAGAATGAGAGGCGATCTTATTGAAACATATAAGATTGTGAAGGGGCTTGATCGGGTGGATGCGGTAAGGATGTTCCCAAGGATGGGTGAAACTAGAACTAGGGGGCATAATCTTAGAATAAGGGGCTGCTCTTTCAAAACTGAGATGAGGAGAAACTTCTTCACTCAGAGGGTAGTAGGTCTGTGGAATTTGCTGCCCCAGGAAGCTGTGGAAGCTACATCATTAAATAAATTTAAAACGGAAATAGACAGTTTCCTAGAAGTAAAGGGAATTAGGGGTTACGGGGAGCGGGCAGGAAATTGGACATGAATTTAGATTTGAGGTTAGGATCAGATCAGCCATTATCTTATTGAATGGCGGAGCAGGCTCAAGGGGCCGATTGGCCTACTCCTGCTCCTATTTCTTATGTTCTTATGTTCTTAAGAATTAAGAATATGGCACTACAATGCTTAATTTACCCAATACTTTAAGCTACCCTGAAAATAATTAAAAAGTCCAAAATCTTAGCACACTTTCCAAAATCTTTTAACTGAGCCTCTGATGACTGTACTGAGCGATTTAGCTCCACTGAGTACCTCCCACTGCCATAACATGGAAACTAGCAGGTGAACAGAACTGAAGAATTGAGAAAGTCAACAGCACTTATACTATTCCAATACAGGCTTCAATACCCCAGATGAAATAAACTTTTCCTCACTATGCACATAATCATGTTATTAATGAATTTTACCATTCAGGTAGATAGTATGTGAACAGCAGGCTCTCAATGTTCTTGTGGGTTTCAATTGCTTTTGATACCTGATTTGCATACCAAATAGTTTAGCTCTGAGAATAACACCTCAGTGTCTGACAGGTGTCTGCAAGTTTCACATATATTAAACAGTTTAAAGACATTAGGGAATTTCTGATGCAATTAACTTGTGACTGTATGTAATGAATTCCATGTGGGACACCTGCTAGCCCAGACAGAAATATAGATATTCCTAAAAAGCATTTTCATGTTAGCCTAGAAATTGATTGGTTCTCATCCATTTCTCAGGTGCAAAACGGGCGCATAGCTGTCCAATATGGTGGGCGGCGGAAGTGCGTTGCTCGCCATGTTGGATTGGGCTGCTCCTATGGTGCTCAGAGCGCACACCGAAGTGTTTAAGGGTCCAATGCTTGTTGTAGGACCCTTTTATGATATTGGTCTGCCCAGCGCCTGACTTGCCACATCATAAACTTGCACAGCAACTTGTGGTGCTAACAGGCAGGAACATAGGAACAGAAGTAGGCCATTCAGCCCCTTGAGCCTGTTCCGCCATTTAATTAGGTCATGGCTGATCTGAATCTTAATTCCATTTACCCGCCTTGGTTCCACATCCCTTAATACCCTTGCCTAACAAAAATCTATCAATCTCAGTTTTAAAATTTTCATTGACCTAGCCTCAACAGCTTTTTGGGGGAGAGAGTTCCAGATTTCCACCCTCCTTTGTGTGAAGGACTGCTTCCTGATATCACCCCTGAATGGTCTATCTCTAATTTTAAGGTTATGCATCCTTGTTCTGGACTCTCCCACCAGAGGAAATAGTTTCTCTCTATCCACCCTATTAAATCCTTTAGTCATCTTAACCATCTCAGTTATATCACCCCTTATTCTTCTGTACTCGAGGGAATAAATGCCTAGTCAATGCCACCTTTCCTCACAATTTAATCCCCGGTATCATTCTGGTGAATCTGTACTGCATCCCTTCCAAGGTCAACATAACCTTCCTGAGGTGCGGTATCCAAAACTGAACGCAATACTCCATTTGAGGTCTGACCAAGTCTCTATACAATTGAAGCATAACTTCCTCCCCTTTGTATTCCAGCCCCCTTGAGACAAAGGTCAACATTCTATTAGCCTTTTTGATCAGGGAGGTCGTCGAGGCTCTAACCCAATTGGAACAGCTACATCTCTTTCCGCATGGACAGAGCGAAGCAGGATAAGAGAGCACTAGGCTTCGCTCACATTACAGGCTTCCTCAGGGTGCAAGGTGCCATAGATTGCACCTACATTGCCTTGCACGCTCCCCAGCACCATCCTGGCATCATTGTCAGTAGAAAAGGATTCCACTCCCTCAATGTCCAGCTTGTTTGTGACCAGAGATCATGATGTTCCACAAATCATACCTGCTCCTCTCTGACATACCATGGTATTGCAGACCACAGCCAACAGAGTGTGAATTGCACTTATGTTATAATGGACTAAAATTCAGCCAAATGGTTTTTAAGGCAATCAGCATTCTATATGTGCCAAAGAGAGCACTGAGCAGGAGTTTTCACAGAATGAGTACTCTAAGAGTTTGCAAAAAGAAAAACTCAGAAATCTCAGAAAAGTCATCCATAAATGTATTACAAAGTGAATATATCTGTCATCTTTGACAATATAATTTGCCTTAATAAGATCCTTTCCTATGCTATCTATCAAATAGCTCATGTGTAGATACTGTGGGATACATTTTCTACCCATTAACTATGAATGGGTGACAATTTCTAGCCATTAATCTAAACATAATCTTTAGAAAGGCATCTATCATTAAGTTAAAATGTTCTAATTATCTTACCAATGAAAGGAATGCTCAATTTTAATTTATATTCCCCTATTATTCATTTTTATATAGTAAAACTTTTATAGTAAAAATAGCTTTTATGTTGTTAATGTTAATTAGTTGCTTTGCATCATTACTGCAATAGTTGTCTCATGATTTTTTAAAATTTGCATTCATTATATCCTTATTTATTCATCCCCCCACCTTGATTTCTTCCAACAACAATAATAACAACAGCTTGCATTTACATAGCACCTTTAATATAAAGAGTGTCACCAAGGCGCTTCACAGATAGGCACAAGGGAAACAGATGCTGACCCAGGAATGGAGAGGTGAGGATGACAGGATGGCATTCTAGATCAGGGATCTCTCTGTGGTTGCTATCAATGTCACTTCTGTGCCAGAGGCTGGACAAAATAGGCCTGCTTGCTGTTTTTTTGCCTTCCTTGAAATGGAGTGATCAGTTATAATCAAGTGCTTCATCCAGTGCTCTGACTGAAAATCTGAATGTCAGCTGAGGCTTGGATTCAAGTTGGGATCTTTAGCTCCCAATGCCACCCACCATTCTTTGGCTGAGAGGGCAGATATGTAATTTGCTGTCAAGCCTCTATAAATCATTTCTATTACTAGCTTCGAGGAGGAACCATGAGAGTGACTAAATCCCTTCACTCCCAATGGGAAACTTTTAGCCTTCGCTCAATACCTCCCACTGATCTCACAGCTAAAACTGCAAACGGCCACATGGGAAATTCTAGATACAAACCCAAGGGGAGAAATTCAACTAGCACTGGAAATGCATGCCTGATGTCGCTGGGGAGAGACACCAGCCAAATTGGGGCACTTTCCTCATTTGATAAAGATGGGCAAGTTGCCAGCACTTCTTGCGCTGTTTATTGGCAACTCACCGATTGGGGGAGGGGGGCAGGAAATCAGATGATAGTGATGTAATTTAAAGGCAGCCTTTACTTAACTGAATAAGTGCTATACAGTGCAAATGGCTGGTAGAGCAAGTACAGGAAGGTCCCCCTGATTCTCGGATGCTGCACTAGAGGTTGTGGTTGAGGACGTGATCAGAAGGAAGGAGGTGATGTTCCCAATGG
The DNA here is from genome assembly GCF_035084215.1 of Heptranchias perlo. Taxonomy (NCBI): domain Eukaryota; kingdom Metazoa; phylum Chordata; class Chondrichthyes; order Hexanchiformes; family Hexanchidae; genus Heptranchias; species Heptranchias perlo. The sequence goes on along the minus strand of NC_090341.1, from coordinate 30,983,276 downwards.
GCAGCAGAAGGAAGTCAAGGCAAGTTGCCTGGCACCAGTGGGCAGAGGTGGCTGAACAGTTCAATGTGAGAAGCATTGCACCCAGGACATAGCTACAATCCTGGAAGAAGTTAAATGGTCTGAGCAGGGCTGCAAATGGAACACTCCTATTCACATCTCACTTACTGTTTCCTTAGCCCTGCACCACCTGTAGCCGAAGTACTCACCAGCTTTCCCTCCTCCACTTCCCATTACTCTTATCCAATCACAGCAGCACACTTCACTCCATCTCCCCTGCTTCTACTGGCAAACTTTGAACCTGCTACTGTCCTCACAATTACTTCCCTCTCTTCCCCACATCTTTGCCATCTTTCACGCACCATTACCACTATACTAGCACATCTTCAACCTTTCACCAGACCACACATTAACACACTCCCTTTCTTCTTGTGGGAGAAGCTGGCTAACGATATCAGTGAACAGGTATGGACAGGAGGAGAGCCACCATCCATCCTCATCTTGCCCCATTAGAAGAGGCGGCAATGGAAATTGTGGGCAGAGGGCATGTCAGGAGCATTGCAATTGGTGAGGCTGGAGATACGCCCTAAAGGTTGTTTGGCTGCATTACCCTCTTTTTCTCTTCTCACTGAAATCTTTCTCACACACAATGCATGACAAAGTGGTGCTGCTTTGAGCTGCCACTCATCGGTCTTTTGCTACTAACAGCTAACCCTTTGCCCTCTCTGCCCTTTCCCAGTCCATCAGATGTAGAAGGCCCAGATGCACTGTCATGTGACTGTACACTTGCAGGCACCTCCTCTTCCTGCTGCTAGAGCTCTGGCAACTGGCAGAATTGGTGACCCTTGCTCTTCCTCTTTCTCTTTATCTGTGGCTTCCTGTTGATCTTCCCACTCCTACACCTCCACTTCTTCCTCCCTAGGTGGCTTTAAGGGTTTCCCCTTTTGTAAGGAAAAGTTACGAAGCATGCATCATACCACCACGAATATGGAGACTCTATCAGGCCTATATTGCAAGCTGCCTCCAGACCTATCCAGGCTGAGGAATCTCTGCTTGAGAATGCCAATAGTTTGCTTAATCAGACCTCTTGTAGGGGCATGACTTTCATTGCTCCTCAGCATTTGTGCACGGGTTCCTGAGAGTTGTCATGAGCCATATGCTCAGGAGATACCCCTTGTCCTCAAGCAGCCAGCCTGACACCTGATGGTCTGGGTAGTGAGTGGAAGCCCTTTCGCCCAACCATTAACGGCTGTACTTTCAGCCCTATGCTCTGGAATTCTCCCCCTAAACCTCTCCACATCCATCTCCTCCTTTTAAGATACTCCTTAAAACCCACCCTTGTAACCAAGCTTTTGCTCACAATTCCTAATCTCTTCGTCTTTGGCTCGGAATCTGTTTTTTCTTGCAACTCTGTGAAGCACCGTGGGATGTTTTTCTATGTTAAAGGCACTCTATAAATGCAAGTTGTTCTTGTTCTCCTTATTAGTTTAGTGTCTACACTAAAGGTGCATACCATTGTTTTTAGAATTAAGCTATGCTGGTTGAAACTTCAAGTAATAGGCTTTGGTGAGTGAAAAAGTAATTTAGAGGAGACAAAAGAAAAGTCCTATTTACAAAGTCTCAAATAATTTTTAAAAATCCAGCAGTCTCCTGAACAAAATTATGCCATGCATTATTCAGCATAAGTGAATTAACGATCCAATATGTTTTGTTAAATATATCAAGCATCATAAAATGTTAATTATCTATGGCAATAAAAAAATGTCAATAGTCTAGTAAATTAAACATTTAAGAGCCATATTAGAAAAAGTGTTAAAAACCAGCTATAATATAGTAATATGGAATACAAAGAAACCAGCAGTTATTCATATGTGCTGTTAACTTGAGGTGCAGTGCATAGTATCATAGTATCATAGTATGGTACAGCACAAAAGGAGGCCATTCGGCCCATCATGCCTGTGTTGGCTCTTTGAAAGAGCCATCTAATTAGTCCCACTCCCCTGCTCTTCCCCCATAGCCCTGTAATTTTTTTCCTTTTAAGTATTTATCTAATTCCTTTTTGAAAGTTGCTATTCATGGGTCACGGTGACTATTCCACGGGGTCCAGTCAGAAGTGACAGCTCAATTAATGGACATCTTGTTGCTACTACATATGGGCTATACTGAATACAATCAGATTCTGGTGGAAAATTGAAAAAAGAACAGAAAATTTGCAAGTCAATCAGCATCTGAAAGAGAAAAATTAGTTCATTGGGTGTGATGCTTCATTGATAGTGGTTCTGACTTTTCACTGTCAGATGCTAATCGATCTGCTGCATTTCCAGCATTTTCTGTTATCATTTCTGAGCGCCAGCAATTATGTTTTTTTCTTTTTATCTATAGTGCAGCTCTTCTGCATAATATAAAATAAAAATTATACCATCAAAATGACTAGTAGATTAAAAGATTTAACTTATACAGGAAAAAATCATTACATGTTATCAAATTAATTTGGAAAATGAATGTTTTATTAAAACACACAGTATCCCAGTTCCCTACAGAGCTATGACTATATTGGAAAACATATTATAACTTCCCTATAAATCAATAAATTAGTAATAAACTGTGGTTCTGTGGAATCTGCGATAAGCAAAATCAAAAATTGAGGATTTCAGGATGCTGCAGCTGAAATCATTTCACTGTAGGACTCACGCAGCAATAAAATGGAAAAGAGAGGGATGGGGGAATGAATGGATCACAATGAAGGGTAGAGGAAGGGGGCAGAAGTGGAGAGCGGGCTATTGGGGTGGCAGAGAGTAGAAGCTGGAAGTGATGCTATGGTTTGGCATGAGGGAGGAAGGAGACTGGTGACATTAATTGGGGTAGAAAAGTGCCAGCAGGAACAAGGGTAGGGATAAAAGAGTGCCAGTTTGAACTGGGTTGGAAGGGGAGAAGAGTGCCAGGTTACATGGGAGGTATTCTGCATATTGCAATCTATCATAGTGTGTCAAGTATAAGGGGTAATTTTGACTTTGTATGTAAAACAGGCGATAGCGAAACGCAGCCTGTTTCACATCTCTCCCGATTTTTATTTCCATTGACTTCAAAGGAGCTGCCAATTTGCTATCACCCGTTTTACATTATCGCACAAAGTCAAAGTTATCCCCTTGGTGTTCCCAATGCTGGAGCACCAAATGAGCACAGTCAGGTCCAATTGATAACAATGTTACAGGCCATTCCTTTATATGAAAAGTTGTTAAACAGTAATTACTCTCCCAATTTGCTGGTCAAGAAAGTCAAATAAATGAAAAGTTGTCAAGTCTCATTCATTCTGTAAAAAGATTTAATCGAATGATTTTACTTGACAGTTTTGTTCTTTATTCCCAGTATAGTACACAGGTTATCCTTTATGCCCCTAATGATAAAAAATGATTATAATAAGCAGTTCCTGTCACTCCAAAGTACAGTAATGGCATGGGGATGATTATTTCAAATAAATTATGTAGCATGAATAAAGTGCTCTATTTTCAATGCTTTTACTCTCTCATCTATCCAGATCTGGCTATATCTAAACAGTTTCTCAATTAGTAAAAAGTCTGCACTATCATTTTTTTTTATTCGTTCATGAGATGTGGGCATTGCTGGCAAGGCCGGCATTTATTGCCCATCCCTAATTGCCCTTGAGAATGTGGTGGTGAGCTGCCTTCTTGAACCGCTACAGTCCGTGTGGTGAAGGTTCTCCCACAGTGTTGTTAGGAAGGGAGTTCCAGGATTTTGACCCAGCGACAATGAAGGATCGGCGATATATTTCCAAGTCGGGATCATGTGTGACTTGGAGGGGAACGTGCAGGTGGTGTTGTTCCCATGTGCCTGCTGCTCTTGTCCTTCTAGGTGGTAGAGGTCGGAAGTTTGGGAGGTGCTGTCGAAGAAGCCTTGGTGAGTTGATGCAGTGCATCCTGTGGATGGTACACACTGCAGCCACTGTGCGCCGGTGGTGAAGGGAGTGAATGTTTAGGGTGGTGGATGGGGTGCCAATCAAGCAGGCTGCTTTGTCCTGGATGGTGTCGAGCTTCTTGAGTGTTGTCGGAGCTGCACTCATCCAGGCAAGTGAAGAGTATTCCATCACACTCCTGACTTGTGCCTTGTAGATGGTGGAAAGGCTTTGGGGAGTCAGGAGGTGAGTCACTCGCCACAAAATACCCAACCTCTGACCTGCTCTTGTAGTCACAGTATTTATATGGCTGTTCCAGTTAAGTTTCTGGTCAATGGTGACCCCCAGGATGTTGATGGTGGGGGATTCGGCGATGGTAATGCCGTTGAATGTCAAGGAGAGGTGGTGAGACTCTCTCATGTTGGAGATGGTCATTGCCTGGCACTTGTCTGGCGCGAATGTTACTTGCCACTTATGAGCCCAAGCCTGGATGTTGTCCAGGTCTTGCTGCATGCGGGCTCGGACTGCCTCATTATTAGAGGGGTTGCGAATGGAATTGAACACTGTGCAATCATCAGCGAACATCCCCATTTCTGACCTTATGATGGAGGGAAGGTCATTGATGAAGCAGCTGAAGATGGTTGGGCCTAGGACACTGCCCTGAGGAACTCCTGCAGCAATGCCCTGGGGCTGAGATGATTGGCCTCCAACAACAATCATGCAAACCACACACTTTACCTCTCTAGCAACATTTACGTTCAATATTTGTTTACAGTGTCTTATAACTATGTTAATTATTGTAATAATAGCAGATTAAATCATTATGTATTTTAACCAAAGTTAGCAGTTCATTGTGTGCTGTATTAAAAGATAATAGACAAAGTTATTAGGTTAGGACTGTAAACTATAAAATCACTTTCTTGTCACAATAATTTCAGTTCCTGGATCCTTTAGAGTGATTTTTGTTTTGATCAAACACACGAGGGCAAACATTTTTCCTATTTTTTGAAAAATAGAAAAATGCTTGTTTTTTTCAGATTATTGAACCAGTAGAATCACAGAAATATATAGTTTTGAAACATGCAATTTTTAAGTTTGCATTTTTGTTAGTGGAAATAGAAAACCAATAGCTGATAATGCACCAGCAATATTGACCTTTGATTCCTTACAAGCAGCTAACAACTCAATAAGTGGCATAAATAAAATGCTGAACTATACAGCCAACATAGTCGAGTATAAATCAGAGGAAATCATGCTTGAACTGTATAATACCCTGGTCGGAGCACACCGTACGTAAAGTGTCCGGTTCTGATCACCAAGTCCCAGGATATTCAAGTGCTGGATGGAGGCTGTGCAGCAAAGAGCTGATTCATGGTTAGAGGTCAGAGTTAGAAGGAAAGACGAGAGAAACATGGGCTTTTCAGCTTTAAAAGGAGGTAATTTTATAGAGGTAATGGCGTAGAAAAGGCAAATCCGAATAAATACTTCAAACTAAATTGCATTTGAACACAGGTTCCAACTACTGAAAGAGAAATCTAAGACTGATAGCAGGAATTTCTTCTTCACACAGCTAGTGATCAATAAATGAAATGGACTCCCAGATAGAGTATTAAGAAGCCGCAATGGACAGACTTTAGGGTCTTTTTGGATGGATTAATGAAGATGGGCTGAATGGCCTTCCTCAACCATAATTATCTTGTGATCTTGTGAAATGCAAGAATGTTTGTTAATTTAATTTGCACTTTGCAAGTAGTGTTGAGAACAGCTCAAAGCATACAGAGATCTTGTGGTGATGCGCTGCATAGCTCATGAACTCTCATTGAGACCTGAGTAGGCACATTTTGAAATGGAAGCTGGTATAGTAGCAAGACCCTACTCAAGACCCATTTGCCCCATTGCACACAACAGTGAAAAGTGGTCTGGGTCTGGAGTCCAAAACCCAAACCTCACATGAATTATGTCCTGGTTCAGAATTCTCCCATTCATTTAGGTCATTAATTCCTAGTCAGACCTAGAGTAAAATATTCACTTTAGATTTAACTGTGCAACTGTGGAATACTGCAAAACGCTTCTCAATAACAACAAACTCTTAACAAGCAAAATAAAAATCATCTTCTACATAGAATCACAGAGAATTTACAGCACACAAACAGGCCATTCGGCCCAACAGGTCAATGCCAACGTTTATGTTCCACACGAGTCTAATCCCACTCTACTTCATCTAACCCTTTCAGCATAATCTTCTATTCCTTTCTCCCTCATGTAGTTATCTAGCTTCCCCTAAAAGGCATCTATGCTATTCGCCTCAACTACTCCATGTGGTAGCAGGTTCCACAGTCTCACCACTCTCTTTTGGTAATGTTCATTAAACCATTTTTGGATAGGAATTATGGCCTAGCAAATCCACAGGAGCATAAGCCCAGCAATTATGCCAACATTTATGGGGTCAGGGGAAGGGCCTGCAGAAACAGGCCTGCGGCAATCTGGGGGCATATCTGTGGCACCTTCTTAACCACCACCACCCCGCTGCATATGTGAGAAATGCTGGGTGCAGTTGATCCACTAAGCGAAAGGAAGGACCAGCCCCCCCTCCCCCCCCTGGGCCGCAGCCTCATCTCACCCCTACAAGACCTTCTCGGAAACTGTGGCTAAAGGCTGGGACACAGCACAGCTGGATCCTCGCTGGGTTCGCAGCTGTTCCGGTGGACTCCTGCCGAACTTACGGAGGGAGTCCATCCGAATGGCCACAGAATTTCAGGGCCAATCAGAGCTACACTATCCGGAGATGAGTGTCTATTAGTTCTTTCTACCTATATTACAGCTGTTTCCACTCATGTCTACACTTCTGCTAAAATTAGTGAAGACAGGAATTTCAGCCCCTTTGTGCCATTGTTCTCGTTTGCTAAGTAATTGGCTATGATTTCCCATTAACACACCCTTGTGGTTGATATTATACATACTAATGAAGCTCTAAAAATAACTCCACTCATTTTTTAATCTACTTTCATCAGCAAAATTTAATAACATAGATAAAATACAACTATTAAATTCCATATGTCAGCATGATTCTAGACAAAATTAAATATCTCACCTTCATGAATAATTTTTGTATAAAATTAAGAATTATGAAAAGTAAAGATGGGAATATATGCAACATGTATGTTTTACCTCAGAGAGGTAACATGTTATTATTTGTTGTATATCTACTATATCAATTTAACCTTTGGAGGAATAAAAAATAAATTGCACTTCTGGACCAAAGCACATTGCAAAGGAATATTCTGAACAAAGTAACTTCCTGTACAACTCTCACCAGTTTTTTCAATTTTCCAAATAATTAACTCCCAGCATCCCATTATTCTAATTTAATATGGAGAAATAATACACACAATCCTCTAGACAGTTGAGCACAATTAATTCTGCCCCTACCCTTCGGTATACCTGTGTGTACATACATACACTTCTAACCCCAAAACAATTGTAAACAATTTTACAACACCAAGTTATAGTCCAGCAATTTTATTTTAAATTCACAAGCTTTCGGAGGCTTCCCCCTTCGTCAGGTGAACGATGTTCTTGGTGTTGTAAAATTGTTTACAATTGTCAACCCCAGTCCATCACCGGCATCTCCACATCATGAACCCCAAAACAGGTAGAAACCAGATGAATTTTCTACACAGACCTATTGAAAACTATATATACTGACATGCAGATACAGGAAAAACTAAAATCTTTTAACAAAATGCATATAGATATAGTTAAAAACAACTGTTTTTAATTTCAGGAGATTTTTCTATTCGATCAATCAGAAATAGCAGCTAACAGGAAACCTTAAATTTTGCCCAGGAAGTTTTACAACATAGAATCGTAGTATCAGATGGCACAGAAGGAGGCCATTCATCCATCATGCCTGTGCCAGCTCCTTGCAAGAACTATCCAATTAGTCACATTCCCCTGCTCTGTCTCCAGTGATTACAAATTTTTCCTCTACAAGTACATATCGAATTCTCTTTTAAAAGTTACTATTGAATCTGCTTCCACCACCCTTTCAGGCAGTGCATTCCAGATCGTGACAACTCACTGCATGACAAAATTTCTCCTCATCTCCCCTCTGGTTCTTTTGCTAATTATCTCCAATCTGTGTCCTCTGGTTACCGAGCCTCCTGCCAGTAGAAACAGTTTCTCCCTTTTTACTCTATCAACACCCTTCATAATTTTGAACACCTCTATTAAATCTCCCCTTAACCTTCTTTGCTCTTAGGAGAACAATCCCAGCTTCTCTAGTCTCTCCACATAACTGGTGGAGTAAAAATTCAATCCTAGTGTGATGAGAAGTAAAGAGAGACACATAAATGTCATTGTAATCTGACAAAATCTATTATGCAAGATTTTCTTAATGCAAGTGAAGGTGATATCCTTCATGGTGGGGCAAGTGAAGAGATGCACTGCATTGGCACTTTAAAGCATGCTCATGATTAAAATGAAAATGCAGGTGAGTGGAGAAACTGCTGGAGAGAGCATCACAACTCAGGCAGGTGGGCAGCCATTGGGGATCTACAGAGTTTTAGTATTCTGGGGTCTGGTAGGATGGTTATAACTGTATGAATGATTTATTTTTTCCAGTTTTCCCTGTTCCTTCCAGAAGCCACTAACTCTTGCTGGGTTACGGTTCCACAGGCTCAGCCACTCCTTTACACTACAGTGAGTGTAGACAAGCTTTTTGTCCATGAGTTGCCTTACAGCCGAGCCCCATCCTGTCCTCAATCAACATTTACTCATAATACACTTATCAGCAAGGGTCACTGGATACCAAGAAGCTGGTTGATTTTTCCTTCCCTAACTCAGGGACTCTGAGGCCAATTTTAATGCTCCTATTGCTGCTCAGCTCAGATCAGTTCCTAGGATATTCTGGGATGAATAGCCCAGTTGTACACTACCTTTACCAACCATTATTTTGATTTTATCAGCCTTATTATTTGAGTGCTGCAGAGCTACAAAAGCAATTACTGCATTACCACTGATAACATTTTATCACGGTTTACTGCTGCTCAATTGGTAAATGCTGTAAAAAGTCATAAAAATCTTGTTGCATTTAGCTTAAGGTGCTTCAGTTTCCAGATGACAAATAATTCAGCAATTTAGCTGCACTTCAAATTTTTGCATGCCCATTTCATAAGGAAGCCAAGAGATAGATGCTCCTCTTGGTTGATCAGGTGTGTAATAATTCCATATTAAATTTATACAGTTACTGTCATTGTGATAAATCACTACTTTCTACTTTCAGTAATATAGTAAAAATCAGTAGTAATCGATTCCATATTGAAAACAAACTAGTTAATGGGCTTAACAACCCAGAAATTAGCTGCTAAAATTGTTATGAACAAACCTAACCAAAAACAATTAGGAAAGCAAAGATGAACTACAAGGTTAAATTATCAAGAAATATAAAAAGAAATAGTAAAGCATTCTACAGACACATGAATAACAAAAGATAAATCAGAATAGGGATAGGGTCACTAAGGGATGCACAAGATAAACTCGCAGGTAACAACAGCAAAATGGAAGAAATATTGAATAGCTATTTTGCTTCTGTATTTACCAGGGAGGCTAACAAGATTAGGGGGGGGGGGGGGAATAAGAAGAAGAGGTCAAAAAAGATATTAAAACATTTAAGGTAGAAAGGGGGAGATAATTGATAAATTAATCAAACTAAGGGAGGATAAGACCCCTGGTCGGGATGGATTGCATTCGTGAATATTATAAGAAATTAGGGAGGAGATAGCAGAGGCACTATTACATATATATAATAATTCACTAGGAAAGGGAAAGATGCCAGAGGACTTCCTATATTTAAAAAGGCAGATAGAACAAGACCAGGGAACTATAGACCGAGCTTAATGTCTGTGGTAGGAAAGATATTAGAATCTTTACTCAAAGATGTAATAGAAAGACATCTAGAGAAAATAAACCGAATTGTCAGCACTGATTTCAGAAGGGAAGGTCATGCTTGACGAACCTTACTGAGTTCTTTGAAGAAGTAACAGAAAGAGTAGACAAAGGTAATGTAATAGGTGTAATATATTTGGATTTTCAAAAGGCCTTTGAAAAGGTACCACATTGTAGACTCATGACTAGGGTTAGAGCCTAGTCAGGGGGCAGATAGCAGAATGGATAGCAAGCTGGCTACAAAACAGAAAACAGAGAGTAGGGGTTAAGGGTAGCTATTCAGACTAGCAAAAGGTGGGAAGTAATGTACCCCAGAGGTCGGTGCTGGGACCATTGTTGTTCACAATTTACATTAACAATTTGGATTCGGGAATCACAAGTACAATTTCCAAATTTGCGGATGACACCAAATTGGGCGGTGTAATTAATACTAAGGAAGAATGCATCAAAATGCGAACAGACATTAATAAACTTGCAGAATGGGCGTGTAATTGGCAAATGAATTTCAATATAGATAAGTGTGAGGTGGTGCATTTTGGTAGGAAAATAATAAGAATCTAGACAGGATAGAGGAGCAAAGGGACCTAGGGGTACAGATATACAAATCACTAAAAGTAGAGACCGAATTTAAAAAGGCCATAAAAAAGGCAAATCAAGCACTAGGGTTCATTTCTAGAGGGACAGAATTGAAAAGCAAAGAAGTCATGTTAAACTTGTATAGAACCTTGGTTAGACCACACTTGGACTTGGAGCAAATTTCTGGTCTCCATATTATAGAAAGGATGTAGAAGCATAGGAAAGGGTGCAAAAAAGATTCACAAGGATAATACCAGAACTGAGAGGACATCCTTATCAGAAAAGGCTGAATGGGCTGGGGCTCTTTTCTCTAGAAAGAGTAGTCTGAGGGGTGACCTGATAGAGGTCTTTAAGATAATGGAAGTGTTTGATAGAGTAGACGTGGAGAAAATGTTTCCAATTGTGGGGGAGTCCAAAACTAGAGGTCATAAATATAAAATAGTCACCAATAAATCCAATAGGGAATTCAGGAGAAACTTCTCTACCCAAAGAGTGGTAAGAACGTGAAACACGCTACCACAAGGAATAGTTGAGGCAAATAGCATTGATGCATTTAAAAGGAAGCTGGATAAGCACCCTGGGGGGAAGAAATGGAAGGGTATCCTGATAGGGTTAGATGAAGTAGGGAGGGAAGAGGTTTGAGTGGAGCATAAACGCCGGCATAGACCAGTTGGGCCGAATGGCTTGTTTCTGTGCCGTAGCTTCAATGTAACTCGATGTAACCAACACTGTTCCCATTGCAAAATGCAACGCAAGATGGCAGGGACTATGTGGAGACAGTACTGAAAAACAAATAAAGCATGCAACAAGAAAAGTCTTTTCAACTTCTCAAGCCCATTCCTTCAACATACCATTTCATCTCCTGAGGAGAAGTTTTGCAGTTTCTGCCTGTCATCAAATGGTAAATCAAACAAAACTCTGGAATAACCATATCACCTTTCACACATTAATCATCCTTTGCCAATTGCTTTCACTGACATGACTTTTCAAAAGGCCCAGCAGCTCAGGAATTGTCATGTTCCCCATAGCATTTAATTATCTCTATTCTTATCCTTATAACCCTCAATGCTATTACCAGTCAGGTATTCATTTAGATTCTTTTTAAAAGTATTTATCAACACTGCATAAGCTGTGTTTGCTGGATTTCTATTCCACATCACCACTGCTGTGTCTTGGAAAATCATTTTAACCTCAAATCTTTCTTGAATCACCCGCAATGACTTCTCTTCCTACTTCTGCACCATTATCTCTGGCATCCCCCAAGGATCTATCCTTGGCCCCCTCCTATTTCTCATCTACATACTGTCCCTCGGCGACATCATCTGAAAGCACAACATCAGGTTCCACATATATGCTGACGACACCCAGCTCTACCTCACCACCACCCTTCTCGACCCCTCCACTGTCTCTGATTTGTCATGCTGCTTGTCCAACATCCAGCACTGGATGAGCAGAAATTTCCTCCAACTAAATATTGGGAAGACCGAAGCCATTGTCTTTGGTCCCCACCACAAATTTCGTGCCCTAGCCATCGACTCCAACCCTCTCCTTGGCCAGTGTCTGAAGCTGAAGCAGACCGTTTGCAATCTTAGCGTCCTATTTGACCCTGAGATGAGCTTCCTACCACATATCCACACCATCACCAAGACCGCTACTTCCACCTCAGTAACATCACCCATCTCCACCCCGCCTCAGCTCATCTGCTGCTGAAACCCTTATCCAAGTCTTTGTTACCTCTAGACTTGAATATTCCAATGCTCTCCTGGCCAGCCTCCCATCTTCCATCCTCCATAAACTTGAGCTCATCTAAAACTCTGCTGCCCATATCCTAATTCGCATCAAGTCCCGTTCACCCATCACTCCTGTGCTCGCTGACCTACATTGGCTCCTGGTCCGGCAACGCCTCGATTTTAAAATTCTCATCCTTGTTTTCAAATCTTTCCATGGCCTCGCCCCTCCCTTTCTCTGTAACTTCCTCCTGCCCTCTGAGATCTCTGCGCTCCTCCAATTCTGGCTTCCTGTGCATACTTAATTTTCATCTCTTGACCATTGGCGGCTGTGCCTTCAGCTGCCTAGACCCTAAGCTCTAAAACTCCCTCCCTAAACCTCTCCACCTTTCTACCTCGCTCTCCGCCTTTAAAAGGCTCCCTAAAACCTACCTCACCTGTCCTAATATCTCCTAATGTGGCTCGGTGTCAAATTTTGTTTGATAACGCTCCTGTGAAGCGCCTTGGGACGTTTTACTATGTTAAAGGCGCTATATAAATGCAAGTTGTTATTGTTGTTGTGAAGCATATCCATTTTATGTTTGTGTCCCGTGCTCTCAGTTCAAATTAAGAAATGTGTTTGCATCTACAACATCCATTCCTCTCACAATTTTATAAAGTCTGAATAATGTCTACTCTTAATCTTTTTCCATTTATTCAATATTACATCTAGATATGGCAATCACATCCTTTTAAAAGCATTAAGTAGCCTGCACAATGCTTAAGTACAATATGAGTGCATCAGGGCTCAACCAATAATTTTACAGTTGTAATATAATTGTTAGGAATTCTGAAGAATATATTCTGCAGTGTACCTTAGATTGTGATTAATACACCTGAGGTGCAAATTTTTGAATGCATTCTCCCCACAATTTCCCATCTATTACAAACCAAAAGTAGGCACTCGGAAAATCACCCCTCTGATGTAATTACAGGAGATATGTGTAGGCAGCCATCTGTAGACACTGATATTGGAGTTGCAGAATTATTGGATGAATCTCTGTACATTCACCATTGCAATGGTAGTCAAAATAGTGGTCATGGTAACAGACAGATTGAATGCATGCAGACTTCACTTTAAACAGAATTGCAAACAGTTTTATAATACAAAGGAGCTTTAGATGTGGTTTATATTCTATATATTAATGGAGAAATTTGAGTACAATTTTTTTTGTTGTAGAATTCTGTCTGTTCACCTTTGAAAGGAACCCAGAGATTAATTTGAGGAACTATGCCTTCTGAAGGTGGGGGGAAATCTACTAAAAGTTTTAGAGATGACATGCTGTTATTAGGCTCAGATACAAATGATATTAGTGCTGCCAATGCATAATGTTGGGATTTTTGACAAAGTAAATTTTGATCAGAGCGCCAGTACTGAAATTGCTGAAGTTTTTTTCTGTAGTCGTGGAAAGTAATATTTTTCCAGTTCAATTCCTAATCAGCTTGTTAAGTGCTTGTGCAATGTCAATTAAAGAGCGATCAGGCTAAATTTACTGTTCTGATATTAGTCATGTTTACTTTGTGTTTCTCTCCAAGTTTCTAAGTATAGACACATTTGAGATGCAGGGCTTAGCAGCAACTCAATCTCAGTCAGTTTGTTTTGCTTGACTGAATCAGCATGGAGGGAGCAGCCAGCACCAATCTCAATGAAGTACTGGAGGAGAAAGAATAGTTGACAGCCTGAGAGTGCAAAGGCCATCAGAAAAGGAAACATAGAACATGCCCTTACTGTAGTCACCTCGTGTTATTGACCCAGGGTCAGCTATCCTGGGCTCTTAGATGATCAATACCTGAGAAGATTCAAGCTAAGTAGGGAGATATATCACCTGTTAGAACAGGTCCCACAGACACAAGTCAAATTATGGCAGCATTAAACTTTTATGGGAAAAGTACCCCTCAGGTGATATATTTGGTCTGAAGCAACAGGCAGTCCATGTTGCCATCCGAGATGTGTCAGATGCCTTGTTTTTATATGCAGCCATCTGCAAGCAATTCCCTGTACAGCAGCAGCAGCAACAGCTGCAGCAAGGGCAAAAACACTTTTTCTTAATGGTAGCTTTCTTCAAGGTGTAATGTTTGGACCAGATACTTCTCCACACCATTGCAAAGTTTGGACCGAGGCAAATCATACTGTGGTATATATGAACAGAAAGGGACATTTTCCAGGATTGTTCAAATGATATGTGAGGCTCATATGAGAACCATGCATGTGAATGGTTATTAAGGCAGAAAGTTGGGGCGTTAAATTGGGCCATGTAGCACCCGTTGTTTCAGCACTACATGGCCTCCCTGACATCCAAGATGGCGTCTTGGATGCGCAAGCACGTTTCCAGCATGACGTGCGCCAGATGCCATCTTGGTTTAGGAATTAGCGCATGCGCAAATACCGAACGCTGGAAGCATGAATAGTCGGGAGAAAATGCTTGCAATCAGTCTGCAACGCTGATTTAAAGTGATAGACACCATTTTGGACCTCAACGCTCAACTCCACGCACAGTCTTAACCCCGACCATCTGAACGTGTCTTACAGTGCCTGAAGGACCCCCCCCACCAGCACTATTTAAAGGGGGCAGGTTTGCAGGTTAGTTGCTGGATTATTGCTTCTGGCTGCTACTGGAAGTGTTTTTTTGAAGCTCTCTATTCTTACTCCTAGAGCACATTTGAAAGTGGTTTGGCAGGTACTGCCTTATAGTTCGGAAAGTCACAACCGTGGTTGAACAACATTCCTAGCAACCATGGGCGGTCTGCTAGGGCTCCTGCTGGGGATTGAGCATGACTAGGAGTATGCAGAGAGGCCACACATAGCAGGTCAAGCTGCGAGGAGACGGAAGACGAGGAGGCGCTGGACACTGAGCAGGAGGCCTTACCCAATGAGAGCCTTCCGGGAACTATTGCCTTACCTCAACATGACTGAGGAGGATTGCATCCGACGCCTGAGGTTCACCAAGGAAGCCATGACTGAAACCTGTCAACTGGTGCAGCCACAACTGCAGCCTCAGAGCAAGGCAGGAACAGCATTGCCTGTGGCTGTGAAGGTCACCGTGGTGCTGAATTTCTACGGCTCAGGATCATTTCAGGACTCTGTTGGCGACATGTGCAACATCTCGCAGTATGCAGTGCACTGCTGCATAAAGGAGGTCACAGACGCACTGTACCAGATGAGGAACAGGTTCATCACCTTCCCTCTGCACAGAGACAAGCAGAACGAGCGAGCAGGGTGGTTCACTCACATTGCTGGCTTCCCCATGGTGCAGGGTGCCATTGACTGCATGTATATTGCCCTGCGTATTAACTCAGCCTTCTTTATCAACCGAAAGTGCTTTCACTCCCTCAACGTGCAGTTGGTGTGCGACCACACGCATCGCATCACGGAGGTCGATGCCCGCTACCCTGGGAGCAGTCATAACGCCTTCATCTTGTGGCAATCCAACGTGCCAGCTATCTTTCACCCAACTTGGCAAGTCAAGGCTGGCTACGGGCGACAAGGGCTCTCCTCATCCCCTCACGCCGTGGCTCATGACACCGGTCAGGAACCCACGCACACGTGCACAGCAGGCCTATAATGAGAGCCAAGCTGCCACACGCAACATCGTGGAGCACACCATAGGCCTCCTCAAACAACGCTTCCGCTGTCCGGGCCGGTCTGAAGGAGCCCTGCAGTACTCCCCTGAGCGGGTGGGCAGATTTGTGGTAGTCTGCTGCATGCTGCACAACCTCGCCATCATGAGGGACCAGCCTTTGCCACCAATGATTGGAGAAGACCCTGAGCCAGAGGTGGAGGACGAGGTGGCTGAGGAGGAAGAGGCTGAGGAGGAGGAGGAGAAGTGGGTGGAGCCAGAAGAGGAAGTGGAGGAAGATGCAAGGGTGCAACAGGAAGCACATGCCTTGTCTGCAAGGGCTCTGCGTGCTCGCCTGATCCGTGCCCACTCTCAATAATGTGAACTACATCCCCCAACACACCAATAATCCTACACTCCCCACCTTTCCGCTTCCACAAGACAATCAAATCAACCTCCATCTGATTACACATTGGTTTCCCTCTCAGCTCATTGCATAAATAAAAACCACCACCAAATGCAAAATCAAAGTCTCATTTATCAATGAATAAATAAAATTATGCGAACATAACAGAACTATTCATCCATGTGCATTCCCTAAGTGCCTTTTGTTCGTGTGCCTTTACCTATCCTAATGCTCCTACGAGTTGCTTCCCCAGTGGCTGGAGCATGGGTGGTGGGAGGCTGCTGGCCCTCAGTGGAGGAGCGTGCAGATGGAATTTGGAGGATGACCTCAAGCAGCTCTGGGCCAGGAGAGCCTGGCTTCAAACTGCACCATCTCAGCATGGGCTGCAGCAGTCTGGCCGATAGGCAAAAACAGGGGCATGGTGGAGTGGAAGGAGTGAGAGCAGGAAAGCTGTTGTTCTGAGAGAGGACAGCAGATCCAACTGTCATGGTGCCACTGCCACTCACACGGGGCGGCACCTCAGCAATCCTGGTGATCAGCTGGAGAATGGATTGCTGGAGTGCTGTGACGTCCTGGAAGCCCCACGATAGCAGCATTCTGAGCTTCCAAGGCAGCATTCTGAGCTCCAAGTGCAGCAGTCAGACCTTGAATGGCAGATGTTTGTGCTGCGATGGAAGCTGTGACATCAGTCATCAGACGCTGCATCACGGTGGGTTCCACAGGTGTGCTGATAGAGGTGACCACCTGTTTCATGTTGGAAAGGATGGGCTCCAAGCTCTGCGCAAAGCCCTGTGCCAAGTTGGAGCTGGACTCCTCCATGCCCCTTCTCATTGAACGCAGGCTTTCTGGCAGGCTTTCCAGTGCCCCAAGCATTTGGTGGTGTACACCCATCAGCTGTCTTCTGTAGCCTGGCCCAACAAAGTCCTCCTCTGACTCCTCTGCAGCAGAACTAGTGAGCGACCTCATCCTCCGGCGAGCTGGCACCTGTGGTATCCGTTCCCCCTGCCCCGGCTCCTGCGCATTTGTGCTCGGCGTCTCGCCACGTGCAGATCCCTCCGCTAACCTAGCCTCTAAAGGACGTGCAGTGTCAGTCTCTGAGCTGGTGGAAGCAAGTGTCAGATCGAGTGACAGTGTGGCTTCAGTGTTCCCCTCCTTCTCCTCCTCCTCCTCCTCGGACAGTGCCACCACATGTTCTTGGGTATCTGCAATGACAAAGGGAAACAGGTTGAGTTGTGGAGTGGGGAGAGGAGCAAGTAAGACATGTGTGCTGGCAGCACGTGAGTCAGAAAGATTATGGGAGGAGGGAGATGTGGGAAAGGAGAAGGAGCATTAGATATGCAGAGACCCCCCCCCCTACATCGAGACCTCCAGCGCGGCACGTTGTAACGGCAGCGGCGACGGCCCGCCCAATGATCCGAAGCACTGTCTCCTCTGGGAGGCTGAGGATGTGAAAACGTGCCCGTCCACCCTCAGGTCTGTCCTGCTGCCGGCTGTTATGCGCCACCTTCTCCTGCAAGACAGAGGACAGTGTGTCAGTGAGTGTCCTGCAAGGTGTGTGGGTGATGTGCCTGTTATGGTCGAATAGCTGCCAGTTTGTATGGCCTGTGAGTGGTGGTTGTGTGGCCTGCAAGTGTGGTATTATGTGCAGGTGAGATGCAGCATTGCGTATGGACGGGCAGTGTTTGTTGGTGGGTGGGTTACGGGGAGGTGTGATGCATGGAGCAGTGGTGCAGTTGGTAGGATGTGCCACTTGACACTTGCATTTACTCACCTTGACCACTCGTATCAAGTCGTTGAACTTCTTTCGGCACTGCACCCATGTGCGTGGTGCAATGCTCCTGGTGTTGACTTCCTGCACCATGCCGATGCATGCGGAGCTGTAGTCTGGAGGGTCTTCTGCCACCCTGCGGGTACACGTTGGCCCTCCTTTCGTCCACCCCTTCCACCAAGGCCTCTAGTGCATCATCGGAGAAGCGTGGAGCCCTCTCTCGTGCAGGTCCTGCTATCCTCGTGGCCATCTTTCCCTTCTTCTAGTAAGCTGTGTAGCCTTTCAGCAGCGCGGGTAGCACTGGCTGCACGGAAATATCATGGCCATTGGGCGTGGGGTACTACCGCATCACGCTACCCCTGCCCAAAAACGGCCCTTATCGAATTTCTCCCCCTTGGTGTTTGCACACAGACAGGCGGAATATACTATGACTTTTTTTGCTGCTCCCAGGAGATTACAAGATTGTTGGTGGATGGGAAGCATTGGGGGGTCATGTTGTCTAGTTGCAGCAAGACTGAATGGGATGGACCCAATGGAGCAGCTGGTCTTTTTCTGTCCATCGTTTTCTTATCTTCATATATTTCCATGACTTCATCTTTTTCATCATTTGTACAGGCTAGCACTGTAGCATAGGGAATTTTAAAAGATAATAGGCTCCAGTGGTTTTAGCTTACTCTGAACACTCTCACATATGGAATGTACTACAGGTAGCTCAGCAGTATTCAACTCCCAATTAAGACAGATTGCTACTCTTGCTACTTGTCACTTGAACTCATCTGCCCCACTTTGGGGAGCTTTATCAGTTCTCAGCAAGTCTAATGGAAAGAACTCCATGTGGATGTGAAGTGTTCTACTTTAGTTCGGGGAAGGGAATGGAAAAATATACACTTTAACTCATCCTCTCAGATCAGTTTGTGCAGTCTAATTGAGAGTGATTAGGAAGAAATTCATTGCATGTATTGTTTTGCCCTACCACCTGAAGAAGGCCGTTTCAATCAACAAATAAAAGGGCACTTGTGAAGAGAATCAATAAACGCTATGTAAAAGTCCTTTCAAGTGGAGGATAAGCTTATAAGGTGAGGAAAATTTGATGCAAATTCAACTTAAGGATTAACTATGATTCATTTCAAGTTGCTAACTTATCCCATAGGCTGCTGCCTAGCACAACAAATGTGGAGTTGTACTTGATTAAATGCAACCAAGGAACCTTGCTGAGATTAGTGATTCTTAAGCTGGTTCTTTGAGGTGTTGAGGTATGTATATTGGATGTTAATGGAGTGATCATGAAAGAAAAATTTGGTTTCCATCTTGTGAGGATTACATAGGGTAGACTGTGGCTTTATATGAGATTATGGAACATTATACGCCTCAGAGAAAATCATTTATATTGCTTTCATCAATTTTCTTAAGGCTTTTGATATAGTGCTTCTCATGCCTTCATGAAGAAGGAAGGAAACTATTGGAGTACATGGCTGAAATTTAGCAAGATGTTGATCTGACTCCAAGGTCTATTTATAGATAGCTGGGAGACTTTACCTCTCTCTCTCAGTTGAGGAGCAGGGCAAGGTTGCCCACTATTACCCATCCTATTTGATGTTTTCATCAATGATGCGTTGGATGGCATCATAGGAGAACATCAAAGTGGTTGGCAAGTCACAGGCTGTCCTGCGCAGCTCCTTCCATCATGCTGAAAGCAAATGTTTGTTGCACAGTTGAAACCCAGGCTTGGGACAACAGTCATTAGAATGCATTAGTTGGGGGCCTGGTACAGGCATTCATATATTCATGCTTTGGTACCTAACATGATTGGGTTGCAGAATAGCATGCAGCTGTTGTTGAAGCTCTGCACTTGCAACTGATGGAACCCCTGTTCAATGGATGGTGAGTGTGGTTAGGAGGATGGTGGCAATGAACTGACACATTTTATGGTGAGTTGTGCTGCTTGCCATACTGCTTGTGAGGAGGTCCTGTTACCTACTGATCACCTAGCAATGATTCAACTCCCTGTTTGTCAGTTACCTGCTGACCAGCTAAATAACCTCCTTGGTCACATCCAGAGATGGGAGATCTGGGCCATGACAACCCTCCATGAAACATGCTGTATTTTGGTATCTGAGTTAGGCAGGTCTATTGATAATTGTCTAGCCAGCCTGTCTCATTACTGGGATCAGGAGGAGTAGCCCTGTCACTGAGGGCTGGAATTCTTCCCACTCAGCTCCAGATAGCCTGACAAGTCCACACATCAACACGAGGTGGTCCTGGGTGGACAAGCTGTATGAAGCTTACCAATGCTCTGATGGTAGGTTGCTCAATTAAAGCTGTTTAAACTCCAGCAGGAGCCCTGCAATCCCCTATGAATCCATAGCCATTGGATCTTGCTAATCTAAGCCTCTGCTTTTTAGACTTAGGTCAGTGGCTGTGTGCTAATGGGGAATGAGTGTCCACTTCATTTCAGGTAAATAGAAATTCTACCTATGTGACTCTCTCAGTATTTTGGTTTAGAGGCTCTGGTAGGGTGATGTGTTTCCACATGTGTCAGATACCCACTGATTATGGGAATATAGACTTTTAATAGAGGAAAATGAAAATTCTCTGCCTTCGACATGTGTATCGATCGACCTAAGCAGAGCAAGCTAGCTAGCCTGAATGGACTTTATTCCTTTTTTTCAGGATGAATTTTATTTAAGGTGTTTTCTCCCCTTCCCCTTTCTGAAGTCTCTGCAAGCTCTTTTCTTAAGAATAACATTTTTACTTGCATTTACCCACCGATAAGCAGAGCTCTGTGTTCCACTGACTACAGAGCTGGCAGTATGGTCCCGATTTTCAAATGAAATTGCAGGTGTATTGGGGGGGGGGGGGGGGAGGGCTGCGAAAATCGGGAAAATCCCAAGCGGGTGAGGAAGCCGGCCCCAACCCGCCAACTTCCGGGTTTCCCACAGACGCGCCGGCAATTAAAGCTGGTGGGATGATAGTTAAAGAACCAAATGTACCTCATTGAGGTACTTAAGGTACTTTATTTCTGACACCGTAGATAGTTAAACCAATGTTAAACTTACCTGAGCGGCTTTCCCATGGCTTCCGATTCACGCCTGGTGAAACCAGACATGGGCTGGATCAGGCAAAAAGTAAATAAATGAAATAAAAAAAACCATTGCACAAAGTTTATAAAACAAAATAAACCTATTGTTCCACCGATGTCACCTGTGTCTGATCTTTCTCTCTTTCTCCTTTCTTTCTTTCTTTCTCTTTTCCCCACCCCCCCACCCTCGGCGTTGCAGCTCCTGTCGGCAACCGGCCTGTCAATCACTGCCTGCCGGGCCCGAAACCCGGAAACAACTTTAATCACCATCAATTATATTGTGATCGCGTCGGAAAAGGTACGTTTTTTTTATTCGGGTTTGCCACGCGCACCTTCATCCCCCTCACCACCACTTTAAAATTGAGCCCTATAACTCTGTGCTGTTAGATCACACCACTTTAAAAGCATGTACCAAGGCCCAGAAACTTGTCATGCCTATCTAATTGTAGCCATGAACAAACAAAACAAAATGTAAACTTTTTTTTTAATTCATGCTGAGAGGGAAACCCTAGAGCAATGGCAAATTATGTTGTTGTGCCTACTAATTTCACAGCAAATAAAAGGAAAGGTGGAGTGCTTTAACAGCTAGCATACTGCAGACAAGTTGAATTGTTCAGGCACAATCCTGTCACCACCAAGTTCAAAAACCAAGGCTTTGCAATTTACTATCGCCAACAGAATGGACGGTGGAAGCCAAGAGCAGGTAGAAACCAGAAAATTAAATTTACAAAGCTTTGAAAAAGAATAAATAGTTTAAAAATGGATAGATTAACTTAGATGGAATAAAATCAAAGTTAAAGTAATAAAAGTAACAGAATGGGGGAAGGGAAAGAGTGCAAGAAGTGATGTGTTTACATTTTATTAGTAATATTACTGTTTACTTGTTTCAGCATTGTAATATGAGCTAAAAACATCCAAAACTGGCCCACCCAGCAGGACAGTTATTTTTCTGGAAGTTAAAGGTTAACTTTTTTGATTTACAAGACCAACTACAAAACGTTGCAATAGAATGAATGGAGAACTGTACAGAAAGCTAGAGTTACCCAAATTGTTAACGAGGACATTCGTCCTGAGAGGAACTCATATATGCAAAATGATTGTAAGACACAAATAAGTGCACGTGGCACTGTGTAAGTATTATGCAGGCTAATTCTGTGTAGAATCATGTGAGGGCCTTAGTGCTTCTAAATTATTGTGCACAGGCATTCACATCTTTTAAAGTATACAGAAGATTGAGATCTGAAGCAAAACTGACTCTTCACATTGCTCACACGCATTTGCTGGAAGGTTAAGCAAAGTGTATTTTGATGGTGTCCGTCTCTGATATTACACAGATACACGCCAACTAAAACTCCTCAGTAGGTATCAAGAGTGCACAGGCATCCTTAAAGTAAATTATTTTAATATATCTAGAATGATCATTTCACTACCTGAAAAGACTGTCAAGATGCATATTAAATTGTGGAATATGTATCACATACATATTATAAGAAATAATGCAGTTCAGTTGGAATGGAATTTAGGAGAAGTTAAACATTTAAACAAGATAGACCTTAGTTGATAAATAAGGAGACACTAATGTGTTTGGTCAATAATTAGCAGACTACCACTTGCAAAGTGAGATAAAGAGCAATTAACCTGGTTCTAAAGTTTATTAGGACTGCAAGTGCAATTAAATTAATATCTCAGTTTTTACAGCTCAGGCTTTTATTTAAAAAATTTACATTAAGGAGGCTGTATCTTAATAGATATTATAGCTTTGTGTAATAAATAAAGTTGCACTTACACTACAATGGTAGTGTCGGTGCAAAGCGGTTTTGCTTCACGTTAATGGAGGAAGTTGTAGTATAAATCCAGAGTCAGGGCTCAGCCTGTGTCCTGAGTGAAGGAGTATGAGAATCCCTGGAGGAGAAAGTCTCACGCTTCTTTACTGAAGAGACAGTTCAGAACCTGACTTCAGATTTACATTACATCCTCCCCGTTGCACCAGTGCTATATTGTACTGTAATGCAGCCTAAAACGTAACCTGAGTAGCTAATAGTAGCAGTATTTTGAACACAATAAAAGAACATTAGCTTGGGGGTAATTTTAACCTAAACCGCCTGTCAGGAAATTGATGGGATTGAAGTCAATGGAGAGTAATATCAGACAGGGTGTAAAACCGTCATTTCACCTGATCCTGTGGGTTTCCCACCTGACGCGTTAGATTCAAATTATCCCCTTGGTGTTGTCTTGCCAATCTAATTTTAACACAGGGCATGTACTCTACATATTGAAGAGCTGAGATGTAAAACAACTCCTAGTGCATGTGAATGAGTTTTTGGTCAATGACATTGCACTAACTTGCTTTTTGTTCTGTTTTTTTTAAAAGCAGAAGTGGATAATCATTGTTAGATTGCCCATTCCCATCACTGTCCAATCAGGAAAAGTAAAATCCCAAGCATGATACTTACACTTGCATTGAGCTCTGATTACTAGTCTGCTGATGAAGTTTCTAAAGACTGAAAGGAGTTGATGGGATATTTAGCTGATTTCAGTTGTTAGGCTTTATAGGCATTACAAATGGTCTTGGTGCTTACAGACTAGAAAGGGGAAAATCGGCAAGGTTTCCTGCTCCTGATTGCTGCTTAGTGATTCTAGTAGGAAAGTATGCATTTGTGGACATCAAATGGAGTTCACCAAAAGTTGAATACCCTACCATTACTCATTGGCCCTGAAATTACTCAGCGGGATACTAATGTGCCAGCATGTTTAACATGCCGCTATTCAGTATTTTAGGAGATGTTAATCCAATTATTTTAAACAACTTAATGGCTCCAGTAATATAGCAGATGAATGTTTTAGTGTTTGTATGCTAATATCCCAAAGCATAATTTCAGGACTATTGTGTAGTCCTCCAAAGGAAGAATGGCCATTTGGACAAGGTACTGAAGTATTGCCAGCACCCAAGGAACTAGAAACTATACCCTAACATAAATCGCCACTTTCAGTAGAGGAGATATTAAACTTGTCGGGTGAGGAAAACAGTGGCACTCCAACTTGAAGTCTTTAAACTTTTACAAGTAAAGTTTATAAATTGTGCTGGGTAGCAGCTGTAGATGTGCAGCATGAATGATGCATGATCATCTGTTCCTGGTGAGTTCTCCACCAGCACCAAGCTCTCCATCTGTAAAGTTGGGTGCAATGTCCTGCACATTTGGCATCATTACCATTTGGCATCAGTACAATGAAAATACTGGGCTGCAGCACTGTTAATGTGCAACATAACTGGGACAAAAGACAATGCATTGTAATAAAGGAATTAACCTGTGTCAATGGCATAGGTTTCTTAAATCTAAGCTCAAAATTGGCAGGGAAATGTCTGCGGTTGCATTTTTCTAGCAAGCAGACATCCAAAAGTAAGGTAGGGCAATTGGATTCACTTTACCTTTTTAAATTACACTCTGAAATTTATATGATCTAACTCCAGAAAAACAAGGTTGATAGTGCAATAAAAATCCTGGGACTCTGTCGGTGTATGGATGGATAGTCTGATCCATCTGGAAAACATGCACTGCACAAACAAATGTGCTTGTTTTCCAGCTGGGGCAGGCTTGATAGACCAGCTGGTCTTTTCCTGCTCGCCAATTTTGTATGTTTGTAAATGTAAAACAGCTCTACAGACAAATGGGATGACATCAATGCAATATTTGAAATAAAAAAAATATTTAAGTCTTGATGGTCATGGTAATTGACTGGACAGTCACTTTCTTCCACCAGAAAACCACAAACTTGGAAGTATGTAAATCTTTGGTGTTACTAATGAAATGGTATAGTACATGCACTGAGCGGACAAAATTTAAATCAAAATTTGGTCTTGTGCGAATGTCTCTAAATTGGCCAAATTATGATAGTTGGATTTGATCGTTCCGTCTCAGTCCAGTAATGCACACCTTCCTAAACTGTGAATCTCGTTTTGTTATAAACACTTCTCTCCTTAGCAAGGTGATTACCAGGCAAACAAGTCATCTTAGTTATTCACAAATCTGCGATGTGCAGCACCACAGAGAAGGACACTTGTTTGTGCAATAACTGTTCATTTAGCAATAACTTAAAACTCACACAATTCTCATAGCTAGCAACAAATGGAGCATCACCCTTCTATAGCAGGGCACCTCCCCCCTGTTAGCAAGGCAACTGTGCCAAATGGAGTAATGGATGTACAGCTTCTAACTGAAACTGGAGAAATACCAAGCTTCATTGAGAGAATTCCCTCTCCTCAGTGCAACCCATGAATGAGGGAGGGATAGGCGATGGAAGACAGGGCAAACAACACCAACCCATCTGAAGCTCTAGACGATCATCATCACCTTAAGCCAAAGTTGGGATGCATTCTAATATCTGATTATCTCCTCCTTCAGGACACTGATGACAGATTACCATGATCTTCAAAATGCATTGTCCAAGTATGTACAAACATGCCAGAAAATTTAACATACTACTGCATGCTCCTATAAACATGATACAAATAAAATGTATCTAAGGGTTTAAGCCAATATTCAGTTCCAAAAACCCAAGTGGATTGGCGCCGCAATGCATTACAGTAAAACATCAATACTGCTGGGTTTTTTTAGTTGTAATTTCGTGAAACTGCTGATGTAAAGTACAAAATGAAGCAAAGATATGAACAGCACAACAAATGCTTTATGTTCACTTGAGTGCCACCAATGCTTGTTAAGTGTGTTATTTCTACATACTGCTCTCTAAGTTCAAGCAGCCACCATGGCACAGCCAAAATGTTTTGGGTATGAAGGACACAACATCAGAAATGAATGAGTCAATCTTCCAGATGCTGATAAAGAATAATTTAAAGAAACTGGTCTCCCAAATTCTTTTGTAGAGTATCCCAATTAACTAATTCTCAGATAAACTATACAAGTATATTTATGATGAATTATCATTTCTATGGCACATTACATCCATCACTATAAATTACTGCTAAGCGTGATCCAAAACATGCAGAGCAGTCTCTATTAAAGAAATGATATATTCTATTAGGCTGGCAAGCATGAATTTCAATCAAAAGTGTCCTTGAGTATACAAGTCACCTCTTCCAATATTATGACTATGTAGATGAAGTTCAAAATAAAACTGAGTGGAATTTTTCCCTTTTTTTATATTAAGAGTTTTACTGTGTTTTTTTTCAATTCTTCTTTATTGCTGTTCTCACTTATTGAAATCTTTGACAAAATAGTTCCAAGCTTTATGCAAATCACATAAAATAACACAATTATTTTAAGAAATATGCCACAAATAAACTGCTGGCTGCAACAGTTTCTAATACTTATTTTTAGGTTGCATTTTCTTTTTTGCGAAGAGTGTGTATTGTTAGCTGCGCAAAGAAGCTCAGAATATATAGCAGTGCTCTGTCTGCTAATTGCAAATATGCCTCATTCTAGAGACTTAACGCCATCTAGATACAATTGCAAGCCATGTCATTGTTTCATCCATGAATTAAAATGCACTTAGAAAAACATTGTTTGGGCTTCTAAAATGATTAACCATTGGTAAACCCATGGACTCCTAGGGAAAAACACAATCCTTGTCTTCTGCTCTTTACAGTTTTTAGATACTCAACCTTAAGGGATTCTATGTTCCCTTTTGTATACCAAATATTTCTGTACAGCTCACTATAAGCTAATAAGCAAAAAAAAAATCTAATTCATATAGTGCACATTTTTACAAGTCTCAGTTAAGCTGGTAGAAAAATTAAGTCATTAATTTAATATATGAAATATATAAAACAGAAGTAGCTGGCAAAAAAAATAGAAACATTTACCAAAGTCAAAAGAAAAGAAAACAATAAAACTACTATAATACCAACAGTACAAATTTTTTGCTTCTAAATGATAAGAATATGAATACAATTATAGCCATGGTTTTTCTAACCAGACCATAAAATATTTAATTAAAGCTACATTGTTTACAATTTTTTTCAGCTGCTAAAGGATATTTTTTACTTACCGGAGCAAATATCACCATACACATTTACAGAAAAATTTATAATCCAATTTCACTCCACAAACAAACAGGGTCTGGCACATACTAAAATTAAGGATTTCAAAATCTTTCCGCTGGACAGTAGCTCTTGGACTCACTTTAGGAATGGATGTAGAGCAAAAAAAAAATCAATGCTGAGAGAAAGATATTATACCAATCAGGCAGCTGCCTCAGTTGTATTTGTTGAGGGCAGAACAGTCACATTAGAGAAGAAATGCTGCGATCTTACTGGAGGAATCTGAGTCTGCAAATAAATGGGCAGACTTTTCAGAAACCACAAAGCTCACGACAGCTTATAAAGTTGATCAAACACAGGAAGGTACTCAATTCACCTAGTGCAGTCTACAATAGCAATTGGCTCTGAGAACTTTTCTTGCATCAAAACAGAAATAAATTTGGCATGCTACTGCATATAAATTAGCCTTCATTCAACAATACAATATGCAATGTTTCATTTTATTTTGAAGCTGCAGTGTAGCTGGCAAATGATTTATTTTGTATGAAATATTCACATTCATTTCTGAATGCCTGCTGCACAATGTTATACTGTAGGGTTGTCAAAGGAGCTACTGCTGTTCAAAGAATGCTATACAGTAGAAGCAAAGAACAAACAGAATGCATCAAAATAGACTGGTGACTCTGCACTACTTAGTGATTACAGCTTCTTCCAGACGTGTAGGTCTATACCAATTCTTTATCCATGTAGGTTATAGCATAGCTTTAGTGCCAGAATTTCAGGCTTTTTAATTAATGATGATGGAGTGTACATTTGCTTTTAACAATAGTACACATATTTATTTCTTGTCAGTGCTAAGTGAATGTTCGATTGCTATAATTATTTAATTTCAAATGTTGAATCTCAGGACAGTTTTAAAACATCTGGACATTGAAATTGTTGCTGGCACTATTCATCAATGTCACCCAGTGCAGAATAAACAACAACCACAGAACTAGGAGGAAAAAAATCACTAATTTAATAAAGCCAACTCTACAAGTGCAATAAGCCACCCAATTCCAAATTGGTCTGAACTAACCACCTTCAGTGTCCAGCCCAACTTACCCTCCACGTATCTCATCCTCGTTTATTATCCTAGCCTTTATAATATCCAAGATGCCCATTGCAGTGTCACTTCATGTACTCTAAATAACCAGCCTAAATCTTTCTTGTATTTATACGTCTACTACATGATGCACACCTCTTCAAAAGTTCACTACATGAGTGAAAATAGGTTTTAACTTCACTGAATCAGTCTGTGCATCACGGCCACTGGTATGTCTTCAGATTGTCCAATTACTGTAGTCATTGAATTATTTCTTCACCATCAACATATTAATGGATTATCTTCTTTCATCAATAATAGTTCAACTCAACACATTAACTACTATTCCAGTTGGAAAGAATTGCATAATGTTGTTATTTTCCTGACAAAAAAATGTTTATAACACATGTGTGAGGATACAGATTACTGAAAAAATTTTAATCACTAGCCTAGTATTTGCATAATTTATTCAACTGTGGGAACTGGGGACACTTTTATGCCTCTCTCAGTCTCCACAGTTACCACAAAAACACAAATAAAGCTACTTATATTTAAATTACTTTGAAATGAAACTAATTTCAATTTCAAACCCTGTGACTTTTGAGTGTAAACATTTTATATAATACGTATGTATGTATGTTTACATTTTATTATTGGTGGATTTCTAGTTAAAATTCTTTCATTTGAATCATTTATTTAGCAATTCCAACAGGAATTCACTTCCTGCTTAAGTTTCATATCCTGGAGCTGTCCCCAACCTGTTAATTGTATAACGGAAGCGATACTATTACTGGCACTCTCTTCCGAACTCTGCCATTAACATTTACTTAAATTGTAAGGTTGCAGACTTGAGTCAAGAGGTTGTTGAAGAATAAGCCAATCTAACTTCAAGGTATTTAAAACCCTGTCACTTTATTGTAGGGCTGCCAATTCATCTACAGCCTCAAAATTCCTAGCAACACTTTTCCCTCAGTGGACAACATTACTCTTAGTTTGCAGTAGAATTTATCCAGTATTTAGCTAAAGTTGCAATTATGTGATCATAAAAATAAAAGCTAAATGCGTTACTTAATTTAGCCACGTGTAATTATAGAATATATGGTATGAGCCAACAGGAACAATTTAGAACTAAAGTAAATAGCTAACCAGTATTTTCTGAAAAGTCAATTTCAGGCCATCTGTCTCGTCTCAGCAGCCCTCAGGTTAGTTCCTGGATGGGGGCTGGAGCAACAATGGTGGTGGTGGTGGTTGGGGCAGGGGTGGGGGGTGGTGATTGCTAAGACATTGGCGTCTGGGGGAGCATTACTGTTCCTCCCGGCTCCACAGAAAGGTTTTTTAAAAAAAACTATTTAAAAACACTTACCTTTAGTTGGCGGCTGCAGGCACCACTGAAGAATCCTGAGCGGGTTAGGCCCAACGCCTGCCCTGCTCATTGGTAACTAATTTTCTAGAGGGGATATTCAACAGGCGATAGGCCATATTCAAGGGGCCGAATGCCTATTTTAGGCAGCCACAAAGGACGCCTAAGAATTGGGTTCACGATTTTAGCAGTGGGACCTTTGCGGATTGAGCACAGGCCGTCCCACGACTAAATTGGTATGTTTTGCACCCATTTTACATCTGAAAATCGGGCGCAACGCATACTAATTTAGACAGTTAAACAACTAACGGGAGGAGGAGGCTCTGTAAACATCCCCATCCTCAATGATGGCAGAGTCCAGCACCTGAGTGCAAAAGACAAGGCTGAAGCGTTTGCAACCTTCTTCAGCCAGAAGTGCCGAGTGGATGATCCATCTCAGCCTCCTCCCAATATCCCCACCATCACAGAAGCCAGTCTTCAGCCAATTCAATTCACTCCACCTGATATCAAGAAATAACTGAATGCACTGGATACAACAAAGGCTATGGGCCTCGACAATATCCCGGCTGTAGTGCTGAAGATTTGTGCTCCAGAACTAGCTGCGCCTCTAGCCAAACTGTTCCAGTACAGCTACAACACTGGCATCTACCCGACAATGTGGAAAATTGCCCAGGTATGTCCTGTCCACAAAAAGCAGGACAAATCCAATCCAGCCAATTACCGCCCCATCAGTCTACTCTCACTCATCAGCAAAGTGATGGAAGGTGTCGTCGACAGTGCTATCAAGTGGCACTTACTCACCAATAACCTGCTCACCGACACTCAGTTTGGGTTCTGCCAGGACCAATCGGTGCCAGATCTCTTTACAGCCTTGGTCCAAACATGGACAAAAGTGCTGAATTCCAGAGGTGAGGTGACAGTGACTGCCCTTGACATCTAGGCAGCATTTGACCGAGTGTGGCACCAAGGAGCCCCAGTAAAATTGAAGTCAATGGGAATCAGGGGGAAAACTCTCCAATGGCTGGAGTCATACCTAGCACAAAGGAAGATGGTAGTGGTTGTTGGAGGCCAATCATCTCAGCCCCATTGCTGCAGGAGTTCCTCAGGGCAGTGTCCTAGGCCCAACCATCTTCAGCTGCTTCATCCATGACCTTCCCTCCATCATAAGGTCAGAAATGGAGATGTTCGCTGATGATTTCACAGTGTTCAGTTCCATTCGCAACCCTTCAGATAATGAAGCAGTCCGTGCCCGCATGCAGCAAGACCTGGACAACATCCAGGCTTGGGCTGATAAGTGGCAAGTAACATTCGCACCAGACAAGTGCCAGCCAAGATCATCTCCAACAAGAGAGAATCTAACCACCTCCCCTTGACATTCAACAGCATTACCATCGCCGAATCCCCCCCTTCAACATCCTGGGGGTCACCATTGACCATAACCTTAACTGGTCCAGCCACATAAATACTGTGGCTACAAGAGCAGGTCAGAGGCTGGGTATTCTGCAGTGAGTGACTTACCTCCTGACTCCCCAAAGCCTTTCCATCATCTACAAGACACAAGTCAGGAGTGTGATGGAATACTCTCCACTTGCCTGGATGAGTGCAGCTCCAACAACACTCAAGGAGCTCGACAACATCCAGGACAAAGCAGCCCGCTTGATTGGCACCCCATCCACCACCCTAAACATTCACTCCCTTCACCACTGGCGCACAGTGGCTGCAGCGTGTACCATCCACAGGATGCACTGCAGCAACTCACCAAGGCTTCTTCGACAGCACCTCCCAAACCCACGACCTCTACCACCTAGAAGGACAAGAGCAGCAGGCACATGGGAACAACACCACCTGCACGTTCCCCTCCAAGTCACACACCATCCCGACTTGGAAATATATCGCTGTTCCTTCATTGTTGCTGGGTCAAAATCCTGGAACATAACCACAAAAGCACTGTGGGAGAACCTTCACCACATGGACTGCAGCAGTTCATGAAGGCGGCTCACCACCACCTTCTCAAGGGCAATTAGGGATGGGCAATAAATGCCAGCCTTGCCAGCGAGGCCCACATCCCATGAATGAATTTTAAAAAATTTCTAAAGTCTAAAATGTAAGTGTCCTTTATTTATTTGCTGGCACTAATGGCTCTAATAATGGGCCATAATTTGCTGTCAAAATGACAGTGAGGCTAAAGGCGTTCACAGTTATTTATGCATAAATGCTACAGCAACTTCAGGATAGGGCAGATGCGTGGTTCAATGTGGAAATCGAAAAGTTGCTGTCTGAGATGCGCCGCTTCGCCGTTAGCTTCACGAAAACAGCATCTCACTGTCTGCCTCACTATTGAAATGCATTGAATGGCATGAAGTTGCTGTGCTTGTTTGATAGATGCAAACTATACTCACCACAGAAAGTTATGTCTTGTCCATTTCAGTCTAAGTACCCTTTTAATGACGTGATCAGTATTAATTTCTGCCAGTCAACCTCTCTGGCACTGAAACTTAACTATTACAAATGTGAAGTCTCATTCCTTCAGGTTTTAATTGTTGTTGGAGCTTTTAAAAATGTAAAATTTTAATTTTTTTTTTCTTTTCCTTTCTGTCCCTTTTCTCTTTCCCTTAATCCAATCTTTCTTTCCCTCTCTTTATTTCTCTTTCTGTACTTAATTTGACATTGAATTCACCCACTCTAACTTACACATCCTCCTCAGTCCTTGCGCTATTAATTTCACAATCCTTCAATCTGATTGGTTAGGGAGATACCCAGTTGCTTGCCCTGTTCACTCAGGTCCCAGATGCCCTGTTTCCCTCACTGCGCTGTTATCAGCTCGCATTTTCAGCAACTTGCCACTCAAAAATGTTAAAAACCTAAACGTGCAAGACCAAGTCTAACTAATGGCAGACACCGTTAGATGCTCTGCTACAGCAAATTATGGCCCAATATATCTCATAATGGGGGGAATTTTAAACCCCCAAGACGGGCGAGAGAGGGTCTGGGAGGTGGGGGGTTAAATTGTTAAAAATCTGAGGAACGGAGCCTCATTTAAATATTAGAATCACTGACCCGCCTTTCCAGTGCGGGTTACTCGGGTGTCCCCAAACTTGCCGCGAGCTTCCGGTTTATGGTGGGTTTGAATTTAACAGCTGCGGACCGGGTTGCCCAGGACTCAGGAAACCCAGAAGCTGAAGGGATGTAGGAGCTGCCAGATCCAAAGGTAAGTGCTTTTCCAGCACTGTTTGTGGGCCAGGAGGAGCAAGAGTGCTTCCCCCCGGTCCCTCAAGCAAACCTTCTGCCGTGATCTCTCCGTCCCCGCAATATCTCCCTCCCCGCGAGCAGCTGACGCTCCCCACCATCTTCAGACCCCTCCGCCATCTTCCGATTCCCCCACCCCCGCGATCTCTGCCTCCTCGTGATCTCTCCCTCCCAGCGATCTCTCCCTCCGCGCTTCAAGGCACCCCCACCAATCCTCAATCTTTTCCGATTGCCGGAGACCGTCCCCAGCCCTCCCTGGCTGCTGCCTTGGACCGCAGGCTTTCCCGCCCAGCAGCCGGGCGGCCTTCAATCTGGCTGGTTGCCGGGCGCGAAACGGAGTAAAAAAATGCTAATGAGATCCTGCCGTTAAATTTCCCTTAATCCAATCTTTCTTTCCCTCTCTTTATTTCTCTTTCTGTACTTAATTTGACATTGAATTCACCCACTCTAACTTACACATCCTCCTCAGTCCTTGCGCTATTAATTTCACAATCCTTCAATCTGATTGGTTAGGGAGATACCCAGTTGCTTGCCCTGTTCACTCAGGTCCCAGATGCCCTGTTTCCCTCACTGCGCTGTTATCAGCTCGCATTTTCAGCAACTTGCCACTCAAAAATGTTAAAAACCTAAACGTGCAAGACCAAGTCTAACTAATGGCAGACACCGTTAGATGCTCTGCTACAGCAAATTATGGCCCAATATATCTCATAATGGGGGGAATTTTAAACCCCCAAGACGGGCGAGAGAGGGTCTGGGAGGTGGGGGGTTAAATTGTTAAAAATCTGAGGAACGGAGCCTCATTTAAATATTAGAATCACTGACCCGCCTTTCCAGTGCGGGTTACTCGGGTGTCCCCAAACTTGCCGCGAGCTTCCGGTTTATGGTGGGTTTGAATTTAACAGCTGCGGACCGGGTTGCCCAGGACTCAGGAAACCCAGAAGCTGAAGGGATGTAGGAGCTGCCAGATCCAAAGGTAAGTGCTTTTCCAGCACTGTTTGTGGGCCAGGAGGAGCAAGAGTGCTTCCCCCCGGTCCCTCAAGCAAACCTTCTGCCGTGATCTCTCCGTCCCCGCAATATCTCCCTCCCCGCGAGCAGCTGACGCTCCCCACCATCTTCAGACCCCTCCGCCATCTTCCGATTCCCCCACCCCCGCGATCTCTGCCTCCTCGTGATCTCTCCCTCCCAGCGATCTCTCCCTCCGCGCTTCAAGGCACCCCCACCAATCCTCAATCTTTTCCGATTGCCGGAGACCGTCCCCAGCCCTCCCTGGCTGCTGCCTTGGACCGCAGGCTTTCCCGCCCAGCAGCCGGGCGGCCTTCAATCTGGCTGGTTGCCGGGCGCGAAACGGAGTAAAAAAATGCTAATGAGATCCTGCCGTTAAATTTCCCTTAATCCAATCTTTCTTTCCCTCTCTTTATTTCTCTTTCTGTACTTAATTTGACATTGAATTCACCCACTCTAACTTACACATCCTCCTCAGTCCTTGCGCTATTAATTTCACAATCCTTCAATCTGATTGGTTAGGGAGATACCCAGTTGCTTGCCCTGTTCACTCAGGTCCCAGATGCCCTGTTTCCCTCACTGCGCTGTTATCAGCTCGCATTTTCAGCAACTTGCCACTCAAAAATGTTAAAAACCTAAACGTGCAAGACCAAGTCTAACTAATGGCAGACACCGTTAGATGCTCTGCTACAGCAAATTATGGCCCAATATATCTCATAATGGGGGGAATTTTAAACCCCCAAGACGGGCGAGAGAGGGTCTGGGAGGTGGGGGGTTAAATTGTTAAAAATCTGAGGAACGGAGCCTCATTTAAATATTAGAATCACTGACCCGCCTTTCCAGTGCGGGTTACTCGGGTGTCCCCAAACTTGCCGCGAGCTTCCGGTTTATGGTGGGTTTGAATTTAACAGCTGCGGACCGGGTTGCCCAGGACTCAGGAAACCCAGAAGCTGAAGGGATGTAGGAGCTGCCAGATCCAAAGGTAAGTGCTTTTCCAGCACTGTTTGTGGGCCAGGAGGAGCAAGAGTGCTTCCCCCCGGTCCCTCAAGCAAACCTTCTGCCGTGATCTCTCCGTCCCCGCAATATCTCCCTCCCCGCGAGCAGCTGACGCTCCCCACCATCTTCAGACCCCTCCGCCATCTTCCGATTCCCCCACCCCCGCGATCTCTGCCTCCTCGTGATCTCTCCCTCCCAGCGATCTCTCCCTCCGCGCTTCAAGGCACCCCCACCAATCCTCAATCTTTTCCGATTGCCGGAGACCGTCCCCAGCCCTCCCTGGCTGCTGCCTTGGACCGCAGGCTTTCCCGCCCAGCAGCCGGGCGGCCTTCAATCTGGCTGGTTGCCGGGCGCGAAACGGAGTAAAAAAATGCTAATGAGATCCTGCCGTTAAATTTCCCTTAATCCAATCTTTCTTTCCCTCTCTTTATTTCTCTTTCTGTACTTAATTTGACATTGAATTCACCCACTCTAACTTACACATCCTCCTCAGTCCTTGCGCTATTAATTTCACAATCCTTCAATCTGATTGGTTAGGGAGATACCCAGTTGCTTGCCCTGTTCACTCAGGTCCCAGATGCCCTGTTTCCCTCACTGCGCTGTTATCAGCTCGCATTTTCAGCAACTTGCCACTCAAAAATGTTAAAAACCTAAACGTGCAAGACCAAGTCTAACTAATGGCAGACACCGTTAGATGCTCTGCTACAGCAAATTATGGCCCAATATATCTCATAATGGGGGGAATTTTAAACCCCCAAGACGGGCGAGAGAGGGTCTGGGAGGTGGGGGGTTAAATTGTTAAAAATCTGAGGAACGGAGCCTCATTTAAATATTAGAATCACTGACCCGCCTTTCCAGTGCGGGTTACTCGGGTGTCCCCAAACTTGCCGCGAGCTTCCGGTTTATGGTGGGTTTGAATTTAACAGCTGCGGACCGGGTTGCCCAGGACTCAGGAAACCCAGAAGCTGAAGGGATGTAGGAGCTGCCAGATCCAAAGGTAAGTGCTTTTCCAGCACTGTTTGTGGGCCAGGAGGAGCAAGAGTGCTTCCCCCCGGTCCCTCAAGCAAACCTTCTGCCGTGATCTCTCCGTCCCCGCAATATCTCCCTCCCCGCGAGCAGCTGACGCTCCCCACCATCTTCAGACCCCTCCGCCATCTTCCGATTCCCCCACCCCCGCGATCTCTGCCTCCTCGTGATCTCTCCCTCCCAGCGATCTCTCCCTCCGCGCTTCAAGGCACCCCCACCAATCCTCAATCTTTTCCGATTGCCGGAGACCGTCCCCAGCCCTCCCTGGCTGCTGCCTTGTACCGCAGGCTTTCCCGCCCAGCAGCCGGGCGGCCTTCAATCTGGCTGGTTGCCGGGCGCGAAACGGAGTAAAAAAATGCTAATGAGATCCTGCCGTTAAATTCGGCAGGACCTCCGCCTTCCCGGTATTTCCTGGTTTTCCCTGCCGCAGATATGTGCCCCCACTCCCTCCCCACCTCCCTGTAAATATTGGGGATAATACCTCCTGAATATATTCGATAAAGCAATGTAGAAATGTTAGTTATTGCTGCCAACTAAAAGTTGCACAAAATATATTGAATCAGTGGCTTATCATGAGCAATACTTAACAACAGTTAAAGTTTCATGATGCCACAATTTTTATACAATTTCCTCGAGCTTATGTTCATCTTGGCAATGTTCATTGTAAAGTTCAATCTGGTTTGTGAATTAATTCAGTCTGGCTTGAGAATTAATTCTATTTGTATTGACTGACCCCACCTCTTCTACACTGTCCCACATTGACACCAGTGCAAAGCATATTGCTGCTTGTACTTCCCAAAATAGTATTTTACCATTTTATGCATTCTTTGCTGGTTTCACTCAAATGTGCTTTTCTGCCTCCTCTGGTGGAAAAGATAATCGCTTCCTTCACCCTCCGCCCCCTACATCCTACTTTATCCCTCTCTGCATCTGCACCCCTCATCCACTCCTTTTTCACCTCAAGGGTTGATTTCTCGAGCACTCTATCACAGCTTCTCCAGTTCCACTCAACACAGACTCCAATTCACCCAGCACCCTGCAGCTTGTGTCCTAATTTGCAAACATCAGCCAATTCCTTGTGATCTTTACTTGTTCCCTGCCCCCAATGTATTGATTTTAAAATCTTCATCCTCATCTTCAAATCAAGGATGTGTTGATAGGGTGAGATGAAGTAATGTGGGAGGAGGCTCATGTGGAGCATAAACATCGGCATAGACCTGTTGGGTTGAATGACCTGTTTTGCTGTAAATTCTATTGAAATCCCTCCTACCTATGCAATCTTCTCCAGCCTAACACCCCTGCACGCACCTTCCACTCTTTTAACTCTGGTCTACTATATGTTTCCCCCTCCCTTCAGTTCACCATCAGTGATAGAGCCTTCAGCCCACTACTTTGCATTCTGGATCTATTCCCCTAAAACTCTTCACTTTACTACCAATCTTGCCTCCTTCAAAAGCTTCTTCAAAATACACCTCTTCAACTGTGCTTTCAGTCACTCCCCTACCATCTCTCCTATTCCCCGTTCGGTCTCCACCGCACTTCCTGTAAGGTGCCTTGTGGCGCTTTGTTACGTAAAAGATGCTATGTATATGTTAGTTTTTGTTCATTTTGCTCTGTAATTATGCTGGTTTAGGTGCCATTTCAAAAATGCTTTGATTGCTGCTGTGTCTCTTGTGACCAGTAGCACGAAATGTCATGGAACTACACAGAGTGAAAACAAAATTGTGTAGGGAACCGAAAATAAAACGTGATCATGTTCATTCAATGGAAGAATTTGTAAATAGACTTGTACTGTGACTTTTTAAAAGTGAGCATTTCCACCTCATTAAGTACAAATTAATTTTCTGATTCAGAACTGTTACTGTATCCATCTCATTAAACAAAATAAAATGGGGAATACAAGGCAGGAAGTGGCAAGTTGCAGCAAATAAACCATCAGGTAACGGATGACAACATGAGGGTGAAATTGGGCCCATTAGTGCCCATTTTTAGGCACTACACAGCCAACTAAGCCTCGGAAATGGGGTCCAAGATGTGCGCGCACACTTCCAGCGGGAAGTGCATGGGACGCCATCTTGGTAAAGGGGTTTGTGTGTGCGCGCGCACACCTAACGGACAGTGGCAGCATGCAGAGTAGGGAGATTAAGTGGTAAATCAATGTGCAACATTGATTTAAAGGGACCGCTGCTATCTTAGAACTCCACACTCCATCCAACACACTGTCTTAACCTCGCACAGCTGAACATGACTTAAAGGGCATGAAGGACCCCCAACCAATGATATTTAAAGGGATCATGCAGGAGTTACAAGCTAGTTGCTGGTTTATTTCTTCTGGTTGCTAATGCATTTGTACGTATTTTTGGAGGATTCCTAATACTTGGTAAAGTTACAATACTCTTCTGAGAGTGGGCTGGCTGGCTGACAGGCAACAACCAGAATACTGGCAGTGTGGCAAGGGTGGGAGCAGGAATGCTGTCATCCTCAGAAAGTCATGATGTGGAGATGCCGGTGATGGACTGGGGTTGACAATTGTAAACAATTTTACAACACCAAGTTATAGTCCAGCAATTTTATTTTAAATTCACCTGAGGAATTTAAAATAAACATTTACCTGAGGAAGGAGGAAGTCTCCGAAAGCTTGTGAATTTAAAATAAAATTGCTGGACTATAACTTGGTGTTGTAAAATTGTTTACAATCCTCAGAAAGAACAGCAGGTTTGTGTTCCATGGAGCCACTGCCACTTACAGCCTCCTGTTATGCGCCACCTCCTCCTGTAAGAAAGAGGAAAGTGTGTCAGTGGGCGTACTGCAAGATTTTGGGGTGATGTTGCTGCCATGGTTAAATAGCTGCCTGCGTGCGTGAACTGTGAGTTGTGAGTGAGAGACTTGAAACAGTGCTATGTATGTGAGCGTGAGATAAAGCATATGACTTGAACGGTTGAGTACTGATTGAATGAGATTGTTGGTAGGTGGGTGATGGGGTGTAGTGCATTGAGCAGTGGATGACGCTAGTAATGCAGTTGATAGGATATGTCACTTGAAGCTTGAACTCACTCACCTTGACAACATGTGTTAAATCATTGAACTTCTTCCTGCACTGCATTCATGTTCTTGGTGCTTTGCTCCTGGCATTTACTTCCTCCCACTGCCTCTTGAGCTTATGTTTGGAGGGCCTCTTGCCGCCCCCACCGTGGATACAGGATGCCCCTCCTCTCCACCTCTTGCACCAAGGCCTCCAGTGCATCACCAGAGAACCTGGTGCACGCTCTCTCACAGGCGCAGCCATTCTTCAAAGTATTACAACTCTGAATAACTTCACAAACGACTCACACCACTTCTTCCGGCACAGTGCATCTCCCCTTTAAGAGGTGCAGGCTGCCTTTAAGAAGCACAAGCCACTCGTGATATCGGGGCCCCCTGCTAATGCAGCCAATCACCAGCACATGTAGGCTGGCTGCACACAGCAATCATTTAAAACAGCAGGCAGCACGAATGATCCTTGCTGCCTGCATTGCAACGACCGAATGTGGGTTAATTGCGTACTGCACTCACCGCACCCTTTTCCAGGGGTTATGCAATTTAACCCCACATAACTCACAGGAGCTCAAGGCAGAAATGAATTATGTTCATGTCAGTACGATGACGTCCTGAGGTAGTGAAAGGTGCTATATAAATGCAAGTTCTTTCTTCCTTTCATGTCAAGTGTGATCTATTTTCCTCACTGCTGTTTATCACATTTCATGGATCATTGGTTTTATAATTTTTAATATCTCTGATTTAGTGTATACATCATTTTAGATTTCTCCATGGCATACACCACTGCCTAGCAAAGAGACTACCAGGTGACCCAATTCAAATTAAACAGCTCCATTAAAGAAAAAGCAGCAGCAATGTGAAAGAGGCCAAAAGAATGATGTCAAGGCAACTAGAGGGAAAGAGATTGCTGAGTATGAGAACTAAACTGTGAAGGGAGACACAAAGTGTCACATCACAAGTATTTAACAACAGATGAGAGACAGAGCAGATCATTCAAGATAAAACAGTAGAGATTAGAAACAATGCGAGTCCCCTTCCATGGAGGCCGCATAGAAATGTTTGAAGGTAGTTCCAACAGTAGCATTTGAGATTCATACTCCTGCTGTTAAAGCTGCACATGTAAAATGCATCATTTGATTATTGTATTAGGCTTAAAGCACTGACATACAACGGTTGTAGCACGAAAACCCCAGTAGAACAGCCAAGTCACACTCACTGCCTCCAATCAGACCACATAAGTAGATGGCTCAATGCTGAAGTATTGTTGTGCCAACTGCAATATAATTGAAGTCAGCATGACAGAAACTAGTCTAGCTACTTAATCATGTAACAACAGCCCTTACAAAACTGGTAGAATCAGACTCATAAGTAGTTCATTTTATGCATCTAGGTGAAATGGGCTGTACACACTTGTACACAAGGATATGTATGCATGTTATCATGTATTCTGCATATGTGCCTGTAGAACCGATGGTTGTCCAAGTTGGAGAAGTATCCAGAGTGCCGTTGATTACCATTGTTCAATGCACAAGTACATTAGACAGATTATACTTCTAACTGTGATTCATTAATGAGCATATTAAAATTCATTGATCCAACTGGTTATTCAGCCTCTATTCACTCTCACTTACATCCTGAATTTAAGAAAGTATTTTAATGTTAGCAACTAGCATGCACCTTATCTAAAATTCACCTTCAGTACTTTATTACGGCCCTTTCTCCTATCCCAGTGTAGAAAATAGCTATAATTGTATTGCAATTACAGTCCCTGAGGGAATTCTGTGGATCAGCATTGAGGAAAGACCTGGATTCCTATCACAAAATGCACGCACTGGGAAATATCAGTACAGACTAGTCACTTCCATGTACCTAGATAAGGAAAAGTATTCTCCCTTTGGTGTTATTCTTCTTTAAAGCATCTACTTGCTACAAACACAGTTGAAAAAAACTGTTCAGTTTTGTGCTCAAGATTAAGAAGAGTGGGTTTAAGGTACATTAAAATGCTATTACATATTCAAAGAGTTAAGATGACACAGGAATAGTGAGCACCAGAAATTCATGTAAACCTGAAAAGGGTGGTAGAACCTTATACTAGGTATGCTAATCTCCTGTAACATTTAGGGGACAGAAACCCAATATGACTATAGTTCAATTAGCATTTCACAATGTCACTATAATTCAAATTATGTGGTACACCACTCAGTTCAAACCACATGAGGAACACAGAAGCGTACTATCCATTGCTGTCTGTCAGAAAATCTGCCACGGGAAAAAAACAATTGTAACACTAACTACCATAATTACCATAACAAACAGACAACCACATCTCTCCGCCGCTGCAAGGTGCCATCGTGGCTTTTGGGTATTAGGTGCACAGCTATTGGCTGCATGTCCAATGTTAATATATGTTCCCTTTCTCTTTGGCACCACAGAAGCAGGGGCATGATCTGCCTTCCGGGGGCCCCGTGCAAAGGTTTGGTTTCGGGATTGGGTCCGCTCAGGGTCCCTGACTGTACAATTGCATGGTCCTAACACCGCCCCTGACTTTGCGGATGATGGGGAAGATCCACACAGACCAGGCGTGCAGGAATGGAGTACATTAGGCTGAGGGTCAGCTTGGCTGGACTGACCACCGGTTACGGGGAGTGGATGGCCTGGGGCTGCTGGCTGGCTCGGGGTCCTGTGTAAATACAAGGACTGCACAGCCTTAATGTTGCCCCTGCATGGAGGAGAACAGCTACTGCAGCCCTCAAAAGGCTAACATGTTGCAGTGGATCCAGGACATTGATTTGCTGATGAAATTCTGCCAAAAGAAAGGAGTAGTTACTCCATCAAAAGCAGAAATTGGGTACAAAACCTTCTTGTTCTGTGATGTTGCTTTAAGTTATTCATAAAGCCATTTTACTATAATTCAATCTGATTATAAAAGAACAGCAACCTCCTGGATCCAATGACGCTGTTGATATTATTGGATATTTGATTTGACTGTACGGAGCTAATATCTCCCTGAAGATTGCAGTGCTTATGTAAGTACAAATATATATACCAATATGCCTTTTACTTATACTGTTCTTGTCCTTGAATAAAGGCCGTGAGGCTGTTGGTGCCAAAGTGTAATAGCTTTATTAAGACATTATAACACGTAGCAGAGATGTTTAAAATATAAAACTACAATTAAGTATGCTGGTTAGATTGACACAACCAGGCTTATTGTTCAAGAAACCACAGACCCCAGAGCGCACTACCGGAAGGTCTGATCTATGGACAGTCCAGCCGTATCCCGAGAACGTTCTGCTTGTTACCGAAAAGAATCTTACTTACATATGTTTTTAAAGACCAACAACTCTGTACGTCTGAGCTTCCCATCAATCATCTCCTCTGTTTCAAAAAGGAGGCTATCAGTCTTACTCCCGTCATTCGGCATAGCAACACTCCTTTCTGGTTCCCACAGCCCTATCTTAACTCCCTTTTGCATTCCTCCAATGATACCACCACCTCCCTAATGAGTAGTGGCCTCTAGGAGGCATCTCCAAGGCAATCACAATAAGGGTATGGGTGACTCCCCTTCACTAGTCCACAGACAAAGCTATTAAAATGGCACAAGTGTTCATTAGCCAAAAGGGGGGAATTCTCTCTCACAAGGTCGTAAGAAGTTTGTTTTGATACAGACAACAAGCCCCTTTGTTCACAGCTGACTAATATGTATTTTACTTTAACATAAGATTTATAATAACGTAGCTTAGGTTTATTATAATATAGAAAGCTTGTTTAATGCTTTTCTTACAGCTTAGAAGATGGGGAAAATATTCCTCTATGAATTACATTTATCCCATGGCAAATATAGTGGTCTTGAAAATCCATGGGCTGCAATCCCAGCAGTTAGGCCGAGACTGCACCCAATGGTGCCCACCAGCACTGACCCCACTGGAATTTGTGGGGTCGGTAGCAGTGCACCAAATTTTCATGGGGTGGGTGCCCACACCACTATGGGCGTATCTTCAGCATCCACCTTCCCCGTGTGGCAGGAAAATGCAGCACTTGCCCTACATCATGAGGGACTGCCAAGGACCCCTCCCAAGACCCATGCACTTCCCCCT
This sequence comes from Heptranchias perlo, assembly GCF_035084215.1. Lineage (NCBI taxonomy): Eukaryota > Metazoa > Chordata > Chondrichthyes > Hexanchiformes > Hexanchidae > Heptranchias > Heptranchias perlo. Next base: position 30,940,429 of record NC_090341.1, on the reverse strand, counting down.
TAACCCCTATGTAAGGGGGCCATTTCAAATTCTTTAAAATCTTTAAAGCTTTCTTCAGGGATGCAGGCTGCTTCCCTCAGTGTGACCACTTAAGCCCATCTGGAGGTCATTATGCCTCAATACTTGGCATAGTGGCTTCCAGTAAAATGCTAGGTCCTTTCTGAAACGAGAAAGTAGAAACTCCAAGCATGGGGATTCCCCACACCCAGTTCTGTCCCCTTGGCATTGTAAGGGGTTGGCAGAGGTTCTACTACTTAGAAGGTCGACCGAGAACTCCTCGAGTCAGAGGAAATCGGTTGTAACAGGGTTCCTAACTTTTTCTATGGTTCTGCAGGAATCCCACCAGAGTTACATTAGGAATCCAGCAGAATCCTCAAAGTAAATTCAGGGCCAGTGGGTGTATGACTTTGCTCTTGGGAGACATGGACCACAGAGATTTTTCCCCTTATATTGAAAAATTATTTAAATATAGTGTGTGACTCTTAAGAAGCAGTTTAGGACTATAACAGAGATTTTAATTAAAGGGCAGATTCCACAGTTCAGAATTTCAAAGTTACACCCGATTAGCTCTGACTCCAGGAGTTCCCTTGTAAATAGTGGAACCTCTGCCAACCCCTTACAATGCCAAGGGAACAGAACAGGGTGTGTGGAATCCCCATGCTTGGAGTTTCTACTTCCTCGTATGTGAAGATTGAATACATCAGGGCAAATTTGAAATTAATGGATGGAAAATCGTGGCCTTGGATTGCGTTAGTTCGTGATGTGCTCTCCCAGTGTGCACTCCCATTGCAGGAACAGAACATTTATTTTGCTTAAGCTGTAATAGGAAAGTGATACAGATCTTACATTTCAAGTTTTGATTTTCACTGAGTGGTTTAACGTTTTTAAATTCTTGTATTTGTTATAAAGAAGTATTCCTTTTCACTGTACAACTTGAAATGAATCACATTTTCATGGCACAATAAACTGTATGCCGGTCACTTTTTTCTAAAGCTGGCAATTGACTGGATTGCCTCTCAAATATCTAAACATTCAGAGGCCATATTTTTTTCTCTTTTCCATAAAAGAGCAAATGACCCTATTTTTTGTAGATTATAATGGTTGCCTATCAATAATACAGCTGAGCTTAATTTTCCTGCAGGCATTTTTGTGATTCTGTTAGCAGGAATGGCAGAAAACACCAACCAATTACAAATCTAATAATGTTACTTTTACACCTCAAGTAGCTAAAAAGCCACTTAACTGGTACAATAGATGAAATGTTTGATATTGGAGCTGGGGAGTGCTATAAAACTTGCATGTAAAAGTTCCATGAAAATAGAGAAAATTCTAATTTACCCACAAGGTTCAATGTTCATGGAATAGGAAGTTCTAAGTCTTCATTATTCTCTAAATTATAAAACTGCTGTCCTCTCTTTTCCAGAATACATTTTTGCTTGCTTGTAGAACACAAAGTAAACTATGAATTAATTTGGTGGATTCATTTTGTTTACAAACAGAAACTAAATTATAAAAATGCAGCTAAGAATAAAAACAACAATTCGAGGTGTAGCTGTAACAGTTTAAAAACTTTAAGCTGCACTACAATGCAGCGATACTTGCAATTCTTTTGTTCATTAAGCTGGTTAGTTCTGATCTGGATTTTAAGATGCCTTCTCCCCACTTCCCTGCGTGAAATTCTGCACAATTTTTCAATTGTTATTAGAAATAACAAACCCTTCATAAGCACATTTTTTTCCACTAATTTCTTCACAACCATTTTAGTAATATGTGAGGAAGGGTGGGATGTCCTTAATAGGCACACTTTTACCCATTAATTTCCTTATAAAAATGTTCGTTCTCATCTCCGAGTGAGGAGTTATGGGGCTCGATGTTACCAGGGCTGTGGGCTCGCGGCGGGGGGGCTATTGGGCGCGTGGGATCGCAGCCTAATTGGATCCACTTACCTGGTCTTCCGGGTTCCCCACTGCTGATCTGCGCGTCAGGCGGACTGCGCATGCGCAGTAAGCTCTGTCAGCTGGAGGAGCTCTATTTAAAGGGGCAGTTCTCCACTGACAGATGCTGCAACAAATAGCAAAAATTACAGCATGGAGCAGCCCAGGGGGAAGGCTGGTTCCAGTTTAATGATGCCTCACTCCAGGTATCATTAGATGGGGTGAGGAGGAGGGGGAGGACAGAGATCTTCCCCCCGGCGGGCGGGAGGAAGCGGCCTGCCTCTGCCACCAGGAAGGCCTGGCCCGAGGTGGCAGAGGAGGTCACCTGCACCACCAACATATCGCCCACCTGCATACAGTGCAGGAGGCGCTGCAATGAACTAAGTAGGTCAGCCAAAGTGAGTACACTTACTCATTCCCCTACACTCCGTCTGCCACATCACCGCCCCCACCCCACATCTCCTTCTGCACTGCCAACACTACTCTGTCACATCACCCCTCGTACCCACTCAAACCTCATCCTCATCGTACCTGCACTTACTCACCTCGCCAGTACTCATCCCGCCACTACCACGCAACCCAATCCTCATACAATCTCATGGCTCTATCCCATACTCACCCTCTCATGCATCTCTTTCACGGTCAGCCTCACTCAACCTGCCACTTCCTGTGCTGCAGCCACAGGGCATGCATCACATTTGTGCAGAAGGCAGCGTAAGGCAAACGTGTCGTGAGCATGAAGGGGATGCACAAGGGTGTTTGAGGGTTTGTCATGGTTTTTACTTGTATTCAATTTCTGACCAACTGACATGACATATTATATTGGCACCACTACTGCCACGTCTTTGCGAATCTTGTCTGGTTTGTGCAATAATGCACTTTCCTGAGGATCACAATGAAGACCCACAACTGATGACACCCATTGTGTCACTGCAGAGTGGGTGTAGGTGTATTTGCAGGGCTCTTTTGTGCAGACGACTGAGAGATGTCAGCGATGTCCCCGGTGGCACCCTGGAAGGATGCGGAGGAGAAGTTGTTGAGGGCAGTGGTGACTTTGACAGTGACAGGTAAGAAGATGGTGCTTGGGCCAGCCGGGAGCAGCTCGGTATGAAAGAGGCTGCAGATGTCCACGACTACATGTCGAGTGACTCTGAGCTTCCGTGTGCACTGCTGATCAGAGAGGTCCAGGAAGCTGAGCCTCGGTCTGTGGACCTGTGTCGAGGGTAGTGCCCTCTGCGACGCATCTCTCTCTGCGGTTGCCCTCTCTCCTGCTGTGCAGGTGGATGTGTCACAGCACTCTGTTGTGGAGCTCCACGTGTCAGAGGTGGACGGTGTGGCCGGCGAGGCTGGTGATGCTGTTCCGAGGAGGTCATGACTGCAGCTACGGCGGCCCCCATCCGGAAGATGTCCATCTGAGGGGGTCCGCAAGGTAGGTACATGTCTCTGGACCCCGGGGTAAGTGTGCAAGTTGGTGAATTTTCTTGTCAGGAGGAGGGTGGTGGAGGCCAAACTTTGTCCCAAGTGACAGAGTGGCCTCCTGCAATGAGTGAGGGTCTCCCCCACCCCCCACCTGTCAAATGGACCTTTGCAGCTGCCACAGGCTGACAGCTGCAACACGTCCATTTCAACTGGGAGTGTTTCCCCCAGTGTGGGAAACAGTCCCAGTTGTCTCTAAAATCCCACCCTTCCTCACATATTCCCTTAATCAGGTCTGTTAATGACCTGAAATACCTAAGTAAATACTGTCAAGTAGCACCCCGCTGGCTTTAATTGCCTGCAGGAGTCCCACATGCAGGGGCTGCGTGTGCACATCGGCGCGTCTGTGGGGAACCCGGAAGTGGGCGGGTTGGAGCCGGGCTCCCGACCCGCTCCGGGATTCCCCGATTCTCGGAGCCCCCCCGCCAGGAACGCACCTGATAGCGGGTGCTAAAATAGAGCCCATGGGTTCAAGCCCCTCTCCAGGTACTTGCGCAGATAATCCAGGCTCATACTCCACTGCAGTACTGAGGGAATGCTGCACTGTCGTAGGTGCTGTCTTTCAGATGAGACATTAAACTGAGGCCCCATCTGTCCTCTCAGGTGGATTCAAATGTTCCCATGGCACTATTTGAAGGAGAGTAGTGGAGTTCTCCTGATATCCTGGCCAATAATTATCGCTCAACTGTCATCACTAAAAAAGATTATCTGGTCATTTATCTCATTGCAGTTTGTGGGACCTTGCTGCGGTCAATTTGGCTACCATGCTTCCTTACATTACCACAGTGACTACTCTTCAAAAAAACTTCACTGGCTGTTAAGTGCTTTGGGACGTCCTTAGGTGGTGTTATATAAATGCAAGTTTGTTCATTTATTCGTAGTTGTAAGACTCATTGTAATGGTAATAAAGGACAAAAAGACTTGCTCACCTGTTTACTCACATTTACTTTTAAATTCAGATTGACACCCAGAGGAAAATGGAGCACTAAAGTTTTGGGACATTCAACAGTAGCAATTAAACAAAGTCTGTGAAAATGTGATTTTATTGGCAGCCTTTAAGAAAATTGGGCATCTGCCAGCAAATCACACTGCTTCTGCAGACAAAGTTATGTATTTGGATTCTTTTTTCTCACTAAGTTGATTTTGTTTTGTGAAACCTTTTAGCTTTATGATAAAATTATGCTAACAGCGTTATGAAAAACTTCATAAATAGGTTATCTTGAGGCTGGTTTTCAGAGGTTTTGCATCTAAAGAATGTTTGTTTCAAAGTACAAAATGCAGTTACTGAGACACTGGATTCCAGTTCTCAAAAAATCCCCTTATCTCCACTATAGTGTCTTAGCATCAATATTAAACCTTGGAGCAGAACCTCATTAACTATTTTCACAAGTTGGTGGTGTAGTGAAGAGTTATAATACTTCAATTTCTACCAACAGCAAAAGCTTATTTAACAATGGTACAAAAAATTAAAATGAATCTAAAAGCTATGTGGATGCAAGAATGTTTACCTTTAGTAATCCTCAGTAGTTCAGCTGTGCATTCTTGCCCCTTTCATGATAAGATCATAATTAACTCTGATGCTATGGATGTAGCAAAAGATGTAAGACTACAATATTTGTGTCATTTTGCAATAATTTAAATATTCAGAAAAACATTGACACTGAGCCAACAAGTTAATATTAGGAGGACTAAAAGTTTGGTCAAAGAGGTTTTAGGCAAAGTCTTAAGAGAGAGGAGTGAAAAGGAGGAGAGGCTTAGGGAGAGAATTCCAGAGCTTAGACCCTAGATGGCCGGCACATCTACAAATGGTGGGGCGAAGTAAGTGGGAGATGTAGAAGAGGCCAGAGTTGGTGGAATGCAGAGTTCTTGGACGGTTGGAGGGCTGGAGGAGATTATAGAGTTAATGAGGGGCGGGTCCACGAAGGGACTGGAACACGAGGATGAGAATTTTAAATTGGAAGCGTTTGGAGACAGGGAGTCAGTGTAGGCCAGCGAGGACAAGGGTGATGGTAAATGGGACTTGGTGAGGGTTAGGAAATGGGCAGCTGAGTTTTGGATGAGCTGAAGTTTATAAGTGTGGAGAATGGGAAGTCGGCCAGGAGAACATAGGAATAGTTGAATCTGGAACAGATAATGGCACTGATGAGGGTTTCAGCAACAGAATGACTGAGGCGGGACAGAGGCAAGGAATGTTATGGATGATGTTCGCAAGGGGAAGAGTAAGGGGACAGGAATAAATAACAATAACTTGCATTTATATAGTGCCGTTAACTTGGTAAAACGTCCCAAGGCACTTCACAGGGCACTTCTTAGACTCTTGGGTGACTTCAGAGATAACGGTGCACAGACAGGAAGAGAAGCCATCGTTGGAGATGCTCTGGCTACAACTGGATACATAAGAGGGGAACCAAGCAAGGGCAGTCCCTTTCAGCTGGACAAGGGAGAAGAGGTATTGGAGGAGGATGGTGTGGTTGAACATGTCATGGGCAGTAGAGAGGTCAAGAAGGATGAGGAGGGATCATTTTTTTTTATTCATTCATGGAATGTGGGCATCGCTGGCGAGGCCAGCATTTATTGCCCATCCCCAATTGCCCTTGGGAAGGTGGTGATGAGCCGCCTTCTTGAACTGCTGCAGTCCGTGTGGTGAAGGTTCTCCCATAGTGCTGTTAGGTAGGGAGTTTCAAGATTTTGATCCAGCGATGATGAAGGCGAGGCGATATATTTCCAAGTTGGAATGGTGTGTGACTTGGAGGGGAACGTGCAGGTGGTGTTGTTCCCATGTGCCTGCTGCTCTTGTCCTTCTAGGTTGTAGAGGTCGCAGGTTTGGGAGGTGCTGTCGAAGAAGCCTTGACAAGTTGCTGCAGTGCCTCCTGTAGATGATAAACGCTGTAGCCACGGTGCGCCGGTGGTGAAGGGAGTGAATGTTTAGGGTGGTGGATGGGGTGCCAATCAAGCGGGTTGCTTTGTCCTGGATGGCGTCAAGCTTCTTGAGTGTTGTTGGAGCTGCACTCATCCGGGCATGTGGAGAGTATTCCATCACACTCCTGACTTGTGCCTTGTAGATGGTGGAAAGGCTTTGGGGAGTCAGGAGGTGAGTCACTCGCCGCAAATTACCCAGCCTCTGACCTGCTCTTGTAGTATTTATGTGGCTGGTTCAGTTAAGTTTCTGGTCCCCCAGGATGTTGATGGTGGGGGATTCGGTGATGGTAATGCCGTTGAATGTCAAAGGGAGGTGGTTAGATTCTCTCTTGTTGGAGATGGTCATTGCCTGGCACTTGTTTGGCGTGAATGTTACTTGCCATTTATCAGCCCAAGACTAGATGTTGCATAGGGGCATGGACTGCTTCATTATCTGAGTGCACCATGATTAGAGTTACAAAGGATATCATTTATGACTTTGATTGGGGCTGTTTCAGTCCTGTAGCAGAGGCGGAAACCTGATTAGAGAGATTCAAGGATAGAGTTGGAGAAAACATGGCACAGATTTGGAAGGTGACAACACGTTCAAGATCATTGGAGAGGAAAGGGATATTGCAGATGGAGCAGTAGTTTACAGGACAGAGTGGTTGATGGTAGGTTTTTTTGAGGAGGGGGCTGATGGCAGCAGCTTTGAAAGGGAGGGAGACAGTAGCTGAGAAAATGGGACCATCTATAATGGAAACTATCATGGGGGTCAGGAAGGGAAGTTGGGTGATCAGCAGTTTAGTGAGAATGGGGTCAAGATTCTATTAGGTGGGTCTCATGGATAAGATAAGCTTAGAGAGAGCATGAGGGGGATATAGGAGAGAAATTAGAAAACACCAGTTTAGAGCTAGGGCAGGAGGGAACCAAGGGGGAGGTTAGGCTTAGTGGATAAGGTGAAGGGGGAATACGACAAGCAATGGAATGGATGGTCTCAATCTTAGTAATAAAGAAACCCATGAACTCCTCACACTTATTGGATGTAAGGCCAGAGGGGGCAGGAGAAAGGGGTTTAAGGAAACGGTTGGTCGTGGAAAAAAACCTGGGGTTATCTTTGCATTCCAAAATGATTCTGGAGCAGTGAGTAGTCTTGGCAGAGTAGAGCAAGGCCTAATAGCTCTTGATGTGATCCAGCCAGATTTAGTGATAGATGGCTAAACTAGTTGTGTATCAGATATGATCAAGTCTGCATCCTTTGGACTTGAGGGGTGAAGATGGGGGCCATACAAGGGAACAACCAGGGTGGGAGAGAGTAAGGGTTTTACTAGGGATCAATGCATCAAATGCGGAGATGAGGGAGCGATTGAGCAGATCGACAGCTCCAGAAATATTATGACTAATGGAGGGCCAAAAGGTACATACTTGGGAGTTTGGAAGTGCAATTGGACTTGGGGCAGAGTTTTTTCCCAGGGGCAGACACGGAAAGAAGTTGTGTTGGAAGGGAATGGGGGATGTGAGAGGTGAGGGATACAAGGAAGTGATCAGAGATGATGGTGTCTGTGATTAAGATGATGGGAGTAGAGAGGCCATGTGAGCTGGCAAGGTCAAGACAGTGGTTATGAATATGGGTAGGAGAGTTTATATAAAGGGAAAGGTTAAAGGAGGACAGGAAGGCAGTGAAGTCAGAGGGGAAAGGGCAAAGGGAATTGAGATGGAGATTGAAATCACTGAGGATAAGGAGTCACTCAGTACAAAAGCTGAGAAAAGAAAGGAGTGAGGATATCTCGTGAAAAACTTGGGTGGGGCTGGGGGGGATGGAGAATGAGGATTTTAAAGGCAATTTGAGTGCAGTGGAACAAGGTGAGATGCTCAAAGGAGCAGTAATTTGGGAGCATTATCATATTATGGTCTGGTAAGAAAATGCAAACCACTAGCAACGTTTTCCACAACCAGATGGATACAGACTGAATCTTACAGCTGTCTGTCACTCAAATCCCCATATCTAATTCAAGACTGATTTGCCACTTTTCAGCTCCATAATTGTCTGAAGCACTGTACAACTCAGGAGCATTCTATCTTGGGGCAAAAAAAAGAGATGGCCTGACTCAGCCTTCAGGCACACCTTCTGCTGGCTAATCAGAGCAGCAGTGCTGACATCAAGAAAGTCAGCCAGACTTGCTCATTCTTTTGTCTGGAAGAGGATGCACAGTGGAAACAAGGCACAAGTGTGGAAAAATTGATATTATATTTGGGAAGGATTTTTTAAAAACATGTTTTATCTATTCTTTTAAAATTTCACACTGCTGGTAAGAATTCCAAATAAAACTCCTGTCACATCTATGGGTAAGATCTATACCAGTTCCCTATAGCCATTAAAAAATCATAATCATGATAATTAGTTTTGACATCTAATTATCATCCAGCTGTTCGCTCTGTTCCTTTCTGAACTACGGCATCTGCAGCTGGACAACCCATTTCATGGTAGGAACCATTATGTAATTACACACTAATGACTAAACTGACTCCAAGTTAAGCAGCTTTCTGTCACTCTATCATGGTGCACACTTGTGGACGTTACACTGCTATTAACTGAGCACCCAGTATTCTACTGTTGGAGGATGAAAAGAATAAGAGAAAATGCTGTTTGAAGTCCCTTTTTCAAAGTCTCCTCACCAAGATAGGCCACTTTCCATATTTTGCCAAGTAGAGATGAAGTAACTCCCACGGGAATGGAGGACAAACCAAGTGACTGGTTACAGACCTGAGGCACAGAGGCCCGGGAGCAGGTGATCTACACACTTTCTCAGTTAGGAAACAGTCCTTGGTTTGGGGATGCTATTGAAAGCTTTCTGTTTATGAAAAAAGAATAATACATTTATGAAAAGCAAAAAACTGCAGATGCTGGAAATCTGAAATAAAAACAGAAAATGCTGGAAAGCCTCAGCAAATGAGGTAGCATCCGTGGAGAAAGAAAGAGTTAACATTTCTGGTCGAAGACCTTTCGTCAGAACTGGAAGATGTTAAAGAGTTAAAGTTTTTAAGCGAGTACAGAACCAGGGGAAGGTGGGGGGGGGGGGAGAGAAGGGAGGAAAGAACAAAAGGGAAAGCATGTGATAGGGTAGAGGGCAAGAGTGATTAAATGACAAAAGGGATAATGGTGCAATGCAAGGAGGGTGGTAATGAGACAAATTAAGAGACAAAAGATCAGTCTAGATTAGCTGTAAATGGCAACAGCAGAACTATTACCAGCACTTGCTGACTGAAAAATGGGAACAGTGGTTATGATCTGAAGTTATTGAAATCACTGTTGAGTCTGGAAGGTTGTAAAGTACCTAAACGAAAGATGAAGTGCTGTTTCTCGAGCTTACATTGAGCTTCATTGGAACAGTATAAGAGGCCGAAGACAGAGAGGTCAGAATAGGAGTGGGAAGGGGAATTAAAATAGCATGCGACCGGCAGATCAGGGTCACGCTTGCGGACAGAGCAGAGGTTTATTCTATATTTATTTATAATAAATTTGTAAACTGGTTCAGACAACAGATTTATCACATCTTGGTGATTAGGTAGTGAAGATGATATTTAGAAACAAAATGTAAGTGCCTCAGCATCTCAGGAATTTAGGATGTAGAAGAACATTTACAACATTGCCACTGTTATAAAAGTGTGATTTTATAAAAGAGGGTTACACTCAAAGTAAAAGTTAAATCAGTTTTGCTTTAACCAACAATGTACTGTACAATCGACTAACACTAATATAAGGTCAGATTATCAATCCTGTTTCCGTCAGTAAAGTCTCATTTTTCCTAACTACTGACCTATGACTATTCACTTCAATAGTTTATAGATTAGGTACTAATCTGGGTCAATGTGAAACTAATAAAGAACTCTGGTGCCATAGTTACATAGCTTGTAGAAGTAAATATTTGTATCACTGCTTCTCAACTAAAGACTATACATTGCTGTCTGTGATATTAGCAGATAAACAGTTAATACACTCTTATGAAATTCTTCTTCCCACTACATTAACCAAAGCATTACCCATGGATTGAGACCTTAGTTAATATAACAGACAAGAGAATGTCATAAGAACACGTTAAGTACCCAACTGCTAAAGTTACCAATAATAATTGTTAGCCTTAAGAATATTGATCAATACTTAAAAATATCTGTCTGACTCAGGACTACAGCAATTCAAAAAGAAGGCCCACTAGCATCTTCTCAGGGCAACTATGGATGGGCAATAAATGCAGTCTTGCTACAGTCACCCACATCCTGAGAATAAATACATTTTCAAATGAAGTCACTTTCATATTATTCCTTTGAATGACATAAAATTGCAAAAACAAATTTACAATTGTGTCATGCATCTTACAAAAGAACTCAGCTCTCTTGGTATTCTGCATCCCCAACTATTGCATTGTTTCCTGGGGTCCCTTGGCTCGGGAGTGGCTGCTAGTTGATGCCAACATTGATGGCAATAGAGCTTCTCCTAGTCGTTCCCGAACAGTAATATCACAGAGTTCCTAACAGAGGGAAGCCCCTCTCGTGCCTCTCAGCAGCTGAGAAAATCAATGTTACTTTAAAAGACAAACAAAATTTTGTTGAGTACATTATTTTTCTTCATAATTTTGGCAAGTACTTTGAATAAAAATACTCTCCTTAGACTTGCCTTCCCGTTTAAGGATGCGTTTTCCTTTGCAAATCTACCAATAGCATTGATTTCTTTAAACAATGGATTTAATGGAACATCTACCCCAAACAATGCTGTGAAGGATGGCATTGTGAAGTTTTCTTCCTTAGCAAAACTGCCTCAAGATACTTTGGAATGATTCTTCTTACTGAAAATTGGGATAACTGCAGTTTTTGTTAGTAATTAAGTATCTACTAATAAAATGATACTCAGAAATCACATCTTTCTAAACTGTGCATTGCTGCAATGTCATTATGAGCTGTCAATTAGGGAGAAAAACAGATAATCTCCCATTTTTATTAAAAAGAATTTCAATCCTTCGGCTGAGATCAATTTTTTTTCTGATTGGCTTCACTTACAAGGTTTGTTCAGATTTATAGGGACCAAATGTTTTCACTTGTTATACTAGCAAATGCAGTTTTTCCCCTTTTATTTATGTTTGTTTCTATGTATGTTTCTATCTATATGTAGGACAAGGAAATGGGATTAGGGTGGCTGCAATTGAATAGCTAACAACAGCAAAGGCACACTGGGCTGAACATCCTCCTTTTGTGTTGTAATTTCAATGTCTATATTACAATATATAGATTTTTTAATATATATATAATCCTAGTTCCAGAAAACATCTGAGAGTTGGTAGGCTATGTATGGAGATCCAGAGAGGATGGAGACCCAGAGACACATGGAGCAGCAGGTCTGCTGAGGAGCACAAGAGGGAAGTGACCATAAGTGGTCCCCAGGCTGTACTACGTGCAGCACCGATCAGAAACAAAAAAATGTACATAAATGCAACTACAGTCCATTTATACTTAATAAATATAGACATAAATGCATCATTATTCACTAAGCATTTCAGCTTATATTGAACTTCAAATACATTATGGGAAATACTATATTTTTTGTTGCTGCTGTTATTGCTAAAAGCATGTATTCTGTACATTATAAATCATGATTTTTATTTCTTTCCTCTGGTAATGTTCTGAGAGGACTTATTCATTTGACCTCTCAGTGTGGTCCACATCTGAAGGTAATATTCACACTTGACATGATTGAAAATACATGGCTGGAACAATGAATAATATAAGTCTAATGTAAGGTAACATGTATAAGTGTCTCAAATTCAATTGCTTTGCTGCTACTGAATGACACTTCTATTGAACATTTATTTTTACCCATTACATTATACTTAGAAAACCCATTGTAAGTCAAATGTGTAGATTTTTAGTTTTCATTATTAACACTAAATCAGATTGCCACGTTGATTCTCTTTTATCAGTTTAATATCTTCACCTCAGTTTAGGTAAGATTTGAGTTTAAATTCCCAGTTTAGGAATATCATTAAAAATTATCTGGAGATTATTTTATTGCTTGCATTTATGTAATATGGCATACAGTAAATGCAAAACATTTGTCCGGCATGAATCTAACATTAACTTCTGAGTACTGGTACTTTACAGTCAGAAACGGCACAAACAGTATTTTGCAGCAATGGATTTTGTTCCATTGCCTGGGCTGATATGATTTTAACCTTTTTTGTGTTGGTGCTGGGAACGCATGTCATGTCACATGACAGGGGGCTTGCCGGCAGCATTCGGGATGGATTGTTACCCCATGTGGAATTTTAATATAATCAGTAGTTCACAGCAGTGTATTTATAGACATATTTTAGGTCAGGCATGAGGGGAAGTAGTCTGGGTGCATTGCTTCCTCTTTTTATTATTTAAAAGAAACATGACAACGATTCAGAAAAAGGCATCTATTCCCTTCAAGTCACTTATCTTTAAAAATAGCTTTTTAAAACGTGCATTCAGAAAAGGGGTAGAGCCTAGGCCCAGATATACCTGTGTTCATTTCTTCCCAGTAAACTCTTAATGATGAATTCACCAGCACAGTGGTGGAGACTCCATTTAGGTCTAATTTATATACAGTTTAAGTGCCCAGGACAGGATGAAAATATTCTGTCACTGATCACATGTTCATCAACATTGTACCCACTTTAATGACAGATAAATTTACTCAATGACAATCAGGACTTTATTGGAATCATAGTATTGAAAGTATTCTAATGACAAAAATATAATAGTGTTAACAAGTCAGTACTTTATGTGTCATTACCATTAAGTCGTATTTTATACTATTAATTAATAACAGATGGTAAGTATTACTGCTCAAGTAGAAAATAAGCAATTAAGTCAATAATTAAAGGGTGGAGCAGGGAGCAGGCAATGTAATTATCTTCTTCTGAGTTCAAAAACTCTATGGTGCATAAAAAAATGCAGATACAGTGTCAGCCAGTTTAAATTCAGGCCGCTCCAATACGATACAACCACAAGAGTACTCTTCACCCCCCCCCCCTCACCATAGCATCCTGTCAGGCTTCAACACCTGATTTTCTGGAGAGTGGAGTGGCATGAGCATTCTGAAATGGAGTATTTGAGAGTAACAAGATCTGACTCAGTCAGGAACAAGTGAGGTCATACCTCATGTAGGAACAGGAGTAGGCCATTCAGACCCTTGAGCCTGATCCGCCATTCAATTAGATCATGACTGATCTGTACCTCTACTCCATTTACCATGTACAAGGTAGTGACTCTCAGAATGTAAGACAATTGCCTAGAAATTGGATTGCGCTGTGTCCGTTAAACTTAAAGGAACAACATGGTGGGCGTCATGCGTATTCTCATTCCGCGCTGAAAGTGCGCTGTCCACAATATTGGTTAGGGCTCATCCGTAGACGTACAGGACACGCGCCGGAAACTGGCATTAGACCCTTTGCATATGCAAATAGGGGACCTACCACCTGTTTCAGGCCCTTTTGTGAAACTCCTTTGGGAATGACTGCAATATGCGCCGTGCATGCTGTGATCAGTTTCCTCAGGCACTTAGCAGTTAAACAAACGGTTTGAGGGACCGCAGGAGGCTGCCATCCAAAAAATAAGTTTTACGTTTTTTTTACTAGCTTATTGTGCAGCCGGGAGGATAAGAAGTGCTCCTCCAGACTCCACGTTAAATCTGCAGGCTGTTGCCGTAGACCGCTCATCCCCTTTCCGATTGCCCCCCCTCTCTGCTGAGGACCTCAGCCCGCTTGAACACTAGCCAAATTCGCTCCCACTCCACGAGTCGCATGTTGCTTCTGGGGCTGCAACTGGCGCCCATAATGAATCAAATCTGTGACTGAATTCTGAACTTCTATAGCAGATATGACTATCAATCTCCACATCAGCCCCAATTTTGTGAAGAGATACTTTTAAAGTATCAGTGACAATTACTCTTTGAATTACTCTGAGCATTTTTGCAAAGTTACGCTTCATTAATCCTCACCATTCTGTGAAACGCAAAAAATGTATTGCCGTCTAATTGGGGAAGTACAAATTAACACAGCACTAAAAATGCATCTCTAATTACACCCCTCAGGGCGAATCATTGCTCAAAAATGGAGTCTAATTAAATGTCACATCCTGCAGATTAAAATATTTGAGTTTTGTCATTAATTTAAACTATTTTGAACAGTTTATTTTAGGGCATCACTCAAGGTGATATATCTTTATGTACCACTAGTATGTAATTAGCAGAACAATAATTTCATCAGATAAAAGCAGTCAGTGCACTTGCACCTTTAAAGTTCACTGAATTTTGTAAAAGTTGCATTTTTATTTTCTCAATAGAAATATATAATTTAAGCTTTACATCCACAACTTATGTCCATTTTTACACAAACTATTAAGATGTTTACATTGCAGTATTTCTTATGATCCTGTATGTCTCTTTCTCTTTAATTATCCCTCTCCTCTTCGCCATCCACAAATCTGGTAATTTGTTGTCTGGCCTCAGAAAACCTGACCATGAAAGCTAAACTCAATAGTTTCACTAATGCCCCTCAGGGAAGTGAGCCTGCCACCCCTGACTGGTCTGGCCTACTCATGACTTCAGTCCCATACTAAGTTTTTGTCTCTTACATAGAAGTTACAACTCAGAAACAGGTCATTCAGCCCAACCAGTCCATGTTGGTGTTTACCCCTCAAGCCAGCCAACGGTCTTAATCACATTTACCTGCGTTGTTCCCATATCCCTTCGTTCCCTTTTACTTCATCCACCTATCCAATCTACTCTTGAATGTTGACAGAGTTTCTGCCTCAATTGCTAACGCTGAAGTTAATTCCATGGCCTCACAATTCTCTGTGTAAAGAAGTTTCTCTTCCACTCTGTTCTAAATCTCTTATATTTATTCTTGTATCTAAGGCTCCTTGTTCTTCACCACTCAACTACTAGAAACAGTCTGTTTCTATCTACTATGTGCCATTCTTTCATAATTGTGAACACATCTATCGTATCGCCTCATAATCTGTGTTGTTCAAATGAAAAATGCCCCAGTTTTTCACATCTTTGTTCGTATTTGTATTTCCTCATACCAAGCAGCATCCTAATGAATCTAAAGCCTCAATATCCTTCATATAGTGTGGAACCCAATACTGAACACACACCCTAAAGTAGCAAGCCACTTGGTTGTAAAAATAATCGCTACAAACCAGCAGTTCAAGAAGAAGGCCCACCACCACCTTCTTAGGGCAACAAGGGATGGTCAATAATTATGGCCTTGCTAGCGTTACCCATGTCCCAATAATAAAAATTGGCCTTTAAGAGTGCAACAATTGGTCTCAGCATTCCTGGTTAGGAAGAGAAAAAAATAAGTAGGTTCCTACTGCTACTGATTGTTAGCTAGTGACACCTGCTGGGAAACATGGGTGTGGAGACATCAGGGTAAAAACAAGATCAGCCTCTGTTTTGATGCTCCATTGTTGATTATTGCGGCAATATTCACTAGGGGTGTTTCCGTGTTCGGAAGTCCTCAGCACTGCTCACAAGGGTCGTAGCTCAGGAAATCGCAAGTGCCAAGTCAGAGATTTGCTTTCCATTCATTATAATGGGCAGAAAATCATAGCCAATGATTTTCCAAAGTTCCTTTAAGAGCGCCAGATTACACCCAGCCAATTGGGTGAGATAACAGAGGGCATTTGGTGCCTGTGGAACTGTACTCCTGCATGAATTAGGGGTCGAATTTTTGCTTTGGGCACAATTGGGAAATTGCACTCGAAATTGCGCTGATCAGGTTACAGTTCAAGTTTTCGTTAAAAATCATTTATATAATCACAAACGTAAAATCTTCCATGAACCAGCACAATCCGGCAGCGTAATAAAATGTAAACAGTTTTTTTTCTTTCTCTTTCCATTAGAAAGTATTCCTTGATCTGTTTAAGTGTGGTAACTTGGTGCAGTTTTATTAATACAGCTAAAAATAGGTTTATCACAAAAATTAAGCATTTTTAATGTGAGTAACCTGATTTAAAATCACTGAAAATGACTTTAAAAAGCTATACTGAATCATTTACTACTTTCATTGGTGTACACTAGTCAGTTTCTTAGTAAATTAAATATTTCTTGATAAGAATCTTTAAAAACATGCCTACTAGTGCCTTTGTGCCTAAGAAAATGAATGCAATTTGAAGAGCCTTCCCGAAACAGCGCAATTGGCGGAATCTCGCACTGTCGACCTGAGAGCGTGGCCAGTTTTGTGATTCGGGCAAATTGAATCTTGAACCAGCAGAAAAGATCACGGAGAACATGAGCGTAAATGGTTTTGGACTTACATTTAGAATTCCCCGATCTTTTGTGCTGGTTCGGCTGACTCTGTCCGGATTACACTGATATAACTAGCGTAAAGGAATGGAAATTTTACGCCATAGTGTCAGCAAGAGAAAAGGGGAAGAAATTGGAGGAGGAAATAAAAAGTGCAATAAAAAGGAATGTACTTGCTTGTCAACTTACAAGGTAGCACTCTTTGCAGCCTTAAACACTTATACCCTTGATCTATCATAAGCCTTCATTCTCCCCTAGTTGTTGCACAGTTATTCTTTTCAGGCACCTTGACCTTGATTTTAACGAGGGGAGCAGGAATGGTGTGCCGAGCCGGATAGCAGACAACACATCCAGACAGGTCGGGAATGTGGAGGCGACCGTGTCTGTAAATATATCCACTCATTACTGGATACTAGGCAGTATCCGAGCCTTCCAGAACTACCAAGAAATGAGCTTCATGAAGAAAGATAAGATGCTCTGAAGCTTTGCTAACATTTGTTTGTTGTGGCCATACGCCCAGAAGCACTAAAAATGGATTAAGTACACCTTTAACTTCGCAAAAAAATTATTTATTTAAAATATACTCAACCTGATAGTAGACAAGTTAGTGGACAGCAATGATGCAATAAGGAAAATCTACAGTTATTTATATTTCCCACTGATTTGAAAAACACATCCATTAGATTCATCTCTGTTGCAGTGAAATGCTTGGTGATTAGTTCCATATCCCTTAACTGCAGACTTGCAGTTCTGATTAATAACTTTCAAGTGACTGGTTATAGTGACAGTTCAGCTTTGGTTGTGTAACCCTTATTACAATACTGTACTGACCTGCGGCTCTGACTACAATATAGCTGCACATAAATCCAACCTCAATTACAGTTGCCTTAATTATATTATGAACATGAATAATGACTTACAGAGTACAGTTTAACTATGATAAATATTATTTACAAACTTACAGAATTTCTGACTATACCAGCTGACTGCACCAGTTCTAAATTGGGGTCAGTGGGGTCAATTTTAACATCTGGATGGCCAACTGGCAGAGTGCGCCAACAGCCTTCTAGTTCTGGGGACGAAGAGGCCGGAGCTCGGGATGGCAATCCTGCTCCTCCGGGCCCCACAAAAATAATTTAAAACTTACCTTTTCAGGACCTGTTTAGCTCTGTCGCCAGTGAAACTGGTCAGAGAGTACATGGCGCATGCTCTGTCCAGTTTTATTCCAAAATGGCAATCGGGGTCCTGTGTACATGATAGGATCCCGATTTGCATATTCTGTAACAGACAGGCTCAGTGATAGACCCCTGTGAAAGTGGCCACGGGCCGATCATTGCCGCTAACGGGTCGGTAAGTCTACCGTCCCTGTATTGTGGCCATTACCGCCCTGTTAACGCCGATTTTGGCAAGTTAAAATTGACCACAGTATTCTAAAATAACAGAAAATGCTGGAAATACTCAGCAAGTCAGACAGCATCTGTGCAGAAAGAAACAGAGTTAACATTTCAGGTCGATGACACTTCGTCAGAACTGTTCTGAATGATTTTAACGAGGAGAGTGGGAACGTTGTTCTGATGAAGGGGCATCGACCTGAAAAGTTAACTCTCTTTCTTTCTCCACAGATGCTGCCTGACTTGCTGAGTATTTCCAGCATTTTCTGTTTTTATTTCAGATTTCCAGCATCCGCAGTATTTTGCTTTTGGGCACAGTATTCTAAAGATGCATCCCCTCATGTAATATCAAGGCAATTTGTAATGATCTGTATGAGCCTTATGCACACGGTCCAAAGAATTAACCAAACAAAAAGTGCAGTATAATTTTGACAGTAGTCATTTGTTTAGTCCATGTAACATGAAAACCAAGCTGGGCTAAAGAGAGAGTAAAGAATCAGATTAAATGCAATTGTGAAGCTTAAACAAGGAGTCTTGAATGAATAACACACAAAGCCAGGAATATTTTATGATGTCAGACCAGCAAGTTGTATGAATATTATATTTCCAAATTTCAGTAATATGACTATGTTTTGGGAAATCACATCAGTCTATGGTGTGGCAACTTAAACAGAGATCAGACTGGGAAGATGCAGAAGAGCGAGCTGGAAGAGCCAGTGCTAATCATATGGATGATGGAGTGCCATTGGCTGAATACCAAACAGAGGAGGATGAAAATACTATGCAAATTTAGGAAAGTTGCTGACAGTGAAAGGACCCTTCGGCGGGTTGGGGGGAAGAGAGAGAGAGAGAGAGATTACCATAGAGGTAGTGATGGAAAGATTATATGGTAGCTGTAATCTGTAGTCTTCATGTTTAAGGCAGGGTTGTTGCTTCAGGTTCATTTCTAGGTAATAGCCTCAGTTGTGTGAGTCTAGCAAATTAGGGGCTGTGTTTGCCTGTGGCACAGGCGCACTTGTGCCTCTCTTTCAAATGCTGCCTGCATGTGGAAAACATGCACAGAGAAGCCAGTTGGTTGGGAGGCACAAAATTGAGCAAGCTAATAGCTCTTAAAGGATTACTGCTTGCCATTAAAGGAAGAACAAAGAATTTGCATTTATATTGCACTTTTTGTGACCCTGGCATCCTATCTGACCTTGAGCTTCCAACTCTATAACTTCTCTATCACAAAGTCTATCTACCTTCACCTTCATAGCATCATCCGCCTCTGCCCCTGCCTCGGCCCATCCACCGCCAAGATCCTTAGCCATTCCATTGCCACCTCCAAATTGAACTATTTCAATGCTATCCTGGCTGGCCTCCCTTCCTCCACCCTTCATAAACTTCAGCTCATACAATACTCTGCTGCATGTATCCTATGCAGCACCAATCCCACTCACTGACCTACATTGTCTCCCATCCCCCAAAACCTCAAATTTAAAATTTTCACCCTCATGTTCATATCCCTTTATGCCCTCACCTCTCCATATCTCCGTAACCTTTCGCTGCCTGACAACCGTCCGAGAACTCTGCGTTCCTCCAACTCTGGCCTCATGTGCATCCCAAAATCCCTTCGCCCCCATCATTGGCAGCTGTGCCTTTAGCTGGCTAGGCCCTTAGCTTTGTAATTCCCTCCCTAAACATCTCCACCTCATTCTCTCTCTCCTTTAGGACCCTCCTTAAAACCCATCTCTGTGACTAACCTTTTAGTCACCCCTCCTAATATGTCCTTGTTTGACTTGGTGTCGATTTTCTTGTCTGATTACACTTCTGTGACGCACCTTGGGACTTTTTTCTACGATAAAGGCACAATATAAATGCAAGTTGTTGCTGCTGTTCTTGTATTTTATTCCAGAATTCCTTCATTTTCATCAGGGAGGGGCTGCAAAGTTTGGAGGATGGGAGTCATCCTTTCCACACACCTGTGGGTGGAGAGGAAGAGGAGCAGCAGCAGCAATTGGAAGCAGATGGAGCAGTGAGGGCAGCCACCTGAAACCTGCCTGCAGTCAAAATTTACCCCACAGTCTCCTAAGTCTGTCGTTTCTGGAATCAACTGAGGAAGAAATTTGCTGGTATCAGAATTACCAAGGTAAGTGTGTCCAACTTTGCAAACATGCACACTTTCCCTCCATAAAAGGAGCGTCCCAATGTCAATGTTAAAAGTAAAAAAGGAAAATTGTGGGGAGTGTACCCATGACTTCCCCATAACTAGAGGAGCGGGTGAGGCTCCATGTCAAAAGTGCACATTAGGAATTCGGCCCTAATTTTAAGAGCAAGTTTTGCAATGTTACCTTGAACCTTTACTACTATCTGAATACCACAATTAACATTTACATTATCGGCACTAAGAATTGCACTTTTAGCTCCTATATTGTATGACCCACCACCATCATGAATTCACTTTCTTGCATTCTTGGGCACCTAAAATACTTTGAACAGTTGAAAGGAGGTATGCTGCTGCCAAGGTTATAAAAGTCATATCAAGAATTCGTCCATCTGTCTCAACTGACAACTGATGACATTTGTCCCAAGTGTAGCAGGCAAACATGACCGTCACGCAGTCTTGACAGTGAAACTCAAGGCCATTTGATTGAAGGACAGAAAACCACCACTTACAGAATCTTACTCTTATGCTTTCATGAGCAATATTTTTAGTAGAACTAAATATAATCTAATAAAGTTAAACATTTAGCCCAGAGTGAACAGAATGAAAATACTTAAGTGAAACGGATTTTAATCAGTTAATAATTCAGCTATGATATCACAGCCCTGGTCTTGCTATCAGTGGAAGAAAAGTTGGAAATATCACCTACATCTTCTTAACATTCCCATTTTTATCGCATACTGTCAACTAGAAACATTTAGTCTGACAGATACTAAACGGGTGTTTAAAATACTTTAGTACTTCATTTAGGAGTACAATGACCAGCCAGGGAAATTACAGCTCATTTGAAATACAATTTTGAATACTTCTTGATATTAAATTTTGTCTCTGATATGCTGTCAGAAATTGTAATATTCTATGTACTGCCACAATTGCCAAACACAAGGCATACTAGGGTCAACCTACACTAATTTAAGAGATTCATTGGGAACTGCTCAATATCTGACTAATGCAGTATTGTTATGTGGTGCAGAAAGATCCTCATTTTTCATTTTTTGTTTTGTCTTTCTATCTTTTATTTTTTTTTCCTTTTATTACCTTTAAAATAGACTTGGCCCTGGCCACGATGCTCTCTGATTTACATTAAATACATTACTACTGCCATATCTCCAGCAATAAAACTGTCTCAAATACAGGGGAGCTCAAACTACACTGTGATATTAGTAACAAATTATCACATTCGTATGAAATTCATTTTTGCCCTCTCTATTTTAAAAAGGCTTATTTCAAATGAGTTAACACTTTCATTAAAATAGCATACACAGCAAATTCATATCAATGGTATTAGTGCATTTGAAATTAATATCATACAGCACAATTTCAAGCCATGGGTTCATGATGGGAGAATATGTAGATAAAGAAATGTCTGATAAACAAATTGGGGGGACAGGCAATGAAAATCAACCAAGGAGAGCAGAATATGTCCAAATTAGTTTTCTTTTTCAGCTAAAGTAGATTTATACCATAACAATTACTGGACCTATTGAGAAGCCCACCAACCCTCCCATGTTTGACAGGAGTCTCATGTGTGATCTGACCTGAAAGTACATTGGTAGAGTACCGTATCATCCTTAGGTTGTCATACGTCGCAAAGTGCTTTGCATCCAATTACATTTTTTTTTAAGTCTAGAAACTGATATTATGTAAATACTGCAGCCAATTTGCATAAAAAAGGTCTCACAAACAGCAAATGAGATGAATGACCAGTGGTGTTGTTTGAGGGATGAATGAATGTTAGCCAGACAATTTCCTGCTCTTCTTCAAATAGTGCCATAAGATTTTTTACTTCCACAACCAAGGAGGGTCTCTGTTTAATATCTCACCCAAAGGACAGAACTGCCAATAAAACAGCACTCCCTCAGTACTGCACTGAGATGTCAGCCTAGATTATGGTTAAGTCCTGGAGCAGGACTATAACCAACAACCGTATGTCTCAGAAGAGACAGTGCAGCCAACTGAACCAAGCATCTCATGCTTGCAGTTAGGGCTTCCAACTCTGGTTGGATGTATTTCTGGTGGTTTCATCACATGACCGCCAGCCTCCAACTGCCCTGCGCAGTCAAAACAGCCTTTTATTTCCATCTCCAATATTTTTATAACCAATAAACTGAAGTGTTCAAAGAAAATGAAAAGAAAACATTTTTTGTAATGCTCCATGATTCTTTTCCAGGGTTACTTGCAATCTTTAATTCCTGGAGATTCCAGGACAATCCTGGAGGGTTGTAAACCCGACCTGTAGTATAGTTCTTGGTAGGCAGTGGCAGTCCCAGCACCATGCAATGTCAGCAGTAGTAAATTGCAGCATAAAAATCTATATGAAATCTTAGTAAGACCACAGTTGGAGTACTATGTGCAGTTTTAGGCTCCACACTATAGGAATGATGTTAAGTAACAGAGAGGGTATAATGCAGATTCACTAGAATGCTGCCTGGTATATGAAGACTTGAAAAATTGGGAACATTTTCATTCGAACAGAGGAGATTACAAAATGATTTGATAGGGGTATTTAAAATTACGAAGGGATAGGATAGGGTAGATAGAAACAAACTGTTTACAGTGATTGAGAGGTCTTGAGTGAGGGGACAGATATAAGATTCAATATGAGATTTAGGATGGAGAGCAGGAGAAACGTTTTTACACAGAAGGTTGTGAGGCTGTGGAATGCACCACCAAAGTTAGTGACTGAAGCAGAGACTATGTCAACATTTAAGAATAAGTTAGATGACTGAAGGAAAGAGAGATAAAGGGATATGGGAACAGGGTAAACACAGGATCAGTACGACTGCTTGTGGAGGATAAATACCAACACGAACTGGTTGGGCTGAACAGCCTGTTTCCATGTAGTAATTTCTTTAGGTAGAAAATAGAGTACAGGACACTCAGGAGGACTCACATCACCATGCTTCAAAGAAGAAAACATTTTCAAATGGGCCTGCCTAGTCTGTGTACCGGCCTAGAAGGTAGACAACAAAGATTGAAAGGGCAACCCTCCCTCAAGAGAAAGCAGGGACAACTAAGCTCACCTCATGACTACCATTATCACCACAGCCAGGCAGTTTAAAGCTGTTTTTTTTATATTGTGATATTGTTGTGCTAATGGCACTAGCTTCTGATGCACAAGCTTCACACAGCTGGCAGCAACACCAAAAATAAACCTACCAAACTGATTAAAGGTGATGACACATTTTGGAGCAAGGCAATGCCACATGGGATTGGTTCAGGCCTAAAAATATCATACCTAGGATTTGCCCACTGTTGACAAGTCTGCCAGTTGGATATTAGTCAATGAATCTTAGGAAGGTTCCTATAATACTGTTTACTTCGTCATAAGATTGCAACTAGAAGTAGCTGCTAAAATTCCAAAATTTTAATCTTTAAAATGTAGGCATTGGGTCTCCACAGTCAAAAGAGGGAAAATTCTTAAAATAGGCTTGACGTTCAACCAAATGTAAACCTTTCACTGACATCTCACGGGGAATTTTAACTCCCGGGCAGGAAGCCAGCAGAATGCGCGAGCTGCCCAGCCGGGAGCTGCAGTAGGAGGATCAGTCCATTTCAATGGCCAGGATTTATTAACATCCTGCCGGCCAGTTGCCCGCCTGAAACAGGCATCCAGAGGCAGCTTGTTGGCTTTGGGCCTACAAAGATTGGGCGACCTGGAGGCCACCTGGCCAGCAATGAGTTAAGTCGTGGGGAAGAGGGGGGGTTGGGATGGTTTCACAGGTGGGAAGCGGGGACGGGGAGAGCTCAAGGCTGTAGCATCCCAAACTTTCTTTGTGGGGCCCAGATGAGCACTACTAATTCACTGGCATTAAAATAACTGCGGGCGGGAAATGACCGGTAATGTACCACTTGCATTTTAACTTCTGTTCCGCCCAGTTTTGGCTAGGTAAAAGGAGTTAAAATTCCCCCTCTAGTGACAGACATTGATTATTTGTTAAAAAAAATAAGCCTGGCTTAATTCATTTCACAGTTTGCAAACTACTGATTTTCTCTAAACCTCATTGCTTCCAATGGTATGTCTTTGGCAATACATCAAAATATCTTAATGTTCCATTATTAACAATGCTTTTATTTGGAAACCCACTCATTAAATGTCAGCAATGAAAAGAGACTTCACAGAGGGAAAATAACAGAAAAGCAGATTTATGAAAAAATATCAAAAGACAAAACAAGAAGCATGGAAAAAATGAATGGAATTAAAAAGTCTTAAAAAGGATTAAGAGGAGAAACAACTGAAAATTGAGGGACAATGCAAACTGTTTTCTCTTTCTAAATTATTTCCTTCATTCATTTTGCTGTGATGATTTTCTTTCTATTTTTTCCTCATTGGCTTCTTTTCTTCCCATGATTATTTTCCTGTCCACAATGGAAAAGTGACTGGAGTTCTATTTAGCATTTACCCCTTTTAGGCTGCATCTGTTTTTTCACTGCCAATTGAAACACTATAAAAAGCAATGCAGATATTGTGAGTGACTCCACAGCCAGCAATGCGGGCTGATGTGTAGGTGCTGGAAAACAAGGGGCTAAAATAATTACTGTAGAATTCTTTTGTATCTTGTCAATAGTTGCTGCACCACCATGAATTGCTGTTCAGTGGTGTATGGTGGTGATCTAAGGTGGAAAGTATGTATAAGTGGATTTAGGTTGACCACAGAATCTGGCTCAGCTATGACACTTCCTGTTGTCAAATACCCTAACAACAGTGACTCTATAGGTTTACACAAGAGAAACAATTACTTGGGTGAGGTCCCAGAGGACTGCCAACATTTGTGAAATCATAATTCAGCAAGAGCAGGATCTTGTGGGGTGGGGGTGAGAAGGAGAAAACTGGGGAAATAATAATATATTTATAAAATATTGATTATTTACCTTTCATATGCAATCATAAACATGAGGGTAAGTTCATCAATCTCATGCTCCCAGCAAGGAGCCATAATCAAAGGGAGAGCTGTCAGAGAATCGATGCTACCGTATTATAGTTCTTTCTCCAACCAGTGTTCCTCTGAGCACAGCTCCCCATGGGAATGTGGGATTAGTGCATTTACCCTAGAGTGAATTTTATCCATTCAGAATTAAAGAAAATGCTCTTTTTGCTCAGCAGGAAAACAGGACCATTGTGGAAATCATGTGAGCTGACAGCAGCTGTAACACTTACCCACTGCCCATCGGTATAATAGAGGCAGTTTCACTAATAGGAGGTAACATATCTAAATACTCAGAGACCTTTCAGCTCAGATTTGAATATTAATGAGGTCTTATTATCAAACACAATTTGGCAGCCAAATTTCCACCAAAAGAATAAAAGAAAATGCATTATGAAAAAGATAAAAGAAGTGAAAAGGATTGCAGAAATGTCTTAAATATGAAGTAATTCAAGTGTTAACTCAATGGTCAGGTCTATTTGCATTCATGGGGCTGATAAGGGAACTTCTGCCTAGGCATGAAATGAGGCTTAGGTTTGTTTGGATATTAAAATGTAAGTTGACCATGACCCTGTGGCCTCTAGCATTATTACCATTGAAAAAATGCACCACTTTGACAAAAAAAATCAAAGAATGAGTACAGAAGCAGGAAATTCAGCCATTTCCCAACTAAGCCACCCAGTCTAACTCTCCTGCTCGCTTCCCATATCCGTTAATATTCATCTTTTGCAAGTAACTATCTAATTGCATTTTAAAAGAGTTTATGGACTCAGCTTCAACAATGGTTGTGGCAGAGAATTTCAAATTCTAAGCAGCCTCTGTAAAGAAATTTTATCCTACATCCCATTTAATTCTTTTTGTGATTATTTTAAGCATGTGTCCTCTTTTTCTTAATTAATCCTTGGGATGTGGGCATTGTTGGCAAGCTCAGCATTTATTGCCCATTCCTGGCTGCCTTGAGAAGGTTGTGGTGGATCTTCTTGAACTGCATTTGTAGCAGTTTGATACAACTGAGAGGCTTGTTGGACTACTTTAGAGGGCAGTTAAGAGTCAACCATGTGGCACTGGAGTTACATATAGACCAGACCGGGTAAAGATGGCAGGTTTCCTTCCTTAAAGGACATTAGTGAACCAGTTGGGTTCTTACGACAGTCCAACAGCTTCATGGTCACTTTTACTGATATCAGCTTTTTATTTCCAGATTTTTAAAAAACTGAAATTCTCAAACTGTCATGGTCGGATGTGACTTATGTTCTCTGGATTATTAGGCCACCCCTCTAGATTACTAGCCTTGCAACAAAACCACAAGAGTTATGATCTCACTGACCAGTGGAAACAATCTATCACTACCTTATCATAGCCCTTCAAAATCTTAAAGGCCTCAATAAGGTCCTTATTTTTCTCATCTCTATGAGAAAAGCCTTAACTCTCAAGGGGTTAATTTAACCCCCAAGAATGGGTGGGTTGCAGTTGAGTGGGAGGTAAAAATACTTGTTCTTGTGATCACAACTGCAAACCAACTCCAACGCCCCCACTTCTAGGTTTAATGTGGGCGCGTTTGGATGCGCGCGCGCAGCTGAATAGCAGATGTGTCGTTAGCGGAGCAATTAGCCTTGTTGAAATAGTTACGGTAGATTTTTTCATTATTTAATGTTACTCACCTTTAAATTTAACGCCTCCAGGTTGGCTTTTCCGGGGCTTGTGAATCTCATCAGGTGAAAGGAGGCGAGAAGGGTCGGTTCATCATGTAAGTGCCTTCATTGCACTGCTTGTGGACCAGGAGGAGACCCCCCCCCAACCCGATGTCCACCCCCCCGCCCCCCCCGACCTCCAACTCTTCTGCTGACCTCCGACGCTTCTGCTGCCTCCTGACCTCCAACTCTTATGATGACTCCCAACTCTTCTGTTGACCCAATCTCCTCCTGGCATCAGACCCCCCCCCCCCACCCTCCTGATCTCCTCCTGGCATCAGACCACCTGCCCACTCCCCAGGTATCAGATCCCTCCCCCCCCCCCAACTCCGATGTGTTCCTGGTATCAGATCCCTCCCGATATCAGACTCCTACCCCAATCTCCTCCCAGCATCAGACCGACACCCGCCCCACGGTTCTCCACAGCCCCCCTTGATGACCTCCATGGCCCCCCCCCCACCCCCCGATGTCCTTCATGGCCCACAATCTCTCCCTCTCTCCCTCCTCTCCGATCCTCGGCCTTCCCACCCGACAGCCAGCCAGCCTAACAATCTGGCTGACTGTCGCCTGGGAAAGGTGGAAGCAAAAATAACTGGCTTCAATTAAGTTGCGTTCGCAGATTCCAACGCACTAACTTCACTTCTGGATTTCCCACGCGAAAATCTACCCATCTGCTCTCTTCCAGGCTCCAGGTCAAAATTATGCCCCAAGTCTCTCTTCATAACTGTAACTCCTCATTGCTGGAGACATGCTAATGAGTCTACACTGCATCTTTTCCATTGCTTTTAAACTCTACATATAAAGGAGTGTCTCAAACTGCACGCAATACTCCAACTGTAGCTTAATTAAGGACTTGAAAAGCATTACCTCCTTGCTGCTCTATTCTTTACCTCTAGACACAAAGTGTAGGATCCCATTTGGCTTTATGACCTAATCTACTTGCACAGCCACCTTTAATGGCTGTGCGTCTGCACGCCAAGATCCCTCTGCCCTTCTACTTTAAAATGTTATTATTGAAGGCATATTTCCTTTACTTATTCTTCCTTCTAAAATGTATTAATTCACATTTTTCTACATTGAACCGCATGTCACCTATCTACCAATCCTGCTGGCCTATCTATGTTCATCCTCATCACAATTGCCAAATTTGGTGTGATCAGGAAATTTTAATGTTGTTCTCTCAATTCCTAGGCTACATAATTTATGTATATAGAAAATAGCAACCACGCCAACACGGAACCCAGTGGATCACCACTCACCACATCTTTACAGGCTGAGAAACCTCCCTTTATTCTTTTTACTCCTACTCTTTGCATTCTGCCCTTCAACCATCTTTGGTTGACACAGAAGGCATGAAGGGGTATGGGGAGAGAGCAGGAATATGGTATTGCGATAGAGGATCAGCCATGATGATATTGAATGGCGAAGCAGGCTCGAAGGGCCGAATGTCTTACTCCTGCTCCTATTTTCTATGTTTCTATGTTTCTCTATCCACATGGTCACATTCTTCTTAATTCCACGTACCATTAGCTTTGTCATAAGTCCCTTATGTTACTTTATCAAATGCTTTTTGAAAATCCTTATAAACTCAAGAACTGCATTTTCTTTATCTATCTGTAAGAGAAAGAGGTTTGTTTATTCGGGATCCAGTAAAGGTTGGCTCCACCCAAGTTTTTTTAATTTAAGTGACGGCAAGTGGTGGACGGAGCAGCTAGCAGCGGTCCTGGCAAGGGTGGGGGAGGAAAATTCTAGTTAGGGTAGTCAGGAGGCAGTAGGCCTCACTGCCCAAATTATCCCTCATTCTCCACTGCAATCGTGCCCAAATTCAGGTGAAGGAGAACTCCCTTCTTGATTTCAACAGGCTTGGGATGTAAGGAAGGGAAAGAGCATTAAGAATGGCTTATCTATAGTTTAGAAAGAACAAGAGAGCAAAGTTCAGAGGATCAGTGACCCAAGTAGTATCAATAAAATACGAACAACAAAGGTTGTGACATGGAGGGAAAGGTTGAGGACTACAAGTGAGGGGGACTATCAATCAGTTGATAAGCTTTATGTTGTTTCTTTCCAGGAGTGTGAGATGGGTGGGAGCCAGAATTGGGAGCAGTATTTAAGTCTTAGGCAAATTTGGGCATTATAGAGAGATAAGGGGGGGCTAAATTGGGCTGTGTAGCGCCTGTTGTGTAGTTGCTACGCAGACACCTAAGCCCAGAAAATGGCGTGCGAGATGCGCACGCACACGTCCGGCATGACATGCGCAGGACAGCATCTTGGTAAAGACATCGGCAACATGAAAAGTAGGGAGATTATGACGTTAATCAGTGTGCAATGTGATTTGAAGCAGCTGGTGGCATTTTCGAACTCCCTGCTCCAGCCTATGCATTGTCCTAACCTTGCACAGCTGAACAGGAGTTAAACGGCATGAAGGACCCCCCCTCCCCCACCCCCGCCACCAGCGCTATTTAAAGGGAGCATGCAAGAGTTGCAGGTTAAGTTGTTGGATTAGTTATTCTGACTGCTAGTACAATTGTGGGTGTTTGTGGAAGTTTCCTATAGTTGGAGAAAGTCTAGCTGGCCATGCAATACTGTTAGTGGCATTTAAAACAGTGTACTGAACAAGGTTGCTGCCAGACATGAGTAGCCTGTTAGGGCTTCCTCTGGGAATTGAACATGACTGAGAGCATGCAGAGAGGCCACGCAGAGCAGGACAAGCTGCCAGAAGAGGGAGGAAGAGGAGGAGGCACAGGGAACTCAGCAGGAGGCCATTTCCAACAAGAGCCTTCAGAGACCAATTCTCTTACCTCAACTTCAGCACCGACCAGTGCATCTGATGGCTGCGGTTCACAGAATCATAGAAAAGTTACAGCACGGAAGGAGGCCATTCGGCCCATCGAGTCTCAACCGGCTCTATGCAAGAGCAATCCAAATAGTCCCACTCCCCCACCCTATCTCCGTAGCCCTGCAAATTTTCAAGTACTTATCCAGTTCCCTTTTGAAGGCCGTGATTGAATCTGCCTCCACCACCCCCTCGGGCAGTCCTTTCCAGGTCCTAACCACTCGCTGTGTAAAAAAGTTTTTCATCATGTCACCTTTGGTTCTTTTGCCAATCACCTTAAATCTATGTCCTCTGGTCCTTGATTCTGCCAATAGGAACAGTTTCTCTCTATCTACTCTGTCTAGACGCTTCATGATTTTGAATACCTCTATCAAATCTCCTCGCAATCATCTCTGTTCCAAGGAGAACAACCCCAGCTTCTCCAATCTATCCACATAACTAAAGTCCCTCATCCCTGGAATCATTCTAGTAAATCTCTTCTGCACCCCTCTAAGGCCTTCACATCTTTCCTGAAATGCGGTGCCCAGAACTGGACACAATACTCTAGTTGTGGCCGAACCAGTGTTTTATAAAGGTTCATCATGACTTCCATACTTTTGTACTCTATGCCTCTATTTATAAAGCCCAGGATCCCGCATGCTTTTTTAACCACTTTCTCCACCTGCCCTGCCACCTTCAACGATTTGTGCACAAAGACCCCCAGATCTCTTTGTTCCTGTACCCCTTTTAGAGTTGTGCCCTCTAGTTTATATTGCCTCTCCTCATTCTTCCCACCGAAATGTATCACTTTGCATTTTTCTGCCTTAAATTTCATCTGCCATGTGTCCGCCCATGCCACCAGCCTGTCTATATAGGAACATAGGAACAGGAGTAGGCCATTCAGCCCCTCGTGCCTGCTCTGCCATTTGATAAGATCATGGCTGATCTGTGATCTAGCTCCATATACCTGCCTTTGGCCCATATCCCTTAATACTTTTGGTTGCCAAAAAGCTATCTATCTCAGATTTAAATTTAGCAATTGAGCTAGTATCAATTGCCGTTTGCGGAAGAGCGTTCCAAACTTCTACCACCCTTTGTGTGTAGAAATGTTTTCTAATCTTGCTCCTGAAAGGTCTGGCTCTAATTTTTAGACTGTGCCCCCTACTCTAAAATCCCCAACCAGCGGAAATAGTTTCTCTCTATCCACCCTATCTGTTCCCCTTAATATCTTATAAACTTCGATCAGATCACCCCTTGACCTTCCAAACTCTAGAGAATACAACCTCTTGAAGTCTATCACTGTCCTCCTCACTGTTCACTATCCTTCCAAGTTTTGTGTCATCTGCAAATTTTGAAATTGTGTCCTGTAAACACAAGTTCAAGTCGTTAATATATATCAAGCAAAGCAGTGGCCCCAGCACTGACCCCTGGGGAACACCACTGTACACCTCCCCCAAGTCCGAAAAACAACCGTTACCACTACTCTGTTTCCTGTCCCTTGGCCAATTCTGTATCCGTGTTGCTACAGCCCCCTTTATTTCATGGGCCGAAATCGAAAACGGTCATGACTGAGATTGTCAAGTGCTGCAGCCATAACTGCAGCCTCAGAGCAGGGCAAGGACAGCATTGCCTGTGGTGTCAAGGTAACCATGGTGCTTAATTTTTACAGCTCTGTCTCCTTTCAGGCTGCTGCTGGAGATATAAGCAGCATCTCACATTCAGTAACAGAGTCATCACGTTCTCTCTATTCACCCTGGTGCATTCCCTTAGTGTCTGTCGTTTGTGTGCCTTTACCTATCCTAGTGCTCCTACGAGTGGCTGGAGCATGGGTGGTGGAAGGCTGCTGACCTTCAATTGAGGAGAGTACAGATGGCCTTGGAGGAAGATCTCGAGCAGCTCTGGGCTGGGAGGGCAGGGCTGCAGAATGCACCATCTCAGCCTGGGCTGCAGCAGTCTGGCCTGGCTGGCTGACAGGCAACAGCAAGGACAATGGCGGAGTGGCAGGGGTGGGAGCAGGAATGCTGTCATCCTGAGAGAGGACAGCAGTCTCGCCTCTCATGAAGCCACTGCCACTCTCCTGGGGTGGCACCTCAGCAATCCTGGTGTTCTGCTGGAGAATAGATTGCTGGACTGCTGTGAGGCCCTGGAACCCCCGTTCCACAATGGAACCCAGAGCCACGATAGCAGCAATCTGAGCTCCCAAGGCAGCAGTCTGAGCTCCAAACGCAGCAGTCAGACCTTGGATGGCAGATGTTTATCTGCATCATCACTGTCCTCTTCCTCTGCCTCCTCTGATGGTGCCGGTTCCAGTTCTTGGGTATCTGCAATGACAAAGGGACACGGGTTGAGTTGTGGTGAGGGGAGAGGTGAATGTAAGATGTGTGTGCTCACACCATCTGCAGCACATGAGTCAGAACAGATTGTGGGATGAGGGAGAAGTGGGAAGCGAGAAGGAGGATTAGGTAGGCAGAGACCCTCATCATCGATACCTCCAGCACCGCCAGTGGCCACGGCAGCAGCGACGGCCCACCCAATGATTGATAGCACCGTCACCTCCATGGGGGTGAGGATGTGTAGGCGTGCCTGTCCTCCCCCAGGTCTTTCTTGCTGCCTCTTGTTATGCACCACCTTCTCCTGCAAGAAAGAGGACAGGGTGTCAGTGAGTGTCCTGCAAGATGTTTGGGTGATGTGGTTGTCATGGTTGAATAGCTGCCAGTGTGTGTGACCTGTGAGCTGCATCTCACCCTCACACAATTGTACTGTGTGAGGGTGAGATGCAGCATCTGATTTGAAGAGTTGTGTACTGATGGAAAGAGTTTGTTGGTAGGTGCGTGATGGGGAGTATAGTACGTGGAGCAGTGGATGAGGCTAGTGGTACAGTTGGCAGGAGATGCCACTTGACAGTTGACCTCACTCACCTTGACCACTCGTATCAAATCATTGAATATTTTCCTGCACTGCATCCATGTGCGTGGTGCGATGCTCTTGGCTTTCATCTCGTGCGCCACTTCCTCCCACTGCCTCCTCAGCATGTGTCTGGAGATCTTCCTGCCCCCCTGCAGATATAGGATGCCCCTCCGTGCGTCCATCTCTTGCACCAAGGCCTCTATTGCGTTGTCCGAGAACCTTG
The DNA here is from genome assembly GCF_035084215.1 of Heptranchias perlo. NCBI lineage: Eukaryota > Metazoa > Chordata > Chondrichthyes > Hexanchiformes > Hexanchidae > Heptranchias > Heptranchias perlo. The sequence goes on along the minus strand of NC_090341.1, from coordinate 30,907,642 downwards.
ATGCACGCTCTCTCGCAGGCCCAGCCATTCTTCAGTATACTCCAGAACAGAGTTCGTTGCCACACCAATTCCAGATCTCCCTGCAGCCACAGTGCACCTCCCCTTTAAGAGGTGCAGGCTGCCTTTAAGTAGTGCTAGCCAATCCTGATATTGGGGCCCACTGCTGGTGCGCGCAGCCAATCAACAGCGCAGATAGCCATCACTGCAATCACCAGGCAGCATGAATGTTATATGCTGCCTGCATATCAATGACTGGGCACGGCTTAATTGCGCACCGCGATCCCAGTGCCCGTTTTCGGGGGTTAACCAATTTAACCCCCAAGAGCTGTTGTGAGGAAAACAAATACTTGGCATGAGAATGGAAACCGGGCTTCTTGAACACACATGTGGCAGTTTCACTTGATTTCAGACAAGATAGTAAGGCCAAGTATGTTAACATATGAAGGAAGTAAAGATGCAGTCATCAGAGTTAAGGCATTGTAGCTGTTGATTAGACATTGTGAAAAAACCGCATCTTTGAATAATTGAAATAACAAGATTTTGATTGTCCCACGAAGGGTATAGAGATCAGTGATGCTGCTACGGTGAGATATTTTATACAATCTACAATATTTCATACAATATACATCATTTAATATGATAAATGTTTCTTAAAAGTTCTAATTGGATCTGCAGTGAAATACTCCTTTATTAAACAGATCCACACTTTTGACAGTACTTAAGCCTCATCATCACTAATGCTAGCTTTTTCACAGAAGATCATTAATATGTCAATCTGATCTCATGAAATTCATGGAACAAAACACCTTTTAGTATGATGATTTCTCAGTGATGTGTCAATCCAGATTGCTGTACTGTAATCAGGACACAGGAAGCGTGGCATCCACTTGATTTTCTTTTGATACATCTAGAGGTGAACTGGAAAATCCCTAAATCAAGCACCTCATGACCTCTGAATTAGTCCTCAGAGTACAGTATCGGAAATCTGGATCTGTAAAAATGCAGCTCTGGAATGATCTTCATTACCTGCAGAGAGATTCAAAGATTCAAGCACTCAGAACACAATACGAGCATCCAGAACATCTATATACAAAAGCCTCCAAATAATGTTTCAGATCAATTGTGGCCTTTTCTCTTAGCCTACAAAGCAATCACTGCATTCCAAAAAGCAATTCACTGTGTGAAGTGGTTTGACATACTTCAACAGCACGCAAGGCATTATATGAATGCAAGGATTTCTTCTTTCTGAACCAGCTACATGTGCAGGTTTCTACTCGAGATTCTCACCTCTCATGGTCTTAGAAGAGATTCATAGGGGGTCATTTTCACCTTCACCGCCTGCACGGTAATTTGGCGCGCGAATCACCCACCCATTGTAGAACATGCCCAATTTACATCCTATTGGAATTAAAGGGATGATAATCAGGTGGGTTCTACAAAGGACAGGCAATCTGTTCCACCAGATTACAGCCCAAGTGAAATTGAAGATTATGCCAATAAATGTGACAACACAGGAGGTAATTCAGCCCACCATATCTTGCTTTTCAATTAGAACTATCTTCTCTAATCCTATTTCCCTGCCCTGTATCCTTTATTATGCTTTCTTTTCAGTACTTATCTAATTCCATTTAACAACCTGTGCTAATGCATCCCTTGTTCCTTATTCTAATAACTGTGTGAAAGATTTTCCTCTAATTCCTCCCTTTATTCTTTTAGTTATAATCCTGAGTCTGTGCTAATCAGTGGACATAATCTTTCACTATTTTACCTCTCAATATATTTCATAACTTTGCAAGCCTCTATTAAATTCCCCTTAACCTTCTCTGTTCCAGTGAAAAAAGCCTCAATTTTTGAACCCTTCTTCATTATTTTAACTTCTCATTCCCAAAATCATTCTCATAAATCTTCACTGCCATGGCTCTATAATATCCCTCTTAAAACGGGATGCCCAGATTTAGATGCTGTACTCCAAATGTAACCTGGCCAATGCCTAGTTCAAATTTAACACATTTTCTTTGCTTTTATATTTAATTTCCTATGATGAAACCCAAAATCTCTTTTGCCTTTTTAAGGCTTTTTCTACCTGCACTGCCACCTTTAAAAATCTATGAAACTGCACCTCTAGACGTTTGTGCTCCTCTGCTTTATTAAGAATTTTACCATTAAGGTATACTTTATTTCACTCTGCTTTTTCCCCAAAATACACTAATTCAAATTCCTCTGCATTAAAACTACATCTGCCACCTATTTGCCCACTCCACTAATCTGATTATGCCCTCTGCAATCTCGTGCATTGTTCCTCAGTTTGACATAATCTGATAGCATCAGCAAACCTCAGTATCACTCTTCTTGACGATAAGGAATGCAATGAAAACCCCGAAACTGGGGCAGCTTTGCCTAAATAGGAGCAACTTACATCTCTAGCTAATAATTCCTACCGGCATTGGATCAATATACACACCTTGCATGACTCACCGATAAACTCAATGCAATTTCCATTAACTTAGAGATAGGTGCAACAAGCAGCAATCGCAAAGTTTGTTTCAACTAAGTCAAATCACACTGGTGAATACCAGTAATTTGTTTAAGTACGTTTAACAGTGGAAAACAGCAAAAGGAATACATCATTAAATAAATTTAAAACAGAAATAGACAGTTTCCTAGAAGTAAAGGGAATTGGTGGTTACGGGGAGCGGGCAGGAAATTGGACATGATTTTAGATTTGAGGTTAGGACCAGATCAGCCATGATCTTATTGAATGGCGGAGCAGGCTCGAGGGGCCGATTGGCCTACTCCTGCTCCTATTTCTTATGTTCTTATGAATATCAACTTGAAAATATGGATCTGGACCATATTTGTTGTAAGAAATAGGTCAAGAGTAGCTATTTTCTCACTAAATTTAAAACAATTGTATAAAGGTGAACCCCAGAAGTTCAGCTATTACCTGAATATCTTTTAAACCAAGTTGTATCTAAAAAGTTCAACTACAGTAAATCTTAGTTATAGAAATTATTTTCTGCAGTTTGTTTTTGAGACAGGGTAGATTTTCTGAGTCCTCGCTTGCAGTAGGTACCTGGTCCACTATCATCTCAGATTGGAAAATTACCATCCATTGTATTTAATAGACGGAAAATGACAGGTGGCATACCAGTTACTTCACCATGGGCAAGTAACTTTCTAGTATTTGCCATTTTCCGATCGTCTGGTGTGCAGGACATTGATTCTTAATTATACCCATGTAAATTAGACTTCCACAGTTGCTAAGCAGTGGTGAGTATGCAGACATTCATTTAAAAGGATACATTAATGTTAAGGGAAGTGTATTTCAGACATATCTTGACTGCTGTCTTTGTTCTTTTTTTCTGCCATCACTTAGGTTCTCATTAATCTACTCATGTGGGTGCTGGTATCTTGTCAGTCAAAGTCAATTAGGCTTTGCTGGCTATTGATCACCTTAGCATGCCTTCTTTCATGCAGTTGGGGAGCTTCTGAGGAAACACGCAACATTTTGGTTTACTTAGACATCTGAGTGGTGCCATCGGGTCTACTGTCCTAGCTTGCTTTGGGAATAGGACTCTTCATATGCATTAATCGTCTGCTAAAGTGAAGTGTGGTCATCTTTGTCTGCAGATGCAGGTGTGCGGGAATTGGTGGGTGGACCTCTTGTGCAGCCTGACCAGTCTGGCATCTCTCAATTGGTCCTCCTCTTTTTCTTCAAAACAATTCAAATAGGGAGATTTCCACTGGGAAACCCATTGGTGGGGATAATGGTGCGCAGGATATTAAAAATGAGAATATTTTGCACAAAGGTTTATGAGAACCAAGGGGCTTCCAGAAAAGAAAATCCATAAAAAAGCAAAGAAAACGGTTGAGATATGGCTGAAATTGCACTTCTTTAACAATACTGCGCCCTTTAAATGAACTACTGTATATTCATCACTGCCTAGCAAACCTGGATGTCCAATTCACATGGGTATAATTATGAATCAGGATCCTGCACACCAGACCAAGAGGAAATGGCAGGGTAGACTTTTCAACTCCTCATGGTGAAGTATCCAAAGTGCTGTGAGCACAGATTGAAACATTATGAATGTGCTACCTGCAATTTTCCATCCATTGAATAAAAGGTACCAGGTACCTTGTTGCAAGTGAGGACTCAGGAAATCTAGACATCCCTGTGCCAAATTAATACTAAAACAAAGTTCCTACCTCTTTTAGTTAGTTGTTTCCTGTGCATGTTTTCCCTGCCCTAAAATTGCATGTGTCACAAAGTGGGTGGAGGTACAGCTCCACAGATCGTTGGCCGGTTTCCCAAATCGATTCCACCTTATATACACTTATAAATTAGGCAGACCTGATTGAATAATCAAGGCTGACCTATCTTCAGCTAGTCTCATTTCCCAGCTTCACTGAAACAATAAGTAGGAGTAATGGTGCTGGGAACGGAGGCTCAGCAAAAAATGTTTACACTCCAGAGCTTAGTCTCAAAATCATACAAAAGTGACAGCTTTGATTAGGATAACAGGTACTGTATGATGAAAAAAAATTCACTTAGCATAATATTCAAAATGGATTCTGCAGAAAAGGCATTTTTCCTAGGAATATTTGAGGACAAAGCCGTGCCTACGACATTCCTTTAAGAAATAAAAAATAATTCCTGCCACCATTACAAATAAACTTCATTTATGATTCAAGTCTCGCAGCAGAGCCACTGCAGTATGGAACAGTGCCACAATGTAGTAGCATGGCAACAAGCTCTGCTACCCTGGCAACCAGCAGCAACAACACACAATGTCTTGCCCAGTCTCTTAATCCATACACATTACTGGTCATCATTTTAGTTAAATCATGATGAGTCAATTTTAACATGGCGAAATTGGCGTTAATAGGGCGGTAACAGGTCCAAAATGGGGCCGGTCGACTTACTGCCCTGTTAACGTCAACGATTATCCCGCTGCTGCTTTCAAAAGGGCCTACAGCTAGAGTGCCTGCCTGTTCAGGCGGTAGGCCAATTTTAATATGCAAATCAGGGTCCTAAGACCCCGACTGTCATTTTAGGACAGAACTGGTCGGAGCGTATGCCGTGCACTCTCCAACGAGTTTTGCTGGTGTTAGAGGCACAGAGGCTCTAGAAAGGTAAGTTTTAAATTATTTTTGTTGGATGAAGAGCAGCTGGACTGCTCAAAAATAATCTGGGTTGTTGCCACCCCAGGCTCTCCCACTCCGCGATTGCGACACCACCCCCCGCGCGGACGTACCTAGGGCTGCCTGATATTGGGCCGGACTGAATCCAGCTAGCCGCACTGAGATGCCCGTTTGGCGTCCACAGATCACTGTGTTATAAATGAATAGCCATGTGGTGAAGAACAAAATATTGGAGCCTGGTCTTTAGTTGTTTCCGAGCCTTTATTCATAGAGATCCCCCTAGATAAGCTTGCCTATAAAAAGGATACAAGAAAGTCCCCAATGGATACCTACCACCTGAATACAATTAACTTTAATTGATATAAATCATACAATTAACACGCTGGTTCCATTTAAATGGGGGCCAGGCCTCAAAATTGCTGCGGCATTTTTTCACCTGGAAAAGGTGGGCTGCTGCGTGGTCTGTTGGTCAACAGCCTAAAGTTAAAATCAGCCCTCATGAATGATATTTATTTCTAAATTATTATATAATGAAAATAACTTTAGTTGCAACAATACTTAGGAATAAAAAAAGTTTTAAATGAACACTTACATACTCAAACTTCTCTGTGTAACGTCAGAGGGGACATTTTCCGACTTTTCAATGCTAGCTGGGAATCTTGCTCGCTGAGAGCACATGTATGTGGTCCTCTCGGCTCCATGTTAAATCTGCATGCTGCTGCCAGCCACTGCTCATGCTGCTCTCAATTACCCTTCCTCCCCTCTCAGCCTCTACTAAAGACCTAAATATTTTCTTTTAAATCATTTACTCATGTCCCTTTGTTCTGATCTCTGCAATTTAAAAAAAGAATCTTTCTTGGGATGTGGGCATCTCTGGCAAGGCCAGTGTTTATTGCCCATCCCTAGTTGCCCTTGAGAAGGTGGTGGTGAGCCTTCTTCTTGAACTGCTGCAGTCCGTGTGGTGAAGGGACTCCCACAGTGCTGTTGGGTAGGGAGTTCCAGGATTTTGACCCAGACCAGCTTATTAAAATCAATTTTCCCTTGTGATTTTAAATACCTCATTCCTTCTCAACCTTCTTGCTCCAAGCATAATTTAAATCACTTTTAATCCTTCACAGTTTATTCTAATTTCTCTTATATCCACCCTTTCTAGAACATTTAGGCATATCAAAATGCAAATTATAAGTGCATTCTTACTGAGACATTGTAGAGAGCTGTTATTGCATCACTTGTCGGTGTGATGAATCCTAAAATTGTACTTACCTGAATTACATTGCAAATAAGGTTTTAAACATAAGCCAACAATGACATTAAAATTATTTTAATACTCTGCTTTTTAGAGGTTTATTTCCATTTAATACTTCTATTCATTCCAGATCCAATATGAGAAAAAAGTTATATTTATCCATTTTCAAGATCATAAGCTAATTTTCTGCCCCAGTATTATGTTTTCTGAAAACATTTGCAAAATAAGAATTGTACCTTTGACCCATTCAACCTTCCCAAACAATTCTGTGTCACCTACAAGCTTTGAAATCTCACTACATATATCATTTATTTAAGGTTGTGTGGCACCGCAATTAATCATCTCACTCAAAAACATTATCTTTAATAACAACTATGTTGTCTATTTAATGACCAATTAATTATGCAATTTGTGCCAGTCTCATAATTCCATGGGCTCTGTAATGACCTAAAATGGGACATTTTACATAGAGATTAATAGAGAGCAGTCTGGTGTTCTGGGACCTGTATAGCAGTATAAGTTCATTAGAACATTCAATATTATGATAATATAAAGATTTCATTGCACAGGTTGGGAAGAATTGTTAAAACATAAAGAAAAGAGGGAGATGGGGATAAAAAGCTTGAACAGCCCACAAATGACAAGATCTGCTAAAATTGTCATAGAGAAGACTGATTAACTGTCAAATCTAATCAGACCAGATATAAAAAATCCCAGATCCCAATAATAGACAGTATCAAACTCTGTCACATGGTAATTATAATTACAGTCATGACAACAATGTCCTGTACTGACAGGTATGATCATAATGACACCAACCTTTTCTGAGGAATGGTAGCAAAACGTTGCTTACTTTCACAATTAGTAATTAACACTTCTCTAGCATTTCTCCAACATTTGGTGAGTAAAGCTTCATTTACCTAAAGTTACACAAAAATATATCCCAATTCCAGCCTCAGAAGAAGCAACTTAATTCCACTATAATAATAATACATCACTAACTATGGTTAACAAACTGCAGCCTTCTCCAAGAAAGGATTAGGTCTTACCCTCTATGTTATCTTTCCTTTCACAACTCTGAAAGGTCTGAGCATTATAGAGCTGAGACAGACAAACAAAATATCTAATTTGAGTCAGTTTTGCATTGTTGTAAACTAGAAACATGATTATGTGATTGTTAAAAGCATCAGGATACTTTCAACTCTTTCTTTCGTGTATTCAGAGGAGAAAAATAGTAACCGGCACTTGTTCTGGAAATCATATTGTTAAAGACACCACAAATTCAACAATCCTTACTACACAAGTGAAGTATTTTGATACCTTTGGCACTAGAATTGAGGCTACATATTATCATCACCCTGGTATTCAATTCGTGAATATTGTCACCTATTTCTAATTCAATTGGTTTCAATGCTTCCCATTATTTTTATCTAATATCAACCATATCCACTGTCACTAAAAACAAAAATTGCTGGACAAAACACTTCACAATCATTTACTTTTCACACCAATCAGACACTAAAGTGTCCCAGCTTCCTCTAAATAGAAAACGTGATCAAAGCTTTGAGAAAAATGTAATAGTAAGTCAGTCACTGGAAAAAAGTGATTGTTTTTATTACATAGGGTTATTGCAAACTGATTCATCTTGAATATTTCTCTAAGGAACACCACATCATGTTAAGTGAAGCCCTGTTATTGCCATTTCACACTTATAGTCACATTTTTGGCTGGCAAAGTGAAAACAGCAGGATTCATAGAATCATAGAATGAGATAGCAAAGGAGGAGGCCAATCGGCCCATCATGCCTGTGCCAGCTCTTTCGTAGAGCTATCCAATTAGTCCCACTCCCCTGGTCATTCCTCATAGCCCTATAAATTTTTTCCCTTCAAATATTTATCCAATTCGCTTTTGAAAATTACCATTGAATCTGCTTCCACCACCCTTTCAGGCAGTCCATTCAGATCACAACAGCTCGCTGTGTAAATTTTTTTTCCTCATGTCGCCTCTGGTTCTTTTGCCAATCACCTTAAATCTGTGTCCTCTGGTTACCAACCCTCTGCCACTGGAAATAGTTTCTCCTTATTTACTCTAATCAAAACCGTTCATGATTTTGAACACCTCTATCAAATCTCCTCCTAACCTTCTATGTTCTAAGGAGAACAACCTCAGCTTCTCCAATCTCTCCGTATAACTGAAGTCCCTCATCCCTGGAACCATTCTAGTAAATCTCTTTTGCACCCTCTAAGGCCTTGACATCCTTCCTAAAGTGTGGCACCCAGAATTGAACACAATACTGCAGCTGAGGCCTAACCAGTATTTTATAAAGATTTTGCATAACTTCTCTGCTTTTGTACTCTATGCCTCTTAATAAAGCCCAATCCCATATGATTTTTTGACAGCCTTCTCAACTTGTCCTGCCACCTTCAAAGATTTGTGTACATACACCCCCAGGTCTCTCTGTTCTTGCACCCCCTTTAAAATCGTACCATTTAGTTTTTATTGCCTCCCCATATTCTTCCTACCAAAATGTATCACTTCACACTTGTCTGCGTTAAATTTCATCTGCCATGTGTCTGCCCATTTCACCAGTCTAACTATGTTTTCCTGAAGTCTTATTATCCTCAACTGTATAATTTTCATAGCTCTGAAAATAACATTGCTAAAGATTCAGGAAATCTCATGACTTAAAGATGTATAAACATATTTTCCTCTGATCAATAGGTTCAGCAAAACATCATGGCAAAATCTTGGCGGTGGGGGAGGGGGTTGTGAGGGGAGGAAGATTGGACAGGGAGCGCCCTGCCACCTAACGCCGAGTCAGGTATTTTCCACTGGCTGTGACATCAGATGTATAATAAATATACCAAAATATGGGCAGCCATATTATAATGGGAGGCAGATGACAGGATGACATCATATGGCGTATTTTGCATCATTTGTGCTCTCGCACCACTGGGTACAAGGGATGCAGAGCAATCTACTGCATTAGGCAAAGCGCAATGCTAAATAGATACTATCAACCATATCTGCAGACCCTGGTACACCTACCTGGCAATGACTTGTCACTTGGTCACTTGCCTGCAGACTCATGCCTGCATCAAGATTTCCCTTACCATTCATTTTTGCCTGTCTCTTCTTAGACCCTGTCCCTTCAGCCTTGAGAAAGGCTGAAAATGGGTTGAGATGTCTTTTGAAGCTCTCCAATGCTTTCAGAATAATTGTCATCCTATTAAGGCACTCCCTTTACTTGTCCGCATCCCCTTAAATTTTAATTACACACAATTTTCCACTCACACCACTAGTGTGCTCCTGAAATCTGTTCAAAACTGCACCTCAAGCTATTCTATAAGTTGACCATGGGAAATTCAGTGTAAGCAGCACACTTCCATTTAGGGCCATCCGAAACCCACCTCTAGCCATTCGGGTCTAAATTATGCCAACAGCAAAAAATCTAGGCCATGGAATCTAAAGCAGTGATGTAGCAAACATTCAGTTCTATCTGGGCCTGTTTTGTGCTTCTTTTCCACTTCTGTTGGAAGGATTTCTAAACTTCACTTACATTCTTGATTGCTTCTATTGCAACCATACCAGGAGAGGAGAACTAAAAGTAACATAACGTGGAAGTGATACAAGACCTATGATTTTTGTGCTTTAAAGGAAAATTATAAAGAGACACATGCATTCCCCATAGGCAGAGCTAAATATAGTAAAACACCTATTGTGTCTTGACAAAGCCATAAGTGATGAAGAATAAGCAATTACTCACTGATACTAAAGGCTATGATTCCCTACTGGAATTCTAAATGTTGCTTGTGGCATCAATAAATGAAATGATACACAACAATAACAACTTACATTTATAAATTGCCTTTACCATAGAAAAATGTCCCAAGATGCTTCACAGAGGCATAATCAGACAAAAATGGATATGGAGCCAAAGAAGGAGATATTAGGAGTGGTGATCAAAAACTTGGCAAAATAGATTGATTTTAAGAAAGATCATAGACGAGCAGAGGGAGGTGGAGAGGTGGAGGGGTTTAGGGAGGGAATTCCAAAGTGTGGGGACTAGATGGCTGAAGGTACCCACCAGAGTTGGAGGAATCTGGGATGGTTGTAGGGTTGAAGGAGGTTACAGTGATAATGGGAGGGGGGGGCAAGACACTGAAGGGATTTATACACAAGGGGAAAGGGGGCCAATGTAAGTCAGCAAGGACAGGAATGATGGATGAGCAGGATTTGATGCAGGATAGGAAACGGCAGCAGAGTTTTGGATGACCTGAAGTTTACGGAGGGTGATGGATGGGAAGCCAGCCAGGAGATAACTGGAATAGTTGAATCTGGGGGTGACAAAGGTATGGATGAGAGTTTCAGCAGTAGATGGGCTAAAACAGGGTCGAAGACAGATCATGTTACAGAGGTGGAAGTAGGATATACACCAAAAATGGCTACATTGAGTTATTTAACAAATAGTAAAAGAAACAGTCTTCTTGCACAACGACTATATATGCCTGTTCAAAAATGTAATGTCAGTAGTATTTTGGTACTGGCCACTGCAGTAGAAATTGCTTTAGCCCCATCTACCTCGTCACAGAGTTAGATGTCAGGGGCGAACAGCCAGTACAATGCTCTTGAGTACACAAAAAAAAGTAATGATCTTCACTTCTGCTGCAGAAAGCTTTAAAAAATGTTCAAACAAATGCCAGAGTTTTTTTAAAGAGATGATTATTATAACTCCTACCTATATCTGAAGTTAGTTACTAGGCAACTGTGAGCCACTGCGGCTTCACATAGAATCATAGAAAGGTTACAGCACGGAAGGAAGCCATTCGGCCCATCGAGTCTGCACTGGCTCTATGCAAGAGCAATCCAGCTAGTCCCACTCACCCTCCCTTTCCCCGTAGCCCTGCAAAGTTTTTCCTTTCAAGTACTTATCCAGTTCCCTTTTGAAGGCTATGATTGAATCTGCCTCAGGGAGTGTATTTCAGATCATAACCACTCGCTGTGTAAAAAAGTTTTTCCTCGTGTCACCTTTGGTTCTTTTGCCAATCACCATAAATCTATGTCCTCTGGTTCTTGACCCTTCCGCCAATGAGAACAGTTTCTCTCTGTCTACTCTATCTAGACCCTTCATGATTTTGAAAGACCCTTCATGATTTCTAACAGCTATTGTGTAACCTTTAGCATCAGCTTAGACAGAAACTTTGCACTTTATATATTGCATTTATTTTAAATATTTCAGGTTTCCTGTAATCCCTTCTGATAGGAATTTATGTAAAATAAGAAGTGAAACTATAGTTTGAGTCAGGTCTGGATTGCTCTGTGAATGGGCCAGAAATTGCTCCGAGTGGCAAGGCAACGTTCACTGCCGCTCCTGCGAATTAAATTAACAAAATTACTTACTGCGGGCTCGGCGACGTCGAACTGTTTGAATTTGAACTTTTAAAAAATTGTGCGCTATCAACCCAGCCTCTGAGCAGCGTAAATTGACGTGGCTGGAAAAGTCTGTGAGAGGAAAAGACACGCCCACAAATTCAGGCTGCATTGCTCAAGAAGGCAGCAGACTTTATTCATAGAAAGTTAGTATTCTGTATGTAATTGCAAATAAAAATTTTAATTTTTTTAAATAAAAAGCCAAGGAAATAATTGAATTAAATAAAAGGGACAGAAGGGAAAATCATTTTTTAAAAAAATTATTTAAATTAAAAAATATTTTTAATGACCAAAATCTATTAAAATAAGGAGTAATATGAGACTCCACATTTTTAAAATTTAATTTTTAGTTGTTTGGCCGTCATTAAGACTAACCGCGCTGTTAAAACTTAGTTTAGACCTGGTGTTTTTAAGCGCACCTGTTTTGTGGCATAATTAGTTACTTTCCAGCTGGGCAGGTAAGCAAGTTGCCGCGTTTTCAATGATTTCCCTGATTGCAGCGTGCGATGGCCCTTTAATTCGAAGCTGTCATATCGCCAGTGAACCACTAGGAGCAAGTTCCGGATTTCCGCGTTTCACCGCGCATGTGCGAACGTCGGAACTTGCTCTTTCAATTCGCCACTAACAACGGAGAGCGCTGTTGAGCTCCTCAGTTATATCAGGTGCGATTTCTGCCCCAATGTGTTCTAATTTACTGAAACCTACTCAACATGAGGCAAAAGTGTTATACTCTAGATTAACCACTGGGAAGTGGACTTCTGTGGGGGTAATAGTGTCAGTTTTTCTCAAAGCAGAATGCTCCACCGAGTGGTTTAGCTACAAAACAAATGTGAAACGCAGTGCACATTATCAAACTGGTCGGAGTATTCCAGAATTGAAAGTCATGGTCAGAGAGACAGGAAGCAAGTAATTTCGGCAGTACCAAGTAGGTGATATTAACATAATAGATCATTTTCTCTTACAGGAGACAATCCTTTGTGTAAAATTAACTTAAGCACAAAGGCACCCTCTGCTGAACAAAGCTGGAATGACAGCACGATTGCTTTTTTTACATTACAGTACATGTTCACTGTGTTAAATCTCTGGCACAAAAACATGATGGTTTTGCAAAACCATCATTCCAACTTGGTTATTTTTACACAACAGCCATAAAGAACTTGGCAATGAGTTTCTGTTATAGTAATGACATACACACCGGTGTTGTTTTTGTTGTGGTAAAGAAAAAATTGCAATGGTAATTTTCTGATGTCACACTCCTGGCGGGGAGACTCACCCGCTTGGAGCGCATATTGGAGATTTGGAAATGCATGGTGCACACTTTTCCAAACCATTATTTAACTGGTCAGAAAATATGTGCCGCACATACCCAAAATTCCATTAGGCACTCCTGGCAGATAAGGCTCGCCACTGGAGCGTGACACTGGAAAAATTACCTTTTGTCAATCCTGGAATCTGAAATAGAAAATGTTGGAAATGCACATCAAGTTGATCAGCATTTGAGAAAGAAAAATCATTCTTTTTCCAGTGTAACTCTTCATCAGAACTGTCATGTCAGGCTGGAGAAATACCTTTTATAGGACCAAGGACAATTCAGGGGATGCCCATTATTTTTATAGTATTGGCATTTGTTTTGTGAGAATTATTTTTTAAAGATGCTTTTCAGCACTCTCAAGTTGTGTACTGTAGTAAGAGGAAACAGCCCTTCTGTACTTGAACCACGCCATCCAATTTTCTAACAGACACATTGAGAAATAACAATTCCCCCCAACACCCCAAATTATTTCAGACCCAGTTAGTAGGTCCTTCCATTTGTGAGGTCTATGATCTCTTATCTGGGAGAGTAGCTGAGCAGAAACTCAGCCATCTCAGCAGCTCTATTAAAGAATGTAGCTCCACCAGCTAACCAGAAATTTTGGATTTATAATTCTCAGAAGGCAGGAACAGTCAGATAAACTTCAACTTTGCCAGTGAGCAATATTTCCATTATTCCCCAGACGGCATATCTCATTACATGGTCTGTTAAAGACTCAGTCAAATGCTGATCAACCTGTTGAGCATTTCCAGAATGTGAAAGGGAGTAGGGAAGGGCCATGTGCTATTTTTTGGCACATGGGTGTGCTGGATGCCATAGTTTTCCATTATGGTACCAATAAAACATTGCGAAATCTGCTTTTAGTTGAACGCAAGCTATTTTCAGCAAAATAGATCTCACCAAAAAATACCATACCCTGGAAGCATCATTCAGGTCATAGATGCACTTGTTTAGTTTCCATAGTTTTCCTTCTGCATCTGCTGCCTCTGTAGGCGGTTTCAAAAATACTTCTCTCTGAAAAGTATCGCCCTGCAGAAATGCGGCTTTTATGTCAATTGATCTACACTCCCATGAATATTTTGCCAAAAGGGCCAAAAAGATTTTTCAGATTACCTTTCCAGCAGTAGGAGAATCCACTTGAACATCTGTATCACCCAGTTTCTCTTCAACACCCCCAGCTACCAACCTCACTTTAGGCTTATAAGTCCTATCTGCAAGGACCTTTTCAGTACAAACTCAGCTATGCAACAAAGCTGGTTGACCCTTACCTGTTACCTCAGAATAAAGTCCAAATTCTTTCCAACTATCTAACTCCCTTCATTTTGCCTCTCTTACTCATTTATCCTCAAGTTTATTGGCAGCCACCAAAACTTTACAATCATGAGGACTTCTGCTTCTAGTTTTGTTACATGACTGTTCTCTGGTCTTTGTTTTATTGTCTGGCCTAGTCAAGCTACATCTTCTACTTCTACTTCTATGTCTGTAGGGACTACTCCTGCGAGATCTCCCTCTTTCATCTCTAGTTCGTGATCGTTTTCTGACGTGAGATCTCCTGAATTGAACTCTGTCTCAGATGGTCTAACACGATGCCTCAGTGCTCTACGAATTTTCTCTGATACCTCAGTCTCGATAAAAGCCTGTCTCCCTGCATGCATAGCATTTAAATGCTCAGAAAAAATGGCACTAATTGTAGTACCTTCCAGAGCAGGAGGATTATCACAAAGAACAGAAGGTAATTTGGGATTGCGCCCATAGACTAGTTGGTAAGGACTATATCCTCCAACTATCTGAAGAGAATTCTTTGCATGAACTGCCCATGCCAGGGCAGTTGACAATTTACACTCTGGTCAATCAGCCAAAATTCTATGCACCACACTATCAATCACAGCATGATTCCTTTCACAAAGACCGTTGCTAAAAGGGCTCTCAGCTGCTGTATTCATGACAATTATATTCATATTCTCACACTTATCTCTGAACTCCGCGTTACCGAATTCACCTCCATGATTGGTCAAAAACTTTGCTGGTGTCCCAGTTCCAGTCCCTATCCATTTTTTCATAATTTTATCCAGAAAAACCTTCTTCTCCTTACCATATATTAGTGTAGAAATACTAAATCTCGTAGCCAGGTCAGTAAAATGTAAGATGGAAACATTTGGGTCTTTGTCCCATACCTTTAGATCCATGGCAACTACCTCGTTAAAAGCATGTGCTAATGGAACACTTACAATAGGACATGGGGGCATCCGTCTATGCATCTTACAGATTTCGCAGTTCTCACTAATCTCTTCTATGAGCCTTGTATATTCCTCGTCAACTACACCTGCATCTTTAAGCAGGATTTTTAAACATTGACAAGTAGGGTGGGCAAATAGTCTATATAGCTTTAAGACAATTTGTTTTTTTTCTCTCTTATCCTTATCGCCCGATGCCATTAATACTTACCTAACACACTGATCAGGAGTATCAGTTTTTATTAAGGTGATCCAATAATGCCCTGACTAGGTAAACTGCAAATCAACCAATTTCCCAAAAATGATTGTCTCATTGCATTCCATGTCAAGTTTCATTTTTGCCTTTTTCATGGAAAGTTTACCCAAAAGCATAGCTATCTCACTGGAGACATCAGGCGCTAAATTGGGCCGTGTAGCTCCCGTTGTTTTGGCCCTACACGGCCTCCCAAATGTCCAAGATGGCGTTTGGGTGCGCACTCACACTTCGAGCATGATGTGCGCCGGACGTCATCTTGGTAAAGGATTTAGTGCATGCACAGAAAACGAATGCCGGTGTCATGTAAAATAGGGAGAATATGCATTTTGATCAGTGTGCAGCGATGATTTAAAGTGATAGACACCAGTTTGTCACTTAATGCTCCACTCAACGCATTGTCTTAACCACAACAAGCTAAACATGCCGTAAAGTGCCTGGAAGACCCCCCACCAGCACCATTTAAAGGGACCATGCAGGATTTACAGGTTATTATTGCTTCTGGTTGCTGATGCATTTGTACCTGTTTTTGGAGATCTCCTATACTTGAATTCTAGGGCGAGGGGACATAGCCTAACATTTAGAGCTAGGACACGCAGGAGTGAAGTTAGGAAACGCTTCAACACGCAAAGGGTGGGAGATGTTTGGAACGCTCTTCTACAAATGGCAGTTGATGTTAGCTCAATTGTGAATTTTAAATCTGAGATTGACAGATTTCTCTGAACCAAGGGTATTAAGGGATATGGGGCTAAGGCAGGTATATGGAGTGAGGTCACAGACCAACCATGATCTCAATGAATGGCAGAACAGGCTGGAGGGGCTAAATGCCACTGCCACTTGCTGCCTCCTTTTATGCGCCACCATCTCCTGCAAGAAAGCGAGAAGTGTGTCTGGGTGATGTGCCTGTCATGGTTGAATAGCTGCCAGCATTTGTGACCTGTGAGTTGTGGGTGTGCGGCTAGCAACTGTGGTAATGTGTAAGGGTGAGAGGAAGCATCTGATTGAAAGAGTTTGCTGGTAGGTGGGTGATGGGGGGGGGGTGTAGTGCGTGGAGCAGTGGATGCGGCTAGTGGTGCAGTTGTTAGGAGATGCCACTTGACAGTTGTCCTCACTCACCTTGACCACTCGTGTCAAAGCACTGAACTTCTTCCTGCACTGCATCTATGTTCGTGGTGCTATGCGCCTGGCATTGACTGCGTCCCCTACTGCCTCCCACTACTTTTTGAGCATATGTCTGGAGGGCCTCTTGCTACGCCCCCCTGGCGTGGATGGATGCCCCTCCTTCTGTCCACCTCTTCCACCAATGCCTCTAGTGCATCAGCAGAGAACCTTGGTGCACGTTCTCTCGCAGGCCTGGTACAAACTCAAAATTGGCAGATTGGTGAGGTTTGGCGTGCAGATTAGAGGATGTAGGATTTAGTGGTGCGCAATCTTTATTCAATGTTTTAACATAACTCATAGGGACGGGACCTGCATCTGTGTTTTACGTGTGCGATGTCTGATCTCCGTTCAGACTCCATGCAGACCCGTATCTTATTTTTTGCAAATAAGAGGTACAGGCTACCTTTAAAAGCTGCAGGCTGCCTGTCAGAGATACAGCCTGCCTTTAAGAGATTCAGGCTCCCCCTGCTGGTGGAAACGGCAAATGTCGTGGAATTGTCGTGTCAATGCAGGATTTCAACACTTGGCTGAGATGAGTGTTCAGGCAGGATGAATGCCTCATGCTGCCTGCGACGGAAACACCGGGCGCAGGTTAATCGTGGACTGCGATGCCCGTGCCTGGTTTCAGGGGTTATTGAATATAACACCCACCATCCATACTTATAAACTGGCTTACTCCAGCTATCTTACATGGAATTACCACTCTTTTGAGTGACCTTAAGATGTTGTTATCTCCAAACCTAAAATATGTAGAACTTTTATATTCCTTAACCTTGCGTCAATCCTCATTACTTAGTGAATAAAGATAACATTTTAACCAATCTACCCCGAATACAGTTGAAGTACATGCACTAACACTGGACAATTAAAGGAATCCGCAACTAATACATTCATCACAGGATTAAAACTCCTTGTGACCAGTATAATCTGTTCAGATTCATCATTATCTTCAGCCTCTTCCTCAGAACTACTTTCTTCATGCTTCATTTCAAAGACCCTGCATCTTCGGCCTGGGCCATTCGCCTCATAATGATACTTAGAGTCACATCTAAAGCATCGACGGATTCTTCCTTGGGCATTCCAGGGATTCATTTGCCTATTATTACTGTCCCAATTTTGACCTCTGTTGATATAATTGGATTTGTTGTACCTGCCTTCATCACCAATCTGGCTGTCTTTAATCCTTCTGTCATATAGATGCCTGAAAATTTTGAAACCTAGTCTGGTACCTGTGTTTAGTATCTGGAACATTTCGAAATTTGGTAACCATTGAATCTTCTATTCTTTGTGTCACAGCGGAAGGCCTCATTTATTCTATGAAGGCTGAAGGGAAGGATTGTTTCCCCAGGAATTTTTTTAAGGCAGCAGACATTTGATCCAACAGATTCTCCTTTTCCCAGAACTGGACGCCAGTTAGGACCAGTTGCCTGTCCATATAAGACACCATAGCACAATCTAGTAATTTAAACACTAGTATCGACCCAGGGATTCCCAATTTGAACTTTGTCAACCTTTTGTATAATTTGTGATGATATACTCTTCCATTGAATGGCCGTCTGTTTTCCGAAATCCATCAAATGCTGACCTGGCCTCATAGGCACTTAGCAGGTCATCTTTCTTGTAGATTTTAATCCAGAAATTCTATTAGAAAGGTTAAACAATCATCATTATCCAAAAGATCTGCATCCATCTCAGAAAATACCTTACTTCTGATTTTATTTTCTTCAGGAAGTGACAATGCCAAGGCTATGCTTTGTTTTCTCTTTGGCAGAGTCGTAACTCATGTCCACATATCAACCTCATTCTTCCACTGGTTGAACAGTTCAAATTCCGAGAACATCGGGGGGAAATCGTACCTCGATGATTTAAACTTGCTTTCTGCCATTTTCCACAATGGCCGCTAGGCTTTCAAGTTTTTTTTTAATGTCCAAAGAAACAGTTTAGATTCCAACCTCCATCTTTAGGCAACCATTCTCTGCTACCATGTGAAAAATTGGTTAGCCAGGTGGTGAAGGATAGAATACTAGAGCCTGGTCTTCAGTTGCTTCCAAGCCTTTATTCACAGAGATCAACACTACCCACACCCTAGATAAGCTCTTGTATGAATGGATACAAGAGAGTCCCCAATTGATACGCTCCACCTGAATACAATTAACACTAATTGATATAAATCACATGGATACAATCAACAACCCAGTCCAGATGCATTGCATGCTAGGTTGCTGAGAGAAGCAAGGGTGGAGATAGCAGAAACTCTGACCACAATCTTTCAATCCTCCTTGGATATGGGAGCAGTACCAGACTGGAGGATTGGAAATGTTACATCCCTATCAAAAAAGGGGAGAGGGATAAACCTGGTAACTACAGGCCGATCAGTCTAACATCAGTGGTGGGAAAACTACTAGAAACCATTGTCAAGGATAAAATTAATTCTCACTTGGAGAAACATGGGTTAATAAGGGACAGCCAGCACGGGTGAGTGGTGACACAGTCTCAGGTGTCCTGTGATATATGGTCAGTGTCCTTCAGACAAGATGCAGACTTTAAAAAAAGGATGAAATGTAATTCTAAAAGAAGTGTGAGTGTTTCATCTCATATCAAGTGGATCCCTGAGCAAGGCAAAAGGAACTTCCCAGTGCCGTGTATGCAACATGTCTGTATTAGAGGTCAAATATTCTGTGCCATCTGGTGATCACAGCCTGTTGTGAATAAGTGACCTTCCATTGACAGAGTCAAAATATTGTGTGGTTTGCTGCATCTCTATTCACTCGGCCAATATTATTTGGAATACAGAAAATGCAGCTTAGTGTGTAATCATAACTTTGCACAAACATTGAATTGAGATATCATTCACCCAGAATAGGGAACTACTCATCAGAAATGAAAATGTCATTTCACTATAATGTTTTATTCCCCTTTCTAAATATAAAAAAGGTAACTAAACTTCTAATCAACACTACGAAGGATGAATATAAAGAGCTAATAAGCAGTCAACAAATTAAAACAAGGAGAAGCAGAGCAGTGCAGGACTTCCGACCACCTGTCTGGCCTCGCCCTGATCCCATCATTTCAATATTAGGGGCAGGACCCTGTGCCAGTGCTGGTGCTATAGAATCATAGAATGGTTACAACACAGGAGGCCATTCGGCCAGTCGAGTCCATACTGGCTCCACTCCCCTGCCCTTTCCCTGTAGATAGATATTGGGGTACCTTTCTCACAGACCCAGCGGGATTTCAGAGAGGATTGAGCAGCTCCATTGGGGTGGGGGGTGGGGGGGAGCACATGTTGGTCTGGCCCGATGCAGTTTCATGGAAATAAATTTCTCCAAAGGCACTCCCTCACTGATCTCACCATATCCAAATGGTAATTGATCTCTTTTGGATTGATATTCAAATGACAGTAGTGTTGTGGGGCACATGCAGTCCTGTACAGCAAATACATCTGCTTTATGTTAGTTCATATAATACTGTACAATATTGATGAAATACTGTAGTAATCATTAATTGCATTTTCTTCATTTCAGTTCAATAACTATTATCCCACAAAGTAATTTCCAGCATAAAAATATTTTTTCCATTGTTATGAAAAAAACAATACCTTTTTGAGTCACCAGAGGGAGATGTCACCTTTGTTACTATATAAAAATGTCAAATGAAAAATCAATCTATTGATGCTACAACCAGTAAAATGCACTGCAGGTACTTCGACAGAAAGGATTCTGAATACAGAAATTTGCAACAGAAGGAAAACAATCTGCTTTACGCAAACCATTGAATTTTAATGTACATCAAATTTCTTGCTGTTTCACATAATTGGACATAGAGCAACCTAAAGAGGACAGGAGCAGCAGGTAAGTTTCTTCTCTTCCAGCAGCAGCCAGCAGACCCCAAGGCCACAGCTTCTCTCCTGATTCTGTTCCTGGTTCCCAGCTCACGGTCCTGCCAGGGAGCAGGCTGATGTCGGGATTGTGCCCTGGCCATGCTAATATCCCATTGTAGCACATTTGGTTGATTTCAGGCCTTCACCTTTCCTGTAGTGTTTAGCTGAGAAAGGAAGAGATTGCTGCATTGCCTGAACCAATAGCATGTTCACAAAGGAATGTCTGGAGACACCTAGGTGATAAGACGTGGGGGGGGGGGGGGGGTGAATTTCCTGGGGCGTTCTCCCACTCATTTACACCATTTTTCCCTGGTTTCTGCAGCACTTCTGCCGAAGTTACATCAGACAAACAATGTGGAAATTTACCCCAATTGTGAATTAATCTGTAGCATGTCAAAATCGTTGTTTTTTTTGCAAAGGAGAACCATGTGCAAAACCTGCCACGGATGGAGGAATGGCTAGTATTAGGCTCCTGAGTTGGAAAAAGGACGAAGCTCTACAACTCCTGGGCAGACACACTGGGGAACCTGTGGGAGATGGAGAATTGGAGGAGGATTCTCTCTTGGGCTTCTTTGTTGCGAGTAGGGTATTGGTCTCCACCTTGTTGTTTCCCTTCACCTCCTGTGCTTGGAAGGCCAAATCCCTTTGTAATGGACAAATTATGGAGCCGGGACTTCAGACTTCCAATGTGCTGCTCCATGATGATCTTGGTAGTGCCCAAGGTCTTACTGAACCTATTTTCGGCCTCTGTCCTTGGATTCTGAAAAGGTGTCATTAGCCAAGGCTGAGGCAGGTACCCCTGGTCTCCCGTCAGCCACTGTCGCATTGCTCTGGCTGAGGAGTGCAGGTATTTAAGATTGCCTAAGAATAAACGAATCATGACTACCCCCTGGATAGCATACATAATAAATTGGCTAGTGTCACTCACTGTTGGGAGTGTTCAAGGAATGAAATCCCTGCCTGTTCCTGAAGTTAATGGAGCTTTCAGACAGGGCCTTTACAGCCACATGTGTGGCATCAATAGCACACTGTACTTGTGGGAATCCACCAAGTCCAGTTCCAACAGTTGACATGTCTCTGTCATAGTGTCACGGGGAAAACACAGTCTTCTCAGACACTGCCTGTAGGAAAATGCAAGATAAGTCCTCCTTCGTCTATACACCCCGTGGCATACCCGTGGGTTGGGTGTTGCTTCTGTGCATGATTCTGCACTTTCCTCGCTTCTATACTTACCTTCTCCATGTTCTCATCATCATCCTCCTCAAAACACAGGAACAATGGAATCCCCAGATGAAATCTATCATTTCACTATGCAGAGAGGCTTTAAACTCTAACCATATTTGCAAAGTACCTTTAAATTCTCAGAAACTATAGCTTCTAAGTAATGGAAGTAACTCACAGCCAGAACAGTATTGCAGAATCGCACCCAATCTGAGACTGATCATCTTCCTAATCTCTTCCTGCTTATGAGGCACAATACATACTCAGCATTATTACCTTTAGAGTGGTGAGATTTTCCTGCATTTCTGCTCACTTGCAGCCCCTGAAAATCTCAAGGAACACTGAGCCATGCACCCATGCTTCATTTAAATACGTACAGGTTGAGAGTCCATACTCTCAACCTGTACTCAGGACACAGCAGACCAGCTACGTTATACCGCCAAACAGACGAGGCAACGGAACTACGCTGCCTACATGAAAACCAAGAGCAGGAAGCTTGAGAAACTCGGCATCACCACCAGCAACGACCAAGCTTCCCCTGGTACCACGGTTGCAACCACAGGGAAGTCTATTGTCAATTTATCCGACCACACCCTTCAACCAGACGAAATCGAAGTTCTCAGCCGAGGGCTCAATTTCTGCCCCACTACCAAAATGGACCCCACTAGTCTCGCGGCGGACACAGAGGAATTCATCAGGAGAATGAGGCTCCGGGAATTCTACCACAAACCCCAAGATTTCAGCAGCGAACCCAATGAGACAATCAACGATCCGGAACAGCAGACAGAGGGATCCGCGGTACAGCAACCGAAGAGGAAAGAGTCAAACTGGACTCCTCCGGAGGGTCGCTGCCCTCAGCTGGACATGTATGCTCAAGCTGTCAGGAAATGCGTCAATGCCAGATTCATCAGCCGCACTCAGAAGACAGTCCAGAATGTCACCCGAGCACAACGCAACGCCATCAACGCTCTCAAGACCAACCGCAACATCGTCATCAAACCAGCGGACAAAGGAGGAGCCATAGTCATACAGAACAGAACAGACTATTGCAAAGAAGCATACCGACAACTGGACAACCAGGAACACTACAGACGGTTACCCGCAGATCCGACCAAAGAACACACCCACCAGCTCAACAAACTGATCAAGACCTTCGATCCAGACCTTCAAAACATCCTACGCACTCTCATCCCACGTAATCCCCGCGTGGGAGACTTCTACTGCCTCCCAAAGATACACAAAGCCAACACACCCGGACGTCCCATCGTATCAGGCAACGGAACCCTGTGTGAGAACCTCTCTGGATACATCGAGGGCATCCTGAAACCCATCGTACAGGGAACCCCCAGCTTCTGTCGCGACACTACAGACTTCCTACAAAAACTCAGTACCCACGGACCAGTTGAACCAGGAACACTTCTCACCACGATGGACGTCTCGGCACTATACACCAGTATCCCCCACGATGACGGCATCGCTGCGACAGCATCAATACTCAACACCAACAACAGCCAATCTCCGGAAGCCATCCTACAACTCATCCGCTTCATCCTGGATCACAATGTCTTCACCTTCGATAACCAGTTCTTTACCCAAACACACGGAACAGCCATGGGGACCAAATTCGCACCCCAATACGCCAACATTTTCATGCACAAGTTCGAGCAGGACTTCTTCACTGCACAAGACCTCCAACCAACACTATACACCAGATACATCGACGACATTTTCTTTCTATGGACCCACGGCAAGGAATCACTAAAGAGACTACACGATAACATCAACAAGTTCCATCCCACCATCAAGCTCACCATGGACTACTCCTCAGAATCAGTTTCTTTCTTGGACACACGAATCTCCATCAAAGACGGGCACCTCAGCACCTCACTCTACCGCAAGCCCACGGACAACCTCACGATGCTCCACTTTTCCAGCTTCCACCCTAACCACGTCAAAGAGGCCATCCCCTATGGACAGGCCCTGCGAATACACAGGGTCTGCTCAGACGAGGAGGAACGCGATGGACACCTACAGACGCTGAAAGACGCCCTAGTAAGAACGGGATATGACGCTCGACTCATCGATCGACAGTTCCGACGGGCCACAGCAAAAAATCGCATAGACCTCCTCAGGAGACCAACACGGGACGCAACCAACAGAGTACCCTTTGTCGTCCAGTACTTCCCCGGAGCGGAGAAACTATGCCATGTTCTCCGCAGCCTTCAACATGTCATCAATGAGGACAAACACCTCGCTATGGCCATCCCCACACCTCCACTACTCGCCTTTAAACAGCCACCCAACCTCAAACAGACCATCGTTCGCAGCAAATTACCTAGCTTTCAAGAGAACAGCGTCCACGACGCCACACAACCCTGCCACGGTAACCTCTGCAAGACATGCCAGATCATCGACACAGATACCACCATCACACGAGAGGACACCACCCACCAGGTGCATGGTTCATACTCCTGTGACTCGGCCAGCGTTGTCTACCTCATACGTTGCAGGAAAGGATGCCCCAGAGCATGGTACATTGGCGAGACCATGCAGACGCTGCGACAACGGATGAACGGACACCGCGCAACAATCGCCAAACAGGAGGGTTCCCTCCCAGTCGGGGAACACTTCAGCAGTCATGGACATTCATCCACCGACCTTCGGGTAAGCGTACTCCAAGGCGGCCTTCGAGACACACGACAACGCAAAATCGTCGAGCAGAAATTGATAGCCAAGTTCCGCACCCATGAGGACGGCCTCAACCGGGATCTTGGGTTCATGTCACGCTGCACGTTACCCCACCAGCGAACAAATGTTATCTGTTTTTAATATAATGGGTCATTTGCTGGCTCTCTCTGCCTTCCGGATGTTTCTGCCTCTCTCTGTTTTTCTTCTCTGTTTTTTTTTCCTGTTTGTTTTTTTGTTGAATGTGTATTCGGAGGTTCTGCAGGTGACACCTCTCTGTCTGAACACGGTGATTGCCTTGGCAACGGGAAGTTGCAGGGGCAGTCTGTAAACACCATGTATTGTTCTATATGTATAAATGCGTAGGCTTCAAGGAGATCCTGAACATTTACCTGAGGAAGGAGGAAGTCTCCGAAAGCTTGTGAATTTAAAATAAAATTGCTGGACTATAACTTGGTGTTGTAAAATTGTTTACAATTGTCAACCCCAGTCCATCACCGGCATCTCCACATCATTTAAATACGGGCAGTTCAAGGTCACATTGGGGTCACAGCAGGGAAATCGAGGCAGTGATTTTTAAGACGGAGTTTCAGCAGAGAGCCTCTCCGTCCCATTTTACTTGCCAGACCACCTCTGCACCTCCTGAAAATGGGTATTCTTTTAAGGAAAATCAAGGCCGTTACTAGTCAACCTCCTGTGGCATTGTCCACAATGATTTGGAGGATACAGTCTATGATTTACACGTACCCGGTGTCATGTTGGAACCGTCCACGCTGCTGTCATTGTCAACCACCACTGTGCTGTCGCTCACCTGTGATGGTCCTACATTATGCCTGCTCAACCACTACAAATAGTATAATGTATGGCACAATGAGTGCCATTGCCAATACATAACGCCTTTCTGCCTGCAATATCATCTGTGTGCTGCTTATTGAGTAAAATACCAAAAAGTAATTTTAACATTAAAAGGTAATTTAAGAGAGTAAAATACTAAAATGATGGCAGGGGCACCAAACGTGTGGTAGTAGATTGGCCGGCCATTATACATTCCGCTTGATTTTCCTTTTCAGTCAATCGATAGGAAACTTGGGTGGGGTGTATAACGGACAACTGATCCGCTATCACCCATTTTGCGATCCCGCTTTCACCCCCAACAATTAGAAAGGTAAAAATAATGGAAGGGAGAGGCCAGCATCAGTCGGGCTGGGATTGGGGGCCCATTCTGTTAGGTTAGTGGGAGATGGGAATGAAAGCTGGCAGGGAGTAGTCACAGACCTGGAGACTTGGGCCCTGATATTTACAGGGAGATGGAGAGGGAACCAAGGGGGGGGTCATAGCAGCCGGGAAACCCGGAAATGCAGGCAACGCAGAGGTCCTGACAAATTTAACAGCAGGGCCTCATTTGAATTTTTTTCAGCTGTTTCCCAAGCAGCAGCCAGCCAGGTTGCTGGCTGTCAGGCGGGAAGGCCTGTACTGGAAGGCCGCAGCTGGAGAGAGGAGAGGAGGGAGGGAGGGCGGGAGAGATTGCGGTGGGGGGGTTGAAGAGATTGTGAGTCATGGAGGAGATCGCGGGTCGAATTGGGCTTCGGATCATGGGTCGGGGAGGCTTCGGATCGTGGGCTGGGACTTCATATTGTAAATATTGCCTTTAAATATATAGGGGTTATAGTGGATAATCCCTGAAACCGGGCACGGGGGTTGTGGCATGTGATTAACTCATGCCTGGTTGGTGAGATGTAGGCGGCACGTAACATTCATGCTGCCCGGTGATTTATCTAATTGGTGCGTGCAACCAGCACTACCTGCGCCGTTGAATGGCTGCTCACCAGCCCAGAAATCGGGAGTGGTTAGCACCACTTAAAGGCAGCCTGAACCTCTTAAAGGGGAGGTGCAGTGTGGCTGAAGGAAGTGATGGAAGTCAATTGGGAAGTGAATCTGTGCTACAATATAGTGCAGCATGGTGATGATGGGACCTCTGGAATTTTTAATGAGCAACAACCAGGTTGCTCAACATTTGCGGGACTCTAATATTTGCAGAAACAAGATATGGGAGATGAGACATCACACACGTAAAACACAGATGCAGATCCCGCCCCATGTTTACAAACTGTTGAGTTATTTTAAAACACTGATTAAAGGTTGCGCACTACTAAATCCCACATCCTCCAATCTGCATGCCAGACCTCACCAATCTGCCGATCTGAGTTTGTACCAGGCCTACGAGAGAGCCTACACCAAGGTTCTCTGCTCAAGCACTAGAGGCCTTGGAGCAAGAGGTGGACAGAAGGAGGGGCACCCTATATCTGCTTTGGGGGGGGGAGGGGGGTGGGGAAGAGGCCCTCCAGACATATGCTTTTGAGGCAGTGGGAGGCAATGGGGATGAGGTCAATGCCAGGTGCATAGCACTATGAACATGGATGCAGGGCAGGATGAAGTTCAATGCTTTGACACGAGTGGTCAAGGTTAGTGAGGTCAACTGTCAAGTGGCATCTCCTACCAACTACACCACTAGCCGCATCCACTGCTCCTTGCACTACACCCCCCATCACCTACCTGCCAACAAATTCTTTCAATCAATACTCAACTCTTCCAATGAATGCTTCTTCTCACCCTCACACATTACCACTGTTGGAAGCCGCACGCCCACAACTCACAGATCACGCACACTGGCAGCTATTCAATCATGACAGCCACATCACCCAAACATCTTACAGGACACTCACTGGTACACGTCCCACTTTCCAGCAGGAGAAGGTGGCGCGTAACAGGAGGCAGCAAGTGGCAATGGCTCCATGGAACATGAAGCTGCTGTCATAAGAACATAAGAAATAGGAGCAGGAGTAGGCCAATTGGCCCCTCGAGCCTGCTCCGCCATTCAATAAGATCATGGCTGATCTGATCCTAACCTCAAATCTAAAGAACACAAGAAGTAGGAGCAGGACCCGGCCACTCAGCCCCGAGGCCCGCTCCGCCACCCACAGGGCCTTGACCGATCCGAACTCAGCTTCACGTCCAATTTCCTGCCTGCTCCCCGTAACCCCTAATTCCCTTTACTTCTAGGAAACTGTCTATTTCTGTTTTAAATTTATTTAATGATGTAGCTTCCTTCTCAGGATGACAGCATTCCTGTCCCACCTCTGCCAGTGCCCTTGCTGTTGCCTGCCAGCTAGCCAGCCCACTCCTTGTAGACTACTGAAACTTTATTATAGGAACATAGGAAGATAGGAACAGGAGTAGGTCATTTAGCCCCTCGAGCCTGTTCCGCCATTCAATGAGATCATGGTTGATCTGTGACCTAACTCCTTATACTCGCCCTAGCCCCATAATATCTTTGCTTAACAAAAATCTATCAATCTCAGATTTGAAATTAACAATTGAGCTAGCATCAACTGCTGTTTACAGAGCAGCGTTCCAAACTTCTACCTCCCTTTGCATGTGGAAGTGTTGTCTAACTTCACTCCTGCAAGTCCTGGCTCTAATTTTTAGGCTATGTCCCCTAGTCCCAGTATTCAAGTATAGGAGACCTTCAAAAAGAGGTAGAAATGCATCAGTAGCCAGGAGCAATAATCCAGCAACTAACCTGTAACTCCTGCATGATCCCTTTAAATAGCACTGGTGGGGGGGTCCTCCATGTTGTTTAAGACCGGTTCAGTTGTGTGAGGTTAAGACCCAGTGTTGGCTAGAGAGTGAGTTCCAAAATCGCCTCGGTCCCTTTAAATCAGCATTGCACACCGATCAACTGCATATTGTCCCTACTTTACATGCGTTCATTATCTGCGCCATGCGAACGCCTTTACCAATATGGCATCCAGCGCCGTCGTGCTAGAAGTGTGCGCGCACATTCCAGATGCCATTTTGGGTCCTTAGGAGTCCGCGTAGCGCCTACACAATGGGGGCTACGCGGCCCAATTTAGAGCCCTATATGTTTAAAATTGAAAGGCTCAGCTCACCTCACCGTTATTCAGTCACCCCCGCCTTCTCAGAGGATGTTCAGTAAACCCATCAATCAGCCTCAAGAAAGCACAAATAATCTTTGACTTTAGTTGGTTAAAATAATTTTTTAAAAGTGAACTTTAAGAAAAAGCAGGCCATAAAAAAGCAGGTCATACATCTATACATACAGCACCTTCATTGTAGTACACCAGGCTGGATGAATCTGTGACAGGCGTTAAACTGAAAACTCCTATTACTGGCATAACAGATACTACAGGTACTAGAATGGGTTTCAATAATGCCAAGTTTCACAGGAATTATTTTGATAAATTTGGTATATAGGTGCACATTTTAATATATGGTAGATAGATATACATTTTTGTCTGAAGACCACAAGGTGGTGACACCATTTATTGGTTAATGCAATTGCTACAGGTGAGTTTTAGAATGGTTTTAAATGCCTGCACAACCTGGAACAAAAGAAATAACACCTAATAAAAATACTTTCTAACATTAGAAGTATTGTAATAATAAATATGCACTTTTCAAAATAAAAGCATAGAAGCAGATGATCCATAATGTATCCATCTTTATGCAATGCACATCTGTCTGATTCAATGCTTGCGTCACTGTTACAGACTGGTGAAGATTACTATCAGTGGAGTTGTCTGTTATATCAATGCAATTCTGACATTTAACTGACATTTTAGCAGTCATAAAAATACAGTTAAAAATCACAAGTTGCTTTCTAACCACCAACTGCAAATAATAAACGCAATTTGTACAATTTAATTTTTCATGGTTCATGGCTAATAAAAAGTGATTTCTTTTCATTCCTTGAACAACTTGAGGTTAATCGGATTATTTCATATTGCAGGTGTTTTCAGTTAAAAGATTCCATATTTTACATCATGGTCAAAGATAGCTTTTGGGGGTAAAGTTATCACTGCTAAACATAATGGGACAGCTTAAATAGATAAGAGGATGAATTCATTTCAAGGCACCAAAACCTTCACAGTTTCCAACCATCCTCGGATTTTCTAGTCTTCCAAAATTATCTATTCAATATTGCAGACTGAGTGATGTCAAAAGGTCAGGGGTGGGAAATTGCTAGGAGAATTAATGGGGGTCTGACCACTTATAGGTAAATGGCTGCGTATGGGGGTAAATTAGGGTTCAGCCTATTAAAAGGCTTATTGAGGTACATAGCCAAGTAATTGTGGAGACAAGGAACAGATACTGTGGGCAAATGCTGTAGTGTCACAGCACCTGAACCGCCTGCATGGGCTGGTGACGTGGAGGTGCTGCTGCACGAGGTGACTGTGAGGGGGGTTGCCCCTTTTGGTAGTCCAAAGCACTGCCTCTGAAGGACAGTAGTGGAGCACACCTAATAGAGGTTGGGGAGGCAGAAAAGTTGTGGGAGGAGGTGGCCTTGATTGTTACTGGCATTGCTGTCCTTTAGGTGCAAGTTGGCTGAAAATATCCTTGCAGCAGATGAAATAGATCTGCAACTGGTTCCGTCCTGACCCAGAACAAGTGGAGGAAGTTCTTCATATCATTGCCAAAATTTCAATCTCCCTGCACCAGTTTAGCACCTGCACAACCAGCACAGATGGTCAGAAAAGGTATGTCATTATTTATTTTCAGTTTATGATTAATGTAGGATAGTGTGGTTGTATATTGGAGTTAAGCTGAGCTCCATATCTCAGCCGTGCCAATGAGCAGAGCCAGATTTCATCCCTGGAAAGGAGTGAAAATTCAGAGGGAGAGTCACTCTGAGCACCTGGTATGCACTTGGCAGCAGCCAATTTCAGAACAGCATGAAAGAAGCCTGGGAACAGGTTGCCTCTCTCTCCATGTGCAGATAGTGCAAGTGATGAAGTATCACCTTCAAACAAAAGTATGAATATTTTTTCTGAACAGAAAAATGTGGTAATGTCAATTTCCAGGTCCGTGCACAGGTTAGCATCTGCCAATTGGGTGACTCTGTACCCCACAACAACTTTTCGGGTTAGCCCTTATTGGGCCTGGTACTGGGAACTTTCCAAAGGAGTGGAGTGGACAATCATCCTTAAAAAGTGCCTATAGGGGCAAAAAGACTGCAAATCTTTCAAACACATATTCAAGCCTTTCCAAAGGTTATTGGGGGGGTGGGGGTGGGGTGCGGCTGACAGTCTGCAGTGGCTGGCACAATAGATGAGGAGGCAGGAGAAAGAGTATGTGGGCCAGAGACACAAAATTGGAGTAGGTGACTGAAAGTTTGGGTGCACCTCAGGCCTTAAAGTCCAAAGGCTGATTAAAGAGACATGAAGCAAAAGGAGGCAGGAACAAAGATGTGCAGTATAACAATAGTTATTGATTGGCCCTGAAGCTCTTGCAGGAAGGTAACTGTTTAGGCTGCTCCTGATAGTTTAAAGTGTAAAAAAATTGAAGCTGGCAGAAAATTTACTATAAAATATCAACGTATTAGCGACTGATGTCTTCTCTGGAATGCCAAGTGCACTTGCAGTTTTTTAACTTGGATCCCTTGATACTTTTTTCTGCATCTCTGGCAGGATCGATTGGCAGAAAGCAAACGGCTCCGCAGTTTGATGAGGCAAGCATGAAAATGCTGCTGCAGGTTGTGGCGGGGGCGTAGCTCCAGGTGGCCCTGTTAGCACACAAATCTGAGCCTGTGTGAATGCCTAGACCAAGCTCCTTGCTGTCAGAGACCAAGGATGGACTCATGCTGTCTCTCTGTATGCAAATACAACAAGCAGGGATTGGGTGGGCAGATCACAGGAAGGGTCAAAAAACGCGAGGAAACTTAGGGAAACATTTCAAACATGCAGAAGTCGTGCAACTCACACTCAATTTTCCATTGCAAAGAAATCGTACACCATTCAAACATGATGTGTCGAAGTCAACAAGGAAATTCATCCCAGAAACCAATTCTTACCTGAGCAGGCTGATTTTTCCTAAGTGTGAAAAAATTAGTTGTAAAAGTTTGAGTTAATAAAGCCTTAATTAATATTGTACTACCAAAGTAAAAAAAACAGTAAATTCACATAGTTCAATGTACTTCTCATAATTGGCTTTGTGTACTTAGTTTTTGACAGATTGAGAATAACCATTTGCTGCTGATCTTATTTCAAAATACCTATGAAAGGTGACTGGTCCAATGTGCTATAATATGCCAGTTATGGAGTGAATCATGCAAAGTCTGGACACTTGTTTGTATTTACTGAATGAAAATCATTTGCTAATATGGTAAGGATGAAACAAATTTCTTGATTTCTGCATCAGCAAATTCTAAGGAAGCTTATTTGACCTCAAAAGCTAAAATAGAGATCACTCATTAATCTTGTAAGTACTTCTACTTATCTCAATAATTTGTTTCTCAAATTTGGTAGCAATTAGACAGTTTCTTTTGGAGATTTTGTGCAACATGTGGATTAGACTAATATGCATATGCTAATCAATGCAGTCACAAAATCCTTGAATATCTAATATAAACAGAATCTATATTCGATCTCTAGAAAATATTGTAATAGGATTTTTTAAAATTTAAATGATTTTGATTGGCTGAATTCAGTGAGGGATACAAAACTAATTAGAGAACAAATTAATACAAAAATCCTTAAATTACCTCAAGATCTCTATCATATACAGCTGATACCATCCTACACTGTAGTTATTAGGAGATTGAATAGCTGGGATCGTGATGAAAAAGTGCAAGGGCTGATTTTCATTGCTTTGCCCCTCCCTTTCTCTGTAACCCCACAATACTCCAAACTCTTTGGGGGAAAAATTCGATAAGGGCCGTTTTTGGGTGCAGCAAGTGTGATGTGCTATTACCCCGCGCCCAATGGCCCCTGCGCAGGCAGGACGCAGGTTTCGACCCACCCGAGGACTTGCCTGCAATCAGCCTTCCTTTCCAGGCCTTGCATGTGGAATCAATGCAATTCGCACTTCCAACCACCAGAGGAAGCTCAATCTCTTAAAGGGAGGATGTTTCTTAGAAATCTCTTAAAGGTAGCTGGTACCTGTTATTTGCTGAAAATAACAGTCTACTGTCTGCACGGAGTCTGAACGGAGATCAGACATCGCACAAGTAAAATACAGATGCAGGTCCCATCCCTATGTTTACACATAGATGAGTTATGTTAAAACATCGAATAAAGGTTGCGCACTACTAAATCCCACATCCTCCAATTTGCACGCCAGACCTCACCAATCTACCGATCTGAGTTGGTACCAGGCCTGCGAGAGAGCATGCACCAAGGTTCTCTGCTAATGCACTTGAGACCTTGGGTGCAAGAGATGGACAGAAGGAGGGACATCCTATATCCACAGGAGGGGTG
The DNA here is from genome assembly GCF_035084215.1 of Heptranchias perlo. Lineage (NCBI taxonomy): Eukaryota > Metazoa > Chordata > Chondrichthyes > Hexanchiformes > Hexanchidae > Heptranchias > Heptranchias perlo. Next base: position 30,874,799 of record NC_090341.1, on the reverse strand, counting down.
GGGGGGAAAGAGGCCCTCCAGGCATATACTCAAAAGGCAGTGGGGGACGAAGGCAATGCCAGGCGCACAGCATCATGAACATGGATGCAGTGCAGGAAGAAGTTCAATGTTTTGACGTTAGTGGTCAAGGTGAGTGAGGTCAACTGTCAAGTGGCGTCTCCTACCAACTACACCACGCACTACACCCCCCATCCCCCACATACCAATAAACTAACTCTTCCAATCAGATGCTTCCTCTCACCCTTACACATTACCACTGTTTGAAGCCACCCACCCACAACTCACAGGCCACACACACTGGCAGCTATTCAACCATGACAGACACATCACCCAGACACACGTCTCGCAGGAGAAGGTGGCGCATATCAAGAGGCAGCAAGTGACAGTGGCATTTAGCCCGTCGAGCCTGTTCTGCCATTCAATGAGATCATGGTGGACCTGTGACCTAACTCCATATACCCGCCTTAGCCCTATTTCCCTTAATACCCTTGGTTCACAGAAATCTATCAATCTCAGATTTAACTTTCACAAGTGAGCTAGCATCAACTGCCGTCTGCAGAAGAGCGTTCCAAACGTCTCCCACCCTTTGTGTGTAGAAGCATTTCCTAACTTCACTCCTGCATGTCCTGGCTCTGAATGTTAGGCTATGTCCCTGCATCCTAGTATTGAAATCTAGGAGAACTCTAAAAACAGTTACAAATGTCTCGGCAGCCAGAAGCAATAATCCAGCCACTTACCTGTAAATCCTGCATGTTCCCTTTAAATAGCGCTGGTGGGGGGGGGTCCTCTAGGCACTCTCAGACACGTTCAGATGGTTGAGGTGTGCGTTAAGTGACAAAATGGTATCTATCACTTTAAATCAGCATTGCACACTGATTGAAGCCATTTTCTCCCTACTTTACATGATTCCAGCGTTCGTTATCTGCACCTGTGCTAACTTGTGTACCAAGATGGCATCAGGCGCACGTCACGCTGGAAACATGCGTGCGCATCTAAGATGCCATTTTGGATGTCGGAGAGGCCGAAACAATGGGCGCTACACGGCCCAATTTAGCGCCCTTTGTTTCTTTGACCCTTGCCTCTTTTGCATATCTCTTCCATTGGCGGCCGTGCCTACACTGCTTAGGCCCCTACTGACTGGAATTTGCTCCTTAAACCCCTCTATCTTTCTACCTCCTTCTCCTCCTTTAAAATCCTCAAAACCCACTTCTATAGTCAAGCTTTTGGTTACTTCTCCTAGTATCTCCTCCTTTGCCTTGGTGTCCATTTTCCTGATTATACCTTTGTGATACACCTTGGGATGTTTTTCTATGTTAAAGGTGCTACATAAATGCAAGTTGTTGTTGTTCTCATTCTTGTCAGCTCTGCAGCATAAAACTGTCCACACTTTGTTATAGATTCGTGCTAAATTGGCAATCTTACTTAGATATATATGAGGATAGCTGGTGTGAGGAATAAGAACACCACACTTGTGCCATAGGGGCCACATTCTTGAGAGAGTAGACAGTTAGTTACTCTTCATAAATATGTTTTATGCTATACCTGACCTGTGGATGCTTCATATTAACACAATAGAAAAATGGTCCAATCGCCAGTACTAACATCTCTCACTTTAATGAATAAGAAAATTACACCCAAAACACATTTAAAAGGACAAGAATAAAATGCAGTAATTTAATGGGAGAAAAATCGTGGACAGCACTCTGGCAATACCCCGATAGCCGCAGTTGGTGGGTAAGACTGCATGTCGGTAATGAGCATTCATAAAATGAGCATTGTAAGTACTTAAATCAAGGGCCCAGATTTACCTATGGAAGTGGGATAGGACGTCCGCTGGTTATAAATTGGATAGCCAGGTGGTGAAGGATAGAATACTAGAGCCAGGCCTTCAGTTGCTTCAAGCCTTTGTTCCCACAGCTCAACATTACACACTCTCCTATAAAAGAATACAAGAGTCCCCAATTGATACCCACCACCTAAATACAATTACCACTAATTGATATAAATCACAGATACAATTAACATTGCTCAACAAGGAGATGTCCACCTGCCCCAGGCTGTATTTCTGGTCCATTGTCATTTAATGTGGGAGGCAGACTCCCTGGCTTCTGCTGAGGAATGACGCCAGACTCAGGGAGGAGATTTGATGTGGAAAGTCTTGGTGCAGTTGGTGGTGGGGGGGGAGACAAGTAGGGAGCCAGTGAACTGCCTTTAAAAAAATTGTTATCAAGGTTTGGTGATACTAATGGGGCCTGTGTACTGTCGCTTTGGGAGTGCTTCTATATGCCCCTCTTCATTGGTTTCCTCAGACTCTCTCCACTGACTGTGTAATACTGGACGCCAAGGTGGGCGCACAAGTGGCCCCAGCATTCAGTGTTCTATTGGGGTAAACCAAAGGTAATAGGGCGTAGCAGTAGTTCCCTCATTAAAATTTAACACATATCGGTGGGTGCATTTTAAGGTGCTAGATTCACTCACAAGGAATTAGATGGGGAGATGGGGCATAGGCCAAGCACATCCCCCAGCAAATTTCCACTAGCACCCATTCCAGATTTTCCAAAAAATCGACCAGGATGGTGGATGGAAAATCTAGGCAAGAGAAACGGAACTTTACAACACAAAAAAGACCATTTGGCCCATCACACTTGTGCCAACTCATTAAAGGAGCTATTCACTTAGTTCCATTCCCCTATTCTCTAAGTTTTGCTAACTGTGCTGGATCTCATTTTTTCTTGTTCTTTAGCAGCAATACTTCAAACTGATCTATTCTGAAAACAATTGAGTCTCTTAATTTGGCAAAATGCTTTTTTGTGCAGCAGCTATCTTAGACCAGAAGATAATAAGCTAATATTTCAGCAGATCCTACACGACAGCTGAACATGTGCACTGTGTCTCGAGAACTCAGGTGTTAAATCATTGCCAAGACACATACGCAGGCAGCAGCTTTACACACACATTAAATGTGCTTTCGTCAGTGTGGAAGCCAATGGTGGAGGAACCCTACAGACAGTCTTCAGCATAAACAGGAAAATCATTGAACCTATAATTCCTAATCTCAATATAAACACAATCCTGAACTAGTAAAAAAAATCTTACCTACAGTCAGACTTAACAGGTATAAATTTATATTTTACATTTAAGTTTCTTACAAGAATTTCAACACAATTAAAATCAGTTGGTTGATATATGCAGCCAAGCCAAATGGCAGAGAAATATGAAAGATAGAGAGTACAATCAGAAAATCAATGTAATTCCAAAAAGAATGAGTAAACTTGTCTGAGATATAGGGCTGGATTTTTCTAATCCCACCACAGGTGGGTTGATGCAAGAATTGCAACCACTGCCCCAACCCTGCCATGACCTTGGTCGAGTTTTCTCCTTTGGGCCTGTTTAAGAACACAGGGCGGGCTCCCAGCTGGATCTCCATTGCCAAGAGGCAACCCAAAGCTGTGAGGAAGGATTTGCTGTGGTGCTGCAGAGGGACACCCACTGCAGCACCAGAAGAGAGAGCCTACTTAAAAGGGAGTAGAATGCCCTGAAGATCAGAAGCTCAAATTTCCTTTCTAGCTCTCAGACTGGGCCAATGCCTAAAAGACAGCAAATAGATGGAGCCTGAGGAATGGGAGAGGTGACCAATACTGGGCCCTCTCTCTCCAAAAAGGACATAATCGGGCCTTCCCTTGCTGCAGGAACTATGTTACCCCTATCCTGGCGGTCCTTGGGGTCAGCGGAATCAGCAGCGGAAAGGAGGGAAATTGGGCAAGTTGCCAGGTCTCACTTGTATGCTGTCATTTGCATGTGGTGAGGCAGTCAGGAGATAGCTGATGGCCTTCCCTGCTGGGATTCAGGGGAGGAAAATTTAGGTCATGGTGAGGATGCTCATAGCAAAGGGCTCCTCGCCTGGCTTTCCCAGTTTCCATCGTTATACAGTCCAACTTATAGGGGGGGGGGGTACAGCAGAGGAATATCCAGGCCATACAGTGAAACCACTAAATGAGAGGCTGTCCCTCTCGCAGAAATATATACAATAACTAAAGAGAGTCATCACTATCAGAAATTAAATCCTTGAAGAAGGTCCTTTGCAATTTAAATTGGACAGTAACACTGAGATCTCTTAAATAGCTTAATAACTACAATTTGCTTTATAGTTTAATGTTTGATTTCTATCCTTTTATGTTTCTCAATAAGTCAAAAACATCCAAAAATGGAAATGAATTATTAAAGATCAGGGCACGAATGGATATCTTCACTAATTAATCTGCATCGGCTCAGATTTTATCAAATATAAAACTAAGAGTCCTACCATTGCTTTCTTAGATCACTTTAAGTTATTTATGGGCAATGAAAGTTCAAACATTTTTGAGATTTAATTCCAGTAAAATGATAATCTTTTGAAAACCTAATTCCTTTCTGACATTTTTAGCAATAACACTATCATTTTTGAGGGCATACAATCATTACCAGCCTTGAGGTGCTCATTATCAGTCTCATTCTAATATCATAATGGATAGGATCAGGACCTGAGAACTTCTATCTCAAGTACTGACTGCTATCTCTGGCGGACAAGACTGTGGTTCACTAGCCAGGGAGAGGGAAGTCATGCCTTAGGCTCAAGTACAGTAAACCTCACCAATAAATAGAGTAGTTTAAAGAATTAATTGTTTGTTTCTCCACATACACAAATTTTACTTCAGGCAGCTTAGTTCAGCAAAAGGCAGGCATAGTACAGAACAGTTTATGTACAACAACAGAAATATAGCCAAAAATAGATCATCTCACCAACAGTCAACCTATAGTCCATCAAGCATCATCGGCCTGGGGTCATCAGCAGCTAAGGTTCATCGGCCTCAGTCTGCCTCAGGCATTCGGTTTATATCCCATTCTAATTTGCAGCTATGTCCTATCATATCCTGCAATGCAACCTCACTATTAAATTCGTCCAATCTTCTCTAAGTAAGCTGTGGTTTTTGTCCACTTCTCATTATCTCTATTTTCTTCCTGTCAATGTGGTTTTGTTCTCTTCCATAGCACCTGGCTAATTCTATAAGTGGAGGCCCCATTGTGGTCAGAACAGTTTTAATTTCAAGAGGAAATGGCTAATTAAGAAGAAAGGGACCCCATTCATTTGCAATATTGTTGCAACAGTAGGGATAGTATTCTGGAAGAAGGAGGGTCAAGTGACCTGAAGTGCCCTCATCATTCAAACCTACCTTGTGAGTGAGTGACATGTCCATGTTTATACACTTATACCTAATGTAAGAAGCCATATATAGTTTCTAGAATCATAGAATAATCGAATCTTACAGCACATAAAGAAGCCATTCTGCCCATCGTACCTGTGCCGGCTCTTTGAAAGAGCTATCCAGTTAGTCCCACTCCCCTGCTCTTTTCCCATAGCCCTGCAATGTTCACCCCTTCAAGTATTTATCCAATTCCCTTCTGAAAGTAATTAAATCTGCTTCCATCACCCTTTCAGGCAATGCCAGATCATAATAACTCGCTGCGTAAAAAAATTCTCCTCATCTCGCCTCTGGCTCTTTTGACAATTACCTTAAATCTGTGTTCTCTGGTTAACAACCCTTCTGCCAGTGGAAACAGTTTCTCCTTATTTACTCTATCAAAACCCTTCATGATTTTGAATGCCTCTATTAAATCTCCCCATAACCTTCTCTGCTCTAAGGAGAATAATCCCAGCTTCTCTAGTCTCTCCACATAACTGAATTCCCTCATCCCTGATATTCTCGATGTAACCATAATAGTAAATTTTCTCTGCAACCCCTTCAAGGCCTCAACATCCTTCCTAAAGTGTGGTGCCCAGAATTGGACACAGTACTCCAGCTGAGACCTAACCAGTGATTTATAAAGGTTTATCATAACTTCCTTGCTTTTGTACTCTGTGCCTCCATTTATAAAGCCAATGATCCCGTATGCCTTTTTAACAGTCTTATCAACTTGTCCTGCAACCTTCAAAGATTTCTGTACGTAAACCCCCAGGTCTTTCTGTTCTTGCATCCCCTTTAAAATTGTACCATTTAGTTTATGTTGCCTCTTCTCATCCTTCCTTCCAAAATGCATCACCTCACACTTCTCTGCATTAAATTTCATCTGCCATGTGTCTGCCCATTTCACGAATTTGTCTATGTCCGCCTGAAGGACTCCTTCTTCCACTTTAAAAACTTCATACCCCCCAATAGAGTTAAGCGGAACCAGTAGTTTTTTTTTAGTATATATTAATTTGGATGGGTTATTGATTGGTATTTAAAGGGGTTCAATTTGGTGCAAAATGCTACATCTTTTCCCTTCCGTGGAAACTGAATGTTGCTAAAATGAATGTGTTTTCCAAGGACAGATTGAGAGGAGGCCTTGGGATGTCAAATCCTAACATATGCTCGAGCTATTAAATTATGCTTTCTAGCGAGATGGACTGGTTGGAATTAAACAGGAAGATAATATTAGAGCATGGGACCCTGAAGAATCTGTTTTATGCTTCTGCTCTCCAAGGCTGAAATCCAGGAATGAGATGATACATTTTTCCATGTCAGTACATGTCAGTGTTTGAACACTTATCTCACTCAGGAGGAATGCCATCATTTCAAATGCCCAGAAACTTGTTAGATTTAATAAGTGGGTGGAGACCAGCATTAATATTGTAGGGAATGTGTACAAGCCAGAGGTCACCCTCATATCACTTCAGCAAGTGTGTCAGGAATGTTAACTACTTCTATTAAATTTTAGCAAAATCTGAAGATTACAGAAGCACTGAAGGTTTTTTTTGGATTGACAGGATTTTCATTTTTTAAATTATTGGAAATAATACAGCACAGTACTAAATTATAGATTTTACATAAACCCTTCATTTTCCTATTGAATTTACAAACAGAAACAACAGGCAACTTATATACATATTCCACTATCAATTTATCTTACTGACTTAGACCTATATGTTAGTGTAAAATGATTTTTTTAAAGGATAGTGCTGGTGCATTAGAGTGAGCTACTTCTGTACGTTTACATCGAAAAGCAAGTAGAAACCACTTAACACAAACTACTTACTTTGTTCTAGAAACAATGGGGTAGAAGTTGGTGTGTGCTGCGCCCATTACTCGGGCATTAAACTAGTGCAAAGCATACCAATTTAACAGAGGGGCGTCCTGCACCGAATCCGATCCCACTGATAAACTCGTCGGGACCTTTTTTAGGCGTATCAGGCGTTAGCCCCTTTAAATATGTTAATAAGGGGCCTATCACCTGTCCAAGGACTCTTGCGAAAAAATTTGTTTCCAATGAGTGGGGCAAGCATTGGGCTTCCCATTATTAAAAATAAACCACCTCTGAGTCAAAGTTTGAGTGAAGTATTTTACATGGGATGTTTTTCCCCCAATTAAAATTATGACTTCTCATTGTGTGGAGTGTGAGACATATACCACATATATTATTCACCGAGTTACATCTAAATCACAGCATAGAAACAGGCCATTCAGTCCAACTGGTCTATGTCGGTATTTATGCTCCACATAGAATCATAGAATCATAGAAAGGTTACAGTGCGGAAGGAGGTCATTCGGCCCATCGAGTCCATGCTGGCTCTATGCAAGAGCAATCCAGCTAGTCCCACTCCCCCGCCCTTTCCCCGTAGCCCTACAAAATTTTTCCCTTCAAGTACTTATCCAGTTCCCTTTTGAAGGTCATGATTGAATCTGCCTCTAACACCCCCTCAGGCAGTGCATTCCAGATCCTAACCACTCGCTGTGAAAAAAGTTTTTCCTCATGTCACCTTTGGTTCTTTTGCCAATCAACTTAAACCTATGTCCTCTGGTTCTTGACCCTTCTGCCAATTGGAATAGTTTCTCTCTATCTACTCTGTCTAGACCCTTCATGATTTTGAATACCTCTATCAAATCTCCTAGTAACTGTCTCTGTTCCAAGGAGTACAACTCTAGCTTCTCCAGTCTATCCACGTAACTAAAGACCCTCATCCCTGGAATCATTCTAGTAAATCTCTTCTGCACCCTTTCTAAGGCCTTCACATCTTTGCTGAAGTGCGGTACCCAGAACTGAATACAATACTCCAGTTGTGGCCGAACCAGTGTTTTATAAAGGTTCATCATGACTTCCATACTTTTGTACTCTATGCCTCATTTATAAAGCCCAGGATCCTGTATGCTTTTTTAACCACTTTCCCAACCTGCCCTGCCACATTCAACGATTTGTGCACATATACCCCTAGATCTCTCTGTTCCTTTCAGAGTTGTGCCCTCTAGTTTACATTGCCTCTCCTCATTTTTCCTACTGAAATGTATCGCTCTGCATTTTTCTGCCTTAAATTTCATCTGCTACGTGTCCGCCCATGCCACCAGGCTGTCTATATCCTCTTGAAGTCTATCACTATCCTCCTCACTGTTTACTACCCTTCCAAGTTTTGTGTCATCTGCAAATTTTGAAATTGTGCCCTGTACACCCAAGTCCAAGTCATTAATATATATCAAGAAAAGCTGTGGTCCCAGGACTGACCCCTGGGGAACACCACTGTACACCTCCCTCCAGTCCAAAAAACAGCTGTTCTCCACTACTCTCTGTTTCCTGTCCCTTAGCCAATTCTGTATCTATGTTGCTACTGCCCCCTTTAGTCCATTGGCCGCAATTTTGCTGACAAGCCTACCATGCGACACTTTATCAAACGCCTTTTGAAAATCCATATACACCACATCAACTGCATTGCCCTCATCTACCCTCTCTGTTACCTCATCAAAAACCTCTATCAGGTTAGTTAAACATGATTTGCCTTTAACAAATCCATGCTGGCTTTCCCTAATCAATCCACCCTCGTCCAAGTGACTGTTAATTCTGTCCCGGATTATTGTTTCTAAAAGTTTCCCCACCAATGAGGTTAAACTGACTGGCCTACAGTTGCTGGGTTTATCCTTACACCCTTTTTTGAACAAGGGTGTAACATTTGCAATTCTCCAGTCCTCTGGCACCACCCCCATTTCTACAGATGTTTGGAAGATTATGGCCAGTACCTCTGCAATTTCCACCCTTACTTCCCTCAGCAACCTAGGATGCATCCCATCCGGACCGGGTGACTTATCTACTTTAAGTACAGCTAGCCTTTCAAGTACCTCTTCTTTATCAATTTTTAGCCCATCCAGTATCTCAACTATATCTTCCTTTACTGAGACCGTGGCAGCATCTTCTTCCTTGGTAAAAGCAGATGCAAAGTATTCATTTAGTACCTCGGCTATGCCCTCTGCCTCCATGAGTAGATCTTCTTTATGAGCCTCCTCCCTCCCTACTTCATCTAACCCTATCGGCATACTCTGCTAATCCTTTCTCCCCCATGTGCTTATCTAGCTTCCTCTTAAATACATCAATGCTATTTGCCTCAACTGCTCCTTGTGGTAGCGCATTCAACATTCTTACCACTCTTTGGGTAAAGAAGTTTCTCCTGAATTCCCTATTGGATTTATTAGTGACCATTTTATATTTATGACCTCTAGTTTTGGACTCCCCCACATGTGGAAATGCTTTCTCTACATTTACCCAATCAAATCCTTTCATTATCTTAAAGATCTCTATCAGGTCACCCCTCAGCCTTTTCTTTTCTAGAGAAAAGAGCCCCAGCTTGTTCAGCCTTTCCTGATAAGTATATCCTCTCAGTTCTGGTATCATCCTTGAGAATCTTTTTTGCACCTTCGCCAATTACTCTATACTCTTTCTATGATATGGAGACCAGAACTGTGCACAGTAATCCAAGTGTGGCATAATCATGGTTCTACACAAGTTTAACATAACTTATTTGTTTTTCAATTCTATCCCTCTAGAAATGAACCCCTATGGTTGATTTGCCTTTTTTATGACCTTATTAACTTGCGTCGCTACTTTTAGTGTTTTGTGTATCTGTACCCCTAGATCCCCATGCTCCTCTATCCCATTTGAACTCTTATTATCCAAGTAGTATGTGTTCTCCTTATTCTTCCTACCAAAATGCACCACCTCACACTTGTCTACATTGAAATTAATTTGCCAATTACACGCCCATTCTGCAAGTTTATTAATGTCTTCTTGCATTTTGACGCATTCTTCCTTTGTATTAATTATACCCCCCAATTGGAGTCATCCGCAAATTTTGAAACTGTACTTCCAATTCCCGAATTCAAATTGTTAATGTAAATTGTGAACACCAATGGTCCTAGCACCAATCCCTGTGGAAAACCACTTGCCACCTTTTGCCAGTCTGAGTAGCTATCCTTAACCCCTGCTCTCTATTTTCTGCTTTGTAGCCAACTTGTTATCCATTCTGCTACCTGTCCCCTGATTCCACATGCTCTGACCTTAGTCATGAGCCTACAATGTGGTACCTTATCGAAGGCCTTTTGAAAATCCGAATATATTACATCTACTACATTACCCTTGTCTACTCTTTCTGTTACTTCGTTAAAGAATTCAAAAAGGTTGGTCAAGCATCACTGTCCCTTCTGAAATCCGTGTTGACTATTCTTTATTATTTTTTTCTCTAGATGTTTTTCGATTACATCTTCGAGTAAAGATTCCATTATCCTTCCCATTACTGATGTTAAGCTAATTGGTCTATAGTTACCTGGACTTGTTCTATCTCCCTTTTTAAATACAGGAATAACATTAGCTGTCCACCAGTATTCTAGCACTATTCCCTTTTCTAATGAATTTTTATATTTTTGTAATAGTGCCTCTGCTATCTCCTCTCCAACGTCTTTTAATATTCGTGGATACAATCCATCCGGACCTGGGGTTTTATCCCCTCTAAGTTTGATTAGTTTATCAATTATCTCCCCCTTTTCTATCTTAAAAGTTTTATCTTTTTTGATCTCTTCTTCTTATGTCATGCCCACCTTGTTAGTCTCCCTGGTAAATACTGAGGCAAAGTAACTATTCAGTATTTCTTCCATTTCACTGTCATTACCTGTAAGTTTATCTTGTGCATCCCTTAGTGGCCCTATCCCTATCCTGATTTTCTTTTGTTATTGATCTGTCTGTAGAATACCTTAATATTTCTTTTTACATTCCTTGATAATTTAATTTTGCAGTTCCTCTTTGCTTTCCTAATTGTTTTTTGACTTCTTTCCTAATCTCTTCGTCATCCTCTCCTTTATTGTCTGTATACTTAGAGTATGCCTTTTTCTTTAGTTTCAATTTTACCCTTATCCCTTTATTCATCCATGGTGTTTCATTATTGGCTCATTTGTTCTTGACTTTTAGAGGAATATCTTTCTCCTGAACTTTATTGATCACTGTTTTAAATATTTCCTACTGGATTTTGTTTCTATCTTAATGTTTCTTATGTCACTTTTTTCTATTACCACTATGTTGTCTCTAATTAGTACAGCTACACCAACCCCATTCTTCCTTCCCAATCCTTTCTAAATAATTTATATCATGCGATATTTAACTGCCAGTCTTGTTCCTTATGTTTCAGTTATCCCTATCACATCTGGCTCCTCACTATGAGTTATTGCCTCCAGTCCCCTGTTATGTTCTGGATGCTGTGCACATTGCTGTACAGGCAATTTAATTTCTTTTTAGTAATTGGTCCCCTCACTTTATTTTTAACAGTCATTTTGTACTTATGTTCTATAACTGTATTTGTTCCCTGACTGTTTATGTTACCGTTATTCCTTACCTTGGTCTGACCTTTACTCTCATTTCCTATTTCTTTTTTCTTCAGACTTATGTTATCTTCACCAGATACCTCCCCCATCCTACTAGTTTAAAGGACTATCGACAACCTTATTTATCCTTTCCGCTAGGACACTGGTCTCATTCCGGTTCAGGTGAAGCCGGTCCCAATGCTACAGCTCCTTCCTGTCCCAGTACTGGTGCCAGTGTCCCATGAAATGGAACCCCTCCTTCCCACACTAGTCTTTCAGTCACGCATTCACTTTCCTGATCTATTTATCCCTATGCCAATTAGCATGTGGCTTGGGTAGTAATCCCGAGATTACCACTCATGAGGTCCTGTTTTTTAATTTAGTTCCTAACTTCTGATATTCTTTTAGCAGAGCCTCCTCCTTTGGGTTTTTTGTTTGAGAGTCTGCATCATTTAGGATAGTTTTCTGTAATTGGATTGTGTCACAACTCAGCTACTAAGTGTTTATTAAAGAAAATTTCATTTAGACTGTATTGTCATCTCCTTTGATATTTCAAGAGATTCTCTCTATGTTATACACATTTATAAATCAGATTAATCATGACCTTATTTAAAAAGAGTTAATTCTTTATCAAGGTTCTTCAAAATCACCATTATGATTTCCAGCACTGTAGGAAAAACTGATCTTAGGGATGAAGCTGCCCAACATGTTAGGAGCGAATCTCCTATCAGCAGGAATGTTACTGGGCGACTGAAAAATCCTTTCGTTGCAATCCCACCCAGAACCTGCTCTGAAAGAACCCAGGCAATTTTCCAGCCGACATTTAATGTCATTTTATCAATCAGCTGATTCCCCAATCTGGAGGAGCTGTGCCCTTAGGGAGTGCTGCTTAGGAAATCCTGGTCCCACGGCCACAGATTTTCTGTCCATTAATTTAAATGAACAGAACATCAAGGTTTGCAGACCCACAGAATGTAAAAGAGCTTGATTATGCATACATGATATGTGCAAATAAGGGCATTTATATGCATCCCTGGCTTTTCTGAGATTCTGGCAGAAGTCTGCCCAACATTAATTCTGCTCAAAGTGCACATTAAAGATAAGCAGAATTTCCACACATGCGAAAGAGAGTTCTAAAGGACATTTACCATTAATTATGGGGTTTGCTAATAAAGTGTCAAGCCACAGAATTTATGAACATACATCATACATGCCAACGTACAAAACTCACAAAATCTAAAATCCACAAGAAAGTTGATTTTGTTTGGATGAAAAACATTTTGTGCTTTTTTTTGAGTGGCCTCCAGCGGTCCATTTCCATACATTATATAATTTAAAGAATGACTGTATTTTTGCTGGGTTTCAGCAGTTCTATCTGCATCCTCAAAAGCTGGTTTTGTATTTATCTTTTAACATTTTAGGAAAAGGATTTCTTAACCATGAGATTACAACTACACAAAATCCTATCCTTACATCTACATTTATATTCCCCCCCAACCCTGAGCAACTTTCTATGTTTCAACCTTTTCAATGACTATGAGAAGATTATAGAAATATGAGGTACAGGAGAACATGCCTCAAATATTTGCTACCCTGTTAAGCTTGTGAACTGGATAGTAGCCACATTCATATTCCATTGCAAATGTTTGCCTTTTAAGGCTGCTAATGTATTTGCTAGTTTTCCCTAGATTGGTGAAGGACACTTTCTGGAAGATTTATAGCTTAACAGGATTGGCACAAACAGGTTTCTGAAGCTCAATTTTACTTCATCCTGGTGTCACTGTTTACAATCAGTTTTTCCACGATATGTAGGAGGAAACTAATATCTGTGGCCCTTCCAGCTACCATTACAATGAGACTATGCCTCCCTATGGATTGCTTATTAGTAATGGTCCCAGATACCGTTCACTGCTCATCTCTTGGTGGGTGGATTTCAGAATGAGAAATCTTAGTGTGAGTGTGTGCTTTGAAAATGTCAACTCAAATATTTGTGGTGGGTTAACCTTGATGAAATCTATCAGATCTTTATCCAAGTTCTCCTCAGGCAAAGCGACAATTTCAAAACTGAATTATTCCACAAGTTTTATTATCAAACGGAACATTAATTCCGCCTCATATTAGAATCAGAGAAAAAATAATATCAAAGAAAACAGAGTGATTGAGCGAGGTACAGGAAAATGGAACAGAAGAAGGTGGCCAGTATGCAAATAAGAAAGAGTTGTGTACCTGCTTCTTCAATGACAAAAGTGGGGCCCATGTGGAGGAAATGGCCGGACTGAGGCCTGGACCCCTGAAGAGGACAAACATTTTTTTAAAAATTGATTTTCTAGTGGCCCCTTTACAAAGAAGTTAGCAGCTGAATTTTTACGAGGGGACGGTCAGCCTAAGCACCAATGTTATAAATTGGATAGTCAGGTGGTGAAAGATAGAATACTAGAGCCTGGTCTTCAGTTGCTTCCAAGCTTTTATTTACACAGCTCAACATTACACACCCTCCTACAATTGGATACGAAAGTCTCCAGTTGATACCCACCACCTGAATACAATTAATACTAATTGATATAAATCACACAGATACAATTAACAGCCAAGACTGCATTTTTCAGGCTGTGTATGTCAGAAAGATACCCAAGATGTTCCCCTAGTGGCCCACCGCCTGCATATAGATGGGGTCACCTTCAATTACTCCAGCAGGGTCAGCAGCAGGCACCACCTTAGAGTAATTACCTGGGTCACAGCCTAAAAACATCTCAGGACCATAATACTTTATCAAATTGTAGTATGAAGCACAATGAATAATGCATGGACACAGAATATTTTTCCTGCCTCTAGCACTATAATCAAGCATTGGCTTTAACTACTTGAAAACAATTTGTGAATGAAATGTTTCAGCACTGAGCAAAAATATATCACTTGCCAAAATGAGTCTAAAGCTTTTCCTTGGAAAACACCCGAAACCCCAAAGCGTTGTTCTTGCTTCCAAGATAAGCAGCATCTCAGCATCAACTGTAACAGGCAAACTATTGTGTTTGATGCTGAATTTGACTTCATTTGACCTTGTCTTATTTAATTTCTGATCAGTTTCTAAGAATAATATTGTAACTAGAACAACAAAAAAGGCTGAAGATGGTTGATAGGGGAAAGTAGAATTTTTCATCTTAAATTATGTGATCTTTGATGTTAAGTCTGAGTATGACATTCCTCATTCAGTGTCAGCCGTGACTCAGTGGTAGCATTATCGCCTCTGAGTCAGAAGGATGAGGGTTCAAGACCCACTCCAGGGATTTAAGCACAAAAATCTAGGTTGATACTCCAATGTAGCACTGTGGAAGTGTTTCGGATGAAATGTTAAACCGAGGCCCTCTGCCCTCTAAGGTGGATGTAAAAGATTCCATGGCACTATTTCGAACAAGAGCAGGGGAGTTTTTCCCAGTGACCTGGCCAATATTTATCCCTCAACCAACCTCACTAAAAACAGATTATCTGGTCATTATTACATTGCTGTTTGTGGGACCTTGCTGTGTGCAAGTTGGCTGCAGCGTTTCCGACATTACAACAGTGACTACACTTCAAAAGTACTTCAGTGGTTGTAGAGCACTTTGGGACGTCCTGAGGTCGTGAAAGGCACTATATAAATGCAAGTTCTTTCTCGTTCATATAAATCTTGCAGCAGTGGTTTTAAGACATGGATGCACATTCCTCTGGTTACCGACCCTTCTGCCACTGGATAGTTTCTCCTTATTTACTCTATCAAAACTGTTCATGATTTTGAACACCTCTAACAAATCTCCTCTTATTCTTCTCTGCTGTAAGGAGAACAACTTCAGCTTCTCCAGTTTCTCCACATAACTGAAGACCCTCATCCCTGGTACCATTCTAGAAAAGCTCTCCTGTACCTTCTCTAAAGCCTTGATATCCTTACTGAAGTGTGGTGCTGAATTGAACACAACACTGCAGCTGAGGCCTAAACAGTGTTTTAAGGATTTAGCAAAACTTCCTTGTTTTTATATACTATGGGATCAATTTTAAAAGTGAAAAATGGGTGGGTTGGTGGCGGGGGGCACTAAAAATTGCCACCATTTCAGACCCGCCGCCAACCCACCTCCAACCCGCCCATTACCGGTTTTCACCGGGGTGGGAAGAGGGCCGGGTGAACAACCCGATTCCAGGAGGCAGGTCGGGCCTTAAAACCTATCATGGAGGCTTCGTGCCTCCATTTTACTGGGCTTCCCGGAGGGCCGGGAATCCTGGGCCTTCTGTTTTATGCCTCATGAAAGGAGGCGAGAAGACCCAAGACTAACAGGTAGGAGCCTAGAAAGGCACAGCTTATGGGCCCAGAGGAGCAGGAGTGCTTCCCCCCAGGCCCAGCAAGCCTACCTGCACAACCCCCACAACGATTGCGGACACCCGACCCCCGATCACGAACCCCGATCGCCGACACCGATCCTCTCCCCACTCCGATCTTCCGAACCCCGATCCCGATCCTCCCACCCCCGACCCCAGGTCCTCCCTTCGATGACCCCCGATCCCAACACCCCCCCCCCACTCCGGTGACTGACCTCCAATCCCTCCCCCATGATTCACGGCCCCCATGCCAACCTATGCCCACCCAGGCCCCCATGCTCACCCATGCCACCATGCCCACCCATGCACCCCCCCCACCCCCGTGTTCCCCACCATCCATACAAACAAAGACTTACCTGCAGACTTACCTGAACATGTCCTCTCCCTGGCTGGTCTCCTGTCCGGCTGAGACCAGTCTGTCAATCAGGCCGGTCAGTCGGATGGAAAACGGACAAAAATAAAATAAAAGACGTCCTTACGTCAAAATCATATGAACGCCTGAGGAACCTGTACTAATGGTTTTCCCATCCTCAATTTGACACCCCCCCACCCCGCCCCCTTCCCGGCTCATTTTAAAATCGAGCCCTATGCCTCTATTAATAAAGCCAAGGATTCCATGTGTTTTTTTAAACAACCTTCCCAACTTGTCCTGCCACCTTCAAAGATTTGTGTATATACACCCACTCTGTTCCTGCAACCCCTTTAAAATTGTACCATTTAGTTTATATTGCCTCTCCTAATTCTTTCTACCAAAATGTATCACTTCACACTTCTCTGCGTTAAATTTCATCTGTCATGTGTCTGCCCATTTCACCAGTCCTCCTGAAGTCTGTTTCTATCCTCCTCATTGTTTATTACATTTCTGGATTTTGTGTCATCTGCAAACTTTGAAATTATACCCTGTATACCCAAGTCCAGGTCATTTATATCAAAAAGGGCAGTGATCCCAACACCGATCCCTGGAGGACACCACTGCACACATCCCTCCAGTCTGAAAAACAACTATACACCACTACTTTCTGCTTTCTGTCCCTTAGCCAATTTTGTATCCACACAGCAACTGCCTCTTTAATCCTATGGACTTCAATTTTGCTAACAAATCTATTATGTGGCACTTTATCAAGTACCTTTTGAAAGTCCATATACAGGACATCAACCACACTACCCTCATCAACCCTCTCCATTATTTCATCAAAGAACTCAATCAAGTTAGTCAAACATGATTTGCCTTTAACAAATCCGTGCTGACTTTCATTTATCAAACCATATTTTTCCAAGTGCCAATTAATATTGTCCCAGATTAATGTCTTTAAAAGTTCCCCACCACCACCGTTAGGCTGACTGGCCTGTAGTTACCAGGTTTATCCCTCTCCCCTTTTTTTGAACAGGGGTGCAACATTTGCAATTCTCCAATCCTCTGGCACCACTCCCACATTTAAGGAGGATTGGAAGATTGTGGCCAGAGCCTCCACAATTTACACCCGTGCTTCCCTCGGAAACCTAGGATGCATCCCATCTGGACCGGATGACTATTCTACTTTGAGCACTGCCAAACTTTTTAGTACCTCCTCTTTATCTATTTTTATCCTATCCAATTTCTCTACTACCTCCTCCTTTACTGTGACATTGGCAGCATCATCTTCTCTAGTGAAGACAGATGCAAAGGATTCATTTAGTAGCTCAGCCTTGCCCTCTGCCTCCACAAGATGATCTCCTTTTTGGTCCCTAATCAGCCCCACCCTTCCTTTGACTACCTTTTTATTATTTATATGTTTATAAAAGACTTTTGGGTTTACTTTTATGTTACCCGCTAATCTATTCTCATATACTTTCTTTGCCCCTTTTATTTCCTTTTTCAGTTCTCCCCTGTACTTTTTTGTATTCAGCTTGGTTCTCTACTGAATTATGAACCCAACATTTATCATAAGCCTCCATTTACCATTTCATTTTAATATCTCTATCTTTAGTCATCCAGGGTGCTCTAGCTTTGGATGCTCTTTCTTTCCCCCTTATGGGAATATATCTAGTCTGTACCCAAATTATCTCCTCTTTGGAGGACTCCCATTGCTCATTTACTGTTTCACCTGCCAAACATTGATTCCAGTCCACCTGGGCCAGATCCCCTTTCAACTTACTGAAATTAGCCCATCTCCAGTTGAGTATTTGCACATTTGATTTTTCCTGCCCTTTCCCATAACTACTTTAAACCTAATGATATTTTGATCACTGTTTCCCAAATGCTCTCCCACTGAAACATGCTCCACTTGCCCCACTTCATTCCCCAGAACTAGATTCAGCACTGCTTCATTCCTCGTTGGGCTGGAAACATAATGGGCTCGATTTTCGGACGTCCGAGCTGGTGGGTTCATGGTGGGGGGGGATCCGAAAATCGGGGATTCCAGGGGCGGGTCCAGAGCCTGGCTCCAACCCGCCCACTTCCGGGTTCCCCAGTGACGTGCTTAGATGCGCGCGCAGCCCCTGCATGCAGGACTCCCACCGGCAATTAAAGCCGGCAGGATCCCACTTAAACCAATTAATTAGATCGTTCAGGTCGTTTGCAGACCTGATTTGTAGGATATTTTAGGAGGGGTGGGATTTTCAACTCAACTGAGTATGTTTCCTGTACTGGGGGAAACACTCCCAGTTGAAATAGACGAGTTGCAGCCACCAGCCTGTGGCAGCTGCAAAGGTCCATTTGCAGGTGGGTGGGGGGGATCCCTCACTCATTGCAGGAGGCCACTCTGTCACTTTGGACAAAGTTTGGCCTCCACCACCCTCCTCCTAACAATAAAATTCACAAACTTGCAACCTCAACCCCGGTGTGCGGACACATTTACCTACCCTGCGGACCCCCTTAAACGTACAGCTTTCGGATGGGGGCCATCATAGCTGCAGTCATGACCACCTCGGAGGACGAACAGCATCACCAGCCTCGCCGTCCACCTCTGAGACGTGGAACTCCACAACACAGTGCTGTGACACATCCACCTTCACAGCAGGAGGGAGGGCAACTGCAGAGAGAGATGCATCGCAGAAGGCACTACCCTCGCCACAGGTTATACAGACCAAGGCTCAGCTTCCTGGACCTCTCTGAGCAGCAGTGCACACGGAGGCTCAGAGTCACTCGACATGTAGTCGTGGACATCTGCAGCCTCCTTCATGCCCAGCTGCTCCCGGCTGGCCCGAGCACCATCTTCTTACCTGTCACTGTCAAAGTCACCGCTGCCCTCAACAACATCTCCTCCCCATCCTTCCAGGGTGCCACCGGGGACATCGCCAACATCTCTCAGTTGTCTGCACAAAAGAGCCCTGTAAATACACCTACACCCACTCTGCAGTGACACAATGGGTGGCATCAGGTGTGGGTCTTCATGGTGATCCTCAGGAAAGAGCATTATTGCAAAAACCAGACAAGATTTGCAAAGACGTGGCAGTAGTGGTGACAATATAATGTTATGTGAGTTGATCAGAAATCAAATATAAGTAAAAACCATGACAAACCCTCAAACACCCTTGTGCATCCCCTTCATGCTCACGACACATTTGCCTTACCCTTCCTACTACACATATGTGATGCTTGCCCTGTGGCTGCAGCACACGTAGTGGCAGGTTGGGTGAGACTGACCGTGAAAGAGATGCATGAGAGGGTGAGTGTGAGATAAAGCCATGAGATTGTATGGGGATTGGGTTAAGTGGTAGTGGTGGGATGAGTACTTGCAAGGTGAGTAAGTGTAGGTAAGATGAGGATGAGCTATGAGTGGGTGTGAGGAGTGATGTGATTGAGTAGTGTTGGCAGTGCAGAAGGAGATGTGGGGTGGGGGCGGTGATGTGGCAGACGGAGTGTAGGGGAATGAGTAAGTGTACTCACTTCGGCTGACCTACTTAGGTCATTGAAGCGCCTCCTGCGCTGTATGCAGGTGCGTGATATGTTGGTGGTACTGGTGACCTCCTCTGCTACCTCGAGCCAGGCCTTCGTGGTGGCAGAGGCAGGCCACTTCCTCCTGTCCGCCAGGGAGAAGATCTCTGTCCTCCTCCTCCTCACCCCATCCAGTAGGACTTGGAGTGAGGCATCATTAAACATGGAAGCAGCCTTCCCCCTGGGCTGCTCCATGCTGTAATTTTGGCTCCTTTCTGAAGCATCAGTCAGTGGAGGACTGCAAGTTTAAATAGGGCACCTCCAGCTGTGACAGCCTATGATGCGGCTGCGCAGTCCGCCCGCTGCGCAGCTTTCCAGCGCAAAATCCGGAAGCCAAGGTAAGTGCCTTCAATTAGGCTGCGATCGCGTGCGGAGCACCCCGAATTCAGTGGGTGCGCTACTCACGCGCCCAGTCGACCCCCCGCTGCCAGCCCGCCACCCTCCTAAAATCGAGCCCAATGATTAAGAAAGCTCATTGTATACATTTCAGGAATTCCTCCCCCTCTTTGCCCTTTACACTGTTATTCTCCCAATCTATATTCGGATAATTGAAGTCCTCCAATATGACTACTCTAAAGTTCTTGCATCTTTCCACAATTTGCCTACAAATTTGTTCCTCTATCTCCTTCCCACTATTTGGTGGCCAAAGTATACTCCCAGAAGCGTAATAGCTCCTCTGTTGTTCCTTCATTCTATCCAAATAGAATCAAGTACATCATCCCTTTCTAGTACTATTACAGTTTCTTAGTTCAATACTGCCACCCAGCCCAGTCCTTTTTTTCATTCCCTATCTTTCCTGAATAACTCGTAGCCAGGAATATTAAGAGCTCATTCCTCCCCTTGTTTGAGCCAGGCCTCTGTTACTGCCACTATATCATAATCCCATGTGACTACTTGTGCCTGCAGCTCACCAACCTTATTTAACACGCTCCATGCATTTACGCACATGCACTCTAAACCCATCTTAGTCTGCCTCGCGTTTCCTCCCGTCTGATCCCTCCTATTTCAGAACTACTCTTTATTCTAATGCTGATTGTCTCTCCCAGGCTCTCTTATGTCACAATGATCAGACCTATACGCAATACTCCAGGTGCTGCCTGATCAAGACACTCCATAGCTTCAGCATGACATCTGGGAATTGGAACTCAATGATTTAGCAATGTAACCCAGCATTTCATTGGTTGTGTTTCCCTTCTGACTCTATGCATATTTCAAACGCTGGCACAAAAGGCAGCCAGGGAAGAGAAGAAACAATGAGCTCTCTGCATGAACATAAGAACATAAGAACATAAGAACATAAGAAATTGGAGCAGGAGTAGGCCAATCGGCCCCTCGAGCCTGCTCCGCCATTCAATAAGATCATGGCTGATCTGATCCCAACCACAAATCTAAAGAACACAAGAAGTCGGAGCAGGACCCGGCCACATAGCCCCTGGGCCCTCTCCGCCACCCACAGGGCATTGACCGATCCGAACTCAGCTTCATGTCCAATTTCCTGCCCGCTCCCCATAACCCCTAATTCCCTTTACTTCTAGGAAACTGTCTATTTCTGTTTTAAATTTATCTAATGATGTAGCTTCCACAGCTTCCTGGGGCAGCAAATTCCACAGACCTACCACCCTCTGAGTGAAGAAGTTTCTCCTCATCTCAGTTTTGAAAGAGCAGCCCCTTATTCTAAGATTATGCCCCCTAGTTCTAGTTTCACCCATCTTTGGGAA
This sequence comes from Heptranchias perlo, assembly GCF_035084215.1. NCBI lineage: Eukaryota > Metazoa > Chordata > Chondrichthyes > Hexanchiformes > Hexanchidae > Heptranchias > Heptranchias perlo. Next base: position 30,853,197 of record NC_090341.1, on the reverse strand, counting down.
CATCCTTACTGCATCCACCCGATCAAGACCCTTCACAATCTTATATGTTTCAATAAGATCGCCTCTCATTCTTCTGAACTCCAATGAGTAGAGTCCCAATCTACTCAACCTCTCCTCATATGTCCGCCCCCTCATCCCCGGGATTAACCGAGTGAACCTTCTTTGTACTGCCTCGAGAGCAAGTATGTCTTTTCTTAAGTATGGAGACCAAAACTGTATGCAGTATTCCAGGTGCGGTCTCACCAATACCTTATATAACTGCAGCAATACCTCCTTGTTTTTATATTCTATCCCCCTAGCAATAAAAGCCAACATTCCGTTGGCTTTCTTGATCACCTGCTGCACCTGCATACCAACTTTTTGATTTTCTTGCACTAGGACCCCCAGATCCCTTTGTACTGCAGTACTTTCCAGTCTCTCGCCATTAAGAAAATAACTTGCTCTCTGATTTTTCCTGCCAAAGTGCATAACCTCACATTTTCCAATATTATATTGCATCTGCCAAATCTCCGCCCACTCACCCAGCCTGTCTATATCCCCTTGCAGGTTTTTTATGTCCTCCTCACTCTCTACTTTCCCTCCCATCTTTGTATCATCTGCAAATTTTGATATGTTGCACTCGGTCCCCTCCTCCAAATCGTTAATATAGATTGTAAAGAGTTGGGGACCCAGCACCGACCCCTGTGGAACACCACTGGTTACTGGTTGCCAGTCCGAAAATGAACCATTTATCCCAACTCTCTGCTTCCTGTTCGATAACCAATCCTCCACCCATGCCAGAATATTACCCCCAATCCCGTGATTTTTTATCTTAAGTAATAATCTTTTATGTGGCACCTTGTCGAATGCCTTCTGGAAGTCTAAATACACTATGTCCACTGGTTCCCCTTTATCCACCCTATACGTTATATCCTCGAAGAACTCAAGCAAATTTGTCAGACATGACTTCCTCTTCATAAAGCCATGCTGACTTTGTCCTATTAAATTATGCTTATCTAAATGTTCCGTTACTGTCTCCTTAATAATAGACTCCAAAACTTTACCCACCACAGATGTTAAGCTAACTGGCCTATAATTTCCAGCCTTCTGCCTACTACCCTTTTTAAATAACGGTGTTACATTAGCAGTTTTCCAATCTGCCGGGACCTCTCCTGAGTCCAGGGAATTTTGGAAAACTATCACCAAAGCATCCACAATCCCTACTGCCACTTCCCTCAAGACCCTAGGATGGAAGCCATCAGGTCCAGGGGATTTATCCGCCTTGAGTCCCATTATTTTACTGAGTACCATCTCTTGAGTGATTTTAATCGTATTTAGCTCCTCCCCCCCGAGAGTCCCCTGTTTGTCCAGTGTTGGGATATTCTTAGTGTCCTCTACTGTAAAGACTGAAACAAAATATTTGTTCAGCATTTTTGCCATCTCCATGTTTCCCACCATTAATTTCCCGGTCTCATCCTCTAAGGGACCTATGTTTGCCTTAGCCACCCTTTTTCTTTTTATATAACTATAGAAACTCTTGCTATCTGTTTTTATATTTTTTGCTAATTTCTTTTCATAATCTAACTTCCCTTTCTTAATCAATCCTTTAGTTACTTTTTGCTGTCTTTTGAAGAATTCCCAATCTTCTATCCTCCCACTAAGTTTGGCTACCTTATATGTCCTTGTTTTTAGTCGGATACTATCCTTGATTTCTTTACTTAGCCACGGATGGCTGTCATTTCTTTTACACCCTTTTTTCCTCAGTGGAATATATTTATTTTGAAAGTTGTAAAATAACTCCCTAAATGAACACCACTGCTCATGTACCGTCTTACCCTTTAATCTATTTTCCCAGTCCACTTTAATCAATTCCGCTCTCATACCATCATAGTCTCCTTTATTCAAGCTCAGTACGCTTGTTTGAGAATCAACCTTCTCACCCTCTAATTGGATATGGAATTCAACCATGTTGTGGTCGCTCGTTCCAAGGGGATCCTTAACTAGGACATTATTAATTAATCCTGACTCATTACACAGGACCAGGTCCAAGGTTGCCTGCCCCCTTGTAGGATCAGTTACATACTGCTCAAGAAATCCATCCCTGATGCACTCAATGAACTCGTCCTCAAGGCTGCTCTGCCCAATTTGATTTGTCCAGTTAATATGATAATTAAAATCCCCCATAATTATGGCTGTTCCCTTATTACATGCCCCGACTATCTCCTGATTAATACTTCTTCCAGCAGAGTTGCAACTATTAGGAGGCCTATATACTACGCCCACTAGTGTTTTTTTTCCCTTATTATTCCTTATCTCCACCCAAACTGTTTCATTATCTTGATGCTTTGTCCCAATATCATTTCTCTGTATTACAGTGATTCCTTCCTTTATTAACATAGCCACCCCACCTCCCCTTCCTTCCTGCCTGTCCTTCCTGATTGTTAAATACCCTGGCATATTTAATTCCCAGTCGTTGTCACCCTGCAGCCATGTTTCTGTAATGGCCACAAGATCATACCCATACGTAGTTATTTGTGCCGTTAACTCGTCCAGCTTCTGCTTTCTTGCGTGTGTTGCTCAGCTGAGGTCATTGGAGTGATTGAAAGGTGGTGTGGGTAAAGCTGTGATTTTTTTTTCTGAATTGTTTAATTTTGGTCTGTATTATGTCTTAGAAGTTATTTTTAGGGGTAGATAGTGAGTTGGGTGAGAAATTGGCATGGCAACTGTTAGAGAAACTGTTTTAATTTTTTTTTATTTTGGGGGAGAAGAAAATTTGGAATAAAGATTTTGCATAATACGATAGGTGAGTTAACAAACATGGAACATATATGATCAGAAAGCAAAGAACCACAAATATTACACGCAGAAAATAACAACTCTATAGCAGAAAAGGTGGAAAACACACTTAACCTGAGAAGAAATTGAAATATTCATGACAAACACTATGTTCAGAATGTTCATGATGCTGTCTACAGACACAAGAAATTTTATTATATAGTGAGTCTGTAGATATATTTTACACATCCTTAATTTCTACGAATTACTAGCTCATTATGTATTATTATCACATCATGTTTGTTCCAAATACCTTGTATTTATTAATATAACAGTCTTGGAAAATGTACAGCATTAAATGTCAAATATTACAAAATAACACAGTTTAACAATTTTTTGTTTCATGTTTCATTGCATATATTTCATTTTTAAACTGAATAGATTAATTGCTGTTTCTCACCATCCGGCACAGCAGAAACCAACATCACACATGCTTCACCAGTCATCAGATGGCAAAAAATTCAATTTATTTTGATATCAGAGACTTTAGCCCTAGGGGTTGCTATGGTTACTTGATCAGGTGACACATAAACCAGTCTTCTCTGTCCTGTAGTCATTGTCACCATGGTTCTTCAGCCAGGCCACCCGCTGGGATTTGATTGGGCAAAAACACTGACAACATCCTTTACATGCTACATAATGAGCTCCATAAATATCCAAACTGGAACTGAGAAACTAATTAGAAAATGTCATAATTTTCTAACTAAAATTAGAAATATAAAAAATGAATAATGGAACAAATGTTGAGACTAACTAAAAACAGTACTGGCAAATTGAATTTCCTTTTACATCGTGAGCAAAGAAATATTTTGAAATTCAGTGGATTCTATTCTGGTGTTTTAAAATGATTACCAGTATCTGACACTGGGAAATAATTCTTCCACAAGTATACATCTATTTGCATGGTTCAACAAAGTAATACACTTCAGACAGTGCTGGCCCATAGAGAAGGTAGGTTTCAGTGCCATTCAGAACACAAAGCCTCTAGAATACTTACAGAAGAAATAAATTTACTGCAGAACTTATGTGATAAGTCATAACATGTAGTGACAGACAACAAAACATTCAATACATAATTAAACATTCTTTTTATTAAAGTATTTATTAAAAAAGTCTAAATCTGCTATAGTAAAACATAATGGGCCAGATTTTGCTCTAAAAATAACAGTGAGGCTAACAGGGCTCACCGTTATTTCAGTGCAAATGGTAGAACAACTTCCGGCGACCGCACATGTGCAGTTAAACGCGGAAGTCCGGAAGTTGCTCTTCCAGATGCCCTGCTCCTCTGTAAACTTCATGGAAAGGAAATCTTGTCGGCTGACTCACCGTTCAGATGAATGGAACGGCGTCAAATTCCTGCACGGTAGTCTCGCCAAAAAAAGTGTGTCAAATTACTTAAGTCTAAGTACCCTTTTTAACGGCATGGTAAGTCTTAATTACTGTGAAACAACCTCTCTGGTACTGAAAATTAACTTTTACAAGTGTGGAGTTTCATTCCTTCAGACTTTAATTGTTGTTGGACATATTTTTAAAAAGTATTTTTTGCTTTTTCTTTCTGTCTCTTTTATCTTTGTCTCTTAATTCAATATTTCTTATGCTCTCTTTATTTTGCTTTCTGTACCTGATTTTACATTGAATTCATTATTTCAACTTACAATTCCTCGTTCTGACTGCTTGGGTTATTAACATGCTTCAATCTGATTGGTTAAGGGGATAGACAGTTGCTTGCCCTGTTCACACAGGTCCCAGATGTCCGGGAGAGGACGCTGTGCTGGATTCGGTGCCCGTGGGAGGAACTTGCCGTGAAAAAAAACATAAAAAGCTTATGGGTTAGTGCAAGTCTAATGAGCGGCCAGCACCATTCGTTCGCTGCTCAGAGCAAAATCAGGCCCATTTATTTCTCTGGCTCTTAAAAAAAGTGAGGAACATCACAAAACAAAAGTAACTAAGCATAATGGCCTGCAGTTTCTGCCTAATGTCCGCCCAAATATCAGCTTAATATCACCATCGCCTCCCTTGACCCCTCCACTGTCTCTGATTTCTCACACTGCATGTCCAACATCCAGTACTGGATCAGCAAAAATTTCCTCCAATTAAATATTGGAAAGACCAAAGCCATTGTCTTTGTTCTCCGCCACAAACTCCGTTACCTAGCCACCAATTCCATCCCTCTACTTGGCCAATGTCTGAGGCTGAACCAGACCGTTCGCAACCTTGGCGTCCTATTTGACCCTGAGATGAGCTTCCGGCCACATATCCCCTCCATCACCAATACCGCCTACTTCCACCTCCATAATATCACCCATCTCTGCCCCTGCCTCAGCTCATTTGCTGCTGAAACCCTCATCCATGACTTTGTTACTTTAGACTTGACTATTCCAATGCTTTCCTGGCTGGTCTCCCATCTTCCACCCTCCACAAACTTGAGCTTGTCCAAAACTCTGCTGCCCGTATCCTAACACACACAAAGGCCTGCTCAACCATCACTTCTGTGCTCGTTGACCGACACTGGTTCCTGGTCCGGGAATGTCTAAATTTTAAAATTCTCATCCTTGTTTTCAAATCCCTCCATGGCCTCACCCCTCCCTCTCTCTGTAACTTCCTCCAGCCCTACAACCCTCCGAGATCTCTGAACTCCTCCAATTCTTGCCTCTTGCGCATCCCCGATTTTAATCACTCCACCATTGCGGTTGTGCCTTCAGTTGCCTGGGCCCTAAGCTCTCGAATTCCCTTCCTAAACCTCTCTGTCTCTCTACCTCTCTCTCCTCCGTTAAGACGCTCCTTCAAACCTGCCTCACCTGTCCTAATATCCCCTTATGTGGCTCGGTATCAAATTTTGTTTGATAACGCTCCTGTGAAGTGCCTTGGGACATTTTACTATGTTAAAGGTTTTATATAAATGCAAGTTGTTGTTGTTTTTATAATCTGGGCGGAATCGAATGAAATAGTGCTAAAGATCGTGGAATTTTAAGCATAAGTGAGTTGCGCCCATAACCATTTTATGCTGGAGTATTCGTGATCTTTTACAATGATTCAAAAATCCATTCGCCCCAAGCAGTCCCCGCTCACAAAACTGGTCATGCGCCCAGTTTTGACCCACATATTTCACCTTTTGGAACATAGATCTGATTCCATCAGTTCTGGGGAGTTTACGTTTTATTAAACCCCTGTTCACTGGATCACAAGATAGATAGGGAATTGAAGACCATTTGGCCCATCTTAGCTGATTCATCCTGAAAGAAACCACAGTCCCCTCATCACAGCATCCAATTGTTTCTTAAATGATTCCAAAACAATGCAAAAAAAATGTTCAATATCCTGGAAGAAGCCATGATATCTTCATTTTGTGTTAGCCCACCATTATTTGAAGGAGCAGGTAGATTGGCTGGTTACTAGGGGACTGAGAAGACTTCACATAGCCGTGGCTAATGATGGCATTGAGGAGACCCCCCCCAAAGACAGGAAGAACACAGATACAACAAAATTCTGGTGGAAAATGCAACTGCTGTTCTTAAACAGAAATTGCAAAGTTTGAACAGATTGGGGGCAGGGGGCATTTCTCTGTGGTCATGCCAAGATGTCCAAAATAATCTGCAGCTGCTTTATATTGTAAAATTCTGCCATCCAAAAAGGTGCAACCATGCAGAAGATAACCAGGAGGGGTAACCTGAAGCTTTGGCAGAGGAAAAGGAGGAGGAAGAAGAAATAGTTGCGGGACATGTACAGCCACTAAGACTGATATATAAATCATTGATTGACAGGACCTTTACTTAGCTCTATAAATGAGCTCTTGCCTGAATAGTCCTGTGGTCTTAAGCACAATATATTGGTTCTGCCTAATCAACACTGCTTCTACTGTTATATATACCTATCAACCCACTGCCTGCTACATTAATATCCCCCTTCTGAAAATAAATCTAAACACTACATTCCAGCTGGTGCACCCGATTACTGCTTTGTGTATGTGCTCTGACTATTTGCTTGCCCAGTTCTTGCTCTTACTCTTAGTGAGAGTGCATGATATGTGGCTTCCCTCATTTAATCTACTATGTACAACCTCAGAGGGAGCAATAAGTACATAAAGGTGGCAGCCTGCTGCTCCTGCTTCAACTGCTTACAATTGTGAATGAAAACCCAAACAAAATTCCAATTTTTTCCCCATGCAGAAAACAGGGAGAAATTTTAGTGACACACAGAAAATAATCATAAACATTTCAACTGTTTTCCCTATAAGATTAAAAATGTAACTGGCTGCCTGCTAACATTCATTTTCAAGACTCACAAACGAATAATGCCTATTTGGATGAGATACTAGACAGTGAGTGACCTCTCTGCGCTCATCCTCCAATGAGTTAATGGTTTCAGGAGAGGGGAGAAAATTAGCTTCAGTGCATGCCAACATATTATCGGTTCCCATTAATTTTCCTTCAAATTTAGTCCATAGAAATAAATCTCTTTGTGATACAACTTTTATTTTATGCTTCACAATGCCTCATTCTACTACAGAAAGTCTCCCTATATTGGAAGAAATCATGGCACTAAAGAAATTAATCAATGGCATACTGGACTTGATTTTTGACAATGGCATACTGGACATGTTCATATTAAGTGAAAGATTTTGCACTTCTTGACAGTACTAAGCATTTCTTTAACACATAATGGGTAATTTCCTAATTCCACACTATCAGCAGGGAGCCTCAGCTGTTGGGAGTGCATATCGGAAATTCGTTCACGTGCTGTGCATGATTTTCCAACCATTTAAGTCAGTGGTCAGAAAATCCTGCATAGTTGCACTCAAATTTGCAATATGTCCTCCCAGCAGGCGAGAATCCCTGCCAGGAGCATGAAGGTGGAAAATTACCCTTGCAGGGTACAAGCCAATGATGGCATTTGGTTTATCATACAATGTCACAAAAATTAGTCTAAACCTCATAATGTGCACAACTTACTTTCAATCACCTGCTCCGAAATCTCTAAATCCTGTGACTGTTAGGTCAGGATTTCTTGTTTCACCATTCCTGGTGCAGGCAGGGAGCAGATATCAGGAAATTCCACAGCCCCAGCCCAAGATTTTCCAACCATTAAGTTTAATGATCCAAAAATTAAGGGCTACGGGTGCAGAATTATATGGTATGCAATGCTGACACGGGCCACAAGCACTGAAGCAGAAATCCCAGCCTTAGAGTTAAGACAGTTAGATTAAGCACAAACTATATAATATGGCCTATAACTCATGGCAACTATTAGTGCAAAAAAAGATTAATCTCACCTCCTTAGGGTAAATTTGACCATGGCTCTTAAAAGAACTAGATAGATTGAGGTGGACATCCCAGACAGTGAATTCATCCAAAGTGTTTTCTAAAAAAACAATTACTGAAGATTCTTTTCAAAATTTCTCTGAATAACAAACATTCTTCAAAAATTAACCTTATTGTGTATCAAGTACAGAAATAAACACATGTTTACATTTTTTCAGCTGGATGATCAGTGTCAATGATCATTGTGAACCACTACGTTCTTTTATTAGTTAATGCTAAATTGTAATTTTGGAAGTCCATATAGCCGTATTTTAACACAATCCTGAAGGTACCTAGACTTGCTAGTGTTATGTATTACTGAATTGTTTTTTTGGAGATGATTTTAACCCTACCTGTCCAGCAGAAACTGGGTGGGTGGGCAGTTAAAATTGGCTCGTTGACATACTTGTTGATGTTCTGCCTGGATCCTACCACAAAGAAACCCGCCGGAGACTGGCAGGGTCCTTCAGTAAGTATGTTGATTGAGGTCCAATGACGTCATTGGAACCTGACTGCAAGTTTAACTCTGGCTTGAGCAGGGAAGCCTCTGCGGCTTTCCTGCCAGGTGAAGACAGAGGGGAATAGATGCAGGATCAGAGGAGGCCATTTAAGGTAAGTGTTTTTACGTTCCTTGTGGGGCCAGGAGGAGAAGGATTGCTTCTCCAGGCCCCACAAGGAATATTTAGACCTTCCTGTGAGTAATCTGTTAAAGGTTCAAATGCTTTTCTTATACTTCCCTACCCCAGGCTCCCCACTATCTTCCCTCCTGCGAAACCCTCCTAAAATCCCCTCCCCGCGACTTACCCTCCTTTGGTGCCAACTGATGATTTCCTGTCATCCAAACTTCCGTTCCCGCACACCAGCCAACTACTGTTTCCTGCCCATTTAGGCCAAGCAGCTGACCAGCGGGTTGCAGATGAGACTTGGGCATTAAAATCACCCAACCTCACAATGCCAAGGTCGGGCATGTTTGACGCTAGTCCCGCCCTCACCCGTGCCCACCCGAATCCCTTTCTTAGTAAAAATTCCCCCTATTGTTTGTACTAAAATTTCTTCTTTTTTATTTTAAGACCAGAATACACAGAAGCACATAAAATAAAAAGATACAAACAGTTGTCATGGGCATTCATAATACAAGCCATAAAAACAAGCCTTTTACAGGTTAGTCTCATGAACCTTGAGCCAAATTAATATAGTTACAAGTCACTGTGCATGTAAGAATTTTAAAGAAGATCAACACTGATTTTATCAGCAGTATATCCTCCTTTCAACTGCTCTAGGATGTTGTCAGCATACCAATTTGTAAACGATATTTCAGTTTGCCTTTGAACTGTTTGTTCACCATTCCCTTAATAAATTGCTTAGGAAGACAAGAAATCACCTAACAATGTGTATGATAACACAAACAAGCTAAAGAAGCCACAGACTTTTAAAACAGAAATGTTGGATGCTCAACAAACTCACACAGAGCGAAGTCTACATTTTCAATCAATGAAAAATTATTATTATTCAGAAATGTATTCCTGAGAACAGCTGAGAGGAGCCGAGCCGAGCGGAGGGAGCGTCCGATAAAAGGCGGGATTTCAGAGCGCTGAGAACAGCTGAGAGGAGCCGAGCCGAGCGGAGGGAGCGTCCGATAAAAGGCGGGATTTCAGAGCGCTGAGAACAGCTGAGAGGAGCCGAGCCGAGCGGAGGGAGCGTCCGATAAAAGGCGGGATTTCAGAGCGCTGAGAACAGCTGAGAGGAGCCGAGCGGAGCGGAGGGAGCGTCCGATAAAAGGCGGGATTTCAGAGCGCTGAGAACAGCTGAGAGGAGCCGAGCGGAGCGGAGGGAGCGTCCGATAAAAGGCGGGATTTCAGAGCGCTGAGAGGAGCCGAGCGGAGCGGAGGGAGCGTCCGATAAAAGGCGGGATTTCAGAGCGCTGAGAGGAGCCGAGCGGAGCGGAGCCGAGCGGAGCTGCGACCGAGTTCGAAGTGACGTCAGGAATCAGATCGGGACGCGACACAGGGGAGGCACCTGATTGGTGAGTAGGTTCAGGTGAGTATTTCTACTTATCTACAGTAACTAAAGTAAAAGGAAAGGGAAGGTCTGCAGGTCTTATAGGAAGTAGCGTTTATTTTTTAGTGAATCAAGGTCCCTAGTGTAGTTAACATTCTCTAAATTGAGAACAATTTAAAGGAGTAAACTCCTTAAAGGGAGTGGTAAGTAGTTTTTCTTTCCTTTTTTTTTCTCTTGACATTGCAGTTGTTCTTAAGCTAATTTAAGGGTTAAGTCATGGCAGGAGATCCCAGGGCCGTGTTATGTTCCTCTTGTGGGATGTGGGAATTCAGGGCTCCTTCCTGTATCCCTGATTCCTTCACCTGCGGGAAGTGTGTCCAGCTGCAGCTATTGTTTGACCGCTTGACGGCTCTGGAGCTGCGGATGGATTCACTTTGGAGCATCCGCGATGCTGAGAAAGTCGTGGATAGCACGTTCAGTGAGTTGGTCACACCGCAGATAAAAATTACTGAGGGAGATAGTGAATGGGTGACCAACAGACAGAGGAAGAGTAGGAAGGCAGTGCAGGGGTCCCCTGCGGTCATCTCCCTCCAAAACAGGTATACCGTTTTGGATACTGTTGGGGGAGATGGCTCACCAGGGGAAGGTGGCAGTGGCCAGGTTCATGGCACCGTGGCTGGCTCTGCTGCACAGGAGGGCAGGAAAAAGAGTGGCAGAGCTATAGTGATAGGGGACTCGATTGTAAGGGGAATAGACAGGCGTTTCTGCGGACGCAACCGAGACTCCAAGATGGTATGTTGCCTCCCTGGTGCAAGGGTCAAGGATGTCTCGGAGCGGCTGCAGGACATTCTGGAGGGGGGGGGTGAACAACCAGTTGTCGTGGTGCATATAGGCACCAACGATATAGGTAAAAAACAGGATGAGGTCCTACAAGCTGAATTTAGGGAGTTAGGAGTTAAACTAAAGAGTAGGACCTCAAAGGTTGTAATCTCAGGATTGCTACCAGTGCCACGGGTTAGTCAGAGTAGGAATGACAGGATAGCTAAGATGAATACGTGGCTTGAGAGATGGTGCAAGAGGGAGGGATTCAAATTCCTGGGCCATTGGAACCGGTTCTGGGGGAGGTGGGACCAGTACAAATTGGACGGTCTGCATCTGGGCAGGACTGGAACCAATGTCCTAGGGGGAGTGTTTGCCAGTGCTGTTGGGGAGGGTTTAAACTAATGTGGCAGGGGGATGGGAACCGATGCAGGAAGTCAGTGGGAAATAAAGTGGTGACAGAAACAAAAGGCAGTAAGGGAGAGTGTACAGAACATGACCGGACAGATGGTCTGAGAAAGCAGGGCAAAGACCAAGGGAAGACTAGATTAAACTGCATTTATTTCAATGCAAGAAGTCTGATGGGCAAGGCAGATGAACTCAGGGCATGGATGGGTACATGGGACTGGGATGTTATAGCTATTACTGAAACATGGCTAAGGGAGGGGCAGGACTGGCAGCTCAATGTTCCAGGGTACAGATGCTATAGGAAAGATAGAGCAGGAGGTAAGAGAGGAGGGGGAGTTGCGTTCTTGATTAGGGAGAACATCACGGCAGTAGTGAGAGGGGATATATCCGAGGGTTCGCCCACTGAGTCTATATGGGTAGAACTGAAAAATAAGAAGGGAGAGATCACTTTGATAGGATTGTACTACAGACCCCCAAATAGTCAACGGGAAATTGAGGAGCAAATATGTAAGGAGATTACAGACAGCTGCAAGAAAAATAGGGTGGTAATATTAGGGGACTTTAACTTTCCCAACATTGACTGGGACAGCCATAGCATTAGGGGCTTGGATGGAGAGAAATTTGTTGAGTGTATTCAGGAGGAATTTCTCATTCAGTATGTGGATGGCCCGACTAGAGAGGGGGCAAAACTTGACCTCCTCTTGGGAAATAAGGAAGGGCAGGTGACAGAAGTGTTAGTGAGGGATCACTTTGGGACCAGTGATCATAATTCCATTAGTTTTAAGATAGCTATGGAGAAGGATAGGTCTGGCCCAAAAGTTAAAATTCTAAATTGGGGAAAGGCCAATTTTGATGGTATTAGACAGGAACTTTCAGAAGTTGATTGGGAGAGTCTGTTGGCAGGCAAAGGGACGTCTGGTAAGTGGGAGGCTTTCAAAAGTGTGTTAACCAGGGTTCAGGGTAAGCACATTCCTTATAAAGTGAAGGGCAAGGCTGGTAGAAGTAGGGAACCTTGGATGACTCAGGAGATTGAGGCACTAGTCAAAAAGAAGAAGGAGGCATATGACATGCATAGGCAGCTGGGATCAAGTGGATCCCTTGAAGAGTATAGAGATTGCCAGAGTAGAGTTAAGAGAGAAATCAGGAGGGCAAAAAGGGGATATGAGATTGCTTTGGCAGATCAGGCAAAGGTGAATCCAAAGAGCTTCTACAAATACATAAAGGGCAAAAGGGTAACTAGGGAGAGAGTAGGGCCTCTTAAGGATCAACAAGGTCATCTATGTGCAGAACCACAAGAGATGGGTGAGATCCTGAATGAATATTTCACATCGGTATTTACGGTTGAGAAAGGCATGGATGTTAGGGAACTTGGGGAAATAAATAGTGATGTGTTGAGGAGTGTACATATTACAGAGAGGGAGGTGCTGGAAGTCTTAACGCGCATCAAGGTAGATAAATCTCCGGGACCTGATGAAATGTATCCCAGGACGTTATGGGAGGTTAGGGAGGAAATTGCGGGTCCCCTAGCAGAGATATTTGAATCATCCACCGCTACAGGTGAGGTGCCTGAAGATTGGAGGGTAGCAAATGTTGTGCCTTTGTTTAAGAAGGGCGGCAGGGAAAAGCCTGGGAACTACAGACCAGTGAGCCTGACATCTGTAGTGGGTAAGTTGTTAGAGGGTATTCTGAGGGACAGGATCTACAGGCATTTGGAGAGGCAGGGACTAATTAGGAACAGTCAGCATGGTTTTGTGAGAGGAAAATCATGTCTCACGAATTTGATTGAGTTTTTTGAAGGGGTAACCAAGAAGATAGATGAGGGCTGTACAGTAGACGTGGTCTACATGGACTTCAGCAAAGCATTTGACAAGGTACCGCATGGTAGGTTGTTACATAAGGTTAAATCTCATGGGATCCAAGGTGAGGTAGCCAATTGGATACAAAATTGGCTTGACGACAGAAGACAGAGGGTGGTTGTAGAGGGTTGTTTTTCAAACTGGATGCCTGTGTCCAGCGGTGTGCCTCAGGGATCAGTGCTGGGTCCGCTGTTATTTGTTATTTATATTAATGATTTGGATGAGAATTTAGGAGGCATGGTTAGTAAGTTTGCAGATGACACCAAGATTGGTGGCATTGTGGACAGTGAAGAAGGTTATCTAGGATTGCAACGGGATCTTGATAAATTGGGCCAGTGGGCCGATGAATGGCAGATGGAGTTTAATTTAGATAAATGTGAGGTGATGCATTTTGGTAGATCGAATAGGGCCAGGACCTACTCCGTTAATGGTAGGGCGTTGGGGAGAGTTATAGAACAAAGAGATCTGGGAGTACAGATTCATAGCTCCTTGAAAGTGGAGTCACAGGTGGATAGGGTGGTGAAGAAGGCATTCAGCATGCTTGGTTTCATTGGTCAGAACATTGAATGCAGGAGTTGGGATGTCTTGTTGAAGATGTACAGGGCATTGGTGAGGCCACACTTGGAGTACTGTGTACAGTTCTGGTCACCCTATTATAGAAAGGATATTATTAAACTAGAAAGAGTGCAGAAAAGATTTACTAGGATGCTACCGGGACTTGATGGTTTGACTTACAGGGAGAGGTTAGACAGACTGGGACTTTTTTCCCTGGAGAGTAGGAGGTTAAGGGGTGATCTTATAGAAGTTTATAAAATAATGAGGGGCATAGATAAGGTCGATAGTCAAAATCTTTTCCCAAAGGTAGGGGAGTCTATAATGAGGGGGCACAGATTTAAGGTGAGAGGGGCAATTTTTTCACTCAAAGGGTGGTGAGTGTCTGGAACGAGCTGCCAGAGGCAGTAGTAGAGGCGGGTACAATTTTGTCTTTTAAAAAGCATTTGGACAGTTACATGGGTAAGATGGGTATAGAGGGATATGGGCCAAGTGCAGGCAATTGGGACTAGCTTAGTGGTATAAACTGGGCGACATGGACATGTTGGGCCGAAGGGCCTGTTTCCATGTTGTAACTTCTATGATTCTATGATTCTATAAGTATCACATAACAGAGAATATTGCCACATCATAAATTCAATAAGGCCAATTCAGTGGTTGCTGGATTGTTGCGAACTAGCACAGTATGTGGAGTGGGCAATTAATCTCACCAGATTCAATGGAATCAGTTAATTACCGTAACTTGAAAGTGTTCTCTCAATGTTTGTTCAGGGAATACACTGACTGCATGTGGGTGGGAAATATGAAGATCAACAGCTCTTAAAAAGGGGGTTGCTCTTTTCTAAGTATGCTGCTTGTTTTGCCTGACTGTTGCTGGAACTATGGACCCTCAACAGAGGGCAGGTGCTGGAACTGTCACTTGCGATCAGGCAGCATTGGATGTTTTGTAAAAGAAGATGAGATAAAGAAGGGTATCCATATTTGGGGCAGAGGAGAACCTCTTCTGAGACCAACTGTGCAGCATGTTGGAAGGAGATAGCAATGAATGTGAATGATGTCTTCCATATCCATAGGTAGTGAACAAAGATGAGAAATAAATTCTCTGGAGAAAGAGTACAAAGGTAAGGTTTTCTAGAGTTTGCCAACTCAAATTAAATCTATAGCTGTAATATGCATACCACAAGCACTGTGTTCCCAACATGGTGCAGCATCAACAATGGAGTGTGTAATGCATTGTCATATCTTGTGCATCCAAAATTTCATGTCTGTAATGCTTTATAATGTACTTTGTGTCTGTCAAAGAGAAAGGCTTAGAATGTCAGATATAACTTGTATGTTGTGGCACCAAATCAAAATGCCACCTCCAACGACTTGCATGCTTTGCAGGCATCCATTCACACAATGGGGAATGTAGGCATTGCACTGAGTTGCACCTCATGTTACATAGTTCTTC
The DNA here is from genome assembly GCF_035084215.1 of Heptranchias perlo. Taxonomy (NCBI): domain Eukaryota; kingdom Metazoa; phylum Chordata; class Chondrichthyes; order Hexanchiformes; family Hexanchidae; genus Heptranchias; species Heptranchias perlo. Next base: position 30,838,000 of record NC_090341.1, on the reverse strand, counting down.
CTGGACAATCCCCCAGCCTGTCAAATCCAACAGTGGCAAGACTCCTTAAGTCGATACCCAAGGTCTCAATTGCAGCAGTCACAGAGTTCATGACAGAAAGTGCGTCTGTGCTTGCTTCTTTTGTGCTTTAGGTCTCCCTTTCTGATTGCCATGATAATGCCTCCTACGGCATGGTGCTCTACATTGCTGTGCACACTCTCCTAGTTGTTGCAGGCTGCTCACAGCAGAATCAAAGGATTTCATGAAGGCCATTTACTCTTCCATTATCCCCTGTCTGAAGGCAGAAGGTTGCCAATCTCTTGTCAATACAGCAGAGAGAAACAGCTTCGGCTGGATTTTGCTCTGAACGGCGAACAAACGGCTCCTGTCGCTCGTTAGAATTGCACTAACCCATAAACTTTTCTTGTTTTTTTTCACAGCAAGTTCCTCCCATGGCCACTGAATCCAGTGCAGTGTCCTCTCCTGGGTATCTGAGAACTGTGTGGACAGGGCAAGCAACTGTCTATTCCCTTAACCAATCAGATTGAAGATGTTAATAAGCCATGCAGAGTCAAAACCAGGAAGTGTAAGTTAGAATAGTGAATTCAACTCAAATCAGGTAAAGAGAGGGTAAGAAATATTGAATTAGGAGACAGAGATAAAAGAGACAGAAAGAAAAAGCAAAATAATAAAAATTAAAAGTTTTTTTTTAAATGTCCAACAACAATTAAAATCTGAAGGAATGTGGCTCCACACTTGTAAAAGTTAATTTTCAGTGCCAGAGTTGTTTGGTAATCATTAAGATTTACCACGCAGTTAAAAAGGGTACTTAGACTAAAATAACTTGACGTACCTTTTTTTGGTGAGATTACTTCATATCCATCGGGGCAGTGCAGGAACTTCACAAAGTTCCATTTGTTTGATCGGTGAGTCAGCCGACGAGATGTCCTTGCCATGAAGCTGACGGAGGAGAAGGGTATCTGGTAGAGCAACTTCCGGATTTACGCAAAGGTGCGGTCACCGGAAGTTGCTCTACCATTTGCATTGAAATAATGGTGAGCGCTGTTAGCCTTACCATTATTTTTAGAGCAAAATCCGGCCTCTTGAGTTCTCAGCTTGGCCTGCTCCTCTCCTGTTGCCTCCACTTGTTCCTTCTTACTTGGGCATCATCATCCAGTGCTTCTTCCTCACATTCACTACCTACATTTCCCAGGCTACTAGATCGATGCTGCCGCTTTAGACAGTTGGAATATTTGACACAAGCTGCTTCTAATGTGCCTGGGTTTGTGGTGCCACTTGATCTTCCACCATTATTTTGGGAAGAACCTACAGGAAGGGAAAGGGAGAAGAACTACAATGGACTCCGACCAAATGTCTTCAAAAACAGATAAGATGACAACACCTTTTACGTGTCATGCTCTCACTGTGCAATGTTTGTCTTGCATTGATAATTGAGAAAGTGAGTCAGGGTAGGGAATATATTAATAGAAAGAGATTGGTATGGGGGAATGGGGGCCCATTAAAGACAGATGCAGGTGAGACTATAATGTAAAATGAGAAACTGGCAGACTTGTTAAATTAATATTTGTATTCATTTTAACAATGTGGAGGAAGGGGACAAAGGGTACAAGAGAACCTAAAAATAATTCAAGATGGGTAATTTAGTGCATTTAATATAAGTTTAAAATATGGTAATAGAGAAAATAATGGGACTTAAGGTGTACACACATCACTAAAGGCTAATGCACAGGCACAAAATGTAATAAAAAAAAGGCTAATGGAATGTTGGCCTTTATTTCAACGGGGCTGGAATACAAAGAGAAGGAAGTTATGCTTCAGTTGTGTACCGCTGCGGTCAGACCCATCCTGAGTACTTCATTTGGTTTTAGCACCGCACCTCAAAAAGCATATATTGGCCTTAGCGGGGATACAACGTAGATTCACCAGAATGATACAGGGGCTTAAAGGGTTAAATTATGAGGACGGGTTAAAAGTGGCTTGTATTCCCTTGAGTTTAAAAGATTCAGTGGTGATCTAATTGAGGTGTTTAAAATGATAAGGGGATTCAATAGAGCAGATACATAGAAAAAAATTCCCCTGGTGGGGGAATCCAGAGCAAGGGGGCACAATCTTAAAATTAGAGGTGGGCCATTTAGGAGGGAGATCACAAAATGCTTTTTCACACCAAGGGTAGTAGAAATCTGGAACTCTCTCACCCAAAAGGCTGTGGATGCTGGGTCAATTGAAATTTCAAGGCTGAGATCGATAGATTTTTACTAGGTAAGGATATCAAGGGATATGGATCAAAGGAAGATAAAGGGAATTGAGGAACAGATCAGCCATCATTTTAATGACTTGCAGAATAAGCTCAAAGGGCTGAATGGCCTACTCCTATGTTCCTATGTTCCTGTTCCTATATTCGTTTGGAGGATACTTGCTGGCTGGCAACACCACATGATTCTAATGTTCCCTGGTCTACATCCTCCATAGATTCCCATCTAAAAATGGTCAGGATCATTTCCTCATTTCGATTCATGGGGCACTGGCACCAGTACTGGGGAAAGAGGGAACTGTTCAGACAGGACGGGCTCCACTTAAACCAGAGGGGGGGACGGGTAAGGTGAGGGGAAATTTAGAAATCTAATGACAAAAGTTAAGACAATAGAACAGTATTGTGATTTGGGTAAAGATAAGTAGTGTGGCAGGAAGGGACAGAGAGTTTACCAATAATAATGCAACAAGTAATGTCAAAGCAGGAAAAAATGGTAAAAAGTCAAAATTAAAGGCTCTTTATCTGAATGCACAGAGCATTCGTAACAAGATAGATGAATTAATTGCACAAATAGAGATAAATGGGTTTGACCTAATAGCCATTACAGAGACATGGGGCAGCATTTTAGCACCCGACAGCGGGTGCGTTCCTGGCGGGGGGCCCCCAAAAATCGGGAAATCCCGGAGCGGGACCATAGCCCGCCTCGAACCCGTGCACTTCCAGGTTCCCCACTGACGCGCCGGCGTGTGCGCGCAGCCCCCGCTGGTGGGAATCCCGCAGACAATTAAAGCCAGCGGGATGCCACTTGAACGTATTTATTTTGCTCGTTCAGGTCATTAACTGATCTGATCAAGGGATTATGTGGAGGGGTGGGATTTTAGAGCAAACTGGGACTGTTTCCCACACTGGGGGAAACACTCCCAGTACAAATGGACCTGTTGCAGCTGTCAGCCTGTGGCAGCTGCAAAGGTCCATTTGACAGGTGGTGGGGGGGAGGGGGGTGGAGACCCTCACTCATTGCAGGAGGCCACTCTGTCACCTGGGACAAAGTTTGGCCTGCACCACCCTCCTCCTGACAATCAAAGTCACCAACTTGCACAACTACCCCGGGGTCCAGAGATATGTACCTACCTTGCGGACCCCCTCAGATCTACATCTTGCGAATGGGGGCCGCCGTAGCTGCGGTCATGACCTCCTCGGAGGGTGAACAGCATCACCAGCCTCACCAGCCTCGCCATCCACGCCGTCCACCTCTGACACGTGGAGCTCCACAACAGAGTGCTGTGACACATCCACCTGTACAGCAGGAGGGAGGGCTACCGCAGAGAGAGAGAGAGATGCGTCGCAGAGGGCACTACCCTTGCCACAGGGTCCACAGACCGAGGCTCAGCTTCCTGGACCTCTCTGAGCAGCAGTGCACACAGAGGCTCAGAGTCACTCGACATGTAGTCGTGGAAATCTGCAGCCTCCTTCATGCCGAGCTGCTCCTGGCTGGCACGAGCACCATCTTCTTACCTGTCGCTGTCAAAGTCACCACTGCCCTCAACAACTTCTACTCCGCATCCAGGTTGCAACTGGGGACATTGCCGACGTCTCTCAGCTGTCTGCACAAAAGAGCCCTGCAAATACACCTACACCCACTCTGCAGTGACACAATGGGTGTCATCAGTTGTGAGTCTTCATAGTGATCCTCAGGAAAGGGCATTATTGCACAAACCAGACAAGATTCGCGAAGACATGGCAGTAGTAGTGCCAATATAATACGCGATGTGAGTTGGTCAGAAATTAAATATAAGTAACAACCGTGACAAACCCTCAAACACCCTTGTGCATCCCCTTCATGCTTACGACACGTTTGCCTTACGCTGCCTTCTGCACATATGTGATGCATGCCCTGTGGCAGCAGCATGGGTAGTGGCAGGTTGAGTGAGGCTGACCGTGAAAGAGATGCACGAGAGGGTGAGTATGAGATAGAGCCATGAGATTGTATGAGGATTGGGTTGAGTGGTAGTGGCGGGATGAGTACTGGCGAGGTGAGTAGGTGCAGGTAAGATGAGGATGAGGTTTGAGTGGGTATGAGGGGTGATGTGACAGAGTAGTATTGGCATTGCTGAAGGAGGTGTGGGGTGGGGGCAGTGTTGTGGCAGACGGAGTGTAGGGGAAAGAGTAAGTGTACTCACTTCGGCTGACCTACTGAGGTCATTGGAGCGCCTCCTGCACTGTATGCAGGTGGGCGATATGTTGGTGGTGCAGGTGACCTCCTCTGCCACCTCGAGCCAGGCCTACCTGGTGGCAGAGGCAGGCCGCTTCCTCCCGCCCTCCGGGGGGGAGATCTCTGTCCTCCCTCTCTTCCTCACCCCATCTAATGATACCTGGAGTGAGGCATCATTACACTGGGAGCAGCCTTCCCCCTGGGCTGCTCCATGCTGTAATTTTTTCTATTTGTTGCAGCATCTGTCAGTGGATGACTGCCCTTTAAATAGAGCTCCTCCAGCTGACAGGTCTTACTGCGCATGCGCAGCCCACCCGACGCGCAGATCAGCAGTGGGGAACCCGGAGGACCAGGTAAGTGAATCCAATTATGCTACAATCGCGCGGGTGGCTGACTGATTTCGCCGGGCGCGTTACCCACGCGCCCGATAGCCCCCCCGCCGAGAACCCGCAGCCCTGCTAACATCGGGCCCATTGGGCTCGATTTTAAAAGGGCGGCGGGACGGCAGTGGGGGGGTGGGGGTCAATGGCTGTGCGGCAAACACGAATAAAAAAACTTAACGTTCCCCATGGATCGCGACTTAATTGGTGCCCCTTAATCTTGTTTCCGGGTTTGTCGTCCGAAAGCTGCGCAGTGGGCAGACTGCGCATCCGCATGACAGGCTGTCAGCTGGAACGTCTGGATTTAAAGGGCCATTGCTACAATGGATTTTGCTGGACCAACGAGCCAGAAAACCAAAGGTACAGCAAAGGGGCAAGGCTGCTCCAAGATTCAGCGATGCCTCACTTCAGGTGCTACTGGCCGGGATGAGGAGGAGGAGGGAACTATTTTACCCAGCCGATAGGAGGAAGTGCCCTGCCTCTGCCACCAAGAAGGCCTAGCTCGAGGTGACAGAGGAGGTGACCAGCAGGAGCAACATATCCCGCACTTGGGTCCAGTGCAGGAAGCGTTTCAATGACCTAACTGGGTCAGCAAAAGTGAGTACACTTACTGATTCTCCTGCAATCCGTGTTGCACATCACCCACCTCCCCACCCCCCCAACTCACTCTGCACTGCCAAGACTAGTCCATCACATCACTCTTCACACCCACTTAAGGCTCATCCTCAACTTACCTTCACTTCCTGAGCACTTCCTCACCTCCCCATTTGTGACCCCATCACTACCACTCACCCCATCCTGATCCAATGTGATGTCTCTGTCTCATATTCACCCTCTGATGCACCTCTTTCTCGGTCAGCCTGACCGAAAGCAATGCATTCATCGGCTGACCACTTCACCATCACTGACTCACTCCTTTGTACTTTCTCCCCTTCTAGGAGAAGAGAGCGCAAAATGCATACGAGCTGGCGAGGACTGGAGCAGGGCCACAACAAATAGTGGGCCTCACACACGCGGAGGAGGAGGCCATGCAGATCAGCCACACCCTCGAGTGCCTGTCCACTGGGGACGCCAAGACTGGCACCCCACAAACGTCTGGTGACACAACTTTAACATTCATCACACACAACATGAATTGATGTTATCAATGCTTGGCATGTTGAACATCTCAGTATGCTCATCGCAACACGACACATCTGTGATGATGCTTAATATTACCTTCTGTTCTCTTTTAGCAGTGACGGCAGAGGGTGATTCCTCAGAGGAGCTCCTGGCCTCTGAGGGCGCACCGTCACATCTTAACGAGCCACCCACCAGCGCAGGTACTCACACCTCGGTGGCTCCTAGTTGGATTGGCTCCTGTTCCTGCTGCTCCTGCTCCTCCTCAACGTGGATGGCAGATATGGATGGTGGATGAGGGCATGGGGACTCATTAACCAGTTCCCCTCTCTCTCTGTTGCGCCATGTCGTGCAGGACATAATGCGCTACTATAATGCGACCCTCTCCCGCTGGCGCGTATTGAAGTGCTCCCCCAGAACAATCGAGGTACCAAAATTGCATCTTCAATTATACACCTGGTGGTGAAGTGGCTGTCGTTATATCAACGCAGTTGCTCGCTGATGGGGTTCCTCAGAGGTGTCATGAGCCACGTGTGCAGGTGGTATCCCTTGTCCCCAAGGAGCCAGCCCTTAAGGGTGTTCAGTACATGGAAGAGGCCCAGGATGTTGGATTCCCTCAGAATGAACATGTCGTGGCAGCTGCCAGGGAATCTGGCGCACACGTGAAGAAATCTTTTGCGGTGGTCACAAACGAGCTAAGCGTTGATGGAATGATACCCCTTTCTGTTGATCAACAGTTCTGACTCATGTGGAGGTGCATGGATTGCTATATGCGTGCAATCAATTGCACCCTGTACCCGTGGGAAGCCAGCCACAGAGTGGAATCCCACCGCCCTCTCCGTCTGGTTGATGTCATCCATGGGGAAGTTGAAGTATTGCAAGCCCCCGCAAAACAAACTGTCGGTGACCTGCCTTATGCGCTTGTGTGCAGATGACTGAGAGACCCTGGCAGTGTCACCGGTGCACCCTGGAATGATCCGGAGGTGAAGAAGTTGAGGGCAGTGGTCACTAACTGCGACGGGTAATGAGATGCTGCCAGGCCCAGCCGGGAGCAGCTCGGCATGAAGGAGGCTGCAGATGTCTGCGACCACCTGGCGACTCACTCTCAGCCTCCGTATGGACTGCTCCTCAGAGGGGTCCTGGAAGCTGAGCCTCAGTCTGTAGACCCTCTGACGAGGGTAGTGCCTCCTGCGATGTCGCTCCCTCAATTGTTTCCCTCTGTGCTCTTGTGCAGGTGCCTGTGGTGCAGCAGTGTGTTGTAGAGCTACTAGTGGCGGAAGTGCACGCCATGCCTGGTGAGGATGGTGATGTTGCTCATCCTCGGATGTACTGGTGAATGCAGCCATCACGCCCCCCCATCCTGATAGTGTCAGTTTGAGGGGGTCTGAAAAGTTGCTAAATATGTGTAAACAGAACAATTCTGAGTATAAACCAAGAATTTTCAGTCTAAACACAAAAATCTCCCTGCCAAAAGTTTGTCTGAGAGAACTGAGTGCCCTGCTGCACTAACTCACCTTTTATCCCCATCTGTCAAACAGAGATTTAAATGTCCAAATGGCTGCCGGCTGAAACACGACTCGTTCCCCATGGCTTGTTTCACACTGCACGGGAAACACGCTGAGGCAGCATTGAAATCGCTCGCCTTTATTCTTAAATAGATTTATGCACATTTCAAGTACTTTAATTCGTTAAGTACGTTAAGTCTTAGGCGTGTTGGAGCCGGGATTTCTGCCCGCTCCTGGAAATCCCGATTTTCTTTGCCCCCCCCCCCCCCACCCCATCCCCAACGCAGTCGCAGTTCCATTTTAAAATCGAGCCCATGGTTGCAAAATGACCAAGGTTGGGAACTAGATATTCCAGGGTACGTGACATTTAGAAAAGACAGGCAGGATGGAAAAGGAGGGGGTGTCGCCCTAATAGTAAAAGATGACATAAGGACAGTGGTGAGAAAGGATCTTGGCTCGGAAGATCAGGAAGTAGAATCAATATGGGTGGAAATTAGGATTAACAAGGGGCAGTAAACACCGGTGGGAGTAGTTTATAGGCCCCCTAATGGTAGCAATACTGTTGGACAGAGTATTAATCATTAAATAATAGGAGCTTGTAACGAAGGAAATGCAGTCATCATGGGGGACTTGAATCTACATGTAGACTGGGCAAATCAAATTGGCATAGGTAGTTAGGAAGACGAGTTCATGGAATGTATTCGAGACGGTTTCCTAGAGCAATACGTCATGGAACCAACCAGGGAACAGGCTATTTTAGATCTTCTATTATGTAATGAGATAGGGTTAATTACTAAACTCACAGTAAAAGACCTCTGGGGAAGAGTGATCATAACATGATAGAATTTCACATTGAGTTTGAAAGAAATGTACTTAAGTCAGAAACTAGAGTCTTAAACTTAAATAAAGCCAATTATATAGGTATGAGGGGCAAGTTGTCAAAGGTAGATTGGGAAATTAAATTAAAGGGCTTGACAGTTGAAAATCAATGGCAAACATTTAAAGAAATATTTCAATATTCTCAACAAATATACATTTCATTGAGAAATAAAAGCTCCATGGGAAAAGTGATCCACCTGTGGCTAACTAAAGAAGTAAAGGAGAGTATTAGCTTTAAAGAAGAGGCCTATAATTTTGCCAAGAAGAGTAATAAGCCTGGGGATTAGGAGAGTTTTAGAAACCAACGAAGGACAACCAAAAAATTGATAAAAAGGGAGAAAATAGAAAATGAAAGTAAACTAGCAAGAAATATAAAAACGGATTGTAAGAGCTTCCACAAATATGTAAATAGGAAGAGAATGGCAAAAGTAAACTTTGGTCCCTTAGAAGCTGAAACAGGGGAAATTATAATGGGGAATCAGGAAATGGCAGATGCGTTAAACAAATATTTTGCATCTGTTTTCACAGTAAAAAACACAAAAAGCAAAGCAAAAATAATGGGGAACTAAGGGGTAAATGAGAGTGAGGAACATAAAACAATTAATATCATTAGAGAAAAAGTACTAGACAAACTAACGGGAATAAAAGCCAACAAAGCTCCTGGACCTGATGGCCTACATCCTAGAGTTCTAAAAGAGGTGGCTGCAGAGATAGTGGATGCATTGGTTAGGATCTTCCAAAATTCTCTAGATTCTGGAATGGTCCCAGTGAACTGGAAGGTAGCAAGTGTTATCCTGCTATGCAAGAAGGGAGGGAGAGAGAAAACAGGGAACCACTGGGCAGTTAGCCTGTCATCGGTCGTCAGCAAAATGCTGGAATCGATTATTAAGGAAGTGGTTTCAGGGCACTTAGAAAATCATAATATGATTAGGCAGAGTCAACATGGTTTTATGAAAGGGAAATCATGTTTGACAAATTTATTAGAGTTTTTTAGGATGCAACTAGCAGGGTAGATAATCGGGAATCAGTCGATGTAATATGTTTGGATTTTCAAAAGGCATTCGATAAGATGCCACACAAAAGGTTGTTACACAAGACAAGGGTTCATGGGGTTGGGGTGATATATAAGCATGGATAGAGGATTGGATAAAGGACAGAAAACAGAGAGTAAGGATAAATGGGTCATTCTCATGGTTGGCAGGCAGTAACTAGTGGGGTGCCGCAAGGATCGGTGCTTGGGCCTCAGCTATTTATAATCTATATTAATGATTCAGATGAAGGGACCGAGTGTAATGTATCCAAGTTTGCTGATGATACAAAGTTGGGTGGCAAAGTAAGCTGTGAGGAGAACGCAAAGAGTCTGCAAAGGGATATAGATAGGTTAAATGAGTGGGCAAGAAGGTGGCAGATGGAGTATAATGTGGGAAAATGTGAGGTTATTCACTTTGGTAGGAAGAATAGAAAAACAGAATATTTTTTAAATGGTGAGAAACTATTAAATGTTGGTGTTCAGAGAGACTTGGGTGTCCTCGTACAAAAAACACAAAAAGTTAGTATGCAGGTACAGCAGGCAATTAGGAAAATCAAATGGCATATTGGCCTTTATTGTAAGGGGGTTGGAGTACAAGAGTAGGGAAGTCTTACTACAGTTGTACAGGGCTTTAGTGAGACCTCACCTGGAGTACTACATACAGTTTTGGTCTCCTTATCGAATGAGGGATATTCTTGTCTTAGAGGCCGTACAACAAAAGTTCACTAGATTAATTCCTGGGATGAAAGGGTTGTCCTATGAAGAGAGGTTGAGTAGAATGGGCCCATGCTCTCTGGAGTTTAGAAGAATGAGAGGTGATCTCATTGAAACATATAAGATTCTGAGGGAGCTTGACAGGATAGATGCTGAGAGATTGTTTCCCCTGGCTGGAGAGTCTAGAACAAGGGGACATAGTCGGAGGATACGGGGTCAGCCACTCAAGACTGGGATGAGGAGGAATTTCTTCAAGCAGAAGGTTGTGAATCTTTGGAATTCTCTACCCCACAGGGCTGTGGATGCTGATTCATTGAATATATTCAAGACTGAGATGGATAGATTTTTGGACTCCATGGGAATCAAGGGATATGGGATCGAGCGAGAAATTGGAGTTGAGGTCGAAGATCAGCCATGATCTGATTGAATAGCGGAGCAGGCTGGAGGGGCTGTATGGCCTACTCCTGCTCCTATTTCTTATGTTCTTATGTTCCTCAAATTGTAATAGCTTTTTTAACATAACCAGCCTACTGTCAGCCCTAGTCCTCTCTCTGTGCTTGTGGGCAACCTTGGCCTAGATGCACACAATTTCAAAAGATGTTAGAAACTGCCTGTGCACCCCAAACTTCACCCTGTGCCAAGTCCACTTCCCTCACTGTGTGAAGGCATTGCAAAGCTGCATGCATTCTGTTTGTGGTGCCAATACTCCTTCAGAGCACAACTTTGAACTGTTATATGCAAGGTGTCCCACTAACATTGTGCTCCACAGGTTTTGTACAATAAAAAATTATGGAAAAGAGGGGCTAAAGTTATTTCCATGCTTTGCAGGATATCTTCTGAGGGTGCAACAGCTCAGCATTTACATGTGTAATAGGTTCTATGTCCCAATAGTAATAATCTATTGAAAGATAGATACTCTTACATTGGCACTTTTCCAAATGCCACTGAATTTCTTCCACATTTGATCTCAGATCCAAGTCATTGGGGAGATTACGTTAATTTGATCTGATACCTTCATCCACACAGCTTGTAACTTGTGCTTTAACAGAAGGATGGTGTTTTGTTCCAAATAGGGTCACCTTCTTTGCAGGACTTTGATTGACTCCTCTGAAAACTGCCCTCACTGTCTGTATTTTTGTACAAAAGAATTTGGACACCTCTGTTCTCACACTAATAGCAGCCCTTCTGTACCCACTTTAAGGTAGCAAACAGTCCATTCCCCTTTAATGGAGAGCAGCAAGCCTTTATGAGCAACTGCCTCACCAGATTTTGCTTCCCACCCACAAGCAATCTACCTCCTGATCAGCCTCCTTAAACTTGTTTTCTATGTGCAGGGATTATATGGAAACTCGGGAGAGGAGCTAGTCTCACAAATTTCAGCAGAGCCAGCTCCTCCCGCTGCCTGCAAAGGTGTGCACATACTATTGGTGAGTACAGTCCCAATTTTTCTGCCCTCACAAAATCAGGACTAGTGTGTTTTACGCTGTGTATCCCCTTTATGACAGGCCTGGTATGTATCTTCTACTTCCTAACTTTGTACTCCCTCTACGTATTTATCTAGTGGGAGGAATAAATAAACTGGATGGCTGCTGTATGTCAACGTCTGACTCTAAAGATGTTGGTAGTCCAAAACCTCCCGGTCACTGCTGTAGGACAGCATTATTGGCCTCATAAACGTATTCAAGTCACTCCTGATCAACAAGGGGTGATATTCAACATTTCGAATGGCGGAGCAGGCCCAAAGGGCCGAATGGCCTACTCTTGCTCCTATTTTCTATGTTTCTATGTTTGTGAAGTAACAGTCACAAATCACTGAGGCCTGTGTCCAATAGAATCTCTCAGAAACCCCAGTGCATTCTGTAAATCTGCAGCTATTGACATTGCCTCAAGCTAAAATATTTACCACCAAAAGTAGTTGTGGTCCATATTGGTACCAACGACATAGGTAAAAAAAGGGATGAGGTCCTGCAAGGTGAATTTAAGGAGTTAGGAGATAAATTAAAAAGCAGGACTTCAAAGGTAGTGATCTCAGGATTACTACCAGTGCCACGTGCTAGTGAGTATAGGAACAGGAGAATAGACAGGATGAATGCGTGGCTGCAGGGATGGTGTAGGAGGGAGGGATTTAGATTCCTGGGACATTGGGACCGGTTCTGGGGAAGGTGGGACCTGTACAAACGGGACGGGTTACACCCGAGCAGGACCGGGACCAATGTCCTCGCGGGGGTGTTTGCTCGTGCTGTTGGGGAAGGTTTAAACTAGAGTGACAGGGGGATGGGAACCTGAGCGGGGAGTCAGAAGGGAATAAAGTTGAGAGCAGCAAGAGCGGGGAAGACCCAGGGGAAATCTACAATACAAATAGTACAAACAGTTGTTCAAGAACAAGTGAAAGGGAAAAGCGTAGAGCAGCGGAAAGAAAGTGTACTTTAGGCACGACAGATAAAATAAAAACTAGAAGGTGTAAGGCGATTAACCCAGCATCAAAGCTGTGGCAGGGGGTTGGGAACCTGAGCAGGGAGACAGAGGAAAGCCTGTCAGGAAGGGACAGAAGGTATGGAGTAAAAGGTAAAGTGTTAAAAAAGGAAAAAGCAGGAACTAAGTGTCACAAAACATATTTGAAAGTTCTTTATCTGAATGCACGTAGCATTCGTAACAAAATGGACGAGTTAACGGCACAATAACTACGTATGGGTATGATCTTCTGGCCATTACAGAAACATGGCTGCAGGGTGACAACGACTGGGAATTAAATATGCCAGGGTATTTAACAATCAGGAAGGACAGGCAGGAAGGAAGGGGAGGTGGGGTGGCTATGTTAATAAAGGAAGGAATCACTGTAATACAGAGAAATGATATTGGGAGAAAGGATCAGGATAATGAAACAGTTTGGGTAGAGATAAGGAATAATAAGGGGAAAAAAACACTCGTGGGCATAGTATATAGGCCTCCTAATAGTTGCAACTCTGCTGGAAGAAGTATTAATCAGGAAATAGTCGGGGCATGTAATAAGGGAACAGCTATAATTATGGGGGATTTTAACTATCATATTAACTGGACAAATCAAATTGGGCAGGGCAGCCTTGAGGAAGAGTTTATTGAATGTATTAGGGATGGATTTCTTGAGCAGTATGTAACTGATCCTACAAGGGGGCAAGCAACCTTGGACCTGGTCCTGTGTAATGAGCCAGGATTAATTAATAATGTCCTAGTTAGAGATCCCCTTGGAATGAGTGACCATAACATGGTTACATTCCATATCCAATTAGAGGGTGAGAAGGTTGGTTCTCAAACAAGCGTACTGAGCTTGAATAAAGGAGACTATGATGGTATGAGAGTGGAATTGATTAAAGTGGACTGGGAAAATAGATTAAAGGGTAAGACGGTACATGAGCAGTGGTGTTCATTTAAGGAGTTATTTTACAACTTTCAAAAAATATATATTCCACTGAAGATAAAAGGGTATAAATGAAATAACAGCCATCTGTGGCTAAGTAAAGAAATTAAGGATAGTATCTGACTAAAAACAAGGACATATAAGGTAGCCAAACTTAGTGGGAGGATAGAAGATTGGGAAGTCTTCAAAAGACAACAAAAAGTAACTAAAGGATTGATTAAGAAAGGGAAGATAAATTATGAAAATAAATTAGCAAAAAATATAAAAACAGATAGCAAGAGTTTCTACAGTTATATAAAAAGAGAAAGGGTGGCTAATGCAAATGTAGGTCCCTTAGAGGATGAGACCGGGAAATTAATGGTGGGAAACATGGAGATGGCAAAAATGCTGAACAAATATTTTGTTTCAGTCTTTACGGTAGAGGACACTAAGAATATCCCAACACTGGACAAACAGGGGGCTCTAGGGGGAGAGGAGCTAAATACGATTAAAATCACTAAGGAGTTGGTACTCAGTAAATTAATGGGACTCAAGGCGGATAAATCCCCTGGACCTGATGGCTTACATCCTAGGGTCTTGAGGGAAGTGGCAGTAGGGATTGTGGATGCTTTGGTAATAATTTTCCAAATTTCTCTGGACTCGGTAAAGGTCCCGGCAGATTGGAAAACTGCTAATGTAACACCCTTATTTAAAAAGGGTAGTAGGCAGAAGGCTGGAAATTATAGACCAGTTAGCTTAACATCTGGGGTGGGTAAAATTTTGGAGTCTATTATTAAGGAGACAGTAGCGGAACATTTGGATAAACATAATTTAATAGGACAAAGTCAGCATGGCTTTATGAAGGGGAAGTCAAGTCTGACAAATTTGCTTGAGTTCTTTGAGGACATAACGTACAGGGTGGATAAAGGGGAACCAGTGGACGTAGTGTATTTAGACTTCCAGAAGGCATTCGACAAGGTGCCACATAAAAGATTATTGCTCAAGATAAAGAATCACTGGATTGGGGGTAATATTCTGGCATGGATGGAGGATTGGTTATCTAACAGGAAGCAGAGAGTTGGGATAAATGGTTCATTCTCCGACTGGCAACCAGTAGCCAGTGGTGTTCCGCAGGGGTCGGTGCTGGGTCCCCAACTCTTTACAATCTATATTAACGATTTGGAGGAGGGGACCGAGTGTAACATATCAAAGTTTGCAGATGATACAAAGATGGGAGGGAAAGTAGAGAGTGAGGAGGACATAAAAAACCTACAAGGGGATATAGACAGGCTGAGTGAGTGGGCAGAGATTTGGCAGATGCAATGCAATATTGGAAAATGTGAGGTTATGCACTTTGGCAGGAAAAATCAGAGAGCAAGTTATTATCTTAAAGGCGAGAAACTGGAAAGTACTGCAGTACAAAGGGATCTGGGGGTCCTAGTGCAAGAAAATCAAAAAGTTAATATGCAGGTGCAGCAGGTGATCAAGAAGGCCAACGGAATGTTGGCTTTTATTGCTAGGGGGATAGAATATAAAAACAGGGAGGTATTGCTGCAGTTATATAAAGTATTGGTGAGACCGCACCTGGAATACTACATACAGTTTTGGTGTCCATACTTAAGAAAATACATACTTGCTCTCGAGGCAGTACAAAGAAGGTTCACTCGGTTAATCCCGGGGATGAGGGGGTGGACATATGAGGAGAGGTTGAGTAGATTGGGACTCTACTCATTGGAGTTCAGAAGAATGAGAGGCGATCTTATTGAAACATATAAGATTGTGAAGGGGCTTGAACGGGTGGATGCGGTAAGGATGTTCCCAAGGATGGGTGAAACTAGAACTAGGGGGCATAATCTTAGAATAAGGGGGTGCTCTTTCAAAACTGAGATGAGGAGAAACTTCTTCACTCAGAGGGTAGTGGGTCTGTGGAATTTGCTGCCCCAGGAAGCGGTGGAAGCTACATCATTAAATAAATTTAAAACAGAAATAGACAGTTTCCTAGAAGTAAAGGGAATTAGGGGTTACGGGGAGCAGGCAGGAAATTGGACATGAATTTAGATTTGAGGTTAGGATCAGATCAGCCATGATCTTATTGAATGGC
Organism: Heptranchias perlo; assembly: GCF_035084215.1. NCBI lineage: Eukaryota > Metazoa > Chordata > Chondrichthyes > Hexanchiformes > Hexanchidae > Heptranchias > Heptranchias perlo. The sequence goes on along the minus strand of NC_090341.1, from coordinate 30,822,436 downwards.
GGAGCAGGCTCGAGGGGCCGATTGGCCTACTCCTGGTCCTATTTCTTATGTTCTTATGTTCTTTAAAACATTTTTACTTGTAAGTAGAAAAGTATATCTTTTAAACTTATTTATTCTACACATCTGAAAGAATGGATAGAATAATGGCAACTATATCAGACAAGTGCTGGAGCGCTTTTCATCAGATCAGCTCTTTCATGCGTGTGTTGTGCTCCTGCCCAAGGAAGAAAACCTACAAAGCAGTGCAGTCTTATGGAACATCAACAAAATCACAGGATTGTTCATCTCAGAAACTCATGATATTGTCTGCTGGATGTTACACTGGATATGGCTATGTCTAAACTGTTAAATAAGTAACTCTCTGCAGCTGCAGAGTTTCATGAAAAACACTGGTACCTCATAGCAAACGTCTATAGATTTAGATAGAAGTAATGTAACGTAATGAGACCAGAGATAAATGCCAACTACAACACTACAATAAATAAGCAAAATGGCTGAGAATTTAACTTTCAAACAGAAGAGACCAAAGGTTGAATGCAACATTGAAGGTCTGCTGGGGTAAAGGCATGGTTATCATGTACACATTGATGGTTGTAAGGAATCTTACAACACCAGGTTATAGTCCAACAGTTTTATTTGAAAATCACAAGCTTTCGGAGATTATCTCCTTCGTCAGGTGAGTGAGTGAAAGGTTCTCAAATCGCATATCTTATATTAGGCTGGGACACGATCACACCAATCAAAGGTGTCGTTGGTGTTCAGACAGGTTAGCCACGGAAAACAGTACATCCCAGTATACTGAATACACAGTGGGTCAGATTACAAAGCCAGAGAGAGAAAGAGACCCGAAAGGCAGAGAGAGAGAGAGAGAGAAACTCGGCATCACCACCAGCATCAACCAAGCCTCCCCCGGTACCACGGTTGCAACCACAGGGAAGTCTATTGTCAATTTGTCCGACCACACCCTTCAACCAGACGAAATTGAAGTTCTCAGCCAAGGGCTCAATTTCTGCCCCACCACCAAAATGGACCCCATCGGTCTCGTGGCGGACACAGAGGAATTCATCAGGAGAATGAGACTCCGGGAATTCTTCCACAAATCCCAAGATTTCAGCAGCGAACCCAATGGGACAATCAACGATCCGGAACAGCAGACAGAGGGATCCGCGGTACAGCAACCAAAGAAGAAAGAGTCAAACTGAACTCCTCCGGAGTGTATGCTCAAGCTGTCAGGAGATGCGTCAACGCCAGATTCATCAGCCGCACTCACAATACAGTCCAGAATGTCACCCGAGCACAACGCAACACCATCGAAGCTCTCAAGACCAACCACAACATCGTCATCAAACCAGTGGACAAAGGAGGAGCCATCGTCATACAGAACAGAACGGACTATTGCAAAGAAGCATACCGACAACTGGACAACCAGGAACACTACAGACGGTTACCCGCAGATCCGACCAAAGAACACACCCACCAGCTCAACAAACTGATCAAGACCTTCGATCCAGACCTTCAAAGCATCCTTCGTGATCTCATCCCATGTACTCCCCGCGTGGGAGACTTCTACTGCCTCCCAAAGATACACAAAGCCAACACACCCGGACGTCCTATCGTATCAGGCAACGGAACCCTGTGTGAGAACCTCTCTGGATACGTCGAGGGCATCCTGAAACCCATCGTACAGGGAACCCCCAGCTTCTGTCGCGACACTACAGACTTCCTACAAAAACTCAGCACCCATGGACCAGTTGAACCAGGAACACTTCTCACCACGATGGACGTCTCGGCACTCTACACCAGTATCCCCCACGATGACGGCATCGCTGCGACAGCATCAATACTCAACACCAACAACAGCCAATCTCCAGACGCCATCCTACAACTCGTCCGCTTCATCCTGGATCACAATGTCTTCACCTTCGATAACCAGTTCTTTACCCAAACACACGGAACAGCCATGGGGACCAAATTCGCACCCCAATACGCCAACATTTTCATGCACAAGTTCGAGCACGACTTCTTCACTGCACAGGACCTCCAACCAACGCTATACACCAGATACATCAAAGACATTTTCTTCCTATGGACCCACGGCGAAGAATCACTGAAGAGACTACACAATAACATCAACAAGTTCCATCCCACCATCAAACTCACCATGGACTACTCCTCAGAATCGGTTTCTTTCTTGGACACACGAATCTCCATCAAAGACGGGCACCTCAGCACCTCACTCTACCGCAAGCCCACGGACAACCTCACGATGCTCCACTTTTCCAGCTTCCACCCTAACCATGTCAAAGAGGCCATCCCCTATGGACAGGCCCTGCGAATACACAGGATCTGCTCAGACGAGGAGGAACGCGATGGACACCTACAGACGCTGAAAGACGCCCTTGTAAGAACGGGATGTGACGCTCAACTTGTCGATCGACAGTTCCGACGGGCCACAGCGAAGAATCGCATAGACCTCCTCAGAAGACAAACACGGGACGCAACAGAGTACCCTTCGTCGTCCAGTACTTCCCCGGAGCGGAGAAACTACGCCATGTTCTCCGCAGCCTTCAACATGTCATCGATGACGACGAACACCTCGCTAAGGCCATCCCCACGCCTCCACTACCCGCCTTCAAACAGCCACCCAACCTCAAACAGACCATCGTTCGCAGCAAATTACCCAGCTTTCAGGAGAACAGCGTCCACGACACCACACAACCCTGCCACGGCAACCTCTGCAAGACATGCCAGATCATCGACACAGATACCACCATCACACGAGAGGACACTACCCACCAGGTACATGGTTCATACTCCTGTGACTCGGCCAACGTTGTCTACCTCATACGTTGCAGGAAAGGATGCCCCGGAGCATGGTACATTGGCGAGACCATGCAGACACTGCGACAACGGATGAACGGACACCGCGCAACAATCGCCAGACAGGAGGGTTCCCTCCCAGTCGGGGAACACTTTAGCAGTCAAGGACATTCAGCCACCGATCTTCGGGTAAGCGTTCTCCAAGGCAGCCTTCGAGACACACGACAACGCAAAATCGTCGAGCAGAAATTGATAGCCAAGTTCCGCACCCATGAGGACGGCCTCAACCGGGATCTTGGGTTCATGTCACGCTACACGTAACCCCACCAGCAGGGACACAACTGGACATTCTCTCTCTCTCTCTCACTGCCTTTCGGGTCTCTTTCTCTCTCTGGCTTTGTAATCTGACCCACTGTGTATTCAGTATACTGGGATGTACTGTTTTCCGTGGCTAACCTGTCTGAACACCAACGACACCTTTGATTGGTGTGATCGTGTCCCAGCCTAATATAAGATATGCGATTTGAGAACCTTTCACTCACTCACCTGACGAAAGAGATAACCTCCGAAAGCTTGTGATTTTCAAATAAAACTGTTGGACTATAACCTGGTGTTGTAAGATTCCTTACATTTGTCCACCCCAGTCCATCACCGGCATCTCCACATCATCACATTGATGGTAGTAAAGAAGCGCCATTGTTTTTGACCAATGTATGTAAAAAATAGTCACAATTAAAGGTGGAAATTGCTGATGTTAATGTTGGGGGAGATACACAAAATCTTAATCTACTCATACGAAATTTCCATCTGCTATTTTAATGATGGCATTAATCCATTTATTTTAAATTAATCAACATTCCTGCTAAAATAGTGGATGAGTAATGCTGTACGAGTGGTTCAAACATAAAATTCTCATCTTTGTGTTTAAATCCCTCCATAGCCTCACCCCTTTCTATGTCTGTAACATTGTCCCCTGAACTCTCTGTTCCTCCTGACTCCGATTGCTTGTGCATCCCCCCTTCTTTCACCCCGCCATGGTGGCAGCGCCTTCAGCTGACTAGGCCTCACCCTGGGATTCATTCCTAAACCCCTTTGCTTCTCCACCTCCCTCTCCTCTTTAAAACTCTCCTTAAAACCCAACTATTTGATCAAGTATTTGGTCACCACTCCCAATATTTCTTTCTTTGGCTCAGAATTCACTTTTTAATTTATGCCTCTGTGAAGCACCTTGGAGTGTTTTTAAGGGAGCTATATAAATACAAGTTATGGTTGAGTGTTAATCATTCATTCATAGAGTGTATAGTAATTTCCAGTCTAAGGAGTAAATATTTTGTTTGTGTGAGGACAATATTTCCTTTTAATGCTGTCTATCTTCCCTTTTAGTTTGATATAGTAGTATGGACATATTGTGAAAGACATCCTTTGTATTCATAAACACATTCCTTATAAACATAAAAGAAATCTTCTCCCGACAAATTTATTCTTGTAGGTGGATTGTGGACATGTGATCCTCCCTGCCCAAATTTCCTCTGTGCTGCATCTACAAGATGTTTTACGCCCAGGAGCTAAAGACGAAAACCTACTCCACACATTTCAAGCAGGGATCACCAGAGAGTGACCAGGAAATGGAACTCTGGCCAATATTCTGATCCTGAACCAGAGGTTCTGAGGCCAAGGTCAGTAATTTTCTTGGAACTGCTCCTGCTCCCTCGCCATACCTTCACCACAAATGCCTTTTATACACGTAAACGAGGTTTCCACCACATTTCCAGTGAATTACAGCAGCAGAGCAGGAGCTGTTTTAAGGAAATTGCCGGCCCAATTGTTATGCCCTTATCACCATTACCTGGCTGAAATGAGGTAATCGTACAGATTGGAGATTGAACCTGGGACCTTCCTGGTCTGCATAGCTCAGCATCTCAGTTCATTGAGCCATCGGGAGATTTCGGCAATGATATAATTATATTTTCAAGATATATATTTTTAAATAATTTCCAGAATGATAGGATTCAGGCTTTCCCTGCAATTTCCCAAATGAGATTGTAGCCTTAGCTGGGCTGCTGTGGAGATGCTGAACAAAAAAGAGGTGCTTCCCCAGAAGCGCGGGAAAAAAATCTAGACAGTAAGTCATCCCATGCCACTCTCACACTAATGGGGTGCTTACTTTATTCTCTAGCACTGGCAGAGTCTTGGGATCAAATTGCTTGTTAGCCATTTGCAATCAAGACATGGGAAAGGGCCGAGGCATCTTATAAAAATTCAGAACATTAAAATGATAAGAGAACCTCCTCAAACCAATATAAAAATATATTTACTTAGTAGTGCTACCAAGTCAGAGTGTGCAATACCATCAATATTTAGCAGTGTCCAAGGAACTGTATTTTAATTCCCACATTTGTGGCAGTAGAGGATTTCTCTAATCTGTTTAATGTGGTATAATCGGTGTTGTAATTTTATTATATTGTATCAATCTCTCCCCAGCAGCCTCAGTAACAATATTTTAGCAATGTTGTTGGATAGACACCACACCACCATTACATGTTCTACCCAGAAAAAAAACAAGGACCCTGATTAAAATGAGACAAGGGTTACCAACACCACACAACAAAATGTTTCTTTGCTTTGTGTTTGGCAAGCGGGGCAGGAAAATGGCCCTTTCAAGTTCCAGTGTCATGCATAGCCAGTCCCCTTGGGAGACTAGTGCACACTGAGCGATGTGAACTCATGCCTACAGGATATCAAAATGATGGTTTAGTCATATGGAAGAGCATAGCCTCTCTGTGTTGTAGTGCTGAATATAACACCATTTTTAAAGAAAGAAAGAACTTGCGCCTTTCATAACCTTGGGATGTCCCAAAGCACTTTATAGTTAATGAAGTACCTTTGAACTGTAGTCATTGTTGCAGTGTAGGAAATAGGGCACCCAATTTGCACACAGCATGGTCCCACAAACAGCAATGAAATAAATGATCAAATCATCTAGTTTTTTTAAGTGCTGGTTGAGGGATAAATGTTGGCCAGAATACCCGGTGAGCTCCCGTGCTTTTGTTCGAATAGTGCCATAGAATCTTTTACGTCCACCTGAGAGGGCAGATAACGGGGCTTCAGTTTAACATCTCTTCCAAAAGATGGCACTCCAACAATGCTTCGCAAGTGTCAGCCTAGATTATGTACTCTAGTCTCTGGAATAGGACTTGAACCCACAACCTGCTGACATGAGAGGTTAGAGTGCTATCACTGAGCCAAAGCTGAGGTTTGTTATTAACACCGGCATTATTGTTAATGCCTTCACAATAATAAAATCTTACCTACACTCATATAAATTTCTTTTTTATAAAATTAGTTTTACCATTTGAACTACACTTCAATACTTCCAAAGCAATACGTTTCATTATACATGATGAAAATGAATTCATTTTATTGTGTGTATTAATGCAGTGATGAATAGCTTTAATGTGCCATGCAGGTGAATCTTATTCTTGTGCACTGTGAACTTCTACATATTTGGGTCTTGATATGTCCTGCAACAATGTTCTCTTCTATAGAAGGATGACCACTGGTATGTGGCTGCCTGGCCAACTCATTAGTTGCAGAGAATATAGATAGTCAGTGACTAACTCTCAGCAATACCACCAATCTCTTTTGCTGGCATCACTGTGGGTTCATTCCTATTAGAGGCATCCTTATTAACTGCCCCTAACATGAATGCCAACTGGCTATTACTGTGCCATTCCACTTACCGCTGGAGGGCATTTCCTCACAAGGGTCACCGGTCTAAGTGTAGAACAGTGGGCATCTATGTAATCTCAGAATCCCTCAGCCATAGTTGCCTGTAATCATTGTCCAAGTGAATCTGGACCCCAATGCCTCTGTAGCTTCTACTAGTAGAAGCAAGATGCTCCAATAGTGACCTGCATTACTGAGACTTCCACTGCAGATGTCACTGCTGTTGCCACATGCTCAGTGGTAGACTGCAAACAACCATTCCTCCATGACAACACCTATTTGGGTAATGGATTCCTCCACATGACTCAGATCACTTCCTACTGTCAAGCTAACACTTTCAAAAAAAAACAGATGCCCGCTCTACTACCAGACCTCCTGGGAGTAAACCACCAGAAATCAGTGCCATCCACAAAATTACTAGCTAATTAAATAACTATTAAATAATATGAATTCAAAGAGTAAATAAAAAAACCATTGTTGTTTTGACTCCAGCCTCTCACCCAACAGCTTCTGTGATGCTGGATAATTAACACCAGGACTCATACTGCAGTAAGCATGCTTGAACAACCCTTTTGTCACTTTGCATACATCTCACTCACCCTGATTTTTCAGCAGGAATGAGGTCATGACAAGACCAAATATAAACTTACCACTAACTTCCTTCTGTAGGCCTGCCTACTACTATTTTCAAGCAGGCCTCAATTTAGGCGGCCAGTACGTCCAACGGAAACAGGGGGAGCTCATTATTCACTGCAAATAATGTCCTATGACATTTTTGTGCAGTTAAGCATGGTGCCCACTGAGTGATTGACCCGCCCCCACACAGAGCGAGAAGTGGCCAGAATCAGTGTCTTTTAAAGGGATCACTGGGAGCAGTTCTGGGAACAATGAACAATAATTTATTTGGAACTTTTTGGCCTGCAGGGTGACCAGAATTGTTCTTCCTGCACCTTGCTGCAAATTCTCACAACAAAGCTATTTGCCTACACCCTCCTCCCCAATTGCCCAGCCTTCCCCTTTAATCCCCTGCTGCTGGCTCATGCTGTGTGGATGACCCATCGGATTACTCATACTCCCAAAACAACAAGCTGCCTATCAGGACTCAGAACACACTAGCAGCTCACCAGTTGAATGCAAATAAAGCTTGTCCATCAAAATGGCTCAGGCCTGTCACTAGCGACATCGGGCGGTTGATGTGATCACTCTGCCAACCGCCACCAAAGATGAAAATCAACCTCACTACCTCCTTAAAGGGACATGCAATTCCAAATCTAAATAGATCCAAACTAGGCAAATATATTTGCAAATATATTTGCAAATTTACCTGCTACGGCCCACTTTGGATTATGAAATCTAATTCAGTACTTGTCCCTAACAAAAGGCAGAACATATTAATGAATTATGATAATTTGTCTGATTTGCATATATGAAGGCCTTTATCTTCATGCAACTTGAAGGAAACAGTTACTGTGCAAAAGGGGAGGCATATTAATAAGGAATGCTAATTAGACCTAAATAGGCTTAACTCTACAATGCCATGAATGCCATTCATACAGATCCACTATCACAATACTGCCATACATTTGGACTGTAATGAATTTTAAAAATCACTGGCAGGATGAAAAATGACGTGAATCACTTCCAACAATATGGAGCTGCTCACTAATGGACCTACTGCTAATATCAGCTGAGCAATACTGTTATTTATGAGACACAAAATGGTAGATTTCCATAAAACTACAGAAAGGGGATCCAAAGATAGATAAGAGAAATGGGCTGATTTTCCTCCTGATATCTACAGTGGCACAACTTCAGCCCTTGCCCATGTCTGTGCCTCTAACCTTGGTTGGGGGTCAGGATAATTAGATTCACACCTCTGTTGGTGAGCTCACCTCAGAGAGAAGAAAGATCTCAGTAGCAGGCCTTAGGCATCTGCTGCAGCTGAGTGTGGGCAGCAGCTGAAATGGGGAGGATTTAAAAAAAAAATTAACCATGGGCGGGGAGCGATCGCTGCAACTCCTTTTGGGGGTTAAAAATTTAAATTCCCTGCTTCATGCCACATAGCAACCTTAAATGCCAAGAACGTACTGGCTTTCCTCATCCCCAGTGTTCTTATGGCATAAATCACAGGAAATATGGCATATGGCATACTTCCATCATTTGCAATCCATTTCAATATGCCCACCCACAGTTGACCAGATGTATTGTACATAAGACGTCAATTCTGGTGAGAAATCCTGGAAGTTACGTTGGGTGGCGGGAACTGGCAGAATGAATCCGTGTGCGATTTTCCTCTGGAGTTTTTCTGAGGAGCTGGTGTAACTCCTGAGAAAAATTTGCCTTTAAAGGATCTGAAAGATTACTGTGACATATCAGCTGAATGGAGGAGCAACTTTTATTGAAAGTACTTTCTCTTACAATAATATTTAATGGTATTCAAGCCACCTTCACTAACTTAGCTCAGGTATCAATGCTAATGGTATATGCCACACAAATTAGATTCTGGTGAAATATTTCCTGTGTAAGTAAGCGATACGTTCAAACACAAAGGGCTCCAAAAAATGTATTAAAGACTTTGGTGGTCTTGAAGACTTTTCTAAAATCTCTTTTATACCTTCCACCAAAGTCACACTGAGAGAATCAAACTACCTCGCAGGTGGGTGGAAAGGCGAGTTGGAAACTCACCCGCTGCTGCAGAAATCAGACCAGGGTTATTTTAACTCCCGGGCCTCATTAACATGCAGCCAGTTCACTTCCCTCCCGGAATGAGCAGGAAGCGGCTACCAGCCTGGAAAAAATTGGGCAGCCCATGGACGCTCGCTAGCATACAGGTAGGTATTGGGAAGGGGATGTCATTGGACTCCAAACTGCATGTTTCAAGAAGGATCCCATTGGCTTTGGACGGGCAACTTGGTCACCCATCCAGAAGCCTGCATAAAAATCTCGGTCAGCAGGATCCGTGCAGCTCAAGGGCGGGTAAGTAACCTGATATTAACTGCCCTCCCAGTATATGATGGGTGGGTATGGTTAAAATTGACCCCCATCCCCTGTATTTGATTTTCATTAAAAAATTATACTGGAATATATCACAAAATAATTACATACATGGAAATTTAAACCATGAAACTCAGAATGGCAAATCTATTTCCACCATTACTAAATTTTGCTAAAAGAAATTAAGCTAAACAGTTATGTATTTCTGAGATTCATGGCCAACGCCCATTTTCACTCCAATTTTACACATTAAAAATCACCTCCTAATAAACTTTGGAAAACAGAAACATTATTCTAATATTAAAAAACTGGTTCTAGCTATCCCGGTGTTTACAACTTAACCTTTGCACAAGCTAGTACACACAATCGTTATGATTAAGAACATGTGTTTCCTTGGTGATAAGTCTTTCATTAGCTAGGCAACACTTGAAATAGAATGTGCAAAGCTGAATTTTCCCCTGGGATGTAATGGTGCACTTACTAAATCTCTTGCATTTTGATTCAGTAATTAGTTTTAAAGGCATTTTACTTTGTATTGCAAAATGCTTTGTTAGCAGTAGAAATACGAGAATAGCTTCTTAATGTATGATGCAACATTTTCCAGAATTTGATTTCTAACAAGAATACAAAAAACTGCCAAAAATCATGAATTGCTGTAAATAAAATATAATTGAAACACTTCATAGTCTTTAAAATATATACAGCACATTTGCACAAATATACCCTGTGATATTCTAATGCTGACAAATATAACATAGGATTTTAAAAATTTATATAAATCATAGAAAATTTCTCTCTCTGGTATTTGATGGGTAGCTTTGGAAACCCTAGACTGTGGTTTGATACTCATTTCATGTCACCCAATCCTTACTGATACCAAAGTGGAACTTTGAACGCTCAGCTCTGTAAGTGACAGACCCAACACTTGATTTTAGTCAGCTGATGTCACTATTGCTGTTAATCAGTACCTTGATGTGGCAGAATGTGGGTCTACACCCATGGTTTTTGTACTGCAATCTCCCAAACTTTGACCGTGAGAAGAGTTAGACACTGAGTACCGGCTAGCCACTTCTCCATGGAGATGGAGGTTTAGAGGGTGAGCTTACCCTGGTCTTTCTCATACAACTTAAAGTTGCCAGCTCAAGAAGCGGCATTTTTGGCTAGGAAATAATATGTGACCTAAAACCTAAAGGTATTTAAATTTTTTTAAATCAAATTGAAAACTTATCACTTCTTACACATTTTTTTTAGTTTGATACGGGATTAAGATCTTGTCACCAAACAGATAAAATATTAACATCACAACCTGTGACACAGTTTGCTGATAGGAACTACTCAAATGAAGGTTTTAAGTTAGAGAATGAAATCTAGGGGGGAATTGTCCTCCAATAGCCTGCCCAAAATTGAACAGGATCACAGCAAAGTGATCTATGTTAGCTCCCAGTCCACCAGTGCCTCAAATTTAAAATCCTCACCCTTGTGTTTAAAATCATCCATGGTCTTGCGTCTCCCTATCTCTGTAACCTTCTTCACCACCATTTTCCCCCAGAGATCTCTAATCCTCCGTCTACGATTTCTTTTCCATCCCGTCCCTTCCCTATGGCACATTATTGGTGGCCATGCCTTCAGCTAACTAGGTCTTATTCTCTGGAAATCTCTCCCTACATTCCTCACCTCCCCATTTTTCTCTCTTCCTCAGAAGCCCCCTCTTTGACCAAGCTTTTGGTCATCCCTCCTCATGTCTCTTTCTCTGCCCATTTTTTCACCCCCTTTTCTTCCATCTTACATCCAGAAATAGGTGCACAAGAGGTGTTAAGATCAGGAATATAATGGCCATTGCTTCACACACAAGTTGAAAGCCCCTTTTTTGTTACAATATTGTAACAGCTCTGGCACCAGACTGCCTTGTAAATATTTCACTCATATTACAATAATTCTGCCTTTGTTAATTTTAACAAATATCATTTATACTCACATTTACTTTTTTGCTAAAATTAAAGAAAGACAAGAACTTCACTCTTCTAGTGTCAGAAGCTAAGATTTGATTTTGTTTTCTCTTGCAAAACTGCAAAAGCTCAGTCACTCTTCAAGTCATGCATTCTGAATCAGTCACTATGTGGTTAACAATTAATAGCAACTCTACATTAATACTGAAGTGACTATTCAAGATCATAGCTCACCTCCTGTTTGCCATCCATTCATGAATGTCAGAGGAAAAAGTTGGTTTAAGTATAAAGCTGATTTGCAAACTATACTGATCTGAGCTGCATAATGATACTGTCCAGTTCATTGATAACTGATTAAATCACATGCACAAACAAAATGCACTTCCTTTAAAATGTTATTAGATTTTTATATGACTGACGATAACTGCTAACTACATGTTCGATGGGTAATAACTCCGATAGGCATAGATTTTTGTACATTGTGAAGCAAAGGTAGTGGTTAATCACAGTAACTGGGAATTTTTAATCACACATCTGCATTACTTGGCAGTGCAAGCAGCTATGAAATACATTAAAAAACATGAACTATATCAAACCTCTTTCACATGACTCCTCTTTGAGTTCTCTTTTGTATCTCCTCTCTTTCACACTCTCTCCATTGTGGCCTCTCCCATATGTCAGTCTCCATATTTTTCCATTGCTTGGTGCTCTCCTTCACATAGTTCCCCACCATGTCTCCTCCTGTGTGTCTTCCTCACAATACTATCCACTATATCCTGCCCCCTGGCTCTTTCTGCCACTGTCAGTCTCCAGCTTGCTATCCCCATTGTTGCATTTTCTACAGCTCACATAATTTCAGAGTTATATTGCCACTGAGGCCTCAGCCTCAGCCTCACAATTGCATCTCAGCTTCAACAAAGTTTCAGAGATATAAAGGCCAATTTTCCTGCCCCCCATCTCCAGTGCTAGACAGGAGCAGCACACCCAAAGTGTGCTATTCTCTGGCCCCAACATTACTGGAATATCCTGTCCCTCAGCCATTTACAAGACCCAGAGGTACTCCCAATACAGACCCACCCCTTAGCAAGGCCTAGCACCAGTGGTAGGGCTAGGAAAAGTGAGAGACACCTGGAAATTTCTCAGGCCTGTAGTTGGGAGTCTGGCTATAGAATCATAAAATCATAGAATGGTTACAGCACAGAAGGAGGTCATTTGGCCCATCGAGTCTGTGCCGGCTCTCTGCAAGAGCAATCCAGATGGTCCCATTCCCCCACCCTTTCCCCATAGCCCTTCAAATTGTTTTCTTTCAAGTACTTATCCAATTCCCTTTTGAAAGCCACAATTGAATCTGCCTCTACCACCCCTTCAGGCAGAGCTTTCTCTATTCAGCCTGGTTCTCACTATGACATCTGTCATCCGCCCCTTTTTCTGCTTCATCTTACTTTCTATCTCTTTCATCATTCAGAGATCTCTAGCTTTGGTTGCCCTGCCTTTCACCCTTGTGGGAAAGTATCTAGACTGTACCCGAATCATCTCCTCTTTAAGGCTCCTGCAAAGGCATTATAAGCCAGACTTCGCAAACGATTCTTGCTTAAGGTGATAAGAACCTCCTGAAGATCATCAGCTTGACGGTCCCATTTGGACTTCTAGATTCTGTGGGCGGAGGGGGGAGGTGGCAAATATTAATTGAAGCGGGCCTAACCTGATATCTTCAGGCTGCCCAGGACCCTTTGCTTGGCGTGAATTCAGGACATCTTTCTTGGGTATCCCTGTGCTGGGACGTCCAGCAAGCTTTGCGGTCAGAAAATGAGGCGGCAGGCCAGGAATGCCCCTCTCGTCTCATTTGACTGATTCTGTCAAGTATGTGCTTAGTATAGGCACAAACTAAGCTCTGCCTCCACCAACATCTCCCTCCCCAACCATCGTAGATGAGCCCCAGATATCCCAAGGCGGTGTTTAAGTGCAAAGACATAGGGATGCAGTTCTCGGTTCCTTTTTCCTGACTTTTGCACCCAGGGAACTGACCATTTCGAGGGACAAGGAACAAGAATATCATTCATATTGTCCTTTAGGGGAGGAAACCTGCCGTCCTTACCCGGTCTGGCCTATATGTGACTTCAGACCCACAGCAATGTGGTTGATTCTTAATTGCCCTCTGAAATGGCCTAGCAAGCCACTCAGTTGTAAAATCTCGCTAAAAAAAGTCATAATAAGAATAAAATCAGACGGACCACCCGGCATCGGACCACTAGGCACGGGACACGACAATGGCAAACAAGCCCAGTCGACCCTGCAAAGTCCCCCTCACTAACATCTGGGGACTTGTGCCAAAATTGGGAGAGCTGTCCCACAGACTAGTCAAGCAACAGCCTGACATAGCCATACTCACAGAATCATACCTATCAGCCGACATCCCAGACTTTTCTATCACCATCCCTGGGTTTGTCCTGTCCCACCGGCAGGACAGACCCACCAGAAGTGGCGGTACAGTGATATACAGTCAGGAGGGAGTGGCCCTGGGAGTCCTCAACATTGACTCTGGACCCCATGAAATCTCATGGCATCAGGTCAAACATGGGCAAGGAAACCTGTAAGGGGTTTCTTTTTTTACTGTTTCTCGGGCTTATAATAGGTCAGCCAGTTATGTTTTCCTGAGCTGCCCTGCCCGCAGTGCGGTTGCGAATCGCTTACCCCTTCCTGATTCTGAGCTGAGGACTTATCGAGTGGTAACAAAGACAGACAAACAGACCAGTGGATTGGTACAAGGAAAACCAATGTTTATTAATAAGAAAACTAAAACTACAAGGTAAACAGTATAATACAGAAGATAAAAAGAAATCGTTATGGATGTAATACAGTCTTACACTTATCGGGTTGAAAGAAACGGACACATCGAGGGAAAATTCTAAAATCACAAGTTTAGCAATATCCCTTAACCCCCAACCTTACACTTATGCTAGGTTGTCTTGTGGCGGCCAGAAAATTAATGCTCACCGGTGAAACAGATGAAAAAGGCCTGGCCTCTGTGCCTGCTGTTGCCGTCGACATGTGGTTGCGAGGTTTACTGAATGGCCTTCCTTCTTAGTTGCTAGCAGACAGACAGGACAGGGCCAAGAGGCGAAGAGAACAGCTCAAGAGAGAGATATACTGGGCAGCCCCAGTTATACCCTCTTGGTAACAGGTTTTTTTCATACCTTATCAGCTTGCTTCATTGTTTGATTTAAGCACGAAACGTAAGACAAAGGACCCCATCTCTGGCCCATTTACATTATGGCCGTTTCCTGTATCGATCTGTTTGCTAACTGCTTTACCATTGTTCCGAATGTACCTTGATGGTTCACCTTTTGTCCTGCTATCACTTCCTGCTCGAATTTTGATGTGTTGGCCGGCCATGTTGATAGCTTACCTCAGGGCTAGGATGCAACTGCATTGTTTAAAGAAACCTGTCTGAGACACGAAGCCTGCCAAGTTGTTGAGAATGCAATTTCAAATTTGCCGGTCCTCGGCCATGTGTCTGACTGCAGCCATTTTGAGAGACCTTGGATTTTTTAAAACAGTCACACCAGGGTTTCTTTAATAACTCCAATAAATCTTCGGGGTGGGGGGAACATGTGAAATTTTGCGAATCCCTTCAAACCTCCTGCTGATTACCACCTACCGTCCTCCCTCAGCTGATGAATCAGTCCTCCTCCATGTTGAGCACCACTTGGAGGAAGCACTGAGGGTAGCAAGGGCACAAAATGTACTCTGGGTGGGGGACTTCAATGTCCATCACCAAGAGTGGCTCGGTAGCACCACTACTGACCAAGCTAGACGAGTCCTGAAGGACATAGCTGCCAGACTGGGCCTGCGGCAGGTGGTGAGCGAACCAACACGAGGGAAAAACTTACTTGACCTCGTCCTCACCAATCTACCTGTCGCAAATGCATCTGTCCATGACAGCATTGGTAGGAGTGACCACCGCACAGTCCTCATGGAGCTGAAGTCCCGTCTTCGCACTGAGGACACCATCCAACGTGTTGTGTGGCACTACCACTGTGCTAAATGGGATAGATTCAGAACAGATCTAGCAGCTCAAAACTGGGCATCCATGAGGCGCTGTGGGCCATCAGCAGCAGCAGAATTGCATTCCAGCACAATCTGTAACCTCATGGCCCGGCATATTCCTCACTCTACCATTACCAACAAGCCAGGGGATCAGCCCTGGTTCAATGAGGAGTGTAGAAGAGCATGCCAGGTGCAGCACCAGGCGTACCTAAAAATGAGGTGCCAACCTGGTGAAGCTACAACTCAGGACTACATGCATGCTAAACAGTGGAAGCAACATGCTATGGACAGAGCGAAGCGATTCCACAACCAACGGATCAGATCAAAGCTCTGCAGTCCTGCCACATCCAGTCATGAATGGTGGTGGACAATTAAACAATTAACGGGAGGAGGAGGCTCTGCTAACATCCCCATCCTCAATGATGGCGGAGTCCAGCACGTGAGTGCAAAAGACAAGGCTGAAGCGTTTGCAACTATCTTCAGCCAGAAGTGCTGAGTGGATGATCCATCTCGGACTGCTCCCGATATCCCCACCATCACAGAAGCCAGTCTTCAACCAATTCGATTCACTCCACGTGATATCAAGAAATGGTTGAGTGCACTGGATACAGCAAAGGCTATGGGCCAGCTGTAGTGCTGAAGACTTGTGCTCCAGAACTAGCTGTGCCTCTAGCCAAGCTGTTCCAGTACAGCTACAACACTGGCATCTACCTGACAATGTGGAAAATTGTCCAGGTATGTCCTGTCCACAAAAAGCAGGACAAATCCAATCCAGCCAATTACCGCCCCATCAGTCTACTCTCAATCATCAGCAAAGTGATGGAAGGAGTAGTCGACAGTGCTATCAAGCAGCACTTACTCACCAATAACCTGCTCACCGATGCTCAGTTTGGGTTCCGCCAGGACCACTCAGCTCCAGACCTCATTACAGCCTTGGTCCAAACATGGACAAAAGAGCTGAATTCCAGAGGTGAAGTGAGAGTGACTGCCCTTGACATCAAGGCAGCATTTGACCGAGTGTGGCACCAAGGAGCCCTAGTAAAATTGAAGTCAATGGGAATCAGGGGGAAAACTCTTCAGTGGCTGGAGTCATACCTAGCACAAAGGAAGATGGTAGTGGTTGTTGGAGGCCAATCATCTCAGCCCCAGGGCATTGCTGCAGGAGTTCCTCAGGACATTGTCCTAGGCCCAACCATCTTCAGCTGCTTCATCAATGACCTTCCATCCATCAAAAGGTCAGAAATGGGGATTTTCGCTGATGATTGCACAGTGTTCAGTTCCATTCGCAACCCCTCAAATAATGAAGCAGTCCGAGCCCACATGCAGCAAGATCTGGACAACATCCAGGCTTGGGCTCATAAGTGGCAAGTAATATTCGCGGCAGACAAGTGCCAGGCAATGACCATCTCCAACAAGAGAGAGTCTAACCACCTCCCCTTAACATTCAATGGCATTACCATCGCCGAATCCCTCACCATCAACATCCTGGGGGTCACCACTGACCAGAAACTTAACTGGACCAGCCATATAAATACTGTAGCTACAAGAGCAGGTCAGAGGCTGGGTACTCTGCGGTGAGTGACTCACCTCCTGACTCCCCAAAGCCTTTCCACCATCTACAAGACACAAGTCAGGAGTGTGATGGAATACTCTCCACTTGCTTGGATGAGTGCAGCTCCAACAACACTCAAGAAGCTCAACACCATCCAGGACAAAACAGCCCGCTTGATTGGCACCCCATCCACCACCCTAAACATTCACTCCCTTCACCACCGGTGCACAGTGGGTGCGGTGTGTACCATCCACAGGATGCACTGCAGCAACTCGCCAAGGCTTCTTCCACAGCACTTCCCAAACCCGCGACCTCTACCACCTAGAAGGACAAGAGCAGCAGGCACATGGGAACAACACCACCTGCACATTCCCCTCCAAGTCACACACCATCCCGACTTGGAAATATATCGTCGTTCCTTCATCGTCGCTGGGTCAAAATCCTGGAACTCCTTTCCTAACAACACTGTGGGAGAACCGTCACCACACGGACTGCAGCGGTTCAAAAAGGCGGCTCACCACCACCTTCTCAAGGGCAATTAGGGATGGGCAATAAATGCCAGCCTCACCAGCGACGCCCACATCCCATGAACGAATAAAAAAAAAAGCAGCCCATGTAAATAATAATGACATTGCTGAATCCCTTAACTAACACAAACTAGCTCACACAACCTTCAGAATAATCAAGGCCACCAACAATCCATAAAGCACAATTTCAACGAATTTGCTTTAAAACATTTTTATCATGCGCAAAGCAAAATTTAAAAATAAATAACACAAATTGGTATAAATAAGATGTATAATGGCATTATCGGTTATATTTTACAAAGTCATCAATCCCCATCATGTAAATATTAATTCAAATTAAAGAAAACTACTGAAGCAAGGGTCACTAATAAGATTAAAAGTTGGTTGTAATGCCTAAAGCGTAAGGCCGAGGAAATTACTGAATACTTGAGATCACTTATTCAACCAAGAGGCAAAACCGTACCTTGGAACCTGAGAACGGAAGTCAGCATTTGTTTCATTATACCCTGGAATTAAGCTGATTTTAAAAACAAGAAACATTTTCACTCTATAATTTGCAGCAGCTGCTTGAACATCATCTATTATTTTAAAGCAACTCTAAATTATTAGTGTGAAAATTATCTACTGTAGCCATCTATTAAATTGTAATTGTACAACAGCTGCTTAGACATTAGGTATTACTTTAAGCACCACATTGCAAACCATCACAGCTTAGAGCTGTCAATCAGAAAACTGCTAACATCTCTCTATTTGGGTTTGTTAGTTTGTGACAGTAAAAGGACGATGCTTCAGTTTAAAGGGAAGTCCATTTTTATTTGCTGCGGAAAGCTTTATTTTCAGGGTCATAACTGGAAGGATAATGTGGGCAAAAGTATCCCTTTCAAGAATGAAACATTAGAGGTCCTTCTGGTGCAATGGGTCTTTTCAGGGCAGACAGCCATCCATTTGGAAAGGGATCAGCTCCAGCTACATGGATCAAAGTGGTGAATCAGAGCAATGACATCTTCCAAGTCTGACAGAAGAAGTTTTCTGGCATCTGTCGAAATGGTAAGATAATTTCATGCTCCTTTGTACACTTGTTGCTTCTTCCTCCATGGAAAGTGTGGCACACAGCATTTGTTGTTCACTTGTCCTCTCAGGAAACATGAGGACAACATGCTTCCCTTTTCACAGTACTTTTGATTAGAATTCAAGATGCAAGGCAAATCTGTAGTGGGCCACCTTAACATATTTCACTTAGCAGTTGTAGGCTCTGCTGCTATTCAGTACTGCCATCACAAAGACCTTGCTATCTTCTTTACAAAGTGGTGGCGCCGGCAGTGAAAAAAGAAAGAACTTGCATTTATATAGTGCCTTTCAGGGCCACGGGACATACCCATCCCAGACAATGAAATACTTTTGACATGTTGTTGGGTAGGCAAATGTGGTAGCCAATTTGCACACAGTACACAACCAAGTCGGGTAAACAACTAATGAGATAAATAGTCAGTTAATGTGTCTTGTTAGTATTAGCTGGGGATAAATGTTGGCCAGGGCACCAGGAGAATGCCATGCTATTCTTTGAATTGTGGCATGGGAACTTTTACAATCACTTGAACAGGTAGAAGTGTCTTCGGTTGAATTTCTCATCCAAAGATGGCACTTTCAACAATACAGCACTCGCTCAGTACTGCATTCTAGTGCCAGCCTAGATTTCTGTGTTCAAATTCTGGCATAGGACTTCAACCCATGACCTTCAGACTCAGTTACATCGAGTTACTTAGAATCTGGAGAATCTACAGAAACAGGCCATTCGGCCTAACTGGTCTATGCCGGTATTTATGCTCTACACGAGCCTCCTCCCTCCCTACTTCATTTACCCTTATCAGAAAACCCCTCTATTCCTTTCTCCCTCATGTGCTTATCTAGCTTCCTCTTAAATGCATCTATGCTATTTGCCTCAACTACTTCTTGTGGTAATGCATTCCACATTCTTATCACTCTTTGGGCAAAGAGATTTCTCCTGAACTCCCTATTGGATTTATGAGTGATAATCTTATATTGGTGACCTCTAGATTTGGACTCCCCCACAAATGGAAACATTTTCTCTGCATCTGCCCTATCAAACCCTTTCTTTATCTTAATTTCCTCTATCTGTTCACCCCTCAGCCTTCTCTTTTCTAGAGAAAAATGCCCCAGCCTGTTTAGTCTTTCCTGATAAGTATATCCTCTCAGTTCTAGTATCATCCTTGAGAATCTTTTTTCCACCTTTGCCAATGCTGCTATTTCCTTTTTATAATATGGAGATCAGAACTGTGGACAACAGTCCAAGTGTGGTCTAACCAAGGTACCATACAAGTTTTACATAACTGCTCTGCTTTTCAATTCTTTCCCTCTAGAAATGAATCCCAATGCTTGGTTTTCCTTTTTTATGGCCTTATTAACCTGCGTCACTACTTTTAAGTGATTTGTGTATCTCTTCCCCGAGATCCCTTTGCTCCTCTACCCAGTTTAAACTCTTATTATCCAAGCAATATGTGGCCTCCTTATTCTTCCTACCAAAATGCACCACCTCACACTTATCTATATTGAAATTCATTTGCCAATCACATGCCCATTCTGCAAGTTTATTCATGTCTTCTTGCATTTTAATGCATTTTTTCTTTGTATTAACTACACCCCCAATTTCGTGTCGTCCTCAAATTTTGAAATTGTACTTCTGATTCCCAAATTCAAATCGTTGATGGAAATTGTGAACACCAATGGTCTCAGCACCGATCCCTGTGGAACACCACTTGCCACCTTTTGCCAGTCTGAGTAGCTACCCTTAACCCCTACTCTCTGTTTTCTGTTTTGTAGCAGCCAGCTTGCTATCCGTTCTGCTACCTGTCCCCTAACTCCACATGCTTAGTCATGAGTCTGAAATGCGGTACCTTATTGAAGGCTTTTTGAAAATCCAAGTATATTACATCTACTACATTACTCTTGTCTATTCTTTCTGTTACTTCTTTAAAGAATTCAATAAAGTGTTTAATCATGACTTTCCCTTCTGAAATCCATGCTTACTACTCTTTATTTTTTTAATTTTCTAGATGTTTTTCTATTACATCTTTGAGTAAGGATTCCATTATCTTTCCTACCATCAATGTTAATCTAATTGGTCTACAGTTGCCTGGTTGTTCTATCTCCCTTTTTAAATACAGGAATAACATTAGCTGTCTGCCAGTCCTCTGGCATTATTCCCTTTTCTAATGAATTTTTATATAGATGTAATAGTCCCTCTGCTATCCCTTCCCTAACTTCTTTTAATATGTGCAAATTCAATTTATCCAGACCAGGGGTCTTATCCTCTCTAAGATTGATTATTTTATCAATGATCTCCCCCTTTCTATCTTAAATGTCTTTATACCTTTTTTGATCTCCTCTTCTAATGTCATAACCCACGTTGTTAGTCTCTCTGGTAAAAACTGAGGAAAAGTAACTATTCAATATTTCTTACATTTTGCTGTTTTAATATATTTTTTGACCTCTTCTTCTAATGTCCTGCGTCCCCCACCACTGCCCCCCCCCCCCCCTTTGCCTCCCTGGTAAATACAGAGGCAAAATATTTAATATTTCTTCCATTTTGCTGTTGTTACCTGTGAGTTTATCTTGTGCATCCCTTAGTGGCCCTATCCCTATTCTGATTTTTCTTTTGTTAATATGTGTCTGTAGAATACATTACTCTTTCTTTTTATATTCTTTGATAATTTATTTTCATTGTTCCTCTTTGCTTTCCTAATTTTTTTGACATCCTTCCTAACCTCTTTGTATTCTCTTTTGTCATCCTCTCCTTCATTGTCTATGTAGTTAGAGTATGTAATTTTTATAGTTTCAGTTTTACCCTTACCTCTTTACTCATCCATGGCATTTCATTATTGGCTAGTTTGTTCTTGTTTTTTGGAGGAATATATTTCTCCTGAACTCAATTGATCACCATTTTAAATATTTCTCACTGGTGTTCTATCTATTCATATGTCAATTTTTTTCCCAGTTTACCTTCCCTAGTTCCATTCTCATCCCCTCAAAATTAGCTTTTTTCCAATCTATTACTTTGGTCTTTGTCTTACTTATGTCTTTCTCAATCATTATTTTAAACCTTATTATGCTATGATCGCTATTGCCTAGATGTTCACCCATGCTTACTTCTCTTATCTGCTCTATTTCATTACCCATTACTCGATCCAGCAGTGATTCCTCTCTTGTTGGGCTCCTCACATACTGGGTAAGAAAGGTGTCATGCACACACTGTGAAAACTCCATTCCCCTTTACCCTTTCCCTACCTCTTCTTGCTGGTTTATTGCCAGTTGCGGAAGTGTTGTGGGCGTAGCGTTGCTATCTGAGGTGTGGGATGAGTTGATCTAATATTCTTCATTGTGTTCTGCTAGCAGACCTAGGCTGCAAATAACCACTGAGAGTGGACCATGACAAGTGGGCACCCAGAAACCATCAAGGTTCTGACTCCCTACAAGGAGAATATCCTCATTCTGTTCCCCAGGGACTGTTGAAGGGATAGGCAAGAATAAGTTTGGCAATATGATGCCACCACCTGGTAAGAATTTTCCATCTCTGGACTTTTTCTCCACACTCTATTCTTCTTCCTGCCTCAGGAGCTACATTTGCTAAGCAACAGTATCATACACAAAATGTTATGTTTCTAACTCTCTTTGATGGCATTGTCTTGGGGATGCATTGTAACTGTGCTTGAATCTTAGTGGCTGCCATGAGCAGTATGCAGCACTTGTCCAAGACTGTCCAGCACATTGCCTTAGACATCACTGCAGTGCAGCATGAAGGATTTTCTCAAGTGCAGACTTCCCTGGAGTAAATGGCATTTTCATGGCCATTTATAAGGAATCCCAAGCGCAGAACAGCATTTTCTCACAACCACTGTGACTACTGCCACTGGGACCTTGGACACCCAGTTACAGAAGTCTGTCTCTGCCAGGTTGGAGAGACTCAAAAATTGTTTGAAAAGTGAAGTTATGGTGGCTTGACCTAATGATATAGGGTGACGAGGTGTGTCTCCCACACCATGGATAATGAACCTTCTAAGAGCTGCATGGACAGCAGCTGAGGAGTGCTACAACAAGGCACAGGCCTGTACCAGAATAGTAATTCAGAGGTGCAACAGGGTCTCAAAAGGGTGCTTTTTCTACCTTGATATATCAGGAGGGGCTTTGAAACACGCTTCCAATCAAGAATCCCACATAGTTTGCTGTGCCCTGTACAACTTTGCCATCCAAATAGGCAGGAACACGGACATTCCTGTATTGTGGTCCTAGCTGCTTTGGAGTCAGAAAAGCATAGGGTAGAGCAACAGGAAGGCCATCACTCAGAGATTGCCTCAGTGACAGCTACAAGAGCCATATGGACTCAACTTATCAATCAAGTGTTCTCATCTGGATCACAAAGTCTACCTTTGTCACCACTGCCACTATTCTTTCACCTCCGATCCTAGAACATCACATCACATTAGACTTAATTGGCCCTACATGACCAATTGAATAAAACAACAAAAAATAAGTGCACCCTTTCCTGTATGACTATAATCTCCATGAATAACAGAGCACAACAGAAGTAGTACAAAGAACTTAAAAGCCAACCTACTCTTCTGTCACAGCATGCTTTCCCCTTGGTGGTTAAACCTTTTTCTCCTGGTGCTTCACCTGGGTGCAACTTGAGCACCAGTATTGCAAGAGGTGGTTAGCTCCTACGGTACAAAAGGCTTATGGAAATGAAGTGGCCTTCCTTTCAATGGCAGCTTGCTCCTGGGAGAGAGCTGCATTTGTGAAGCTGTTGCTTTGGCAGCCTGATATTACCTCTTACGTGCCACTTGTGTGGTGGGGAATTCAGATGCCTGACACGTGCTGTTGTTCTCAGAAATGGCCTTTCCAGTGGACCCTGTGTCCTCACTGATCAGCAGGCTGGCTGGTCTAATGACAGCTCTCAGATCCTGAAAGACCTGGGAGACAGCAGCTTGTATCCTAGCCCTCAGGGTCTGAAATCTGATCTGTCTAATCTGTTGACTACTGCCACCAGAGCTGCAATGTGTGTCTCCATAGAAAAGGAGGAGGATGTACCAACTGGTCCCAGACCACTTCTAAGGTCTCCTTTACTGCATCTCATCTAGCAGTGTCTGAAAGTCGGTCTCATTAAAATTGTGTGCTCTTCTTTTCTGCTTCCTTGCAATGCCATGCTTTCTTCTTTGGGTGCCTCTGTCATGTCCTCTAGTTGAAATTTTTTTAAAAGTACCACAAATTACACATGAGCCATTCATCAGAGCTATCTGACAATCAAATCACTGCCTACCTCTCCTGCGTACCTGGAGCTCCCGCAGCCTGCTGCTGCAATTTTCAGCTATTGTTGGCTTTTTAAAGTCTGCGCTCCTGATTTTTCAAGCCCCTCCAGAGCACTACTCCCAAGTCAGAAAGGAATTGCCCTACTGAACCATTATTTATGACAAGGTCAGCACTGGACAACATCAGTAGATCCAAGTCCTAGTTTGGGGCCCAACACATGGATTTATGGGGTTAATATCCCAATAGATCTTGCTGCCCAATACAGCTAATTTTAATCTATGAATTATGATTGGAAATAGCTAACTCAGAACAGTGAAATCATCATTTCCTTGTTCAGTGATCCAGTTGCAAATCCAGTCATCCTCAAGTGCAAATCCACTGCCATCCGTTTCTGAAGATGCCTAGTTAACAGCCTAAGCACTGACTAAGGAAATCAATATGACCTTTTCATTGAACTATTTTCACAGTGTCTAGCACTCCCACATCTCCAAGGGTCCAGGAATTACTTTCCAAATTTTCAAAAAATCTATAGCGTGAATAATGGGCCAGATTGCGCTGTGAGCGGCAAACGCCATTTGTTCGACTTGCGCTTGTCCATAGACTTTCTATGAGCTTTTGCACGGCAAGTTCCTGGAAACTAAAGGTCCAAAAAGCACAGCGCCCTCAGCTTCTGTGTCAACAGGGCAAGTAGCGATGTATCTCCTTGACTAATCAGACTGAACATCGTTCATAACAGTGCAGTCAGAACCAGGAAGTGTAAGTTAGACTAGTGAATTCAATGTCAAATCAGGTACAGAAAGCAAAATAAAGAGAGGGTAAGAAAGATTGAATTAAGAGATAGAGATAAAAGAGACAGAAAGAAAAAGTAAAAAAAAATTAATTTTTTTTAATGTCCAACAATAATTAAAATCTGAAGGAATGAGACTCCACACATGTTAAAGTTAATTTTCAGTGACAAAGAGGTTGTTTGACAGTAATTGAGACTTACCATGCCATTAAAAGGGTACTTAGACTTGAAATGACTTGCGTAACTTTTCTTGGTGACTTTAGTCCGTATCTATCAGGTCAGTGCAGGAACTTCACACTGTTTCATACGGGAGCCAGACCGCGAGATGCCGTTTTCGTGCAGCTCATGGAGGGAGGATGCAACTCAGCCAGCAACTTCCGGATTTCTGTGCTTAACTGCTCTTGTGCGGTTACCGAAAGCTACTGTCCGATTTGCATATGAATAACGGTGAACGCTGTTAGCCTCACCATTATTTTTACAGCGAAATCCAACCCAATATTATTGTAAACACCTGGGGGTAATTTCAATGGAAATAAAAATCAGGAGAGATGTAAAACGGGCTGCCGATTCGCTATCAATCATTTCACACCATCACGTAAAGTCAAAATTATCCCCAGTATGTTTGTAGCAAATTTCTCTCCCTATTTGATTAATGGCAGCACTACCATGGGGTCGTTAATGCTGGATTACAGGTGCTAGTTATTTTAGCCTTGGCTTACACAACTCATTTTCAGGTCAAATATGTTGTAGGCTAAGCACAATTACTTAGGATGCCTGGGGGTATAGTTTGTTCCAGCAAAATAATGTAGGTGCACGTATAACATTTTTCCTCATTTTTTTCCTCATGTTATTTTGTTCACATTGAAGCTTTTTTAATGGGATGCTATCCTAACTCAACCTTAAAGAATAATCTTATTTCTTGCTAACACCTCTCAAAGCAAAAGTCTGTCAAACTGCAGTAGGTTTATTCTATCTGCTCAAAACTAGGCTGGGACTGCCAGAATTCATTAATTTTTCTTGCCATAAGGAGAAAAATTTACTGTGATCTGTCCAAGGATGAATTTGTTTTCAGGCAAAACATGACCTTTCCCACCTGTTGGTTGATATTTCCAAACGACTAAGAGATAAATCTGCTGAAAATTGTTTTTAAGCTGTATCTATCCAGGATTGTATAAAGGACTGTTATTTTTCATGTACATAAACAATTTGTAAAAGATGCTGAAAATATATATGGCCGTGATTTTAACTCCGGGCAGGTTTTGGGCAGGTGGGTAGCATGGTGAGCTCGAAACTCACCAGCTGCACCAGAAAACAGGCCAGGAGTATTTTAACTCCAAGGCCACACTGGAATTGCACAGGTAGGTTTCCCACTCGATTTGCTAACACATCGGGAAACCCACCCACTTCCAGTGCGCAATTTCTAGCAGGACAGCCAGCGGCCTATTTAAAGCGACAATTCACCTCTTATAGCTCGGTTGCATTGCCTTTTGCTTGACTTCACTGTGGAGTGCTGCATGGAGAAAGAGCTTCAAGGTGAGTCACAGGCAAGCCCCAGGTTCTCTGAACCCTCCTTGGAAATCCTGCTGGAAGAGATCAGGATGACGATGGGAGTTCTCTTTCGAGCCAGTGGGAGGAGGATCCCAAAACACCAAGTGCACCAGACATGAAGAGAGATTGCTGAGATTATCAGCTCCAGGAGCCTCACCCCCAGGATTTGGATGTAGTGCGGGAAGCGCTTCAATGACCTCACAAGAGTAGCAGAGGTTAGTACAGCTCTTCATTGCTCCATCTCTCTTAATAATGCATGCAACAGTCCTTTTCCCCCCTCCCCCAGCACTCTGAACAATTCCCTTGCCTCCATCATATCCTTCACCACCCAGAACAAGAGCGCACTATATTACCTCTCATTCTCATTACAACTCACGCTCACTTCTTCCTTGCTCCCTTCATAGCAGCCACTAGCAGCATTCTCTGCTCACTTGGTAGCCTTTGCACAAATCACCAACTTCTCCCATCCTCACTTCACATGCCAGACATGTGCTTTCCATTCAGCACCTTCCCATCCTGATTCCATCTTACTTGCTCTCCTTCTCCATCTGCAAAACAAGCAGAAGCCCCACACATGTGCACTCTCATTTTCAATAGCCACTCACTAACTGTCTCTATCCAGCACAAAACAGCACATAATATAAGGGAGCGGAATAAAACCAGGGGAGGACCAACCAACATCATGGGCTGGAGCAGCAAGTGCTGGAAATCATTGGAACCTCCAGAGTTGTCAGAATAGCAGATTTCGAGGCCGGAGGGTCTCTGACTTTTACTTGTCCCCCTTCATGAACCTCAGGTACACTCACAATAACGCAGGTTGATTATATCAAGCTGCATTGTGATGGCCGTCATCTGCTACTGTCCAGCCTCTCAATGCCATGCTAACTCATCCCTTTTCTCTTTCCTCTAAGTTCTTCTCAGTGGTCTGTAGAAGAAGACACCTCAGAGGATGAAAATTCTTCTGAGGAGTCAATGTCACACACTGCATCACTCCCAAGCACCAGCACAGAGATTGCCACCCCAACTGGGTTAGACAGCAAGTTGGAGGGGCCTACATGTGGTGAAACATTCATCACTAGCGAGCAGCAACAGATACCGGTGGCAAGGATAGCCCAGGAGACAGCTTGCTGAGGAGGACAGAGATGCGAACCACAGGGAGCAATGAGAAGAAAACTGCTTGCTTCATACAAACAATTATGTCAGGTGTTGGAAGGTCTGCCAAGAAGTTCCAGCCCATGTGGTGTCATCTACTAGTGCATTAGCACTCTGCAGTCTACCTTGGTGAGTATGACCACCTCCAGGGTCCCTGCAGCCAGACCCTCACAACCAGGGTCAATGTTAACAGCCTTTGCAGTTTTGGTGGAAACTCAGATGACTGCCATGCAGACTCTGTGCTTAAACCTGAGTTTCACCTTGGAGAGATTGGTGGAGCAAATGGATTAGGGCTTTCTGGGCATCACTCACCTGCTGCTCTCACAGATTAGTGAAAGTGATGAGCCGTAGCCCCATGGCAGTGGCAGTGGCACAATGGGAGCAGTACGTATTGCCTTCTCTCAGGATGCCAACATGTTTGCTTCCTCGCCACCCCCTCAACCAATACTAACCATGGTGCCAGAAAGCCACCTCGGCTAGTCTACCCCGGCAGCAGCTGAAATGCTGCAGTTTGCAGTCGGGCCCTCAGAGGCTCAAGCTCCAACGTTGCCAGCCATAGAATCATAGAATCATAGAAAGGTTACAGCATTGAAGGAGGCCATTCAGCCCATCAAGTCTGCACCAGCTCTATGCAAGAGCAATCCAGCTAGTTCCACACACCCGCCCATCCCCGTAGCCCTGCAAATTTTTTCCTTTCAAGTAATTATCCAGTTCCCTTTTGAAGACCATGATTGAAACTGCCTCAACCACTCCCTCGGGCAGTGCATTCTTTTTTAAAATTCATTTATGGGATGTGGGCATCGCTGGCGAGGTCAGCATTTATTGCCCATCCCTAATTGCCCTTGAGAAGGTGGTGGTGAGCCGTCTTCTTGAAACGCTGCAGTCCCTGTGGTGAAGGTTCCCCCACAGTGCTGTTAGGAAGCGAGTTCCAGGATTTTGACCCAGCGACGATGAAGGAACGGGATGGTGTGTGACTTGGAGGGGAACGTGCAGGTGGTGCTGTTCCCATGTACCTGCTGCTCTTGTCCTTCTAGGTGGTAGAGGTCGTGGGTTTAGGAGGTGCTGTTGAAGAAGCCTTGGCGAGTTGCTGCAGTGCATCCTGTGGATGGTACACACTGCAGCCACAGTGGAGGGAGTGAATGTTTAGGGTGGTGGATGGGGTGCCAATCAAGCGGGCTGTTTTGTCCTGGATGGTGTCGAGCTTCTTGAGTGTTGTTGGAACTGCACTCATCCAGGCAAGTGGAGAGTATTCCATCACACTCCTGACTTGTGCCTTGTAGATGGTGGAAAGGCTTTGGGGAGTCAGGAGGTAAGTCACTCGCCGCAGAATACCCAGCCTCTGACCTGCTCTTGTAGCCACAGTGTTTATGTAGCTGGTCCAGTTAAGTTTCTGGTCAATGGTGACCCCCAGGATGTTGATGGTGGGGGATTCGGCGATGGTAATGCTGTTGAATGTCAAGGGGAGGTGGTTAGACTGTCTCTTCTTGGAGATGGTTATTGCCTGGCACTTGTGTGGCATGAATGTTATTTGCCACTTATGAGCCCAAGCCTGGATGTTGTCCAGGTCTTGCTGCATGCGGACACGGACTGCTTCATTATCTGAGGGGTTGCGAATGGAACTGAACACTGTGCAATCATCAGTGAACATCCCCATTTCTGACCTTATGATGGAGGGAAGGTCATTGATGAAGCAGCTGAAGATGGTTGGGCCTAGGACACTGCCCTGAGGAACTCCTGCAGCAATGCCCTGGGGCTGAGATGATTGTCCTCCAACAACCACTACCATCTTCCTTTGTGCTAGGTATGACTCCAGCCACGGGAGAATTTTGCCCCTGATTCCCATTGACTTCAATTTTACTAGGGCTCCTTCGTGCCACACTCGGTCAAATGCTGCCTTGATGTCAAGGGCAGTCACTCTCACCTCACATCTGGAATTCAACTCTTTTGTCCATGTTTGGACCAAGGCTGTAATGAGGTCTGGAGCCGAGTGGTCCTGGCGGAACCGAAACCGAGTATCAGTGAGTTGGTTATTGGTGAGTAAGTGTCGCTTGATAGCACTGTCGACAACACCTTCCATCACTTTGCTGATGATTGAGAGTAGACTGATGGAGCGGTAATTGGCCGGATTGGATTTGTCCTGCTTTTTGTGGACAGGACATACCTGGGCAATTTTCCACATTGTCGGGTAGATGCCAGTGTTGCAGTTGTACTGGAACAGCTTGGCTAGAGGCGCGGCTAGTTCTGGAGCACAAGTCTTCAGCACTACAGCCGGGATGCTATCGGGGCCCATAGCCTTTGCTGTATCTGTATTCCAGATCCTAATCATTCGCTGTGTAAAAATTTTTTCCTCATGTCACCTTTGGTTCTTTTGCCAATCACCTTAAAGCTATGTCCTCTGGTTCTTGACCCTTCTGCCAATGTGAACAGTTTCTCTCTATCAATTCTGTCTCGGCCTCTCATGATTTTGAATACCTCTATCAAATATCCTCTCAACCTTCTCTGTTTTAAGAGCAACCCCAGCTTCTCCAGTCTATCCACGTAACTAAAGTCCCTCATCCCTGGAATCATTCTAGTAAATCTCTTCTACACCTTATCTAAGGCCTTCACATCCTTCCTAAAGTGTAGTGCACAGAACTGGACACAATATTCCAGTTGTGGCTGAACTAGTGCTTTTAAAGGTTCATCATGCCTTCCTTGCTTTTGTATTCTATGCCTCTATTTATAAGGCCCAGGTTCCCATATGTTTTTTTAACCGCTTTCTCAACCTGCCCTGCAACCTTCAATGATTTGCGTACATATACCTCCAGGTTTCTCTGTTCCTGTACCCCTTTTAGAATTGTGCCCTTTAGTTTATATTGCCTCTCCTCATTCTTCCTACTAAAATGTAACACCTCGCATTTTTCTGCGTTAAATTTCATCTGCCATGTGTCCGCCCATGCCACCAGCCTGTCTATATCCTCTTGAGGTCTATCACTATCCTCACTGTTCACTACATTTCCAAGTTTTGTGTCATCTGCAAATTTGGAAATTATGCCCTGTACACCCAAGTCCAAGTCATTAAT
This sequence comes from Heptranchias perlo, assembly GCF_035084215.1. Lineage (NCBI taxonomy): Eukaryota > Metazoa > Chordata > Chondrichthyes > Hexanchiformes > Hexanchidae > Heptranchias > Heptranchias perlo. The sequence continues at coordinate 30,791,954 of NC_090341.1, read as the reverse complement.
ATATATCAAGAAAAGCAGTGGTCCTAGTACCGATCCCTGGGGAACACCACTGTACACCTCCCTCCGGTCCGAAAAACAACCATTCACCACTACTCTCCGTTTCCTGTTACTTAGCCAATTTCGTATCCATGCTGCTACTGCCCCTTTTATTCCATGGGCTTCAATCTTGATGACAAGCCTATTTTGTGGTACTTTATCAAACGCCTTTTGAAAGTTCATATACACCACATCAACTGCATTGCCCTCATCAACCCTCTCTGTTACCTCATAAAAAAACTCTATCAAGTTGGTTAAACATGATTTGCCTTTAACAAATCCATGCTGGTTTTCCCAAATCAATCCACACTTGTCCAAGTGACCACTAATTCTGTCCCGGATTATCGTTTCTAAAAGTTTCCCCACCACTGAAGTTCAACTGTTGTTGGGTTTATCCTTATACCCTTTTTTAAACAAGGGTGTAACATTTGCAATTCTCCAGTCCTCTGGCACCACCCCTATATCTAAGGATGTTTGGAAGATTATGGCCAGTACCTCCGCAATTTCTACCCTTGCTTCCCTCAGCAACCTAGGATGCATCCCATCCAGACCCGGATGTGTATCTCTTTTTGTTGCTCTGACTCTTCCAACTCCAATCCTCTTTGCCATTGCCAGGTTGTGAAGAATGCAGCAAACTACAATGATGCGACCCACTTTGTCTGAGCTTTATTGTATGGAGCCCTCAAAGCAACCTGAATCTTTGCTTCAAAATGCCAATGGTTTGCTCTCTGATGTTCCTGGTGGTCCCATGGCTCTCATTGTACCTGTGTTGCTCAGGCGTGGTGTTGTTGCGGAGGGGTGTTGTCAATCATGTGTGTCGGGGGCATCCCTAGCCCCCTAGCAGCCATCCTCTGATGTTCCTGGATGGATGAAGAAGTGGGGAGATGGATGAATATTGCGGATTCAAAGCATCATGGCAGCTGCCAGCAAAACTGGCACAGACTTGCAGTAGCCTTCTGCAATGGTCACACACCAGTTGAACTTTAATAGAGTGCAAACCCTTCCTGTTCTGGCTTGTTATATGGTGCCCTGATAGCTATATGAATGCAGTCTATTATGACCTGGGCATGAGGGAAGTTGGGCAATTTTGCAAATCCCAGAGCGTTCTCATTCTTACTGTTGGCATCCATCACAAAGGTAATGTACTAGTTTGCTCAGGCAAGGAGGGCACTGTTGACCTGCTTGATGCAGCTGTGCACTGCAGACTGGGAGGTGCGGCTGTGGTCCCCTTTAGCAACCTGGAAGGGACCTGTGGCAAAAAGATTAAGGGCAGTGATGACTTTGACAGTCAGTGGCAAAGCATGATCCCCTGGACCAGTAGGCAGCATGTCCTGCTGCAACAGGCTGTTATGGGTAAGCAACTGCCTGCCTGGTGAAGTGAAGCCTCCTAATACACTGCTCTTCAGAAAATCTTGTAACTCTTGGCCTATGGCTCAGTAGGGACATTTACGAGCTACTCCCCTCCTGTCTTCCAACAGGCCCACCTGCTGCTTTTCCTGGTTATTCGGGCTGCTGCTGTTTCCCTTTCTCCAAATGTTAATCCATCCAAAAGAGTGAAGCAAAAAACAGCTCCCATGATAAGCAGTGAGTGCTTAATGAGGGTGGAAAAAATCACAAAGAAGCAAACTAGAAGCTCTCCTTACAATGGCTCACACATCCTAAAGATTTAAGTGCCTGTAGGTGAGTGCCTCTTTAAATTCAGCCGCCAGTCATGTCAGTCAGTTTGTGAAGCCAATCCAGCTAGCATTCACTTTGCTGCTGGGCGGGATTTTGGACCCCATCCAGTTCAAATCTTGTTGGGGTCCAAATGATGTCATCGTACCCATATTTGAATTTATTTATGAAGCAACTGCCTCTTTCTGGTGGGTGTGTTTGCAACTTGAGTCAGCTCCACAGTAAAAATGGCAGTCAGTGGGTTTCCGGCGGGTACGGGGCGTTAAGTTGATTTTCATGCTTTTAACTGCTCACCCGCCCTATTCCCACCAGAGCGGGTGGGGGTTGAGTAAAATTGGGGCCATAGTAGTGCGGCATTTTCCATTCCCACACCACACACTCTGAGATGCGTAATTTAATTGGTTATGGATAGTTCAGTGCAGTGAGCCCTTGCCTATGAGGAAGCCTACACGGACTCATTTAGATCCCTACAGCTGGCAGAGAGAGGAGACTTTCATCTCACCACTACAGATTCAAATCTGGCTCCCAGAATTGAAATGACACTGTTCAAACCTACCATGTTTCCCCAGAGTGCCCTCTTCTAATTTCAACTGTAACACTTCACAGCAACAACAAAGGAACCAAAGTAATCGTTTCAGTCACACACTGTGGAAATGCTGTTTGAGTTCACTGTGATATATGACCCCAGCCAGATGAACACCTGGTCCAATGCTTACCTTTTTAATTTGTAAATAGGAATAAGCATTAATCCGAGCACTGACATCATCTGTTGGGTGAATTTCTTCTATCTGAACAAGAAATCCTACTAAACAACAACCCAATGCCTCCAATGCCAATATTAAAGGAAAATAATAAAGCCAGATAACAACGTGCAGTACCTATGGATGAACAGACATACCAGATTATTTAAAGCAACAAAGTTGAACTAATGCCATTACTTGAGTATGAATGTACCAGGAAAATGTAACAGGCAATGTGCGCTATGCATGCATCAAGGATCTCTGTTTGGCACACTGAGCTATCTGATGGGTCAAAAAATAATGTTGCACATTACTGAGTGGTAAACATGCTTTTGAAGTTAAATTCCTGTGAAAACTGATGCGTAGAATTGTCAAATTGGTAAAGGTATCATCAGTTGCCTTCAGTTTGTTGTATAATTGGTGAAATTTAATGTGATATCTTGTCAGATGCAGTGGAGTTTTACAAAAATAGAAATGTGAAAATGAAAGGCAAACTGGGCTGGAGAAAATTGATCCACAACCACCTGCTGTGCACCCCATCCGAAGTGAATTTTAATTCCAATGTATCAATAAAGCTGTATTCTATGTAGTCACATAATTCATAGTATCATAGTAGTCACAGCACAGGAGGAGGCCATTCAGCCCATCATGCCTCTGCCAGCTCTTTGAAAGAGCTATCCAATTAGTCCCACTCCCCTGCTCTTTCCCCATAGCACTGTAAATTTTTTCCCTTCATGTATTTATCCAATTCCCTTTTTAAAGTTATTATTGAATCTGCTTCCACCACCCTTTCAGGCAGTGAATTCCAGATCATTACAACTCGCTGTGTAAAAAAGATTCCTCATGTCACCTCTGGCTCTTTTGGCAATCACTTTAAATCTGTGTCCTCTGGTTACCGACCCTTCTGCCACTGGAAACAGTTTCTCCTTATTTACTCTATAAAACCATTCATGATTTTGGACACCCCTATCAAATCTCCCCTTAACCTTCTCTGTTCTAAGGAGAACAACCCCAGCTTCTCTAGTCTCTCCACATAACTGAAGTCCCTCATCTCTGGTAGCATTCTCATAAATCTCTTCTGCACCCTCTCTAAGGCCTTGACATCTTTCCTAAAGTGTGGTGCCCAGAATTGAACACAATACTCTACCTGAGGCCTAACCAGTGTTTTATAAACATTTAGCATCACTTTCTTGCTTTTGTACTCTATGCCTCTATTAATAAAGCCCAGGATCCCATATGCTTTTTTAACAGCCTTCTCAACTTGTCCTGCCACCTTCAAACATTTGTGTACATACACCCCCAGGTCTCCCTGTTCCTACACCCACTTTAAGATTGTATCATTGAGTTTATATTGCCTCTCCTCATTCTTCCTACCAAAATGTATCACTTCACACTTATCTGCGTTAATTTTAGCTGCCATGTGTCCACCCATTCCACCAGCCTATCTATGTCCTCTTGAAATCTATCACTATCTGCCTCACTATTCACTATTGTAAACAAATTTACAACACCAAGTTATAGTCCAACAATTTTATTTTAAAATTCACAAGCTTTCGGAGGCTTCCTCCTTCCTCAGGTGAATGTCAAGAAATCCTCGAACCTCTCGCATTAATAAATCACAGAACAATACCTGGTGATTACAGATAGTCTTTTCAACTGCTCGTTGCCAAGGCAACCAAAGTGTTCAGACAGATAGGTGTTACCTACAGGGCCACCGAATATACAAACGGCCAGAACAAAAAAAACAGAGAGAGAGGCAGAAACATAGAAACATCCGGAAGGAAAAGACAGCAATTGACCTGTCATATTAAAAACAGACAACTTCTGCTCGCTGGTGGGGCCACGTGTAGCGCGACATGAACCCAAGATCCCGGTTGAGGCCGTCCTCATGGGTGCGGAACTTGGCTATCAATTTCTGCTCGACGATTTTGCGTTGTCGTGTGTCTCGAAGGCCGCCTTGGAGTACGCTTACCCGAAGGTCGGTGGCTGAATGTCCTTGACTGCTGAAGTGTTCCCCGACTGGGAGGGAACCCTCCTGTCTGGCGATTGTTGCGCGGTGTCCATTCATCCGTTGTCGCAGTGTCTGCATGGTCTCGCCAATGTACCATGCTCCGGGGCATCCTTTCCTGCAATGTATGAGGTAGACAACGTTGGCCGAGTCACAGGAGTATGAACCATGTACCTGGTGGGTGGTGTCCTCTCGTGTGATGGTGGTATCTGTGTCGATGATCTGGCATGTCTTGCAGAGGTTACCATGGCAGGGTTGTGTGGTGTCGTGGACGCTGTTCTCCTGAAAGCTGGGTAATTTGCTGCGAACGATAGTCTGTTTGAGGACAGGCCCTGTGAATACACAGGGTCTGCTCAGACGAGGAGGAACGCGATGGACACCTACAGACGCTGAAAGACGCCCTTGTAAGAACGGGATGTGACGCTCGACTCATCGACAGTTCCGACGGGCCACAGCGAAAAATCGCATAGACCTCCTCAGAAGACTAACACGGGACGCAACCAACAGAGTACCCTTCGTCGTCCAGTACTTTCCCGGAGCGGAGAAAATACGCCATGTTCTCCGCAGCCTTCAACATGTCATCGATGACGACGTACACCTCGCTAAGGCCATCCCCACACCTCCACTACTCGCCTTTAAACAGCCACCCAACCTCAAACAGAGCCTGAAACACAACTGTTCACCACTACTCTCTGCTTTCTGTCCTTTAGCCAATTTTGTATCCACACTACCACTGTCCCTTTAATCCCATGGGCTTTAATTTTGCTGACAAGTCTATAATGTGGTACTTTTTCAAATGCTTTTTGAAAGTCCATATACACAACATCAACCGCACTACACTCATCAACCCTCTCCGTTACTTCATCAAAGAACTCAATCAAGTTAGTTGAACATCATTTTCCTTTAACAAATCTGTGCTGACTTTCATTTATCAGCCCATACTTTTCCAAGTGCCAATTCATTTTTTAAAAATTTGTTCTTGGGATGTGGGCGTCGGTGGCGTCGGTCCCTAATTGCCTTTGAAAAAGTGGCGTTGAGCTGCCTTCTTGAACCGCTGCAGTCTGTGTGGTGAAGGTTCTCCCACAGTGCTGGTAGGGAGTTCCAGGATTTTGACCCAGCGACAATGAAGGAATGGCGATATATTTCCAAGTTGGGATGGTGTGTGACTTGGAGGGGAACTTGTAGGTGATGTTGTTCCCATGTGCCTGCTGCCCTTGTCCTTCCATGTGGTAGAGGTTGTGGGTTTGGGAGGTGCTGTCGAAGAAGCCTTGGCGAGTTGCTGCAATGCATCCTATAGATGGTACACACTGCAGCCACAGTGCACCGGTGGTGAAGGGAGTGAATGTTTAGGGTGCCAATCAAGCGGGCTGCTTTGTCCTGGATGGTGTTGAGCTTCTTGAGTGTTGTTGGAGCTGCACTCATCCAGGCAAGTGGAGAGTATTCCATCACACTCCTGACTTGTGCCTTGTAGATGGTGGAAAGGCTTTGGGGAGTCAGGAGGTGAGTCACTCGCCGCAGAATACCCAGCCTCTGACCTGCTCTTGTATTTATGTGGCTGGTCCAGTTAAGTTTCTGGTCAATGGTGACCCCCAGGATGTTGATGGTGGGGGATTCGGCGATGGTAATGACATTGAATGTCAAGGGGAGGTGGTTAGACTCTCTCTTGTTGGAGATGGTCATTGCCTGGCAGTTGTCTGACGCGAATGTTACTTGCCACTTATGAGCCCAAGCCTGGATGTTGTCCAGGTTTTGCTGCATGCGGGCTCAGACTGCTTCATTATTTGAGGGGTTGCGAATGAAACTGAACACTGTGCAATCATCAGCGAACATCCCCATTTCTGACCTTATGATGGAGGGAAGGTCGTTGATGAAGCAGCTGAAGATGGTGGAGCCTTGGACACTGCCCTGAGGAACTCCTGCAGCAATGTCCTGGGGCTGAGATGATTGGCATCCAACAACCACCACCATCTTTCTTTGTGCTAGGTATGACTCCAGCCACTGAAGAGTTTTCTACCTGATTCCCATTGACTTCAATTTTACTAGGGCTCCTTGGTGCCACACCGGTCAAATGCTGCCTTGATGTCAAGGGCAGTCACTCTCATCTCACCTCTGGAATTCAGCTCTTTTGTCCATGTTTGGACCAAGGCTGTAATGAGGTCTGCAGCCGAGTGGTCCTGACGGAACCCAAACTGAGCATCAGTGAGCAAGTTATTGGTGAGTAAGTGCCACTTGACAGCACTGTCAACGACACCTTCCATCATTTTGCTGATGATTGAGAGTAGACTGATAGGGCAGTAATTGGCTGGATTGGATTTGTCCTGCTTTTTGTGGACAGGACATACCTGGGCAATTTTCCACATTGTCGGGTAGATGCCAGTGTTGTAGCTGTACTGGAACAGCTTGGTTAGAGGCACGGCTAGTTCTGGAGCACAAGCCTTCAGCACTACAGCCGGGATGTTGTAGGGGCCCATAGCTTTTGCTGCATCCAGTGCACTCAGTCATTTCTTGATATCACGTGGAGTGAATCGAATTGGCTGAAGACTGGCTTCTGTGATGGTGGGTATATCAGGAGGAGGCCGCGATGGATCACCCACTTGGCACGTCTGGCTGAAGATGGTTGCAAATGCTTCAGCCTAGTCTTTTGCACTCACGGATTATTGTCTCTAAAAGTTTCCCCACCACCGACGTTAGGCTGACTGGCCTAATTGAGTGTTTGATTAGAATTGGTCATAATTGAGACAGAACGGAACTGGATGAATCTTTTTTTTAAACTGCATAAAAATTTGGATGAAAAACGTTACAGCACTGGATAGAAGGAGTTTAATCTTTAGAAAATGTGTGTGAGACAGTTTGCAGTGAGAAGTCCGGATGATGTGCAGTCAGGAGGTACAAATAATATTGTGGCAAAAAATAAACATGGAGAGGTTAAGTTTTTATGTACTAATATTTATTTCCAAATATTGGTATCCATTTTTTTCACCACACAAAGTACACCTCGCTTCATTTCGTTTTCACTGAATCATGAGAACATGCCATGTGTGATGGGAAGAAACATATGTCACTATTAAAATATAAACACTTGTACATGTAAATATTTATAGTTGCAAATTGAAGCTCAAAATGGGATATTTAAATGGATTAATTAATTGGTTATCTTTGTTTGAATACTAGAACTCCTGTTGTACAATTCCACGGTGCAGCTCGCTGGAACCCTAGTACACCAAACTACCAGGTCCCATAGCCATGAGGGAAGAAAACTGAAAGAGCCAGAAAGAATCTGAAATTCCATTCCAAGTCACTGGTTTATAAAGTGCTGAAAGGGTCCCTAGGCTCCCTGTGCAATAAATGTAAATGTTTAAACACAGAGTTGTTTAAAATGTTTTGAGAAAGTAAGCAGCTTTGCCTGTGCTTTGGAACAATTTAAAATTTAATATTCAAAATTCAAAATTCATCCAAAACTCTGCTGCCCACATCCTATCCCATACCAAATCCCCCTGACCCAACACCCCATTGGCTCCTGATCCCACAACACCTCAAATTTAAAATTCTTAACTTTGTCATTAAATCTCTTCATGGCTTCGTCCCTTCCTATCTCTTTTCATTTCAAGTCAATGGAAATGAAAATCGGGCGGCTGAATCGATATCGCCTGTTTTACACTATCACCAAAGACAAAATTACTCCCAGTAGCTTAGACTGAGATTGAGATTTATAAGGCACAACTGATGCCAGGATCAGCTGAGACAGGGGAAATGAGAAGTTTCAAGCCTGAAGAGTCTGGAGACTTTCATTAGCGATTTCTGCCACTGGGAAACACCTTTTCCAACAATTTTTTTTTGGCATTCTACCTACACAGCCCTCGGGACTTGCTTTTCCCTGTTTATAACAGGGTCAGACCCACCTCCTACCCACAGTGAGAGCCTCTCAAGAGGAGTTATGGCATTCCTTATGGGCATACCCTTGTATATCATTGTTATTCTTATTATGGAGGGGGGAGGAGCAGCACAGGACGGAGCAAAGGAGAGTCAGGCAACTTTTAAGTAGGATATGCTCTGCCAGATATTATCGCCCCAATAGGATATACAGCCAACAAGTTAAATGTGAACCTTACTTGGGTGGTGTGCGTAAGGAAAGTGCGCTTCACCAAAGAGGGAATACAGCAGCTCTGTCACCACCTACATGAGGACCTGTAGTCATGCTCATTTGCCCGCACTGCTCTCTCTCTGGCTAAAAAGGTGCACTCAACCTTTATGTCACAGACTCATTTCAGGCAGCCATGAGCAATCTCTGTAATATCAGCGAGGTTACAGTGCAGGCATGCGCTTATCAGATGACTAATACACTTTACAGGAGAGCTGGCAAATTCATCACCTTTGGCATCACAGCAAGGCAGCAGTGAGATAGAGCTATTCACTTTTACGAGGTTGCTGGCTTCCCAAAGTCTAGGGTGCGCCCATAGAATGCCCCCTCAACTATCTCAACATAGAGGCCTTTCACTCCTTCAATGTACAGATTGTGTGTGATAACATGCAGAGGATCCCACATGTCAATGCCAGATATACTGGAAGTTGTCAACTGACATTCATCCTTTGAAATTTGGTCCTTCCTGGCCTCTTCAGGGAAGAAAATCAGTTCAAGTGATGGTTTCTGGGTGACAGGGCATACCTCCTGCTCCTATGGATAATGACCCCAACATTGGGGTCCAAGCAGCAGCAGATGAGCGCTACAATGAGGCACTTGGCTCTACAAGACTGGTCGTCGAGAGGGCGATTAGGGTCTTAAAGGTATGGCTTTGCTGTCTGAACAGCTCGAGAGAGAGGCTCTGTCGCATGCTCCAGATCACGTGTTACGCATTGTTGTAGCCTTTCCTGCCCTCCACAATTTCACCATTCAAAAAGGGCTGGACTTTGACATTGCTGGCGAGGAGGCCCTGACTGTTGGAGCTGGAATTACATGGAGGAGAGCATCACACTGACCTGCACTCAGAGGACTGTTCATTGACTGCTGCAAGGGGCATCAGAACACATCTCATCACTTAAATCTTTTCTTCTGTGTAACACAGACTATCTTTAACACCACCGCCTTACCTTCTTCTTCTGCACTTCCAAGTAACAGGACATTTACACAAGCCACTACCCATCCTGCAACATAACAACACATCAGCCATCGTTGCCCCTACATGAGCGTGCCAATAGTCATCATCTGAGCAAATAACTCAGGACCAAATAAGTGCACCCTTTCCTGTATGACTCTAAACTACAAGAATAACAAAGCACATTATCATTACACATTATATTTTATTACAGTGAAATCTAAAGTGAACACCAGATAATCTACGCTTTCCTAACACGTTGCTTTCCCCAGGTGGCTGGAATTCATCTATTCCACCGCTTCTCTTGGTGCAACCTGAGCGCAGCAGTTGACTGCTCATGCTCAACAGAAGAGTCATAGGACTGAGGTAGCCCTCCTCTCAGGGCAGTTTGTTGTTGGCAGAAAGCAGCTGCTGATTTCACTCTGGAGCTTGTTCCTGATTCCAATGTTGTGGTGCTTTGAGGGAGAAGGCCAGCGGCCTGACATGTGCTGCTGACCTGAGAGACAGCCGTACCAGGCAGTTTGACTCCAGCCATTTCCATTCCACTGGGCCCTGGATCTATGTTCCCACGAGTCTAATGGCAGCTGTCAGATCTTCAAAACCCTGAGAGACAGCAACATGTATCGCGGCCGCCATGGTTTGGAAGTAACTTTGCAGGCTGCTCTCTATTCTTTCCCTAATTGATACCAGAGCTGCAGTTTGTGCTTCTGTGGATATGGAGGTACTGACAGGTCCCTGACTACTTCTTGGGTGGGGGCTGCTGCACACATTCTATTGATGTCTGCAATGAAGAAAAAACTTCCTTGATGTTGCCACAAATCAGAGCTGTAGACGCTGTAGCACTGGGGTTCATTTCTAGAGGGATAGAATTGAAAAGCAGAGAAGTTATGTTATACTTGTATAGATCCTTGGATAGTCCACACTCGAAGTACTGTGCACAGTTCTGGTCTCCATATTATAAAAAGGATATAGAGGCATTGGAGGCAGTGCAAGAAGGATTCACAAGGATAAAACCAGAACTGAGAAAATATACTTATCAGGAAAGGCTAAACAAGCTGGGGCTCTTTTCTCTAGAAAAGAGAAGACTGAGGGTGACCTGATAGAAGTCTTTAAGATAATGAAAGGGTTTGATAGGGTAGACGTAGAGAAAATGTTTCCACTTGTGGGGGAGTCCAAAACTAGAGGTCATAAATATAAGATGGTCTCTAATAAATCCAATAGGGAATTCAGGAAAAACTTCTTTACCCATAGAGTGGTAAGAATGTGGAATGTGCTACCACAAGGAGTAGTTGAGGCAAAAAGCATAGACGCATTTAAAGGGAAGCTAGATAAGCACACGAGGAAGAAAGGAAGAGAAGGGTATGCTGATAGGGTTAGGTGAAGTAGGGAGGGAGGAAGCTCGTATGGAGCATAAACGCCGGCATGGACCTGTTGGGCCGAATGACCTGCTTCTGCGCTGTATATTCGATGTAACTCAAGAGTCACACCTGTCAGTTGTCACACATCCTTGGGGACTTATCTCAGAGCTTGTACGTAGGTACAATGTTCCTCAAACATCCTTCTTTTCAGGCACGTACCCATGAGCTCTGGGTCCCATGACTCTGAAGCCAATGGCAGCCTTCTCCTCCGCCTCTATTTCCCACCTCTCTGGCTCCCTCATACATTGTGACTTACCCAGGGCCACATCATGATTAATGCTATCTAATTACTCCCAGATGAAAGTGATATCTTGAGGATGAAGAAGCAAGTGACACAGGAGGGTGAGTTGAGGGAGTTGGGGCAGAGGAACAACAGGTCTGTTCATGGGTGGGCTTGAGTCCAACTTTATCATCCTTCTTGTCATTATCATAGTTGATAAGATGATAGTGATCTTTGTGATGGTGTTCCTCCTCCCCAACATCATCATCTTCTCTGCCCACAGCACCCAACATTTGTTGTGATGGATCTGCAGGAAAAGAAGGTAGATGCTAAGAATGGGTGAGCATTACCCTTTTCAGATTAAGAAGACAGAGAGAGGGGTGGAAGCTTATATCTGTGTGGTACTTCACAGAGATTCCAGGGTGACAGTGTAGGTGTACCATCACGAACCTGGCGCTGGGAATATTCCGTCAAACTTGTCATTTCCTGTGACAAGCAAAGTGCCTCCCCATGAACTCTATGGCCTTCACCTTGCACGAAATGAGTTGTTTTAGGATGGAGATATCTCCTCTGGTGGTTTGCCTCTCATGAACATCTAATTTCTACTTCAAGAAGATACAGTAAATGAGGAGAAGACTAGCAGTTGAGGAGTGAGTGCCAAGTGGCATGGGAGAGCTGAAGTAAGAGATGTATGGGTATCAGCCTGTTAAAGTGGAGCATGTCTATCTCTATTCCCCCCCAACCCGCAGCTCACCTATTGGGTTTACGGAGATGCATCAACATTTTTTCCTTGTCTGGGGAATGCTTAGTAGCAGGACACATAGAAACCAACCTTGAGATGTTCATGACACATAAGGGCCAAATGTGGAAGCAAAACTAACTTTTGTGAGTGGTGAGAATATTCGTATTTTTGCCATTGATTCTTAAGTCTTTCGTCATGCCTGCAATTTCTTCAACTTTCTGAAACAGTTCTTAAAGGACATTCATTAAGGAACCCAATGATTCTTTAAGCATGGTTCTTTCAGCTGTTTAATCGGGAACTCAACCCTATGTAAAACACAGTAAAGGGGAACAGTTTGCTCACAAACATACTCCTCTGTCATGAACTCTAAATCATTAGCTCTCTTGTTAAGAAAATAACATTGTAGATTGTACTTCTGGGTAACAATTCACAATTGACCTCAATATTGAAGTTACACATGAACAACAAATGGGTAGTGAAAGAACATTATTATCATTAATGCTATTCAAACTAAAGCTTAAATAAATAGTGAAAGAAATGCAAGGCAGACTGGATAGCAAATTGAACTTTAAAATGTATCACAACAACAACAACTTGCATTTATATAGAGCCTTTAACATAGTAAAACATCCCAAGGTGCTTCACAGGAGCATAATCAGACAAAATTGTACATGGTTTAAAGCTACTGTATATGGACAATCCAACATTTACCACTGAACTTCTCGTCAAGTTCAGATACCTTGTAGAAAATGGTCTGAAAATAAATATACAAAGTCTGCGGTCATGAGTCCACCAAAACACAGCTAAAACCTCTACATGGAACCAACTGAAAACCAAGGAATATGTTTACTTGGAGACTGCAATTAGTGCATGTCTGAAATTGCTTCAGCAACATTTAACCCATTATAGTGCAGAATATGGAGAAAGATAAGACTATTCAACAACCTCAAGATCCATATCTGCAGCTTGTTTATTCTATCAACTATTACATTTAGTTTTGTAGCTTGAACCATGGGTTGTAGTGATAATCATAAACTACTAGTGTTCAAGAGAAGCTATCTAAACATATTGCTAGTTTCACCAGAACCGAATCTAATGATAATTATGCATGACTACAGATGTATATGAACTTTTCTGCCTCCCATCAGATAAAACAGGCTGACAAATCACCCTCCAAATACAGCATGTTCATGCTTCGACATTTGAAAATGTTCTGCCAAATGATTTTAATAAGTTTAATTATGGTACAAAGCTATTGCTCATCATAGGAAGTCATATAATGACCTTTTGCAACCAATTAAGCTTTCAAAAATATGTAATGTTATTCTGTCATTTTAATTAATGGCATTTTCTAATACTGCAAACATTTTCTTTGACAGTCTTAGAAAAGAATGATTAGTAATTTTTTTATTTTCAGTAAACAGAAATGTCGCACTGTTGCTGAACATAATGGCTATCATAAACTGTTGGCTATTTACTAAACCTAAACTCACAGTGAGCTATACCATCCAAAAAGTATTTTCACAGTTTTAATAGCAAGTTTCAGACTCTGCCAAGTTTAATTATACCTCAAAATACTGCAAATTTTGGATTTATGCACTGTAGGGATTAAATCAAGCCAGACCCGAAGGCTCATTAAAAGACCACTTCCCAACCGCAACTGTGGGGTTTAAACGGAGTCAGTTCCAAATATAGGTTTCACACTGAGGTTTTTTTATGTGTCAGTCAAGCATAAATGCAAGATATACAAATCAAATGAATTTACTTACCTTTCTTTAATCCTTACGTTGCATACTGTACTGGCATTTATTGTTCCCTGATTGAAAAGAACTGAAAGGAACTGACAAAAGAAAACAGAATGAAAGTGCAGGAGTCTGTGGAAATCTCAGTCCACATGAGTATGCATAGGATCACACATGCGCAGAGTACTAAGGACCTGTGAACAACTGACGCAAATTGGCACTTTTCACTTGCATCACTATACAAAGCCAAAACTGTCCCAGCAAACAAGTGTAAACAATTTTACAACACCAAGTTATAGTCCAGCAATTTTATTTTAAATTCACAAGCTTTCGGAGGCTACCTCCTTCGTCAGGTGAACGATGTGAAAAATCGTTTTTCACATCGTTCACCTGACGAAGGAGGTAGCCTCCGAAAGCCAGCAAACAAGGTTTAACAGAGGTTTTAATGTTCATAAAGTGCACCAACTTCAGGCTTTAAATATGATGACCTAGATTTTTCACACGAGTTATGCCAGGTCCAGGCATAAGTCGAGTAGAATACATCATGAAACTCTTTGGGAGCCAGCCACTGGCTCTCCAGTCATCCCCGTCTGTTCCATCATTTTTCACGGGAACATAAGAACATAAGAACATAAGAAATAGAAGCAGGAGTAGGCCATACAGCCCCTCAAGCCTGCTTCGCCATTCATTAAGATCATGGCTAATCTTTGACCTCAACTCGACTTTCCTGCCCGATCCCCAAATCTCTTGGTTCACTTAGAGCCCAAAAATCTATCGATTTCAGCCTTGAATATACTCAACGACTGAGCATCCACAGCCGTCTGGGGTAGAGAATTCTAAACATTCATGACGCTCTGAGTGAAGAAATCCCTTCTCATCTGAGTCCTAAATGTCCAACCCCTTATCTTGAGACTATGTCCCCTCGTTCTAGACTCTCCAGCCAGGGGAAATAGCCTCTCAGCATCTACCCTGTTAAGCCCTTTTAGAATCTTATATGTTCCAGTGAGATCACCTCTCATTCTTCTAAACTCCAGAGAGTTTAGGCCCATTCTACTTAATCTCTCCTCATAGGTCACCCTCTCATCCCAGGAATCAATCCAGCGAACCTTCATTGCACCGCCTCTAAGGCAGGTATATCCTTCCTTAGGTAAGGAGACCAAAACTGCACACAGTACTCCAGGTGTGGTCTCACCAAAGCCCTGTACAATTGCAGCAAGACTTCCTTACTCTTGTACTCCAACCCCCTTGCAATAAAGGATAACACACCATTTGCCTTCCTAATTGCTTGCTGTACCTGCATGTTAACTTTCTGTGCATCATGTACAAGGACACCAAAATCCCTCTGAACACCAACATTTGATAATTCCTCACCATTTAAAAAATATTACATTTTTCTGTTTTTCCTAACAAAGTGAATATACTCACATTTCCCCACATTATACTCCATCTGCCACCTCCTTGCCCAGTCATTTAACCTGTTGATATCAATTTGCAGACTCTACGTGTCCTCCTCACCACTTACTTTCCCACCTAGCTTTGTATCATCAGCAAACTTGGATACATTACACTCAGTCCCTTCATTTAAGTCATTAATATAGATTGTAAATAGCTGAGCTCCAAGCACCGATCCTTGCGGCACTCCACTGGTTACAACCTGCCAACCTGAAAATGACCCGTTTATTCCTACTCTCAGTTTTCTGTCCGTTAACCAATTCTCAATCCATGCCAATATATTACCCCCAATCCCATGTGATCCCATGGGAAGTGATGTTGGATGTATAATACATAGCCTAAATATGGGTGCTTTTAATATAATTATAGGCGAATAATGGGAATACATCAGATGAATGTTTCCAGTCATTGGCGCCATAAACCATATAGGTTTATAGCACAGAAGGAGGCCTCTTCACAACAGCAATCCAAAATTAATCCCACCGCTCTGTTCTCTCTCCTTAGCCTTGTGTCTTCCCCTGCTTCAAATATTTTCCATTTTTCCAGAATAAATGCAATGATCTCTGCCTTAACCACGCCCAATGACAAAGGATTCATGCTGCAACAACTCTTTGCATAAAGAAATTGCTTCTTACCTCTCACCCTACTCTCAGTGACAGTTTTAAATAGATGACCTCTCATCACCAACTCCCCAACCAGAGGATATAGTCTTTCCCTATTCACTTCATCAAACCCCTTCATAATCTTAAAAACCTCTATTAAATCTTCTCTTAGCCTTCTTTGCTCCAATAGAAATAGTCCTAGTATTTCAAGTCTCTCCTGATGACCTTTTTTGACAGCTGAGGCACAGCTATACATGCCTAACCAAGCCAGCATGTTACTATGACAACAGGCCCTTCCTGTGGAATCCCACCACCAACTTTATAAGCTGTATATTATCTTTTTCTAACTGCATTATTCAGCGTTGTTTTCTTTTAAACCTTTACATCCAGGATTGGACTTTAAAAAGGATCTAAAACTTTGTAGAAAAAAACTATCTGGAGTATCACCAGACTGTTTTGCAAAATTTTGCTGCTTGAGGTTGTCTAAAGTTCAGTGAGCATTACAAATCAGTGGTAATATTTTCAAATTCCTGAAGTTGGATGGAGCATAATACTATAACAACTTACTTTTACATCAAGAAACCCCATTCTGGAGCTCTGATAACGTGCGTTATATTAAAATTCCATTCCTTAAGAGCTAAAATATTACAGGTTATTTTCCTATATCTTGGTAGTGAGGTGATATTAGAGTTAGATTTTCTATTTGAAAAGACAGACTGTGAATCTCTGTTTAATATATAGAAACAGCGGGTTAACCTACTGAATGACTGTTATTTCAACCCCGTTTGAAACTCATTAACAATCTCCACCCACACACTCAATTCCGTTAGCTGGGCGCTGGAAGTTTGCTTCCCGAGAGGTGACAACAGCAGTTGGAGAGAGGGGGAGGTGACAACGGCAGCTGGAGAGAGGGGGAGGTGACAACGGCAGCTGGAGAGAGGGGAAGAGTGGGAGTGGGGCAGTTGGGTCGTCGGCCACAACTAGAGAAATTTGCTGCTGGTTGAAGACTGCAATCTCTGGGAGCTGCCGAGCTGCTGCCCACGGCAACTTCGACTCCCCGCTCGCACGCACAAACAAAATTCTAGGAGAGGCAGTGTCTCACTTACCTCCCCAATGAGTCGCCTCTGAGTCTTTCCTCATAACTACAGTTTCCCATCGTCGGCATCATCCTGCTGGATCTACAGTGTACGTTCACTATGGCTTTAATGTCCTTTCTATAAGGAAGCACCCAAAACTGCACACGGTACTCTAATTGTGGCCTAACCAATGTTTTGAATAAATTCATCATTGCGTCTTTACTCTTGTACTTTATGGCCTATTTATAAAACCCAAAGTGCTGCTAATCTTTTTTATGGCTTTATCTATCTGCACGTGGACTTTCAGTGAATTATGTACTTGAAGCTCTAGGTTGCTCTATTCATCCACATGCTTCAGTGTCTTTCAATTGAGTATTTACTCCCATTCCCTATCTTTTCTCCTGAAACTTATTGGGCCGGATTTTGCTCTGAGCGACGAACGAATGGTGCGCATCATTTGTTAGACTTGCATTTGCCCATAGACTTTTCATGGGCTTTTGTACAGCAAGTTCCTCTCATGAGGCCCTCAATCCAACATGGCACCCTCTCCCGGGCATCTGGGACCTGTGTAAATGGGGCAAGCAACTGTGTACCCCCTTAACCTATCAGATTGAAGCATGCAGCGTATAGTCAGAATCAGGAAGTGTATGTTACAATATAGTGAATTCAATGTCAAATCAGTTACAGAAAGCAAAATAAAGAGAGGGATAGAAATAGTGAATTAAGAGACAGAGATAAAAGAGACAGAAAGAGAAAGTAAAAGAATTTAATTCTTTTTTAAATGCCCAATAACAATTAAAATCTGAAGGAATGAGACTCCACACTTGTAAAAGTTAATTTTCAGTGCCAGAGGGGTTGTTTGGCAGTCATTATGACTTACCATGCCGTTAAAAGTTTGCTTAGACTTAAAAAACTTGACATATTTTTTTTAGTGAGATTACTTCATTTCCATCAGGGCAGTAGAGGAGCTTCACGCTATTGCATTCATTTTAACGGTGAGTCAGCCGGCAAGATGCAGTTCTCGCGAGGCTTCTGGAGGAGCAGGGCATCTGGTAGAGGAACTTCCGGATTTCCACATGTGCAGTGGCCGGAAGTTGCTCTACCAGATGCACTGAAATAATGGTGAGCCCTGTTAGCCCCATCGTTATTTTCAGAGCAAAATCTGGCCCATTATCTCATGCATCGACATTAAATTGTACCTGCCACCTGTCTGCCCATTCTGCTAAGCTGCCTTAGCAATGCTGATGCAAGGAATACCACAATTACTATGGGTGACGATTGGGGGGATTTCAATTTTGAATCCTTCTGAAAAGGGTTTAACTGATCAAGGGCAATCGATTAAACTCCCCAGCCTTGAAATTTGGACAATATTTTTTTTGAATTCTGCTTTTCTTTAGCTGACCCAGAGACCATCAGCCATTCTACGCTCTAACAGGATTCTGCCACAGCCATTCTCCATAAGCTAAAATGCCCACCAAAATTATTTAAATGACCTTAACCCCGCAAACTTAACTAGGATCGGGATACATCTTTGTACTGGGCAGAATTTCTGCCACACTGTATTTCTATTGGTGTTACCAATGAGCAGAAGATCTAGGTTCACATACACATGTCATACTCAAAACCTCCGATATCCATTCCCATTAAATAGATTTTTTCACAGTGACCCAAGTGAATAACACAAAAATGGTGAAATTGTATGCGTCACACCTAGTCTTTTCACTAGGAAAATATATCACATTGCATTATTTATTGCTTTGTATCATAATTGTGTTGAAACATTTTTATGCCATTAACAAAAGAAAGATAAATGAATTAGATCATATGAGGCTAGAAATGACTGTTAACAATGTAAATGTATGAGTGCATTGTCATGACATTCCTCTGTCTGCTATTTTAATTCAGGTGCTAATCTGTTTATTTTAAATGGGTTAAAACCTCTGCTAAAATGGCAGACAGAGGAATGTCACATCTGTGTGTTAAGCATTCCTTTTCTAATATTAACAATAGTAATTTTTAGGCTTTTGAGTGTAAGATTTTGAAAAAATGGTTCACCTAGAAGAATTCCCAATCAACTAACAGCAATGGATTTGGACGTGACAGGAGATTTCTACCATAATACAATTTATATTAATAAATCCACAATTCATGAACTGAGACCATATCTATGGATTTTCCTCCTATGTCTATTCCACGGTTCCTTTACAATTCTAGTTGCATTATTCTATTATTCTCTGTTTTTTTATTCTTGAAATATTTGAACATTGTGCATATTCATGCAGTGTTAGGCATCCATAAATTATATGAACAGCAACTAAGTAACAGCCAGTTAAAATCAAAGCTGTTGAAGGAAATATGAAATTGGGGACACCCACCTACAAAGCTCCATGCCATTTCTTTGGTGTAAAAGTAACAAAGCTCAAAACACATATAATTTTATTACTAAATATTTCTAATCAAATGTGATTAGAAGTTTTCACTTGAAAGTAAGAACATTGTGACAAGTATGCAGGGTGAGTAGATATGTGAAAATTGCTTATTTGTAACAAGTACAAGGAGTATATGATTCACTACGTACTCCCCATGTGAGCTAAAACTTGCCAATTATTATGTACTCACTATGAATCACTTTCACTATTGATCTGCTGGTGTTCAATACATTAATCAATTTAAAGTTTTAATGTGTGGATGACTTTCATCTAAATCTTTGAATACTCAGTTGGAAAGGGTACCACTGAGTGATTTTTTTTCATTGGTGTTATTGCTAAAAAATGTGGTTGTGAAAATGCTAGCTGAAATGTTTGGAATTTTTGGGTTTACTTTCTCTGTAACCCAGTATTTCCACCTGTCTGTGTCCTTTGCCACCATATACCTCCTCCAGCTAAATGAACAGGAGGACCTGGGCTCAACCCTGCTCTGCGATTAGCTGTCAGGAGGAATGAAACAAACGGAGTTAACTGGAGATTATCAATTTTTCCTGCCTCCAAGACAGAACAGCTAGCAGTGCAGGTGAAAATTGTAAAGAGTCAGCCAAATAAATCAATCACAATTGAGTTCCAGCTCAAACTTCAGAAACTTTGGTCACTAGTCAAGCAAACAATTCCTTCAGCTACCAGGGAACTTACTTTGTATAGAACTGTTGCCACCTCAAATTCAGCTGCTGGAATAGATCCAAAAAATCCACTTTAGCATTGCCATATTGGCCAGTTGGTGATGCAGCACAAACTTTTAACATTCTGTTTTTAAAAAATAATAAATACATACAGTGCTAGGCATGAATAAGTAATACAATATTTCATTGCATTGTCGATCAAGGAATTGCATTGTCCTTTGTGTATAAATGTGATAAAAGTATTTTGTAGGATACTTCACAATTGTGACACTGTTCCTTCAACAATCCAAAACGGAACAGTCTATTGTAATATGCTTATTTCACACCATTACAGAGAAAGATTTCACTTTTGATCATAGGTAATACATCAACTTGCTGACAATATAAGTGATTCAAGATAATGGGAAGCTAAGTAATAAACAAAGAAAAATTAAATACAGTAAATGTCTATTTAAAAAAATATAATGATTTATTGTACCGTCTAGCAAATGATAATCTGAAATTATGCTCCTTTACAGACTGATATGTATCCTTTATGAACAATAAGGATTTGTCATTGTTTTCTTTATACAAAGAATTATTTTAATATATAACTACTAATATACATTACCCATAATAGTCACAATATACACTTATAATCTAACCAGAAACACCATTTGGAAAGGATTAATCATAGAAAGCAATTTGAATCTATATAATTAAATTTTGTTTTTGTGTTAAATAAATTAGACTTAGGAGCCAAGCTGTAAATTCAAGTACTAAATGTCTGAACTGCAGTTCCTACCCCAGTTACTGGCACTAGCATATACCACATGACCAGAAAATATCACCTCAAATAATAAACAAATAAATACTTTCTCTACTTTATTCACACAGCAATTAAAGAAGCTTAAATAGCTTTTTTTAAAAAAAAACGTACTCAGTTTTCACCAGAATAAAACAATTGTTATTTGGATAGAGTTTTGAAAGTGACAATTATTCCTCTTAATTTTGAGGACTAGGTTATGTAGTCAAAATTTTGATCAATAAAAAAATCCTACTTTAGCAGTCTTATTACATTTTGGTACAAATCAAAGAACTCAACGGCTAGCTAAGCACACTGTAAATTAATCAGTAATCACTATCCTCTACACAAACATCATGCCCTCCGGGTTTCTTCTAATTATATTTAGTATCTGGAAACATGCCTTAATTTACTGTAAATTATATCATTTGACATATCAGTCAACAACAAGTCATACATCAAATTACCAAGTTTTATAGACAAAGAAATAATCCACTGTGATATAACAATTTTAGAAACAAGAAAACATATGATTCCAAGTTCCGTTCAATACGGTTCGGAGTACTGTATGGTCTGAACGTTTGTATATCAGAAATGTGGACGAAAGGAAAATCGAGACAAAGAATAGCGCAAACCTCTCAAAATGTTTGATTATGCATATGTTCAACACAAAAATAAAAAAAAGTCAAATAAGACGTAATATTGCTAAATGCAAGTGTATCGATTGGCAAATGATGATGTATAACGTATCCCATATGTTTGGATACAAAAGCTACACTAGCACCATCCTTCCTACCATCGAACTCCAACGTCAAATCTTTCTTGTGATCAATTACTGGCTGCCAAATATATAACGTGACTTTATTTTTTAAATCATATGTTGCCAGCAAAAAAGAAATCTCAAACCCACTAGTTTGCGTAGCCATTCATAACAGACCACTGCCTAAAAATATAAACAATTGGTAATGGGAGGGGGCGGTATCACGTTCTCTTTCGAAAACCTTTGTATTAGATTTTTATTGGGAACCAAACATAATGACTTCGAACCAGCAAAGACGCAAATAGTATATATAGCCATCTACTTAATCTACATACATATATATTCGTTAAATTGTTTTTAACAAATCCAGTATTGTATTCGATTTAACAATCAAGCCCACGATGAATAAGTTAAACAAGCATTCTAAAGCAATATCATAATTTCATTACGCGCCACGTCCCTTCTTAAATGTCACAAGTGTGTTTTCTGGAAAACTTACCCATTCGAGGAGGCGCACAAACCCCAGAGGCTCCTTCGCGATGCGAAATGTACCAGATGCTACAAGCTAGCAGGATAAAGTGTAAAGAACATTTTAGAGAAAATTACCCTGAACTGCCTTGCTATTATTGTATTTCACCAAATGTATCTTGAAACGAATGGAAGTGCAGCTCTTACCTGATTAATTATGTCCATCTCTGAAGGTTGTGATTATGCTGATTGGCATGAAGACTGCAACGAGCTACTCCTGTCCAGCCGCTGTTGACAGCTCGACTGTAACTCGCCGACGGTTCGGCTTTGCCGGAAATTGCCGAAGGCTGTCGGCGGAGCTCGAAATGAGGGGCGGGCGCCGCTCCCCGGTGGATACAAGAGCTGCTCCTACTGGACAACCAAGCCTCGCTCAGACGGCCAAGTCGGGAAAGGGTCGCTCTGATTGGCTGATGGCTCTACCCCAGACAGCACTATTTCTATTGGATGCTCACAGCCAGCGCCTTTGTTGCCTTAGTGATGTAAGGTGCGCGTGCATCGGAGCAAGCAATAAAGTATTAAAGTTGCATCGAGTACAACAGGCGGTAATTACATTTCCATATTTTTGCATTTTATACATAAAGAACATAAAAGGGAATGCAAAGTCTTCTATAGGAACATAGGAATATAGGAACAGGAGTAGGCCATTCAGCCCCTCGTGCCTGCTCCACCATTTGATAAGATCATGGCTGATCTGTGATCTAACTCCTTTGGCCCATATCCCTTAATACCTTTGGTTGCCAAAAAGCTATCTATCCCAGATTTAAATTTAGCAATTGAGCTAGTATCAATTGCCGTTTGCGAAAGAGAGTTCCAAACTTCTACCACCCTTTGTGTGTAGAAATGTTTTCTAATCTCACTCCTGAAAGGAATTGAGTTTTTTGATGAGGTAACAGAGAGGGTTGTTGAGGGCAATGCGGTTGATGTGGTGTATATGGACTTCTAATATAAATGGTAAACTGGTCGTAAGAGGAGGGATGGGGCCATTAAGGAACCAAAAAGGAGATCTGTGCATGGAGGCAGAGGACTTGGCTGAGGTATAAATGAGTACTTTGCAATTGTCTTTACCAAGGAAGAAGATGCTGCCAAAGTCACAGTGAAAGAGGAGGTAGTTGAGATACTGGATGGGCTAAAAAATTGATAAAGAGGAGGTACTAGAAAGGCAGGTTATACTTAAAGTAGATAAGATACCAGGTCCGGATGGGCTGCCTACTAGGTTGCTGAGGGAAGTACGGGTGGAAATTGTAGAGGTACTGGCCATAATCTTCCAATCATCCTTAGATACGGGGGGTGGTGACAGAGGACTGGAGAATTGCAAATGTACACCCTTGTTCAAGAAAGGGTGCAAGGATAAACCCAACAACTATAGACCAGTTAGTTTAACCTCAGTGGTGGGGAAACTTTTAGAAACAATAATCCGGGAAAAAATTAACAGTCACTTGGACAAGTGTGGATTAATTAAGGAAAGCCAGCACGGATTTGTTAAAGACAAATCGTGTTTAACTAACTTGATTGAGTTTTTTGATGATGTAACAGAGAGGGTTGATGAGGGCAATGCGGTTGATGTGGTGTATATGGACCTCCAAAAGGCGTTTCATGGAGTGCCACATAATAGGCTTGTCAGCAAAGTTGAAGCCGATGGGATAAAAGGGGCAGTGGCAGCATGGATACGAAATTGGCTAAGTGACAGGAAACAGAGAGTAGTGGTGAACAGTTTTTCAGACTGGAGGAAGGTATAGAGTGGTGTTCCCCAGTGGTCAGAACCACTGCTTTTCTTGATATACATTAATGACTCGGACTTGGGTGTACAGGGCACAATTTCAAAATTTGCAGATGACACAAAACTTAGAAGTGTAGTGAATAGTGAGGCGGATAGTGATAGACTTCAAGAGGACATAGACAGGCTAGTGGAATGGGTGGACACATGGCAGAGGAAATTTAATGCAGAGATGTGCAAAGTGATACATTTTGGTAGGAAGAATGAGGAGAGGCAATATAAACTAAAGGGCGCAATCCTAAAGGCGTGCAGGCGCAGAGAGACCTGGGGATGTATGTGCACAAATTGCTGAAGGTGGCAGGGCAGGTTAAGAAAGCGGTTAAAAAATATATAGGATCCTGGGCTTTATAAATAGAGACAGAGAGTACAATGGCAAGGAAGTTATGAAGAACCTTTATAAAAGACTGATTCGGCCACTGGAGTAGTGTGTTCAATTCTGGGCACCGCACTTTAGGAAGGATGTGAAGGCCTTAGGGTGCAGAAAAGATTTACTAGAATGGTTCCAGGGATGAGGGACTTCAGTTACGTGGATAGATTGCAGAAGCTAGGTTTGTTCTCCTTAGAGCAGAGAAGGTTGAGAAGAGATTTGATAGAGGTGTTCAAAATCATGAGGGGTCTAGACAGAGTAGATCGAGAGATACTGTTTCCATTGGCAAAAGGGTCGAGAACCAGAGGACACAGATCAAAAGAACCAAAGGTGACTTGAGGAAAAACTTTTTTACACAGTGAGTGGTTATGATCTGGAATGCAATGCCTGAAAGGGTGGTGGAGACGGATTCAATCGTGGCTTTCAAAAGGGAATTGGATAAGTACTTGAAGGAAAAAAATGGCAGGTCTACGGGGAAAGGGCAGGGGAGTGGGACTAGCTGGATTGCTCTTGCAGAGAGCCGGCATGGACTCGATGGGCCGAATGGCCTCCATCTGTGCTGTAACCCCATTCTATGATTCTATGATTCTAAGAAAACTTGTATTTATAAAAAAAAATGCAGACTTCTGTATTTATACATTAATTTCAGTAACTTGTTTTTTGATTAAAGTGACAGGTCAATGCTGGGGAATGTAATTTTGTTAACATGCTTACTTAATGACATAATAGTCCAATTTTCCACCGTTTCACATTGTTTCCCTTACTCACCCATATAAACTGGACGTTGAGTTTTTTATGTACTCATTCTCAGGATGTGGGCATCGTTGGCAAGACCAACATTTATTGCCCATCCCTGGTTGCCCTTGAGAAGATGGCAGTGGACCTTCTTCTTGAGTTGCTGCAGTCCATGTGGTGAAGGTGCTCTCACAATGCTGTTAGGTAGGGGGTTCCAGGAGTTTGACCCAGCAACAATGAAGGAACGGTACTATATGTCCAAGTCAGGATGGTGTGTGACTTGGAGGGGAACTTTGAGGTGATGGTGTTCCTATGCACCTGCTGCCCTTTTCCTTCTAGGTGGCGGAGGTTGAGGTTTTAGGAAGTACTGCCTAAGAAGCCTTGGCGAGTTGCTGCAGTGCATCATGTAGAAAGTACATACTGCAACCACAATATGGAGAGAGTGGATGTTTAAGCCAATGGATGGGGTGCTGATCAAATACCCTGCTTTATCCTGCATAGTTTGAGCTTCTTTAGTGCTGTTGGAGCAGCACCCATCCAGGCAAGTGGAGAATATTCGATCACACACCTCACTTGCACCTTTTACATGGTAGAGAGGCTTTGGGGAGTCAAGAGGTGAGCCACTGACAGTAGAATACCCAGCCATTGACCTGCACCAGTAGACATGGCATTTGTGTGGCCTGTCCAGTTCAGTTTCTGGTCAGTGGTGATCCCCAGCATGTTGATGGTGGGGGACTTGACTATTGTAATGCCATTGAATGGCAAGGGGAGGTGGTTATGTTCTCTCTTGTTGGAGATGGCCATTGCCTGACACTTGCCTGGCATGAATATTACTTGCCACCGGCTGATGTTCAGGTCTTGCTGCATGCGGGCTTGGACTGCTTCATTATCTGAGGAATTGCGAATGGAGCTGAGCACTGTGCAAATCATCAGCAAACACCCCCATTTCTTGATTGATGAAGCAGCTGAAGATAGTTGGATCTAGGACGATGCCTTGAGGAACTCCTGCAGCAATGTCCTGGTGCTGAGATGATTGGCTTCTAAAGACCACAACCATCTTTCTTTGTGCCAGGTATGACTCCAGCCACTGCAGAGTTTTCCCCCGATCCCCATTGATTTCAGTTTTACTTGGGCTCCTTGGTGCCACACTCAGTCAAATGCTGTCCTGATGTCAAGGGCAGTCACTTTCATCTCACCTCTGGAATTCAGCTTTTGTGTCCATGTTTGTACCAAGGCTGTAATGAGGTCGGGAGCCGAGTACTTCTGGTAGAACCCAAACTGAGCATCAGTGAGCAGTTAATTGATGAATAAGTGCCGCTTGAAAGCTCTGTTGACGACTCCTTCCATCACTTTACTGATGATTGGGGGTAGGCTGATGGAGTGGTAATTGGCTGGGTTGGATTCGTCCTGCTTTTTGTAGTCAGGACATAACTGGGTAATTTTCCACATTGTCGGGTAGGTGCCAGTGTTGTAGCTGTACAAGAACAGCTTGGCCTAGTTCTGGAGCATGGTACTACAGCCGGGATGTTGTCAGGGCCCATAGCCTTTGCAGTGTCCAGCGCACTCAGCCATTTCTTGATATCACGTGGAGTGGAGTGAATCGAATCGGCTGAAGGCTAGCATCTGTAATGGTGAGGGCCTCAGGAGGAGGCTAAGAGAAATCATTCACTTGGCATGTCTGGCTCAAGATGGTTGTGAACACTTCAGCCTTGCCTTTTGCACTCACACCATCCTACTCCTGGTGAAGCTCACAAGTGATCAGAAAATCTTAATTCCAGCCTCAGAAGTGCAGCAGGTTTTCCCTTTCCCCTAGCAACTGTCCTATGGGCCTTTCACTGTGAGATTGCCAACTTGTGCCAAACTAGAGCCAGTTTGTGCTGTAATTCTAGAAGTTTGGTTAAGATTGCTCAATGTATTTCATTAAGGACCCCTGCAGCCAGCAGAGAAATCATTTTATCCATCTGAATTGAAACCAAGCCTAAATGCTCAGTGTGACAGGACAGTGTATGAGTTCAATATGGAATCCAATTGTCCTGTACATTGCTTTTAGTTACAGACACAATAGTTTTTATTGTGATAGTTCTTCAATATACATTGCAATAAATTATCCAAGGATATCTGAACTGTATTACAAAGTCTTCCTCTTTCCTGTATCCCCCCTGTTGAAATCAGGAGTTATCATACCATCTCCCACTACATCTCATTCTTTCACATGACCTTAAAATTATTGAACTCCTTACCTCCCTCAATCTTCCCCTCCTTCTAAAACCTACAGGCTTTTAAGACGCAAACTTGACATCATCTAACCACTATTTATTGTTTAATCCAGTTTTCTCTTAGATGTATCTTGACGTTCCTTTTGCTTTGAAGTGCCGTGGTACATTTTTCTACCTCAAAGGTGCTATGTAAATTCAAGTTGTTGTTGTATCACGGGCCTTAGCTCTTCACTTTAATTTTTCAATTAAAAAAAACACGGGAACAGTAATGCATGACAAATTAGTGAGATTATTGCTGAAACTGGGCATCAGAACTTAACATCTCATCACTCAAAAGTGCTAATGCATAACTGAGGTCTGAATGAGTAATATTGTGCATTCTTCATCCATGGTAAGGTATGTTGTTTCTGCAAACACCTCCACTAAATAGTTCAGCGATCATAGATATTGAACTCATCTATTCCATGGTATGTCAGTTTGCAAATGTTAACATTCCAATTAAGTTGTTCCAGTCACCAACAACAACTTTGTTTTGGATTTAATTGATTTCTGAACAAGTTGTAGATAAAAAGAAAGAAAATCCATCCAAGACAGCCATCCCTTATATGTTAGGTCTGGCAGTTATGTATATTGGTTAACACTGCCACAGGAATAAAGATCTTCACATAGAGATACATTTTTGTTTAATGGATTTAATCTAGCTAACTAAAATTATGCAAGATAAAATACATAAATCATAAAGTAGATTCATAGAAATTTACGGCACTGAAGGAGGCCATTTGGCCCATTGTGTCTGTGCCAGCTGAGAAAGGGCCATCCAGCCGAATCCTACTTTCCAGCTCTTGGTCCGTAGCCTTGTAGGTTGCAGCACTTCAAGTGCACATCCAAGCACCTTTTAAATGCGATGAGGGTTTCTGCCTCTACTACCCTTCCAGGCAGTGAGTTCCAGACCCCTGCCAACTTCTGGGTGAAAAAATGTTTTTTTTTTCCTCAGCTCCCCTTTTCCAATCCTTCTACCAATTACTTTAAATCTATGCTCCCTAAATAAATGTTCCTATTCAAAACAATCTGAAGTGACAAAGCTCAACTTTGTTAAACACTAAGTTTTGTACCGCACTACCTTTTATTTTTTGATGGTGGCAATTAAAGTTCACCTTTCTTAGGCAATGTTAACCAAATTAACCCTGTTCCAACAGACTAATGATCTAAACCATTACATCATTCAGGTTCTTTATGCCAGGTATTTATTTATAGATTTAAATAATCGACATATATGTAATCTTTGGGCCAAATAGCCTTTAATCCATTTAAAAGACCCACAAATATTTCATCTTTAAGTTATACGACATATTTGGTAAAATGGTTTGAAGTATTTTTACTTAAATTTGTTGTAATACTTCTCATTTGTTTGTTTAATGCTGCAGTAGGTTTGTTTTCTATCAGAATAGTTGTGGCTCGTGGATCAAAGACAGGGAGAAAAGACAGGGATGGATAAAGCCCATTTCATAGTATCATAGTATCATTGTAGGTGCAGCACAGGAGGAGACCATTCGGCCCATCGTGCCTGTGCCGGCTCTTTGAAAGAGCTATCCAATTAGTCCCATTCTGCTGCTCTTTCCCCATAGCCCTCTAATTTTTTTCCCTTCAAGTATTTATCCAATTCCTTTTTAAAAGTTACTATTGAATCTGCTTCCACCACCCTTTCAGGGAATGCATTCCAGATCATTACAACTCGCTGCGTAAAAAGTTGTTTCCTCATGTCACCTCTGGCTCTTGCCGATCACCTTAAATCTGTGTCCTCTGGTCACCAACCCTTTTGCCATTGGAAAGAGTTTCTCCTTATTTACTCTGTCAATACCGTTCATAATTTTGAACACTTCGATCAAATCTCCCCTTAACCTTCTCTGTTCTAAGGAGAACAATCCCAGCTTCTCCAGTCTCTCCACACAACAGAAGTCCCTCATCTCTGATATCATTCCAGTAAATCTCCTCTGGATCCTCTCTAAGGCCTTGACATCCTTCCTAAAGTGTGGTACCCAGATCTGAACACAATACTCCAGCTGAGGTCTAACCAGTGTTTTATAACGGTATGGCATAACCTCCTTGTTTTTGTACTCTATGCCTCTATTAATAAAGCCCAGGATCCCACATGCTTTTTTAACAGCCTTCACAACTTGCCATGCCACCTTCAAAGATTTGTGTATGTGCATCCCCAGGTCTCTCTGTTCCTGCACCCCCTTTAAAACTATACCATTTAGTTTATATTGCCTCTGCCCATTCTTCCTACCAAAATGTATCACTTCATACTTCTATGCGTTAAATTTAATGTGCCATATGTCTGCTCATTTCATCAGTCTGTCTATGTCTTCCTAAAGTCTGTTACTATCCTCCTCATTGTTTACTACATTTCCAAGTTTCGTGTCAGCTGCAAACTTTGAAATTATGCCCTGTATACCCAAGTCTAGGTCTTTAATATATATCAAACAGAGCAGTGGTCCTAATATTGACCCCTGGGGAACACCACTGTATACTTCCCTCCAGGCTGAAAAACAACCATTCACCACTACTCTCTACTTTCTGTCCTTAGCCAATTTCGTATCCAAACTGCCACTGTCCCTTTTATCCCATGGGCATTAATTTTCCTAACAAGTCTATTATGTGGTACTTCATCAAATGCCTTTTGAAAGTCCATATACACATCATCAACCGCACTACCCTCATCAACCCACTCCGTTACTTCATCAAAGAACTCAAATCAAGTTAGTCAAAAATGATTTTCCTTTAACAAATCCGTGCTGACTTACATTTATTAGCCCATAATTTTCCAAGTGCCCATTTATTTTGTCCCTGATTATTGTGTCTAAAAGTTTACCCACCATCGCATTAGGCTGACTGGGTTTATCCCGCTCCCCTTTTTTTTTACAGGGGTGTAACATTTGCAATTCTCTGGTCCTCCAGCACCGTTCCCATATCTAAGGAGGATTGGAAGATTGTGGCCAGAGCCTCTGCAATTTACACCCTTACTTCCCTCAGTAATCTAGGATTCATCTCATCTACCTTGAGTACTGCCAGTCTTTTAAGTACCTTCTCTTTATCTATTTTGATCCTATCCAATATTGCTACTACCTCCTCCTTTACTGCTACAATGGCAGCATCTTCTTCTCTAGTGAAGCCTCAGCCAGGCCCTCTGCCTCCACAAGAAGATCTTTTTTGTCCCTAATCGGTCCCACCCTTCCTTTGACTACCCTTTTACTATTTATTTGTTTATAAAAGACTTTTGTGTTCCCTTTTATGTTAGCCACTAATCTATTCTCATACTCTCTCTTTGCCCCTCTTATTCCCATTTTTTAGATCTCCTCTGTACTTTCTGTGTTTAACCTGGTTCTCTACTGTATTATGAAACTTACATTCGGCATAAGCCTTCTTTTTCTGTTTCATTTTAATCTCTATATCTTATTCATTCAGGGAGCTCTAGCTTTGGATGCCCTTCCTTTCCCCCTTATAGGAATGTATCTACTCTGTACCTAGACCAACTCCTCCTTGAAGGCCTCCCATTGTTCAATTACTATTTTGCCTGCCAATTTTTGATTCCAATTCACCTGGGCATGATCCCTTTTTAACTCATTGAGATTAGCCTTCCTCCAGTTAAGTATTTTCACATTTGATTGTTCCTTGTCCTTTTCCATAACTATTCTAAACCTAATGATATTATGATCACAGTGCCCCAAATGCTCCCCATTGAAACATGCTCCACCTGCCCCACTTCATTTCACAGAACTAGATCCAGCTCTGTTTCCTTCTTAGTTGGGCTGGAAATACACTGTTCCCGAAAGTTCACTTGAACACATTTCAGAAATTCCTCCCCCTCTTTGCCCTTTACACTGTTTCTGTCCCAGTCTATATTGCGATAATTGAAGTCCCCATTATCACTACTCTATAGGTCTTGCATCTTTCCGTAATTTGCATGCAAATTTGCCCCTCTATCACCTTCCCATTATTTGGTAGCCTATAGTATACACCCAGCAGTGTAATAGCTCCTCTATTGTTCCTTAATTCTAACCAAATCGATTCTGCCTTTGATTGCTCAACTACATCACCCCTTTCCTGTGCTATAATAGTTCTTTGATCAATACTGCCACCCCCACTCCTTTCTTTCTTTCCCTATCTTTCCTGAATATCTTGTAGCCAGGAATATTAAGTACCCAACCCTTCCTTTTTTGAGCCAGATCTCTGTTATTGCCACTATATCATAGTCCCATTTGGCAACTTGTGTCTGCAGCTAACCAACCTTATTTACCACATTACGCGCATTTACGTACATGCACACCAAACTCATCTTAGTCTGCCTCACATCTTCCCCCTGTCTGATCCTTCCTATTTCTGAATTCTTCTTTACTCTCATGCAATTTGTGCCTCCCAGTCCTCAGTGCACCTTGTTTCTCCTCTCCAATGTTTCATCCTGGTGCCTACCCCCTGCCAAACTAGTTTAAACCCTCCCCCACAGCACATGATACCCTCCCTGTGAGATCATTGGTCCCAGCTCTGTTGCGGTGTAACCCGTTCATCTTGAACAGATCCCTCTTGCCCCAGAACTGGTCCCAGTGACCCAGGAATCTGAAGCCCTCCCTCCTGCATCATTTCGCCAGCCACGCATTAACCTGTCTTATCATACTATTCCTATACTCACTAGCACGTGGCCCTGGGAGTAATCCAGAGATTACTACCTTTGAGGTCCTGCTTTGAGGTCCTCCCTATCTCCTGAAACTCTGACTGCAAGATCTCGACCCTTTTCTTCCTATGTCATTGGTTCCCACATGGACCGCACCCTCTCTGTGATGTCCTTTACCCTGGCACCAGAGAGGCAGCACACCATGCGAGACTCACAGTGGCGGCTGCAGTAACGCCTGTCTATCCCCCTGACTATCGATTCCCCTATAACAACTGCATTTCTTTTCCCCTCTGTGCAGCCGAGTCTCCCACGGTGCCGTGGATTTGTTCCTGACTACACTCCCTCGAGGTGTCAACACCCTCACTGATATTCAACACTGAATACCGGTTTGTGAGTGCCACACTCCCAAGGGACTCCTACACTGCCTGCCTGTTCCTCCTAGTCTGACTGGTGATCACCCTCTCTGCCTGAACTCTCTGTGACCACCTCCTGAAACATGTATCCATGAAATGCTCAGCTTCCTGTATGTACTGTGGTGACGCAAGCTGCCCCATAAGCTCAGAAACTCTGAGCTCAAGCTCGAGCAGTTGGCCGCACTTCCTGCACAAGTGGTTTTCCAGGACACACGAAGTGTTCTGGAATTCCCACATAGCACAGGATGTGCATGCAATGGGCCCATAGATGCTCATCCCTCTAGTACCCAACTCCCTTCACAACATCTAAGTGTATTTTGAACAACCTCAATGTTTGTGCCTCTATTCCAAACATTTGTCACACTTTGAGTAAAGAAGTTTTACCTGATATCTTTTCAAAATTACTTTTCATTAACTTTCATTTACACTTTCTGGTGCTACTTCCTGGGCTTGCTTTGAAGTTGTAATCTTGTTACTTACTTATATGAAACAATATTTTATATTGGGCCAGATCTTGCTGTGAGCAGCGAACGAACGACACTAGCCCTTTGTTAGACTTGCACTTGCCCATGGACTTTCTCTGAGGTTTTGCACTGTCAACGTTGCTGTCAACAGGAGCGCTAGTCAATGCGGCACCCTCTACAGGGCATCTGGGACCCTGTGTGAACAGGGCAAGCAATTGTGTATCTCCTTAACCAATCAGATTAAAGAATCATTAATGAGTAAAGCAGAGTCTGAACCAGGAAGTGTAAGTTAGAATAGTGAATGCAATATAAAATCAGGTAGAGTAAGCAAAATAAAGTGAGGGAAAGAAAGATTGGATCAAGAGACCAGAGATAAAAGAGACAGAAAGAGAAAGTAAAATAAAAAAAATTATCAACATTTTTTTTAAATGCCTAACAATAATTAAAAGCTGAAGGAATGAGACTCCATACTTGTAAAAGTTAATTTCCAGTGCCAGAGAGGTTGTTTGACAGTAACTAAGACTTTCCACACCATTAAAAGGGTACTTACACTGGAGTAGACAAGCACTAACTTTTTTTGGCGAGTTTAGTCCATATCTATGAGGTAAGTGCAGGAACTTCATGCAGTTCAATATATTTGGATAGTGAGTCAGACGGCGAGATGCCGTTTTCGCACAGCGTTTGGAAGAGCAGAGCATCTCGGACAGCAGCTTCCAGGTTTCTGCGTTTAACTGTACATGTGCAGCCGCTGGAAGTTGCTGTCCAATTTGTACATAAATAACGTTAGCCTCACCGTTAATTTTACAGCAAAATCTGGCCCAATGTTTCCATAATGTAAAATGCATGCTTCTCCAACCTTTTCTCATAACTTAAGCAAAATACTGCGGATGCTGGAAATCTGAAATGAAAACAGAAAATGCTGGGAACACTCAGCAGATCAGGCAGCATCTGTGGAGATAGAAACAGAGATAATGTTTCAGGTCGATGACCTTTCATCGAACTAGAAGATGTTAGAGATTAACAGTTTTTAAGCAAGTACAGAGCTAGGGAAAAGGGTGGGGGAGGAAAGAACAAAGGGGAATGACTGTGTTAGGGAAGTCCAGGACTCTGACCCAGCAACAATGAAGGAATGGCAATATGCATTGTACATACTGCAGCCATGGTACACTAGGGGTACAGGGATAGATATTGAGCCTAGTAAAAGGGGCCCCGATGAAGTTTCCTGGATGGTGTCGAGCTTCTTGTTTGTTGTTGTGGCTCTACCCATCCAGCCAGGTAGTGAGTATTCCTTCACACTCCTGCCTTGTGCCTTGTAGACGATGGAGAGGATTTGAGCAGTCAGAAGGTGAGCTACTCATTATAGAGTCCCCAGCCTCTACCTTGTTCTTGTAGCCATTGTGTTGATATGGCTGATCCAGTTTAGTTTCTGATCATAGTTGGCTTTCCGCTCGCCCTGCCCCCCAGCCACTTGATTCACCCACCAGTTAAAATTGGGCTATTGGATCTAATCCAAAAATTGGATAACAAATTAGTGTTAAATAACCGCAGTGCAAAAAAAAATCACCCATGCAATATAATCAGCTATAATCTCCATATTTTATACGTGTATCAGAAAAAAACATAGTAAGTACTAATTATTAAGTTCAATTTTTTCATCAGTATTGCTTAGCGACTCCAAATGATTAATTTACTTCCGAGTGACACTATTGTGGATTATACTACATTGTTGAATAAGACACTAAAAGGAAATACAAAAGCTCCTAAAGTATTGGAAATACATCTTCATTTATTCTTTAGCACTTACTCATTCTTACACTTCCTGCATGTATTTCCTGTATTTGCAAAAATGCTCTGTAATTTAACTTTGAGCCTGTAATCTAGCATCTGGGCTGCTGATTGCTACAGTGATGTTTCAGCTTCAGTCTCCAATATTGGTTAATTTGAATTAGTGGTCTGTAATTCAGAATCAAAGCCATCACTTTAGGATCTTTCATCTACTTCTACATGAATTATGATCATATTGATATTTGCAGAAATTCTAATAAACTTAATTTTCATTGGACTATCTGTGAAACTGTCTTTAAAATCCTGGAATTTAATCTGTAGCTATAAATAAGATCGGTATAACATCTTAATCATAGTTGAAACACAGAACTTTCAAGTGATTGAATCTGATTTGAGAAAATAGTTTAATCATTCATTTAGTGTTAATTTAAAAATAAATCAGGATTCAATAAAATGCTGTAAAATTATGCTTTAATGATACCTTATATATAGCATAATGTGGAAAATATGTGGCTATAATAGAAAAAATGCACCGGTCTATTTGGCAGTTCTGTGAGAAAAAATTAATTAAAGTTAAGACTCTATACTAGTCCATGGCTCTGTCTCAAGCCAAACACTCTCCATCAGGGTTAATGATTTTTATTTTTACAAAATTTCACTGTCACATATAAAATTTGTCCACTTAAGCTTGAAAAATAGGCATTTTATCAATTGCAATTAATAGTAACTGAAGAGTGATGGATGCAACTTTGAAATGTTACTGAAACCTGGGATAAATGAAACCATGAGAATAACAATCAATTAAATTATAATCGGCAGTACATTTTTTGTTAATATACATCCTGAAGTCATCACATAAGTATACATGATTTGAAGGTAGGTTTCAAAAGATTCAAATTACAATGCTTAATTTGAAATAGAAAACCTTTATAATATCACGTTCAGAATACATTTACATAAGCAATGTATGCAAACGAGACATGGCAGTGATTAATAATAAAGTTTATTTAATAGGAGATAAATTAAAAACACTCTGGTGTTTAAGTAAACCCTGAAGTTGGCTCCTGTTTAGCAATGCTGGAATTCAAAGTTTGCCCCAAGGCAATTCACATAATGATCTCTGAAGCATGAAAGATATTTACCCTTTTTAATAATATTTTTCTTGCCTCCATGTGATGCATTCAAAATATTTTTAAAAATCATCTCTGATGGGGCCTTTCAAAATTAGCCCTCATGTTTCAGCCAATAGTGAATGAACAGGAAGAACATTTACATTTCTGTGAAAGAGGAGAAATATGCATACCTATGGAGATAAATACTAAAGAAACACTAGAGGGCTTACTCGCCCCGTTACAGCGAAGACATGCTGCACTGCTTTTGAAGCTGGGTCAATAATCACAATGCAAGTCATTTGTCACAGCAATTGAGGCCACAGTGTGGTAATACTTATTAAAATATGTGACCTGATATGCTAAAAGGTCTAACTTACAGCTAATTTAGAATTTTTAGTAATAATAATAATTACTGCAGGGTCATTTAAGAGAATGATAGGCTTAAGCAACTGAAGTAGAATCACAAATATCCTAATGGTTATATAAAGTATTTATATTTATATAGCATTCATGAGGGCAATTCTAGTGGTAGCATTTGATAATTTTATAATGAATGAAATGTGTATATTTTACAATCAGTGAGTGCTTTGACTTGCTATCTTATCCTTTTTTGCTTAATTTTCTTCAGATTTGTAAATGTTGCAAGTGGGATTAACTGCTGAAATAGAGCCGTTATCTCTATTCATTTGCAGAACTAAACAAGTGTCATACTTATAAATATCTGTGATCCTGAATTCCCAGCCTATTCTTTATTATATAAGGAATAAAACTCTGTGATATTAATATCCAAATGCTCAACATTGAGTTAGGTCGCATCTACAGCACAGAAACAGCCCATTCATCCCAACAGGTCCATGCCAGCTCCACACGAGCCTCCTCCCTCCATACTTCATCTAACCCTATCAGCATACCCTTCTATTACTTTCTCCCTCATGTGCTTATCCAGCTTCTCCTTATAATGCATCAATGTTATTTGCCTCAACTACTCCTTGTGGTAGCTCGTTCCACATTCTTACCACTCTATGGGTAAAGAAGTTTCTCCTGAATTCCGTATTGGATTTTATTTGAAATTCCTTTGCCCACTATTTGAATAACCCCCCCCCCCCCACAAGAAATGGTTTCAGTTTGTTTTCACTTAGCACCAGTGACAGTAATACTGCAGCTTGTGTGAAGCCCATTTTTTGTTAACTTATTTTAATTTTTGTTAATTCTGGCAGTCTCTCAATTTTATCTGCTTGAAATAAAGCTGATTGTCGCATCAGCTGTTTTCACTTGGTAGAAATTGATCCAAGCTGGTAAACTGCGCACTCCACATGTG
This sequence comes from Heptranchias perlo, assembly GCF_035084215.1. Lineage (NCBI taxonomy): Eukaryota > Metazoa > Chordata > Chondrichthyes > Hexanchiformes > Hexanchidae > Heptranchias > Heptranchias perlo. The sequence goes on along the minus strand of NC_090341.1, from coordinate 30,755,117 downwards.
TCTGAGCATATATGTATGGAGGTTGGGCTTCCCCTCCTCAACTATAGTGTAAACAGGCTCTGTGCTCACTGATGGTATGCTGTCAATATTGCATCAGTCAATGCAAAGCCTCCTTACTGCTGTTTTTTGCTTTAACCAGAAGATCTCCCACAGCATTGCTCGAGGTAGGATGGAGGATATTACATTTTATAAGGAGAGGAGCATTTCTCCCATGCAATGTACAGTGTATTATTCTGGTGCTAAGGTGGAGCTGGAGTTGTGTGTAATCTAGCTGCGTGTCTAATTGCTGTAAATAAGATGTGCATATCCTGAGATCAATTAGAGGGCTTTTGTTCCTGTATAATAATATGCTAGACTATAAATAAACTATGAACAGTGATACATAAAGTTTAATACCATTATATCAGATAAGGTGGTTAACAAGGTATACGGGATACTTTCCTTTATTAGCCGAGGCATAGAATATAAGAGCAGGGAGGTTATGCTAGAACTGAATAAAACATTGGTTAGGCCACAGCTTAAGTACAATTCTGGACACCACATTACAAGAAAGATGTGGTCGCACTGGAGAGGGTGCAGAGGAGATTTACGAGGATGTTGCCAGGGCTGGAGAATTTTAGCTATGAGCAAAGATTGGATAGGCTAGTGTTGTTTTCTTTGGAACAAAGGAGGCTGAGGGGAGATTTAATTAAGGTATATAAAATTATGATGGGCCTAGATAGAGTGGATGGGGAGGACATATTTCCCTTAGCAGAGGGGTCAGTGACCCCAGGGGCATAGATTTAAAGTAATTGGTAGAAGGATTAGAGGAGAGCTGAGGAGAAATTTTTTCACACAGCAGGTGATGGGGGTCTGGAACTCGCTGCCTGAAAGGGTGGTAGATTTAAAAATCACTTGGATGTGCACTTGAAGTGCCGTAACCTACAGGGCTCTGGACTATGTGCTGGAAAGTGAGATTAAGCTGGATAGCTCTTTTTCGGCCAGCATGGACACAATGGGCTGAATGGCCTCCTTCTGTGCTGTAACTTTCTATGATTCCATGATTATCTAATTTAAAGATTTGCATTTGATACAGTGAGGCTGACTTTGCTGCTTGTTACACCATGCACAGAAAATTCAAGGTTTCAGATCAGGCTTGGGGGTGGGCACTGGAAGCTCACTTTCAAAGTATGTGGGACCTTCATTTCCACATGCAAAAGGGTTGGCTCGTGTACGGGATGCCAAGTCAAGAGAGGGCAGTTTTTAAAGGTCATTATTTAAAGGCCATTTCTGAGCCTTTTTTTGTTGTTATTTTTTTCTTGTTGACACCTCCGGGTGAAATGAAGGATTTTGGTCCTTGATCAATTCTCTTCTGAAGGTAGATCCAATGGGGTACCAATCCTTTACGCAAGGTGCCTTGCTGTCAACTACCATCTCCACTTGCTTTTTCTTACTTGTGATCTGTGCTTGCCTCAGTGCTCTTTCCTCATACTCACTATCTAAATGTGGTGCTTGGTTCTGTGATAGTGCTTGTGGCAGGCGGAGTGAGTGACTTAATTTATGTGAAGTGGTCTGTACCTAACTAGCCCTGGCTGGTTCTGCCTCATCTTGGGAAGGGCTTGTAGAGGAGAAAAGATGTGTTACAATGGTTTCAGGATGTCTTGTAATCGAGATAAGATTAACTATTTGGTGTGTCATGCTCCTGTTGTGCAATAGATGCCTCCATTTTACTGAGTAAGGGTAACAATAAGAGAACAAAAGGACAAAACTTGCTAGGCAGAGGCAACATTCCTGAAAACTCTCTGGGCTATAAATTGGGCCCGTAGCTACACGGCCTCTGCAAACGACAGTTGATGCTAGCTCAATTATTAATGTTAAATCTGAGATTGATAGATTATTAACCAAAAGTATTAAGGGGTATGGGGCTAAGGCGAGTATATGGAGTTAGGTCACAGATCAACCATGATCTCACTGAATGGCGGAACAGGCTCGAGGGGCTAAATGGCCTACTCCTGTTCCTTTCTTCCTATGTTCCTATAATAAAGTTTCAGTACTCGACAGGGAGTGGGCTGGCTAGCTGACAGGCACTGGCAGAGTGGCAGGGGTGGGACAGGAATGCTGTCATCCTGAGAGAGGACAGCAGGTTCATGTTCCGTGGAGCCACTGCCACTTGCTGCCTCCTGTTATGCGCCACCTTCTCCTGAAAGAAAGCGGAACGTGTGTCAGTGAGTGTCCTGCAAGATGTTTGGGTGATGTGCCTGTCATGGTTGAATAGCTGTCAGTGTATTTGACCTGTGAGTTGTGGGTGTGCGATTTGCAACTGTGGTAATGTGTGAGGGTGAGAGGAAGCATCTGATTGGAGGAGTTGAATACTGATTGAAAGAGTTTGTTGGTAGTGGGTGATAGGGGGTGTAGTGTGTGGAGCAGTGGATGCGGCTAGTGGTGTAGTTGGCAGGAGATGCCACTTGACAGTTGACCTCACTCACCTTGACCACTCGTGTCAAAGCATTTAACTTCTTCCTGCACTGCATTCATGTTTGTGGTGCTGTGCATTGACTTCATCCCCTACTGCCTCCCACTACCTATTGAGCATATGTCTGGAGGGTCACGTCCCCCCTGCAGACATAGGATGCCCCTCCTTCTGTCCACCTCTTGCACCAAGGCCTCTAGTGCATCAGCAGAGAACTTTGGTGCATGCACTCTCGCAGGCCTGGTACAAACTCAGATCAGCAGATTGGTGAGGTCTGGCGTGCAGATTGGAGGATGCGGGATTTATTGGTGCGCAATCTTTATTCAATGTTTTAACATAATTCAACCGTTTGTAAACATAGGGACGAGACCTGCATCTGTATTTTACGTGTGCGATGTTTGATCTCTGTTCAGATTCCGTGTGGACCCGTCTCTTATATTTTGCAAATAAGAGGTGCAGGCTGTCTTTACATGGTGCTAGCCACTTGCACTATATCGGGGCCCTCCTGCTGGTAAGCAGCCACTCAACGGCGCAGCTAGGCCTGGCTGCTCGCAGATAGAAATCAGGTAAATTACCAGGCAGCACGAATGCTACGTGCTGTTTGCATCTTAACGACCGGGAGCGGATTAATTGCGCACCGCGATCCCCGCGCCCAATTTTGGGGGTTATCCAATTTAGCTCCCTACGTCCCTTATCCCTTCCATTGATTCAGAGCCAAATAGGTCAAGAAATAAATAAAGAAAAGACTTGCATTTATATAGCGCCTTTCACGACCTCAGGACATCCCAAAGTGCTTTACAGCCAATGAAGTACTTTTGAAGTGTCGTCACTGTTGTAATGAAGGAAATGCAACAGCTAATTTAGCAAACAGCAAGATACCACAAAGAGAAATGAGATAATGACCAAATCATCTGTTTTTAGTGATGTTGGTTGAGGGATAAATATTGTCCAGAATTGTCCAAAAGCTATTCTTCACAATGGGTCAGCTCCAGCTGCGGTTGTCCCCTGCATGTGCGCATTCATTCTTGATGGTTGAGCAGCCTTTTCCTGGAGGCAGACACAAAACATTCAGATGTTAAAAATTGTCAGAACACCCAGCCAGCCAACCCTATGGCTAGTAAATATCTCTTCTTGTGTGAGTGTAATCCAATGCAGCGTGCATGGTGGTGGCACAGGCTCAGAGCAGACCTTTCAGCATTTAGATGTCACAGTGCAAGCTAATTGTGTGCTGTGTAAAAAATTTTTTTTTTTATTCGTTCACGGGATGTGGGCGTCGCTGGCAAGGCCGGCATTTATTGCCCATCCCTAATTGCCCTTGTGAAGGTGGTGGTGAGCCGCCTTCTTGAACCGCTGCAGTCCGTGTGGTGACGGTTCTCCCACAGTGCTGTTAGGAAGGGAGTTCCAGGATTTTGACCCAGCGACAATGAAGGAACGGCGATATATTTCCAAGTCGGGATGGTGTGTGACTTGGAGGGGAACATGCAGGTGGTGTTGTTCCCATGCGCCTGCTGCCCTTGTCCTTCTAGGTGGTAGAGGTCGCGGGTTTGTGAGGTGCTGTCGAAGAAGCCTTGGCGAGTTGCTGCAGTGCATCCTGTGGATGGTGCACACTGCAGCCACAGTGCGCCGGTGGTGAAGGGAGTGAATGTTTAGGGTGGTGGATGGGGTGCCAATCAAGCGGGCTGCTTTATCTTGGATGGTGTCGAGCTTCTTGAGTGTTGTTGGAGCTGCACTCATCCAGGCAAGTGGAGAGTATTCCATCACACTCCTGACTTGTGCCTTGTAGATGGTGGAAAGGCTTTGGGGAGTCAGGAGGTGAGTCACTCGCCGCAGAATACCCAGCCTCTGACCTGCTCTCGTAGCCACAGTATTTATATGGCTGGTCCAGTTAAGTTTCTGGAATATAGTTGTATAGAAAAAGAGAAGGTTTGTTTGGATGCATTGCAAGGTACCTCGGGTGAGGGTGCTGCAATTTTCATTTTTGCAATATGCACTATTCCTCAATGTTAATATAGTATGCAACGGTGTGTACACTTACTTTGGCATTCCTCCTCATCCCAATAAACCTTTTCATCATTTGAATCCAGGTCCTACCAACTTTGGAGACTCCATTCATTCTGTCTACTACCTCCATGCATGCAGTTTGTACCTCTGCTTTGACTGGAGGGTGGCCTTTTGCTCCAAAGAGGAAAACTCTCTTTTGCTGCACCTCCTGTAATAAAACCACCAAAGCCTCTTCCTGAAAAGGGGTAGTTTGCTGTATATTTCCCTTTGGCTCCATTGTACCTTCCACTAAAATTTATTTCAGAAAGGACCACTCCCCTTTAAGAGCTGCTGCCTCACCAAATATCCTGCCCCAACCACTTGTCCTCCCTGTTTTCCAGGTGCTGGGTGCCTATTACTATAAGGGGCCAGAGCTAGACTCAAAATCCCTGGTGAGGCCAATCCTCACACTGGTGCCACAGGTGTGTGTTGAAATTACTAACACCATAACTTTGAGGTTTAGGTGTCCTGCTGACCTGGGAAGCCTTAGGAAAACTGTTGTTTGATATAGTTAAAACATATTGTGCGTCTATAATAACTATTTCAGAACTGCTTCCCTAATAATATAATAAATAGATTATTTGAACAATAACAGAAAAAAAGTTTCAAGACAACTAGTGAATTGTCACTATAGCACCACTAATCTTGGTCGGCCAGTGATTTGAAGATTCTAAAATAGATGTGAAGATACTGACTGTGTCAGTATTATGGTGGATGAGAATAATAAAGAAATAGATGGATGTGTGGTAATCTGGCAGTACTATTGTACCTTGCATCATAAAGCAAGGACATCGGGCATAAGAAATAGTTAATCAGTATTAGGACTCACTTCAGCTTGTAAGGCTTATGAGTTATGCTCTTGGTGCCACTCAGTGGTTTATTTTGTATAAATTACTGGTCCCCTGCATTTATTCTTTATATTTTAACATAAGGGCATCCTACCTTCTACCAAGTTCAAAACTTGTCATGAGTAATGTCCGGTGCTAAAGTTGACATCTTGAAAGTACATTTATTAGAAGATTTGTATGAATTGTTGTCTATATTAAGGTTTGAACAAGGTTTTGTGCTCCTTTTGTTACCCATCAATACAGAATTAAAATGTATTTTCTCTTGTGGTTTGACTCACTTTCCTGTTTTAACTGTCTCATTTTGAAAGGGGATTTATGCTTGTGGCTTCCTCCGACAGTTCAGCTAAGATAAGGAACCTATCATATGTTATTTTTATTATATGCCCATATTTCTCATTGGTTCTGAGAGGGCAAGTATAAGTGCTGTCACATAAACATACTTTTCAATAGAAAATGTGGTGAATTCCTGAACATGCAACACCAACAACATCAAATGCATGTTTGATAATTACCTTGAATTCTGCTGCAGCTTTTATATTTTGCATCAATCAACCCAACCCCATGTGCTAAAGGGAGTCTGCAATTGTGGCTGATGGGTGACAATGAATATTGGTTGAGCGATTGGTTGATGACCCTCCTACTATATCCCAGTAATTCCACCGAAAGGAATATAGTTGGGTATTAGGGCTTATTTGCATTTAAATTGAAAGAGTCTTTTAAATGTTAATAATAGATTTTAGATGAGTAAACAACAATACTTCAAAAGGTTTGCCAGCTCTTTATTGCATGTTATAAGCTCCACACTATTTCTACTTACAGAGGATATCTTGTGAACATTACTGAGAATATAATTTCTCCTAAATAGATCCCAGTAATGGATATCTCTGCTTCTATGGGGTATGTCTATAAGAACAAGAGTATAGACTGTAAGATTCCTACATTGCAACAGTGACTACACTTCAAAAGTACTTCATTGGCTGTAAAACGCTATGGGATGTCCTGAGGTTGTGAAAGGCGCTGTATAAATGCAAGTCTTTCTTTCTTTACACCATGATCTCTCAGGAAACAGCATGCGAGAAGAAAAAGAATACAAATGAATTCAAAAATGTCTACTGCTTGTTGACTGTGTTGAATTGCATTAAGGTTTCAGGAAGAATTCTGCCTGTTTCTTCAGTCTGAATTTTTTGCTGTTTTAGATCATTATTTAGGGAATACTATCTGTTAGAAATATCACTGACTATATATTGACAGGCAAGCAGAGTTGAACTATTCTCTACATATCAGTTTCCATCCACATTTAAACTTAAAATTTAAACACATTGATGTGAATATGAAACTATTTTGGTCAAAACGACTTTCAAATCAAGGGCTCGATATTAGGAGGGAGGCGGGTTGGCAGCGGGGGATCGACTGGGCGCGTGGGTAACGTGCCCAGTGAATTCGGGGTGCTCCGCACGTGATCGCAGCCTAATTGAAGGCACTTACCTTGGCTTCCGGGTTTCCCGCTCTGGACCTGCGCAGCGGGCGCACTGTGCACCCGCATCACAGGCTGTCAGCAGGAGGAACCCTATTTAAAGGGGCAGTCCTCCAATGCTCCTCCTGCAGCAAAGAACCAATTTTGGATCATGGAGCAGGCCAGAGGCAAGGCTGCTCCAAGGTTCTCTGACTCCTCACTCCAGGTGCTGCTCGATGGGGTGAGGAGGAGGACGGAATTTTTTTTCCCATCGGATGGGAGCAAGTGTCCTCCCTTCACCACCAAGAAGGCCTGGCTGGAGGTGGCCGAGGAGGTCACCAGCAGCGGCAATGTGTCCAGAACCTGGGTGCAGTGCAGGAAGAGATTTAATGACCTAACCAGGTCAGCCAAAGTGAGTATGCTTGCGTATTCTCCCACACTCCGTCTTCCACATCACCTCCACCACCACACAACTCCTTCTGCACTGCCACCACAACGCTCTCGCATCACTCCTCACATCCACTCAACCGTCATCCTCACCTTGCCTGCACGTACTCACCGCCCCAGTTCCCATTCGAACACTACTACGCAACCCAATCCTCATACAATCTCATGGCTCTGTCTCACATGCACCCTCCCATGCATCTCCCTCACGCTCTCCCCCACCCACACCAATGCATGCAGCAGGTCACCATGCAACCATTACTCAATCACACCTCTGTGTTTTGCCTTGATAGGAGAAGAGATGCCAGAATGCCCGGGAGAGGGCAAGGACCGGAGGGGGCCCGCCACACCAGGTGGCCTTAACAGATGCGGAGCAGCAGGCATTCGAAATAAGCCGGACGCTGGAGTGCCTGTCCGTGGCGAACGCCGAGACTGGGAGTGCACAGGCGGCTGGTGACAGAAATCTAACACTCAGCACTCATGATAGCGAATGATCTTAGCATTACTTGGCATCTGCAGCACCTCAACATCTGTCCACATGTTTAATATTGCTTTCTGTTCTCTTGCAGGGCCATCTGCGACCACCGTGACTGCGGAGGGCGATTCCTCAGAGGACCTGCCGGCCTCTGAAGGTCCATCGTCATATTTGAGCCAGCTATCCACCAGCGCAGATATGCACACCTCGGTGGGTCCCCATCCTCACTTAGTTGGGCTTGCACATGGTGAGTCACCACGCACACGTGAGCACGAGCAGACCTTGATGGCAGGGGCAGCTGTGGAGAGTCCGCGTCGTTGGGAGCACTCTTCTCCAGGCTCTGCTCAGCTGGACCCGGATGCTGAACCCTGGGGGCCAGCCGTGAAAAGGAGAGTCATCGAGGGCCAGCAGCACATTGCCGAGGTACTGGAAGAGTTGCCACGCGTACTCTCCACAATCGTGCAGGGGATGGAGGAATCCAACTCCTGCATGAGAGGAATACTGTCACGTGAAGGCATCTCTGAGACAGTGTTGCATGTAGGTGTGGGAATATCTGCAATGGAGCAAAGGCTAGCCTCCATCGAGCGTCAAGCACGGCTCAACACTGAGTCCATTCAGACACTGACAACGGCTGTTCGGATTCAGGGTGAGCAACATTCTGCCGCCTTAAACAGGCTGACAGATACCTTACAACTGGCCTTCCAAGGCTTCACACAAGTCCTCCAAACTGTCGTCCAGCAGGGTGGAAGGAGTGATGTGGGCCTGGACCAGGGGAGGGATGATGGTGAAAGGAGACATGGAAGTGGGGACGCCACTCAAAGCGCTCCCACGTCTCACCCGTTGCCCGCCTCGCAACCAGTACCCGCAATGCTGCCCCCTCTCCAGGTGGCCGAGTCTGCCCCTGCACAGGTGCAGATGGAGCAATCTTTGGAGGGGCCCTCACGGGCACCGAAACCCAGAGAGCGTCCGTGCAAAACATCTCATCGGTCAGGGCATGGACAAGAGCAACCTGCCACTACCTCTGCCGAAGTGACAGGGGTAGTACCATGTAGGGGTTCCCGTAAATGTAAGGCGAAGGATTTGTGAGCACAAAGGGGATGCACAAGGGTGTAAGACGAAATGTCATGTTTTTGATTTATTTTCCTTTGTTTTGCAAAAAAAATCATAAAATATTGTTATCACCACTACTGCCACGCCTTTGAAAATCTTGTCTGGTTTGCGCAATATTGCCCTTTCCTGAGGATCACCGTGAAGACCCACACCTGATGCCACTCATTGCGTCACTGTAGAGTGGGTGTGGGTGTATTTGCAGGGGTCTTTTGTGCAGACGACTGAGAGACGCCGGCCATGTCCCCGGTGGCACACTGAAAGGATGCGGAGGAGAAGTTGTTGAGGGCAGTGGTGCCTTTAACAGCGACAGGTAAGAAGATGGTACTCGGGCCAGCCAGGAGCAGCTCGGCATGAACGAGGCTGCAGATGTGTAGGACTACATGTCGAGTGACTGAGTCTCCGTGTGCACTGCTGCTCAAAGAGGTCCAGGAAGCTGAGCTTTGGTCTGTAGACCCTGTGGCGAGGGTAGTGCCTTCTGCGACGCATCTCTCTCTGCGGTTGCCCTCCCTCCTGCTGTGCAGGTGGATGTGTTGTGGAGCTCCACGTGTCAGAGGTGGATGGCATGGCCGGCGAGGCTGGTGATGCTGTTTGTCCTCCGAGGAGGCCATGACTGCAGCTATGGTGGCCCCCATCCGGAAGATGTACGTTTGAGGGGATCCGCAAGGTAGGTAAATGTGTCTGCACACCAGGGTTGAGGTTCCAAGTTTGTGAATTTTATTGTTAGGAGAAGGGTGGTGGAGGCCAAACTTTGTCCAAAGTGACAGAGTGGCCTCCTGCAATGAATGAGGGTCTTCCCCCCCCCCCTCACCTGTCAAATGGACCTTTACAGCTGCCACAGGCTGGTAGCAGCAACACGTCCATTTCAACTGGGAGAGTTTCCCCCAGAAGGGGAAACACTCTCAGTTTAATTAAAAATCCCACCCCTCCTAAAATATCCTACAAATCAGGTCTGCTAACGACCTGAACTATCAAATTAATTGCCTTAAGTGGGATCCCGCCGGCTTTAATTGCCGGCGGGAATCCCGCATGCGGGGGCTGCGCGCGCATCTAAGCGTGTCACTGGGGAACCTAGAAGTGGGCGGGTTGAAGCCGGGCTCCGGACCCGCACCAGGTATCCCCGATTTTCGGAGTCCCCCCGCCATGAACCTGCCGGCTTGGACATCCAAAAATCGAGCCCCAAGTCTTTCTTGGCCTTGTGTCTCTCTGTTGAAAGAAACATCATAGAATCATACAGCACAGGCCTATCACACTATAGTGTTGCTAGTTCTGCGCTGGGAGCTATTTACTCTAGTCCCAATACCCTGCCCTTTGCCTATATTCTTTCTTTTCAAATATGTATCCAATTCCCTTTTAACTGTTGTTATTATCTACTTCAATAGCCACTTATGGTAAATAATTTTAACTTCCTCCTTCATTCTTCTAGTGACAATCTTGTGTCTATGCCCCTTTTTACTGATTCACAAACAATCTTTTACTATTTAAATAAATAGTGGGGAATTCAGGCACCCAAATTTACAATATGTGCTGCCAGAGGACAAGGCTCCCTGCCAGCATTGCTGACTCATCGGGTTTAATCACCGCAGATGTAAGATTAACTGGCCTATGATTTCCAGGCCTATCTCTTCCCCCTTTCTTGAACATGGGTGTAATTTTTGCCATCCTCCAGACCTTCGGCACATTTCTATTTCCAAATAATTTTTGAAAATCATCATCAGTGACTTTGCTATCGTCTTTTCAACCTTCCTCAGTATTCTGGGAGTCTTTTCTACTTTCAGTTCCATTATTTTTTTAATACAGATTCCTTTTGAATACTCATATCCAGTATTGGCTCTTTCACATCCTCTTCAGTACTCCTGCAGACCCACTTTCACCCTCTATAAGAACTGAGGCAAAATACTTATTAACATTTCTGAATGTTTGGAAATAGTTCCACCCTTTCTTTGACTAACCTTTTTGTTTCTTATATACTTCTAAAAGCCCCTGTTCTTTCCTTTACATTAACTGCCAGTCTTTTTCATACTCCCTCTTCATCTTCCTAATGTTCCTTTATGCCTTTCTGCTATACTTTTTATATTTTTCATAGTTTTCTTCTGTATAATCTTCCTTATATTTATCATATGTGCCTTTTTAAAACCTCAATTTTGCTCTAATTTCTCTAATTATCCATGGAACCCCAGCCTTTGACACACCTGTTTTGACTACATAGTGACACCACAATTTCCAGCCAGAATGGAGATGGTTGGGTAATTCCCCCATCAATCACGCCTGTAATACTAGTAAGAATATATTTATCCAGCATCTTAACTATCCTATATTTGAATATCTCCCACTGCTGGTCTGCTGTTTGATCTGTCATTTTTTCCAACCAATTAATCTGGGCCTCCTTTCATCCCACTTAGCTAATTTATAGTTCAGCATCTTTATCTTGAACTTCACACTTTTTTCATCTATTTTCAATGTAAACCTAATCAGATTATGGTCACTATTTCTCGTATTGTCCTTCCTTCAGGTGACTTACTTGTCCTGCTTCATTACCCAGGATCAGATCTAGCACCGCATCCATCCTTGTTGGAAATATAATATTCTGTAAAAGAACAAACCCACTATACCATATAGTATTCAGCAATGTAATCACCAACATAAAAATTAATTTGTGTCACTTAGCAATATTTAGATGCATAAATTTTCCCTTGGAAAATAGGAAACAAAAATCAAAGCTTCTGTGTTTAGTGTTCTTTTAACTTTATTAAACCCAGGACATCATATTGTTTATTAGGGAGGACCTAAGATAATCACGTTTTTGGGAAAGAGAGAATGGCAATGGACTCTTACGACCACCACCATTTCTGTTCATGGGTCTCGCAGTGTAAGAAAATCTGACCTTAGTGCCACATTAATCATTAAGCCTCTTCTTGCAATTGTTCCATCTCTCTTTGACCTGTATGGGTTTTTAGGTAATCTCTTTCATCATTTTCCACCATCTCAAGTGCATAGTTGCAGATAGACTTTTGAATATCAAGTTTGCATAATTAGCATGTTTTAGTTGAATTTCCCTCTGTGATCTGATTAGTATGCACAGAAATTGCTGTGCACATTTTTCACATGTTGCAATGTGTCCTACTTACACTTTCAAAATCCAATATGTAACCAAATCTGCACATGCAGATATGGACAGAAAGGGAAACTTGGTCCTTAAAACTTTGGAGTTTAACCTCCGGTTTATCAAATCTGACACGTTAAAAATATGTCTCTGGGGAAAAAAAGTCATCGTTTGCCTTATTTGTTACAGGAGTATAGCATTGCAATGTTACGGAATAATATCTTTGCCAAAGATATTAAATATATAGAGGCCACTACATGATGATGCATATAATGTTTTTATTGTGCAAGTGAATTTCACATTATAACATGAAAGAAAAGTTCCGGGTGAGCTATACTGGTTAAACTCATCAATTGAATTTTTTAAATGATCAAATACTTAAAATGCCCTGTGTTGTTCAAAAGGATGCTTTTTATTTTCATCTGAATTTCGGTTTCTGCAGACTATGGAATGAGAGACCTGGGTTAAATTCCAGCTTCAGCTGCCATTCATACTTAAACTTCCTCCAGATGGCAAGTTGTTGATCTCAGCTGTTATACTGAGACGAGGCAAGGTAGCTAGCTGACAAAAGAGGGAAAAATCAGCAGGGGTGCAACCTTGGCTTACACTTCAATATCCCCACTGACTAGCCACAGAGTGGCACTGGCAGATGTCATGTAAATGATTGCAGTTGTCTGTGATCACCTCAACCAGACTCCAGGGTGCGTGCCCATGGAGACCACGAAGGGAAAGATCCTGGGAATTAAACCATATTTAAGTAGTAGTAAAAATAGCTATGCAAGAATAAATCATAAAAGTTAATTTAGACAACCTTACAACTGTTGAATTACTTTCAAACATCATCATATTTTTTTGTGCACAGCCAGTGATGTTTCACCAGCCACTTCAAGTACTGTGTCATTCATAACTATTACACAATATGAATGTGTAAGAACGTATGAGGGCCGATTTTAACTCTGCCTGCCCAGTGAAGATGGGCGGGCGGGCAGTTAAAATAGCCCATGGGATTTACCCGCACTGATCCAGCTGCCTACCAGGTTGCAATCTTCACCTGCTCTTCTGAGCAAGCGAGTGGGATACCCACCAGAAAGCAGCGGAGTCCTCTAAATATGCAGATCAGGACCCAATGATGTTATCAGGGCCTGACTGCCATTTTAACTGGAGACCTGTGTAGGGACGCTGCTGTGCTGGAAGAGGCATTAAAAGGTAAGTGGTTTTATTTTTATTTAGTTTCCTTGTGGGTCCAGGAGGAGCAGGAGTGTTCCTCTGGGCCCCACAAGGAAATCTTAGGCCTCCACTACCCTGAACTTCCCTCCCCCTCCCATGAGGCCCTCACAGCTCCCCACATTCCACTTAACCTGAGTGCTGGGGACCAATCCTTCGGGTTGTCAGCGATGTCCTCTTGCCTCCTGACATCCCACTCCCATCCAGCAGCCAGATGCCGCTTCCTGCCGGGTTCAGACGAGATACTGACGGGGCTTTTGGAGATGAGGCCCAGGAGTTAAAATCTCCAGTGCCTCATGCTGCCAAGATTCGGACAGTTTTCTGTCTACCTCGGCCCCCACCCACAAGACTCCCACCCCAAGTTAAAATCAGGGCTGTAATGTTCTGTACACCTGTGCTGTTTTGTTGCAGGATTGACTTAATGCCAAAATGCGTTTGTTTGAAAACCTCATCCAGAAGGTGGTGCCACAGGCTTTTCACTGACTTAAGGGCTGCATCTTTCATGGAAGCTTCCACATCATTTCCAGTCACTGCACAGAATAAACCTCAAGCACTAAGCCTCTAAGACTATATTTATTTTCTATTATAAATGTCACGGCTAATGAAAGCTTGATTATAATGGATAGCTTAAGTTCAAGACCTTGTTATCCATCTATGGTAAATAAGAATTAAAAATGTGTTATTCTAACTGTGAGTGTAATTTGGTATTGTGTTTCCTTCCCACTGTCCTACCAACATAGAAAGGAACAACGATCCTGATAGTCATGGCTATCATTCTGTATTATTGTGTTTTCAGCTCTGTTGGGAGGAATCTGTTTTCAGGCTGATATTGTGCCCGTGTGAATGATTTTGTTCTTAATGATTTTTATTGCATTATGACATTTTGGAACCTCAATTCAAAATATACTTTCAGAACCTTATTTTTGAAATCCTGAGCACAAGAATTTCATTAATTCAGTTCCGTTATTGCAATCTGGTTTTTCTAAATGCTATCTCTTCCCTTCTTTTCTGCAGTCCCTCTTCTTGCTGATTAACTGAACAGAGACTGAGCAATTTGTCATCTAATTAGCTTGATGAAGCACAAAGAAGTGAGCTGAACTGTAAATTTCTCTTCAGGCAAAATAAAAAAAATGCAAGTAAGAACAGCTTCCTGTGCCTGCCAAAGTGATGACACTATGAATGCAAATCAGCATAAGCTATGCTGACAACTGAGCTATTTCTGTTTCTACGTTATGGCTGCTAGGCCCAGCAGCTCGAGGATGACTACAGCTGTACTGTGAAGATCTGATATTAGTCCTAAAGTACTAAGGGAAAGATAGAGCATGCAGGGTAGAAAGCGTTTTTAATGACAAAATAGTAGAAAGAAACATTGATATTTACTATCACAAATGTAATATCATCAATTACTCAAAAAGCATTTTAGAGCAACAGCCTCAATATCACCACATACGGCAATTGTTTATTGAATGAATTGCGCAGGCCTTTCACACAAGTAAGAGAACCACCATATCCTCTGACCTCAGTTCAGTCACACTATTAATTATATAAGCTTGATGCTTTTGTGAACACTTATACTTTGACATTCTTTGCATAGCATCTTTATCCAAATCAGGCCAGCCTAGGTGCCTTGCACACAATTATCCCCATCTGTTCGCAGTTTCCCCCTGTGATGTACGCTCATTGCATCGTCTGTCATTCTCTGAGTTTGGTGCCCTCCAACTATTCACAAAGCATTGCACTTGACAAACGTACGACTCTCATTGCCAAAGAATATGACCTTCTTGTTGCCAAGTCTGGTCTATCTCATCATTCTTTAAGTTTTTCTTTGAATGATCATCAGATTTTTTTTAAGTGGGCGTTTAATATTTGAAAAGAGTTTGACAAAAATTATACAAACCTCTAAACATTGGTAATGGAATTCCTTGCTGTTGTGGTTCACACTAATCCAGACATTCAACAACAAGCACTGGGCAGGCTCCTAAGATTCCTGGGTATATCGATAATGTTTGCTTTTATATCAATAGCAATAATATCAATAATAGTTTTCTCTATTGGCCTGCTGGATATGATACACATGTCTGGCTCTTCATCAGGCTGCAAGGTGAATTTTGTTCAAATGAACACTTTTGGCACCTTTTCAGTCAGATGGGTAGCCAAAGGAATAATTTATCACTGCCCTCTTTTATAAAGGGCTTCTGTTACAATATGGGCTTGCTCCCAACATTTTTCTCAATCTCACCACAAAAGGCAGCTTCCATAGGTGAGCTGGTGCTCCCTACAATCAGAAAATCAAAAACTTAACCTTACGCATTTAGTATATGGAATAAAGTGTGTTGCATGGAAAGCAATCCTACATTTATCGTTAGCTTGCTACTGGAATAATACCTGTGGCTGTTCACTAAATAGATAATAGCCATACTAGCAACTTTGCATAACAGGCTAAATCACTAAAGAGGATTCCTCATGAATATCATTACATACAGAAGCAAATGTCCATCCACCATCTTAAACACCCACTCCCTGCACTACCGGCGCACGATGGCTGCAGTGTGTACTATCTGCAGGATGCACTGCTGCAACTCGCCAAGGCTTCTTCAACAGCACCTCCCAAACCTCTGACCTCCCCCACCTAGAAGGATAAGGGCAGCAGGTGCATGGGAACGCGAACACCTCCAAGTTCCTCTCCAAATCACACACCATCCCGATTTGGACATATATCGCCGTTCCTTCATTGTCACTGGGTCAAAATCCTGCAACTTCCTACCTAACAGCACTGTGGGAGTACCTTCAACACGTGGACAGCAGTGATTCCTGAAGAAGGCCCACCACCACCTTCTCAAGGGCACCTAGGGATGGGCAATAAATGCTGACCTTGCTAGCAAAGCCCATATCCTAAGAATGAATTTTTTAAAAGTACAAATACAGTAGTCAGGAGCCAGTCCACAAAAAGTAAATCAAACAAAGTTGTCCAATGAGATCCTTTGAAAACTTTATTACAGGACTTTAGGTAGTATATTTCTCAGAAGGAAATGTATAGTCCGGTTCTCTAGTGAAAACAGAATATAATCTTTGCAGAAACTGCATAAGCATGTGCTTAAAGAGCTGTATCCTATTTGTCATGCTTTATGGCAAGACAAAACTGAACTGACTAAAAGTTGTCAGTTCTGTAACATTTATATGCAGGATTCCATTTTGATCTAAAAGCAGTTTCAGGTAATTCTTAGCAGTCCATCCCGACAAGGTTCACAGGTTGAATATACAATTTACCACAAAATAATGAGCCATAGTCTAGCAAATTAAATTGAAAGCCAATTGTGTGATTAGTTATCAGGAAGTGTCCTGGTGGAACGTCAGTTGCAACAAATTTGCAATCAAAATATTAACCAATGAACATTCTTTGTCACCTTCAAAAAGTCTCTGTAGATATCTGAGGGCAGATTTTCTGGTCCTAGTGCAGTGTTAGCAAATCTGGATTTCTGTGAGTATGTCCCTTGCCAAAATCACATTGATCTGAGCTTCCACTATTTCCCGGGGTCAGTTCATTCAAATAATTGTTCAGAGTCCTTTGCAGGATTGAGTCTTGTGCGGAGAGTGAGACCAGAGGTTTGAGGGATGGGAAGTTTGGGAGCATACTGCCCTTAAAGAGCTGCAGCTCAAATTTAAAAGTAAGTGGCCAATGGACAAGAAATTGACTGAAAGGTTGAAAACAGTGGGTACAAGCAAGATGAATTCTGTCAGGATGAGGGTAGTGCTGAATGGGATGCCCAGGGATCAGGATTAGTACTGTAACTGTTTCCAACCTGGATTTAAATTGGTTTCAAGTAGACTCGACACTCGACATGGCTAATCGCTGTAGAGCAAAAATCAACAAAGTAAATAGACTCTGGTGCTCTGGTCACACCACATCCTAGGTATTGTATCCGGTTCTAGTCACTAAGACACTAGGAAGACATTCCATTCTGGAAGTAGTTCACAGAAGAGGGAGAGAGTGCTGTTTGACCATGGAGAATGCAGAAACAACCACTCTTACTTGAGGAACCTCGAGGCCCAGATCTCATGGGCCCAGTCTTTAAAAGAATAATGATTTGAGAGTGTCAATCTCATGTACAGGCAGTGGAAACAGGTTGCTCTCATGGATTTCAGATTGCAGATAAGTTGGAGGAGTCCATGACTTGAATCTATAACACATTGCAGGAAATTTCTCATGATCTGCAGAATACCCTGGAGAGAGTGAAAGTTCTGAAGATTTTTGTGGCAACAAGGCACCAGGAAGGATATTGTTGGCTTCTGGAGTGGCAGCTAATAGTGCTGCAATAAGTACTTTGAAGGTCAGCCTGATGTGGGAGAAGACAGCACACTTTAAGGAATCTGGCAAGGTAAGGCTACCTAAATGTATCAGGTAGATTACCCAAGATTACATACCACAAAGCATTGCCCGTCAAGCTGTTCCACATTAACTAATTGCCCAGGTCAAGTCCTCACATAGCTTTACAGTTCTTTCATCACAAATATTGCAAATCCATACTTCAGCAGAACACATGTTCACGTGCAACATACAATTGAAAACCTTGCCATTCACACCTTTTAAAGATTTCACACATCAAATCATTGTAATGCAATCTAGCTGCACAATGTGTGGTCAGTTACTGGCACCCAAGTGATATACATCTGTCACCATGTTTGTGCTCTTTCAAGTTGCAACATGTGAAAACTACTTCTCTGCACAATAAGATGTTACATAGTACAGATCCAAATTGGAGCAGGACTCAGAAATCACAAACTCTTGATTTCCCTGAAAGCAGTATATGAGTGCCTTACATATAAGGGCCAGGAAAAGGTGGGGAAATTTGAAACAGCAGACTTTCCATAAGCTTGGATAATACCATCCTGCTCTTATGGCTTGTCTCCCTTCTCACTCACTCCCACACAGGTGTACACACAACTACAGAAACATCACGCACAGTTAGCATCTTGTAATGCAAGCTCTGATGGAAGATATGTTTTGAAGCCAGGATTCTAACATTTGTTCCTTTTCTGTCATTGTAGGCATGGAAGTGGCCAGCACTGCCAACACCCAGAAGAATACAGCAGCATCCTGCATCACCCTTTGCCAAAGTTAGCAAGCAACAGCAAAGCTATACACATCCCAAAGGATTAAATTAATGACTTTATGGATATAGCAGTGGGTGAGGTAGCGTGCACAGGTGAAGAGGAACAAGTGTATTTGAGGCACATCCAACTAGCTCTCATCATTAACCTTACCTTCACTTGTCAACTACCATGGGACTCTGTACCTTGCACTTTGATGCCTTGTGGCTCTTTGAACTCCTGTGAAAGATGGTATTGAAAGAAGTTGTTTTCATGAGCCCTGTCTTTTCATCTCCTCCTGTCCTGAAATCCTGTAAATACTTCACTTATTTTGGGATTTCTAGTGGGCAATAATGGACAACATTTTCAGGGCATTTAAAAAAT
The DNA here is from genome assembly GCF_035084215.1 of Heptranchias perlo. Taxonomy (NCBI): domain Eukaryota; kingdom Metazoa; phylum Chordata; class Chondrichthyes; order Hexanchiformes; family Hexanchidae; genus Heptranchias; species Heptranchias perlo. The sequence continues at coordinate 30,736,502 of NC_090341.1, read as the reverse complement.
GTTTATTGTTTTGAGCAAATAAAAATTGTTGCCCCCCAAAAAATCCCCAAATACTTATTTTTAAGGAAAATTTCAGAAGCATTGAAAATTTTGGAATAAAACAATACTGTACTAAAAAGGCACTGTTAATTTGGAACAGAAATAACATACAAACCCTGTTGGCCTTTAAAAACTCCGTCACACATGGAGTTCCCCTTGATCCTTTTCTGAAGGGATTTGAAAGCAAACAGTGCAAATCTGGTGTAAAAGCCTGGAAATCGTGGCAGGTATGCATTTGAATATTTTTGGATGAATTCTGTGGCCATAATGAGGCTTTGACATAAAATATGCGATAATACTCTGGCAAACAAATGCAGCTGGCTAGAAAATTGCAGGCCAAATGAATCAGATGCAAAACACGCCTAAGACCCACTTGCCCAAATTTCCAATCCCTTGGTGTCCATTCTGAATCTGCATAACTACATAGTAAATCTATGTTCTTGTGTCTGAGCCAACAGACTGACCTTTAACTGAAGGTGTAACCTCCATTTTGAGTGCGATATTTTTCTTAAAGCTATTAAACTAAAAGACAAAAAGGAAAAAAAACACAAAAAGCAATGGATATAATTCTATTTTTGTCATGACCTTATCATGCCAACTATAGGAAGGAGAGGATCATGAAAGCGAGATGCCTTTATATCTTAGGCATGCAAGAAGGAGATGCAGGCCAAGGCATTTGTACCTGAACATATCTGAGGAGATCGGTATGTAGAGATCATGATTGATCAGAGAGAATGTGACAGAACTTTGCAGTTATTGCAGTCAAACCTTGAAACCATACTGAAGACAGGGAAAGCTCTGTCATTGGCTGTCTGGGTGACAGCTGCATTGCATTTTTATGCCAAAATGTAATGATGAATGATCATCGACCTGAAACATTAACTGTTTCTCTCTCCACAAATGCTGCCTGACCTGCTGAGTGTTTCCAGCATTTTCTGTTTTTATTTCAGATTTCCAGTATCCGCAGAATTTGCTTTTGTTTCAAGGATTTTCTTAGTTTGACCATGGATGGCTGCTAGGGGACTAAGACTATCCACTGGACTAGAAGAGATTAGGAATACAATGAATCACTCACAACTATCAGGATCTTGGTGCAGGAAGATGTTGAAACAAAGGTTCAGGTGTCTCAACGCAGTCAGGGGAGTCTTAATGTACAGCTCAGGAAAAGTATCCCGGTTATTATAGCCTGCCTTGTCTTATACAGTCTTGCCCATCAGAAAGGTTCATTGCCATGGATCACGGACAAGAAGAGAACTAACCTCAACCAAAGGCAGAAGAGGACCCTAACCAGGAGCCAGAATAGATGTCAGCTGAACCAACTGTTCACCCAGAAGGAGTCTTGAGGCAAGCTGCAATAAACAACTTTACTTAAGAGCCAGTATCATCCAGTGCAGAACAGTAATTTGGACAAGTGCATAATAGCCTGATACAACAAAGAATCACCTGCCATTGCCTTCAGCCTTACTTCAAGACCCACAAATAGCATTCTTTGTTAATTGTATACATATGATTTATATCAATTAATGTTAATTGTATTCAGATGGTGCATATCAATTGGTATCCATTTATATGAGAGCTTATCTAGGGTGTGGAGCGGGTAATGTTGATCTCTGTGAATAAAGGCTTGGAAGCAACTGAAGACCAGGCTATAGTATTCTATCCTTTACCACCTGGCTATCCAATTTATAACAAATCAATCTAACAGTGACAATAACTATCCACATTGAAGTAGATATCAGCAATTCAGAAGCCACAATCTAAGTTTCACAGAGATCAGTAGAAAACTTTAATTACATTTTGGCCAGTCTCTGATGACTGACTCCATTTCAGATTTAAGGACAAAAATGAGCCCATCCATGGTTCCACTTATAAGGAGTTGGTGGGGGACAGAAGCAGGTCACGTGCAAACAGAAACCAGGTACAGGTATTGCAGAGCACAGATACTTGCCCAAAGCCCAGGAAATACAGAGGTTGGACAGTCCAGGTAAAGAGTAGAAGCTACAGGAAGATAGCAGAGCTGAATAAATCCTAGGAAGAAGGTAAACCTGTGAGGATGAACCTAATTGTGTGGATTTTATTGATAAGGCGATTGATTTTGTGAAATATTTCAGTTTTCATCTGCTTTTTATGTTATACATTTTTTTTAGGTTTATAGATAGCTGGCTCAGGAAACAACATAGTCACTGAAACAATTCAGAAAAATGGATGGTTTGATGGTATTTGGTGGTTCCTGAATAGTATCACTGAACATGCATTAAGAGATTTGACTGGTCTACTTCGTATCTATCACCAAGACCACTTACTTCCACTTCTGCAATATCACCAGCCTGCCTCATCACCACTGCAACTGCTTGTGTTCATTCAATAACAGCATGCAGGTACTTCTGCTTGTAGACTCACTATTTTTCTGTTCCCAAGTAATAATATTCAAAATTGGGAACTACACATCCATTTTAAAATATAGTGTTTTAATATATTTAAACTTTTAAATTTTTTTGGTATTCGGAGAAAGCCAAACAAGTGTTTAAAATTACAGACTGTCATTATTACTGAATGGCAGGTCACCAAATCTATCATGGCATCATCCAACAAGCTAAGAGGAACCGTTGGAAATGGAAGAGTAGCTGGAGCGAGGGCTCAACTATTTTTTTAAAGAAGGAATGATATGATTTTGTAGTAGCTCTCATCATCAATTTGGTGGCATCTCCTGTTCACGTTCACTTTTGCGACTGAGTAAAATATTCTTATAAGCCTCTATCAAGGAAGACAGACTCTGGAACGTTTTGTGTTTGATGAATGTCGACGTCATGGGGTTGACTGGTATCATTAGAGCTGGCTAAATAGGGATCTGTAACCAAAATGAGAACACATGAGGTTAGTCCATGCCACAGTATCAGTAAACACTGTGTTCATTAACCTGTGTATTATGGCACCATAGGGGAACCAGTGGATGTAGTACGTTTGGATTTTCAAGAGGCATTCGATAAGGTGCCACATAAAAGGTTGTTACACTAGGTAAGGGCTCATGGGGTTGGGGTTAATATATCAGCATGGATAGAGGATTAGTTAAAGGACAGAAAACAGAAAGTAGGGATAAACGGGTCATTCTCAGGTTGGCTGTAACTAGTGGGGTGCCGCAAGGATCGGTGCTTGGGCCTCAGCTATTTATAATCTATATTAATGACATAGATGAAGGGACCGAGTGTAATGTATCCAAGTTTGCTGACAATACAAAGCTAGGTGGGAAAGTAAGCTGTAAGGAGGACACAAAGAGCCTGCAAGGGGATATAGACAGATTAAGTGAGTGGACAAGAAGGTGGCAAATGGAGTGTAATGTGGGGAAATGTGAGGTTATTCACTTTGGTAGGAAGAATAGAAAAACTGATTTTTTTTTAAAATGGTGAGAAACTATTAAATGTTGGTATTCAGAGAGACTTGGGTGTCCTTGTACAAGAAACACAAAAAGTTAGTATGCAAGTACAGCAGGCAATTAGAAAAGCAAATGGCATGTTGGCCTTTATTGCAAGGGAGTTGGAGTACAAGAGTAAGGAAGTCTTACTACAGATGTACAGGACTTTAGTGAGACCTCACCTGGAGTACTGCGTACAGTTTTGGTCTCCTTATCTAAGGAAGGATATACTTGCCTTGGAGGCGGTACAACAAAGGTTCACTAAATTAATTCCTGGGATGAGAGGGTTGTCCTATGAGGAGAGGTTGAGTAGAATGGGTCTATTCTCTCTGGAGTTTAGAAGAATGAGAGATGATCTCATTGAAACATATAAGATAATGAGGGGGCTTGACAGGGTAGATGCTGAGAGATTGTTTCCCCTGGGGGGGAAACTAGGGGGCATAGTCGCAGGATAAGGGGATTGTGAATGTTTGGAATTCTCTACCCCAGAGGGCTGTGGATGCTGAGTCATTGAATATATTCAAGGCTAAGATGGATACATTTTTGGACTCTAGGGGAATCAAGGGATATGGGGATCGGGCAGGAAAGTGGAGTTGAAGTCAAAGATCAGCCATTATCTGATTAATGGCGGAGCAGGCTGTAGGGGCCGTATGGCCTACTCCTGCTCCTATTTCATATGTTCTTACAACATGTACCATTGAGTTTCACTGTAAAATCTCCAGGCCAATACAATTTGTGTTACTGGGTTTGTTGTTATAAAAAGCAATGCTATAGAAATGCCATCATGATTTAGGTGTGAGGAATCAACAGAGCTTTCTCTTGTATAATTACAGAAGGTCATTTACATCACTGTCCTTGGATAATTGACCTGGATATAAAAATGCAGCAGATGCTTTAAAGTTGTTGCTGAGAAGCTCATTCAATCACTTAAGAGCTGATTTTCCAAATGTGCATTCCAGATGGAGGAGCCTCACCCATCAACAATGCATGTTGGAATATTGTGGGCATGCTCCCCATGATTTTCTGTTCATTAACTTGAAATAAATGGATGGAAAATTATGGGGAGATGCCTGTGATTTCCTAATTATGCACTGTCAACAGGCCAGGCTTCCCACTAAGAGGGCACATTCAGAAAATAGGCCTTTAACGTTTAAGCTCAAAAAATGGCAAAATGTTTAAGTTAATTGATACATTTTACTTGGCTCTTCAGAATTGGACCAGCAGATGTCAGCATCAGAAAGTAATGTTAATAACTTAGGAAAGCTTGGAACAAAGACAAGGATGTTCAAGCAATGCAGTCTGCTCCTTCCACAGGCTGTGTACAATCTGCCCTACCATGGCTTCCACCCAATTTATTACATCTTCAGAGGGAAGGGGTCAAAAATTTCCCCATAGTCTCCAGATCCAATCAAGTGAAACTCCATGGGCTCAATTTTCAAATGGAGCCGGGAAGGGGGCGGGAGTCAATTTGAGGTCATGAAACCCATTAGTATGGGTTTCCCAGATGTCCTTACGATTTTGACGTAAGGACGTGTTTTTTTTTGTCGGTTTCCTGTCCGACTGACCGGCTGATTGACAGGCTGGTCTCAGTCGGACGGGAAACCAACCAGGGAGAGGACGTCTGCAGGTAAGTTTGCAGGTATGTCTTTCTTTGCATGGAGGTGGGAGAACAAGACAGGGGGCACATGTGGACAAGGGGCACAGTTGGGCAAAGGGCACAGTTGGGCAAGGGGCATGGTTGGGCATGGGGGTCGCGAGTCATGGGGGATGGGATCGGGGGGACAGGATAGGGGGTCATCACGGGGGTCCACGATCGTTGAGAGGGAGGGTCAGATGATCGGGGGAGCGGGATCGGGGTCGGAGGATCGGGGATGGGGGTCAGAGAACCGGGATTGGAGGATCGGGGTCAGATGATTCGGGTCGGAGGATCAGGGTCGGAGGATCGGGGTCAGGGGGTCGGATGATCGGGGTTGGGGTATCGGGGTCGAAGGATCGGGGTCAGGGTCGGAGGGGGAGGATCGGGGTCGGAAGGGGAAGATCGGAGTCGGGAGTCCGCGATCGGTGGGGGGGTGGTCGGTGCAGGGAGGCTTGTTGGGCTTGGGGGAAGCACTCCTGCTGCTCCAGGCCCACAGGCTGCGCCTTTCTGAGCACCTACCTGTTGGTCTCGGGCCTTCTCGCCTCCTTTCACGAGGTGTAAAACAGAAGGCAAGGGAATCCTGGCCCCCCGGGGTTGAAATGGGGAATTTGTTAAAAGTGGTGGCCTGAAGCCTCCTTGAAAGGTTTTAAGGCCCGACCCGCCTCCTGGGAGTGGGTTGTCTGCCCGCCCTCATCCCGCCCCCATGAAAACCGGAAATGGGTGGGTTGGGGGTGGGTCTGAAATAGAGGCAATTTTCAATGCCCCCCCCTGCCCCCAACCCATCCGTTTTTTACTTTTAAAATCGAGCACCTTGTGTCACATTAACTGCTTTTCTCAAAGAACTTTCAACCGAAATCTGCCACAGAAGAGAATATTTACAATGTCTGTCATTCTAAATCAATGCAACATGAGGGTGAAAAGCAGGTTGAAGGGATAGAAAGGTCACTGAGGGTAAGGGAACAATAGGAGAAACCCAGACAAAAACAGCTTACTAAGAAGATAACAGGGAGTGGGGGGGAAGGCTACATTAGATCAAGCTAGAGTATAATGTGTTCAAAGAATAACAATTTTCCCATAACATTAGGTTCATCAGTCTGGAGTTCACAGTGAAATATTAATAATTATGTTCTGCTGGAGCACCAGCATAGTGCCATACAGAGGTGGGATGCAGGGTACCCATTTTGTGGAGCTCCTGATCTCATCTGCACCTCTGAAAATTTCAGAGTAAACAAAGTAATGTGTGTAAAAGTGTTCACTTTACAGTTAAAGAAACAGAGTCACACAAGTACTGGCCTGAATACAATGGGCGATGATGGAAAATGGTTTGAGATTTTCAATTTCTATTCATTGAAACACATCACTGGCGGAGAAGCAAAGGGATACTCCATATCATTGTCCAGTAACTCCTGGTACAAAGTGCATATATCTAGATTAGGTGAGAACAAGCTAAGGCTTGGCTGTGATGCGCCCCAGGGTGAAGTGGCTGGCTATTTGAGCAAGTTACTAGAGTACAACAGCACCCAGCAAGAGTCAGCATTTTTAGCAGAAGAGTGGAAGAAACAGAGAAAATAAGCTACAAAAAAAGCATTCCTCATTCTACACATAGAGTTGCCAACTCTGGTTGGATGTACTCCTGGAGGTTTCATCGTCGCCAATTGCACTGCCCCCACGCTCCCTCCATTGGTCGCCCAACATGTCCATCCTCAGGGCACTTTCCCACTCCAATTGGGAAATGAGCAGACTCTCCATTACCCGATTGGATAATCTTGACTCTCAGTCAAACAGCCTTTTTTCCCCATCTCCAATATTTTTATAACTAATAAGCGAAAGAGTGCAAAGAAAATGAAATAAAAACATTTTTTTTATGCCCTGATGATTTTTCTCCCTGGTTGCTCGCAGCAGTGTCCTAGAGATTAATCTTCATTTCGTGGCGACTCCAGGTCAATCCTGGAAGGTTGGCAACCCTACCTACAGAAAGTTTTCTTCACCTCTCCTTGAAACTCAGGAGCTGGCTACAAAACTACTTGAATTGATGGCTTACCTAAAGGCATCTCCTGAAATGTTTTTTCCTGGCTCTGCCAGCTTCTGCAAATAGAGATTATAGATAAGTTTGAACTTGATAAGGTTCACAAGTCATCACTATCCCAACCCAGCCTAAGAATAAGCCTCATGTAGTGAAATTGCATTTTCTATGCCACAGACACTGCACATAAAGGTGAAATATTTTGGAAAAGAAATACATTCTTCTTGTTTTGGGGTTTTTCTCCAGAGGTCATTCATTTGTGTAAAACATTTGAAAGAAACAACTCGCATTAGTATAGCGCCTTTCATGTCCTCAGGACATTCCAAAGTACTTCCAAAGCCAATGAAGTACTTTTTGAAGTGTAGTCACTGTTATAATGTAGGGAAACATGACAGCTAATTTGCACACAGCAAGGTGCTGCAAACAGTTATAAGATAAATGACCAGTTAATCTGTTTAGTAGAGTTGATTGGTGGATAAAAGTTGACCAGGGAACTCTCCTGTTCCCCTTCAAATATCATCATAGAATCTTTTACATCCACTTAAAAGGGCAGACAGGACCTCAGTTTAACATCTCATTCAAAAGGCCGCACCTCTAACAGTGTACTACTGAAGTAACAGCCTAGATTATGTGCGTAAGTCTCTGAAGTGGGTCTTAAACCTATGACCTTCAAACTCAGAGGTAATAGCACTACCACTGAGCCAAGGCTAACACCTTCTATTTAATCTGTCTATAATGATGATACTATGACTCAACATCAGGATTTTGCTGTTGGCGAGTTTTACACTGTTTATTGGGGCAGAAATCGCTCGCGAATAACGGAAAGCTCAACAGCGCTCTCCGTTGTTAGTGGCAAAATGAAAGAGCAAGTTTGCAAATGCGCCGGTGATATGACAGCTTCAAATTAAAGGGACAGCGCATGCTGCAATCAGAGAAATCATTGGAAAAGTGCAAATTTGCTTATCTGCCCAACTGGAAAGTAACTAATTACACCACCAAATAGGTACGCTTAAAAATACAGGTCTATACTAACTTTTAACAGCCTGGTTAGTATTAATGACTTCCAAACATCTAAAAATTAATGTTTAAAAATGTAGAGTCTCATTACTCCTTATTTTAATAGTTTTTGGTCAATAAAAAAAATTGTATTAAAAAATTAAAAATTTTGTTTTTTACTTTTCCTTTCAGTCTCTTTTATTTAATTCAATTATTTCTTACCATCTTTTTTTCGCTATCTATAACTGTTTTTACTTGTGATTTAAAATTTGGACCTTTCACATCCTGGTTTAACGCTGCAAGCCTGCAGAGACAACTTGTCAAAAATGCTGCGATGTGATTGGTCGAGGGCAGAGATCGCTCCTCTTGCTTCTCTCACGGTCCTAGCTTCACCTGAACTGACGCTGGGCTCTTCTCCGCTTCCTATTAGAGGAAGTGGCCAAAGAAAAGAAAGTGGTAAGTTTGTGGTTAGTATAAATCTATGGAGTGGCGAGGAGTGTTGGTTTGCCACTCCGAGTGATTTCTATCCCAGTATCTTTGAGTGTACACTTCAAGCCAGTTTCAGTAAATGCGAGATTTGTGCAGAGGGGGAGCTACTTTGTTAGTTGCCTATAGGTTTTAATTAAGCTTTAATCACTTTTTGTAATGGTACATATTTCTCATTCTTTTCCGCTTAATTTCTCCCTGTTATTCATGTCTCCTAGGCCACACACCGACTCTGCCTGACAGCATGTGGGTCATCTGCTTCCAGGTCTCTACCAAAGTTTGTTGAAGTCCACGAGAAGGTCTGTGACAGTAACTTGGACATGACTTGCTATCTGATTTTCCTTCCCCCATGGGGAAGTGATTGGTATCTATTTGCATGGCAGCAAACCTGAGATTAACAAATTTTGCAGAGTGGCAAATCAATGGCACAAGCCTGTGTCTTACAATTCCATAGTGCTGCATTTTGGAGCTGGGCCAACATGACAGTCTGTACATTATTAATGATGGGATAGGTGGTGATTCCTAGGACTGGGGGTAGAACATTGGGTGCTTTGATTCATATTTTGTAGACACTGAGCAATTTGTTTTTAGCTATGGGCAGCAGCAGTAAGCACTGTCATTCATATATCTCTGACTTATATGCCTTACCGTTTGATACATACAGGATATTGAGGAAGCATATGTCTCATAATTATATATTTATGGGAAATTAGATTAAAAGATATGATGGTAGATAAGCAATGGTGAACATTTAAAGAAATATTTCATAATTCTCAACGAATATACATTCCATTGTGGAATAAAAACCCCACGGGAAAAGTGATACACCAATGGCTAACTAAAGAAGTTAAGGATTGTATTAGATTAAAAGAAGACGCTTATAATGTTACCAAGAAGAGAAGTAAGCCTGAGGATTGGAGAGTTTTAGAAACCAGCGAAGCATGACCAAAAACGAGGGCTTGACGGGGTAGATGCTGAGAGGATGTTTCATCTGGCTGGAAGTCTAGAAGTAGGGGACATAGTCTCAGGATAAGGAGTCGGACATTTAGGACTGAGATGGGGAGGAATTTCTTCACTCGGAGGGTTGTGAATCTTTGGAATTCTCTACCCTAGAGTGCTGTAGATGCTGAGTCATTGAGTATATTCAAGACTGAGATCGATAGATTTTTGGTCTCCAAGGGAATCAAGGGATATGGAAATCGGGTGGGAAAGTGGAGTTGAGGTCGAAGATCAGCCATGATCTTATTGAATGGCAGAGCAGGCTCAAGGGGCCATACAGCCTACTCCTGGTCCTATTTCTTATGTTCTTATGTTAAAAAATTGATAAAGAGGGATAAAATAGAATATGACAGTAAACTAGCAAGAAATATAAAAACAAATTGTAAGAGTTTCTACAAGTATGTAAAAAGGAAGAGAGTAGCGAAAGTAAATGTGAGTCCCTTAGAAGCTGAGATAGGAGAAATTATAATGATTTTAAGGAAATTGCAGAGACGTTAAACAAATATTTTATATCTGTCTTCACAGTAGCAGATACAAAGAACATGTCAGAAATAGTGGGGAACAAAGGGTCTAATGAGAGTGAGGAATTTAAAGCAGTTAATATTAGTAAAGTAAAAGTACTGGAGTAATTAATGGGACTAAAAGCCGACAAATCCCCTGGACCTGATGGCCTACATCCTAGAGTTCTAAAAGAGGTGGCTGCAGAGATAGTGGATGCATTGGTTGTGATCTTCCAAAATTCCCTAGATTTTAGAACAGTCCCAGTGAATTAGAAGGTAGCAAATGTAACACCACCATTCAAGAAAGAAGGGAGAGAGAAAACAGAGAACTACAGGCAGTTAGCCTGACATCAGTAGTAGGGAAAATGCTGGAATCAATTATTAAGGACTTGGTAACAGGGCACTTAGGAAATAATAATATGATTAGGCAGAGTCAACATGGTTTTATGAAAGGGAAATCGTGTTTGACAAACCTACGGGAGTTTTTTAAGGGTGTAACTAGCAGGGTAAATAAAGGGGAACCACTTGATGTAGTATATTTGGATTTTTAAAAGGCATTTGATAAGGTGCCACATAAAAGGTTATTACATAAGATAAGGGCTCATGGGGTTGGGGGTAATACATTATCATGGATAGAGGATTAGTTAAAGGACAGAAAACAGAGAGTAGGAATAAACGGGTCATTCTCAGGTTGGCAGGCTGTAACTAATGGGGAGCCGCAAGGATCGGTGCTTGGGCCTCGGCTATTTACAATCTATACTAATGACTTAGATGAAGGGACCGAGTGTTATGTATCCAAGTTTGCTGATGATACAAAGCTGGGTGGGAAAGTAAGCTATGAGGAGGACACAAAGAGTCTGCAAAGGAATATGGACAAATTAAGTGAGTGGGCAAGAAGGTGGCAGATGGAGTATAATGTGGGGAAATGTGAGGTTATTCACTTTGGAAGGAAGAATAGAAAAACAGAATTTTTTTAAATGTTGAGAAACTATTAAATGTTGGTGTTCAGAGGGATTTGGGTGTCCTTGTACACGAAACACAGAAAGTTAACATGCAGGTACACTAAGCAATTAGGACGGCAAATGGTATGTTGGCCTTTGTTGAAAGGGGGTTGGAGTACAAGAGTAAGGAAGTCTTGCTGCAATTGTACAGGGCTTTGGTGAGACCACACCTGGAGCGCTGTGTATCATTTTGGTCTCCTTACCTAAGAAAGGATATACTTGCCTTAGAGGCAGTGCAATGAAGGTTCACTAGATTGATTCCTGGGATGAGAGGGTTGTCCTATGAGGAGAGATTGAGTAGGATGGGCCTATACTCTCTGGAGTTTAGAAGAATGAGAGGTGATCTCATTGAAACATATAAGATTCTGAGAGAGCTTGACTGGGTTGATGCGGAGAGGCTATTTCCCCTGGCTGGAGAGCCTAGTCTCAGGATAAGGGGTCATAGTCTCAGGATAAGGGGTCACCATTCAAGACTGAGATTGGGAAAAATTTCTTCACTCAGAGGGTTGTGAATCTTTGGAATTCTCTACTCCAGAGGGCTGTGGATGGTCAGTCGTTGAGTATATTCAAGAATGAGATTGCTAGATTTTTGGACTGTAAGGAAATCAAAGGATATGGGGATCGGGCAGGAAAGTGGACTTGAGGTAGAAGATCAGCCATGATTTTATTGAATGGTGGAACAGGCTCGAGGGGCCATATGACCTACTCCTCCTTCTATTTCTTATGTTCTTATGTCCTTATATTGCTCTCATAGATAAGACAGAAAGCATGGTATTCATCTGTCTATTATAGAAAAAAGAAAGACATGCATTTATATAGCGACTTTGATGACCCCAGGATGTCCCAAAGCGCTTTACAAATAATTAAGTACTTTTGAAGTATAGTACACCCCCCATGATGTTGTATTCGCTAGCTAATTTCCTCATTCTGCAATGTTTTGTTGGTATTGGTTCTGGAGGGTATCCATATCCTTTTTCATTGTGTGATGGATGTTATCCTCTATGTCGTGGATGTCTCCTTTTCTTTTCTTTAGGAGTGTTCTTTGTATTCTTCTTGAAATGGTTATTGATTAGTATTAGATGAGGTACTAGTCTAATTGGTAAATACAATTGGTTTGTGTGTTTTCAATTGCTTTCATGAATATTTATTTTACAACTCAAGAGCTTGTTAAATCAAGATGTTTTTGGAATAAAGCTTTAAAAAAAAACGACTACACTAATAAATGTGGATTGTTTCAGTATCTTTAGCCTCTATACAGTTAGCCATCCTGTTTTCTATTGCTGACAAGTATTGTTTCTAACAGGACTCCCAGATAGGAAGTGTTATTGTGCTGAAAGTGTTGAAATGAATCTCAAACTGATTAGTCTAAGGGAGATAAGTGATAACTTTCCCAACTTGGCAGAGATGCAAGTGGATAAATCAGCAGAATTTGCTGTAAAGCTCTGTTTCTGATTTTTAAAAATTCATTCTCAGGACATGACCATCACTGGCAAGTTTGGCATTTATTGTCCATCCCTTGTTGCCCTGAGAGGGTGATGGTGGGCTTTCTTTTTGAACTGCTGCAGTCCGAGCTTGTAGATATTTTGATACAACTAAGTGGCTTACTAGACCATTTCAGAGGACAGCTAAGAGTCAACCACATTGGTGTGGGACTGGAGTCAAATATAGGCCAGACCGGGTAAGGACAGCAAGTTTCCTTCCCCATAGGACATTAGTGAGCCAGTTAGGTTTCTATAACAATTTAACAGCTTCATGGGTCACTTTTACTGATACCAGCTTTTTATGAAACTGAATTCAAATTCTCAAACTGTCAAGGTGTGATTTGACCTCACGTTCTCTGGATTACTAGTCAAAGCCTCTGGATTACTAGACCAGTAACATAACCACCACACTACCATACCCAGAATATCTGTTGGCATTGGGGTGGGGGAGGGGGGTGCAGGAATGAGGAACCTCTACCTAAATGGAATTATTGACATGACTAGACCATGGAGAACATTTTTATTTCAACTTCATTAACCTTGTCCTTCACACAAAACTTCCTTTTTGTTATAAAATAAAGACAAATACTGGAGTATTGCTTACACATGGTGATGAAGATTAACACTGGAAGAATCCAAAAGCATTTTTCTTAATACAAGGAACAAGAAGTTGGAATGTGCAGAAAAAAAATGACAGTGAATGTATACCCTAATTACATTGAAAGGTCTGACTAAAGTACCTGACTAAAATAATAATCACCTAAATTGGAAAGAAAAAAATACAGAAACATGAAATGTACATTGAAAGACAACCCTAATATATAAATCAAATAAGAAGCAAGCAACCCCAACCTACATTTCCCTTTGTTAGTAATCCCTAACTCCTTTCTGGCAATGGCTACCTGCTCCTGCAGTCAGGTAGTGAGCTGTATGACAGGTTCTCAATCTTTTGAAGTAGTCGAATACTTAATTCCCAACTAAATGGATAAAACTATAGATGAACAGTGGGAGGTGTTCAAAAAAGTATTTTGTAGAATACAAGACATGTACATTCCCCTAAAGGGCAAGAGCTCTACTCATGTAATTAAACAACCTTGGTCAACAAGGGAAGTGAGAGATAGTATCAAACTAAAAGAAAGCACTTACACTAAGGCAAAGAACAGTAGAGATCCCGCAGATTGGGAGAGATATAAAGAACATCAAAGAGATACGAAGGAAGTGGTAAGTGCTGCAAAAAAGGAATACAAGAAAAAGTATGAGAGGGATATCAAGGACAACGCGAAAGATTTTAACAAATATATTAAGAGAAAGAGGGTGGCTAAGAGGAACGTGGGCCCCTGAATAACAGATACAGGTGATATTGTAATTGGAAATCAGGAAATGGCAGACTTATTAAATAGTTACTTTGTATCGGTCTTCACAGTAGAGGATGAGGATAAAATACCAGAGATACAACAAAACTAAAAATAAATCAAGGGAAGGAACTAACTAGATTTAATAGAAGTAAAAAAATGGTGATGGAGAAACTAATGAGATTAAAGATGAACAAATCCCCAGACCCGATAGTTTCCACCCCAGGGTATTAAAAGAAGTAGGTGAGGAAATTGTAGATGCTCTAGTCATGATCTTCCAAAACTCTCTTGATTCAGGAATTGTTCCCTTGGATTGGAAAATTGTCACTGTCACTCCACTAGTTAAGAAGAGTAAGAGAGACAAACTAGGAAAATATAGGCCTATTAGTCTAATGTCAGTTGTGGGGAAATTACTAGAATCAGTTATTAGGGACAGAGTGACTGAGCATTTGGACAAATATAAGCTGATCAGAAAGAACCATCATGGATTTGTAAATGATTCTCACCACCACTGCCATGTCTTGCCCATTCTTGAGTCTCTTTTGTAAAAGTGCCCTTACATGTGGTTGCTCATGAAAGGCGAGTTGATACCACTCATTGGGTGCATTTGCAATGGGTGTATTTGTTGTTGTATGACTGTTTTGTGCAACCTGAGGCGGGGTGGGGGTTGTGGCTGTGGTAGTCATTACAGGTGGTCTGAGTACTTGGCTGTAGTCACTTTGCAGATCTCCCTATGAGAATCTATCAAATATGAGTGACTCCCTGGCATGACGAGCAACCAAATGAGACGCTGCTTCGCCGGTGGTTCGCCCTTCATTGTCCTCCTCCTCCTCCTCCTGCTCCTCCTCCTCCTCGTCTTCTTCTTCAATGTTGATGGTAGGTGCAACTGCTTGTAGAGCGCATGGGACCTCATCCACCGGTAACCCTTTCTGTTGAGCGATGTTGTGCAGGAGGCAGCACATGAGTATTATTCTGCACACCCTCGCCGGTGAGTACTGAAGGGCTCCCCCAGATCGATCCAGGCACCGGAAGTGCATCTTCAGCAGCCCTATGACTTGGTCTGTAACAGACCTGGTGGTGCTGTGACTGTTGTTGTACCGCTTCTGTGACTCACTAGTGGGGTTCTTCACAAGTGTCATGAGCCACGTCTGCAGGGGATATCCCTTGTCTCCAAGGAGCCATCCCTTATGGAAGAGGGCCAGGATGTTGGATTCGCACAGAATAAAGGAATCATGGCAATTGCCAGGGAATTTGGCACACACCTGCAGAAACCTCTTCCGGTGGTCGCAAACCAGCTGTGCTTTGATGGAGTGATATCCCTTTCTGTTGATGAACATTCTAGGCTCATGTACAGGTCCTCGGATTGCTACATATGTGCATGTGTGCCCTGTACCCATGGGAAGCCAGCCAGAGAGTAGAAACCCTCTCAGTTTGGCTGATGTCATCGATGGGGAAGTTGACATAGTGGGATGCCCTGGCAAACAAGCTATCCGTGACCTGTCATATACAGACAGATGGCTGAGAGATCCTGGTGATGTCACCAATGGCACCCTGGAAGGATCCAGAGGCAAAGAAGTTGAGGACAGTGGTGACTTTAACTGCGGTGGGCAATGAGTGGCCACCAGGCCCAGCCGGGAGCAGCTCTGCATGAAGGAGCGTACAGATGTCTCTGATCACCTGTTGACTCAATCTGAGCCTTTGTAGGGACTGCTACTCAGAGAGGTCCAGGAAGCTCAGCCTCTGCCTGTAGACCCTCTCGTGAGGGTAGTGCCTCCTGCGACCTCTGCCCCTTCGTTGTTCCCCTCTCAGCTCTTCTGCAGGTCCCTGTGGCGCACCTCTGTCTTGTGGAGCTGCAACTCACAGAACTGCACACCGTGCCTGGCATGGATGGTGATGTGCCTCCTCCTCAGATGTAGTGCTGAATACATCAATTGCGCCCCCCATTCTGATGGTGTCGGTTTGGGGGGGTCCAAATATGTCTGAACAGAAGAATTCTGAGTCTGAACAAAGAATTCTGAGTCTAAACACTAAGAGCTTCCAGCCAAAGGTTTGTCTGAGAGAACTGCTTGCCATGCTGCAAAAACTCACCTGATATCCCCATTTGTCAATCACCGGTTTAAATGTCCAAACGCCTGCCGGCTACAACTCACCTCCACTTCCATGGCGTGTTTCGGAGGCCATGGGAGACACATTCAGGCAGAGTTAAAATCGTTTGTCTCCTCAATCCCCCCAAATTTAATTGATTCAACTATCTTAATTCCCCCTTTAAATGTCAACCAGCCGGTTTTAATTGCCGGCGGGACTTCCAGGTTTTCGAAACGTGGGTGCACCCTAATGCGTCTAGGTGCAAATAATTTTTCGACACCTTGGAGCCGGGACTCGTTTCCGCCCCTAACATTTACAATTTTTACTGCCTCCCCGCCCCCAACCCACCTGTTCTTCGGGGTTAAAATTATGCCCGTGGTAATGGGGCACTTAGAACAACATAATATGATTAGGCAGAGTCAACACGGTTTTATGAAAGGGAAATCGTGTTTGGCAAATCTATTAGAGTTTTTTGAGGGTGTAATTAGCAGGATAGATAAGGGAGAACCAGTGGATGTCGTATATTTGGATTTTCAAAAGGCATTTGATAAGGTGCCACACACGATTAGGGCTCATGGGATTGGGGGTAATATATTGAGGATTGGTTGATAGACAAAAAACAGAGAGCAGGGATAAACGGGTCATTTTCAGCTTGGCAGACTGTAACTAGTGGGGTGCCTCAAGTATCAATGCTTGGGCCTCAGCTATTTACAACCTATATCAATTACTTAGATGAGGGGACCGAGTGTAATGTATCCAAGTTTGCTGATGATACAAAGCTAGGTGGGAAAGTAAGTTGTGAGGAGGACACAAAGAGGCTGCAAAGGGATAGAGACAGGTTAAGTAAGTGGGCAAGAAGGTGGCAGATGGAGAATAATGTGGGGAAATGTGAAATTATCCATTTTGGTAGGAAGAATAGAAAAGCAGAATATTTTTTACAAGGTGAGAGATTATCAAATGTTGGTATTCAGAGGGATTTGGGTGTCCTTGTACACAAATCACAGAAAGTTAACATGTAGGTACAGCAAGCAATTAAGAAAGCAAATGGTATGTTAGCCTTTATTGCAAGGGAGTTAGAATATAAGAGTAAGGACTTCTTGCTACAATTATATAGGGCTTTGGTAAGACCACACCTGAAGTAATGTGTACAGTTTTGGTCTGTTTGCCTAAGGAAGGTTATACTTGCCTTAGAGGGAGTGCAACGAAGGTTCACTAGATTGATTCCTGGGATGAGAGGATTGTCCTATGAGGAGAGATTGTGTAGAATGTGTAGATTGTGGGCCTATATTCTCTGGAGTTTAGAAGAATGAGAGGTGATCTCATTGAAATGTATAAAATTCTGAGTGGGCTTGACAGGGTAGATGCTGAGAGGCTGCTCCCCCTGGCTGGCAAGTCTAGAACTAGGGGTCATAGTCTTAGGATAAGGGGTCGACCATTTAGGATTGAGATGAGGAAACATTTCTTCACTCAGAGGGTTGTGAACTTTTGGAATTCTCTATCCCAGAGGGCTGTGGATGCTCAGTCGTTGAGTATATTCAAAACTGAGATTGATAGATTTTTGGACACCAAGGGATATGGGGATAGGGTGGGAAAATGGAGTTAAGATAAAAAATCAGGCAGTGGATTCCAGATCTTAACCACTCACTGTGTAAAAAAGCTTTTCCTCATATCGCCTTTGGTTCTTTTGCCAATCACTTTAAATCTATGCCCTCTGGTTCTTGACCCTTCCACCAATGGGAATAGTTTCTCTCTATCTACTCTGTCGAGACCCTTCATGATTTTGAATATCTCTATCAAATCTCCTCTCAACCTTCTCTGCTCTAAGGAGAACAACCCCAGCTTCTTCAGTCTATCCACATAACTGAAGTCCTTCATCCCTGGAACCATTCTAGTAAATCTCTTCTGCACCCTCTCTAGGGCCTTCACATCCTTCTGAAAGTGCGGTACCCAGAATTGGACACAATACTCCGGTTGTGCCCGAGCCAGTGTTTTATAAAGGTTCATCATAACTTCCTTGTGTTTGTACTCTATGTTTCTATTTATAAAGCCCAGGATCCCATATGTTTTTTTAACCGCTTTCTCAACCTGCCCTGCCACCTTCAAAAATTTGTGCACATACACCCTCAGATCTCTCTGTTCCTGCACCCCTTTTAGAATTGTGCCCTTTAGTTTATATTGCCTCTCCTTGTTCTTCCTACCAAAATATTTCACTTTGCATTTTTCTGTGTTAAATTTCATCTGCCACGTGTTCACCCATTCCACCAGCCTGTCTATGTCATCTTGAAGTCTATCAATATCCTCCTCACTGTTCAATACATTTCCAAGTTTTGTGTCATCTGCAAATTTTGAAATTGTGCCATGTTGTGCCAATTTTGTATCCATGCTGCAACTGCCCATTTTATTCCATGGGCTTCAACTTTGATGACAAGCCTATTATGCGGCACTTTATCAAACGCGTTTTGGAAGTCCATATACACCGCATCAACCTCATTGCCCTCATTGACCCTCTCTGTTACCTCATCAAAAAACTCAATCAAGTTAGTTAAACACGATTTGCCTTGAATAAATCCATGCTGGCTTTCTTTAATTAATCCACATTTGTCCAAGTGACTATTAACTTTGTCCCGGATTATCGTTTCCAGAAGTTTCCCCACCACCGAGATTAAACTGACTGGACTATAGTTGCTGGGTTTATCCGTACACCCTTTTTTTGAACAAGAATGTAATATTTGCAATTCTCCAGTCCTCTGGCACTACCCCCGTATCAAAGAATGATTAGAAGATTATGGCCAGTACCTCAGCAATTTCTACCCTTACTTCCCTCAGCAGCCTAGGATGCATCCCATCCAGACTGGATGATTTACCTATTTTAACTATGGCTAGTCTTTCTAATACCTCCTCTTTATCAATTTTTAGCGCATCCAGTATCTCAACTACCTCTTCTATCACTGTGACTTTGGCAGCATCTTCTTCCTTAGTAAAGACAGATGCAAAATACTCATTTATTACCTCAGCCATGCCCTCTGCCTCCATGTGTAGATCTCCTTTTTGGTCCCTAATCGGCCCCACCCCTCCACTTACCTGTTTACTGTATATATGCCTATAGAAGACTTTTGGATTCCCTTTTATGTTAGCTGCCAGTCTATTCTCATGCTCTCTCTTTGCCCCTCTTATTTCCTTTTTCACTTCCCCTCTGAACTTTCTATATTCAGCCCGGTTCTCACTTGTATTATCAACCTGACATCTGTCATATGCCCCTTTTTTCTGCTTCATCTTACTCTCTATCTCTTTTGTCATCCTAGGAAGCTGGAAACTGTGAATGAGCAGAGAGGTTATGGGGTCCAAGTACAGAAATCAATAAAATCTAGTGGACAGGTACAAAAAGTAATTTAAAAGTCTAATGAAATGTTAGTCTTTATCTGAAGAGGGCTGGAATACAATGGGGTGGAAGTTATGTTATAGCTGGATAGAGCTCTGGTTAGATCTAATTGAAGTGTTTAAGATGATTAAATGATTTGTTAGGGTAGATAAAGAGAAATTATTTCCTCTGATAGGAGAGTCCAGAACAAGGGGGCATAACCTTAAATTTAGAGCTAGGCCATTCAGGGGTGATGTCAGAAAGCTCTTCTTCACACAAAGGGTAGTGGAAATCTGGAACTCTCTCCCCCAAAAAGCTGTTGAGGCTAGGACAATTGAAAATTTCAAAACTGAGATTAATATTTTTCTGTTAGGCAAGGGTATTAAGGGTTATGGAACCAAGGCGGGTAGATGGAGTTGAGATTCACATCAGCCATGATCTAATTGAATGGTGGAACAGGCTCGAGGGGCTGAATGGTCTACTCCTGTTCCTATGTTCCTATATTCATGAATTCAAGTTCCAGGGTTTGATGGCTTGCCTCAGTAGGTGAGTGTTATCAGTTCTCAAACAGGCTGCTGGACTGAAAGCTGCACTGAGGTAGGACAGGTGTTGAATTTTTTTCCCCACTGGTACCCCAAAAAATAGTCAGTATTGAATATTTATTCATTTGTTTATTTTCATCACCCATTTTCTCTTCAGTTTGATCCCCTTATGCCACATTCCACAATGAAACAGAAGCAGGCCATTCAGTCCCTTGAACCTGTACAGTTAGATCATGGCTGATCTGTACCTCAACTCCATTTACCCGCCTTTGTTCCACATCCCTTGATAACCTTACCCAAAAAAATTCTATCAATCTCAGTCTTGAACATTTCTATTGAGCCAGCATCAGCAGCCTTTTGGGAGGGAGAGTTCCAGGTTTCCACTATCTTTTGTGTGAAAAAGTGATTCCTAATTTCACTTCTAAATGGCCCAGCTCTAATTTTAAGATTATCCCCTCATGTTCTGGATTCCCCCACCAGAGGAAATAGCTTTTCTGTATCTATCCTATCGAATCCTTTTGTCATTTTAAACACCTTGATTGGATCACCCCTCACACTTCTAAACTCAAGGGAATACAAATCAAGTTTATGCAACCTGTCCTCATAATTTAACCTTTTAAGCCTGGTATCATTCTGATGAATCTGTGCTGTAGCTCCTCCAGGGCCAATATAACTTCCCTGAAGTTCGGTACCCAAAACTGAACGCTGTGCTCCAGATGGGGTCTGACTAGCTCTGTACAACGGAAGTATAACTTCCTCTTCTATGTATCCCACCCTACTTGAGACAAAGGCCTACATTTCATTAACCTTTTTGATTACTTTTTGTACCTGTGCACTACCTTTTAGTGATCCTGAGTTATGGTTCAAAAGCCATCAGCAGCAGCAGACATTCAGTACCTTAATCCAAGTGACCATTCTTCACGTATGAGCCTGGATAATGAACTATTAAACCATGAAGTCCTTCACAGCCAAGCAGAGGGCTGGATTCTCCTCTCCTCAGCGGGATAGCAAAGGGGCAGAACTTCCACCTGCCAGTCTGACCCTGCTGTGACCCCAACCCATTTTTCCAGCTTAGGGTTTATCCTGCATGCAGGGTGGACTCTTAGCGGCATCTACCACCTCTACCACCTAGAAGGACAAGGGCAGCATGGGAACATCACCTCCTGCACGTTCCCCTCCAAGACACACACAATCCTGACTTGGAAATATCTCGCCGTTCCTTCATCGTCGCTAGGTCAAAATCCTGGAACTCCCTACCTAACAGCACTGTGGGAAAACCTTCACCACACGGACTGCAGCAGTTCAAGAAGACAGCAAGGGCAATTAGGGATGGGCAATAAATGCTGGCCTTGCCAGCGATACCCACATCCCATGAATGAATAAAAAAAAAATCCCTGCCACCAAGAGGGAGCACACTACAGCAAAAGAGAATTCTATCAGTGGTGCTGCGGGATTGCAATGGCAGCATCAGAAATGAAGACCAGACATTTAAATGGAAAGAAAGAACCCCAAAGATGGCATCAACATTTTTTTCAGGCTTTGACCAGAACAAGGCTTAAAGAGGTCAGTAGTTAGGGCCTGTATGGAGGGACAGCAGGACACTACTCAGCTCTCTCTCTCCATGCACTGACTTGGGGAAACTTACTGCCATTGCCCCAGTGCCTTCTTCCATCTTTCTCAAGGTGATGCCTGGAGTTGGCAGAGACAACGATGGTAAGTAGGGAAATGAGGGGGCCCATTTCTGCGTCGTCATTAACCTTGTTAGGTGGGAATGGGTAGCAGGCAGCTATCCTAGAGTGGGTGGTGGGGGGGAGGGAAATTGAGCTTGGGGCAGGAACGTGGCGGTAGGTCTTGCTGTCAATTTTGCTCCATTTTCTGCCCCTATCCCATCTAATTTTAGAATTTGCAGAGGAAAATCCATAACCCAGAGTCCATACATCAGCACTTCCAGTAGGGACCACTGGATAGCAATCAGGAATGTGAACCTCAGATGATTTTTCTTCTCTCTGGAGTGGGAGTGTTGAGTCAAATCATAGCAACCTACTGCTACCTCAGCATTGACTAGGAATCAAACCTGGGGCCTTTCTGGTTTGTATGGCTCTGTACCACAGCATACAGTTTTACTTTCTGAGCACATTGTGCTGCTGATGTCAAATATTGAATTTCTCACTGGTGAGTTGTTTCCACAACATTTTAGACATTTACTTGTTTGCAAGGAACTCAGTGCAAGAAGTCTAGCCATTATTTCATAATCATTCATAATAAAGGGGCATTGTTTTCACAAAAGAAAATATTTTGTAATTTTTTTTCATTTGGGGAGAAGCGAAGGAGAAAAAGACCTGTATTTACACACTACCTTATCACGTCTCCCCAAAATGCTTTAAAGTGTTTCACACATTACGAATTACTTTGAAGTGGAGCCATTGTTATGTAGGTAACACAGGAACCATTTTGTTCACAGCATGTTCCTACAAACAGCAATGAGATGAATGACCATTTAATCTGCTTTTGGTGTTAGATGAGGGAGAAATATTGGCCAAAAAACTCTCCTCTTTTCAGATAAATCTGTGGGATTGTTACTGTTAAACAGGAACCACCAGACAGGCAGATAGGGCCTCAGATTCTCATCTGAAGGACAGATGCCAAATGAAACAAGATTTGAACCATGTAAATAGTTTTCATGAAAATCGTCCCCCTTCAAAAATACAATCTTCATGATTAAATAATGAATTAGTAGAACTGACAGTTAATTGATTAAGTTATTTAATTTTCCAGGGGAAAAGTCTGGAATCCTAAGGATAAATGTAATGACATTTCTGGGTAATTCAACTGTTTAATCAATTTCAAAAAAAGTTTTAAAAATATATGTAGGACAATTACATTCAGAACTTTCCATTTTACTAAGTTTTGACATCACATAGTTTATCAATCTCTTTAATATTCATGGTATTAATATTATACAACATCCTATAATTTATTATCCTAATATTATACTATTACACTAAAGCTCATATTTGTTAGGGGTTTTTAAAAATTCAGAGTCTGGAGTCATGCCCTTTCAATCACATACTGAAACTAGGAACATTGGAAGCAAATTTCCTTGCTTAGTTTGTTACAGTTTTTAAATTTATTTAATCAATCAATTTTTGTGAGCAAAAACACAGAAGTTAAAATACGGAAATCTAATCATCACTGCCTTTAGAGTTGGCTCAATATGAAGAATGATTTTCATTAGTTATATTTTATTATGGAGTATGGTGTGCAGATGACTTCGCAAAAATATTACCTTGCACTTATTTTTAATTGGGGAAAATTGAATTTCTGTTTTCTAATGAATAAAAAATAAAATATTCATCACATTCGTCTAGTCAAAGGGATTTAAAATTGATGACTTTTTCCTGGATGACTTGAAACAAAAGTTGCCATGAACTTTTATGTCGAGGGTGGAAACTTTGTCCATTCATCAGAGCAAGTATCTGTAGCCCATGTAGGAGCAGCAAGTGTGTGGACCCTACTCAGGAGCAGCAAATACCTGAACCCCATTTATGAGCAGCAAATAATAAGAAAGAAATTACTTGAATTTTTATAAAGTGCCTTTCACAACCTTAGGATATCCCAAAACACTCTTCAGCCAGTAAATTTGTTTTAGAAGATGTGCAATGGGTGTATGCGTGATTGAAGAACTGTTTTGTGCAAAAGGGAAGTGGGGAGGCAGTTGGTGGTAGTGGAGGTAGGAGCCTGATTGATTATTTCAATATCTCTTGTTTCCCACGCTGACTAAGAGAACCTATGAGAGATGAGGGCATCCCTGGCACTCTGAGCATTAATGTGCGGGGCTGGTCTGGCGATGGGTGCCCCATCTTCCTAATCCTCCTCCTCTGCCTCCTCCTCTTCTTCAATGTTGTCGCCATCAGAGAATGATTGACGAGCGCTTTCATCCTTCTCCACCTGTAATCCTCTCTGCTGCACTATGTTGTGTAGGACGCAGCACACCACGATTATGCTGGACACCCTCGCTGGTGAGTACTGAAAGGCGCCTCCAGACCTATCCAGGCATGCCGATGGCTTGCTCAATGACACACCTGGTGGTCATGTGGCTCTGGCTGGAGCACTCTTGCGCCTCATTGCTGGGGTTCCTCAAAGGTGTCATGAGCCAAGTTTGAAGGGGGTATCCCTTGTCTCCAAGGAGCCAGCCCTTAAGTCTGTCTCCTGTTTGGAAGAGGTCTGGGATGTTGGGCTGGCGCAGTATAAACGCATCATGACAGCTGCCAGGGAATCTGGCGCACACCTGTAGAAATCTCTTCTTGAGGTTGCATTCTTGGAGTTGATGAAAACTCCTGGTTCAAGTGGTGGTCCTCGGAATGCACTCTGCACCTGTACGAAACCAGTCAGAGAGGCAAAACCGACTGCCTGCTCATTCTGGCTATTGTCACGGGCGAAGTTCACGTAAGCTAACACCCTGGCAAACAATGCATCCGTCACCTGCCTTATACACTTATGTGCAGACAACTGACACACCCAGGAGATGTCTCCAGTGATGGACTGGAAGGAGCCAGAGGCAAAGAAATTGAGGGCAATGGTGACTGTTACTGTGACAGGCAATGCACAGCCACCAGGTCCAGCAGGGAGCAGCTCTTCTTCAAGGAGGCTGCAGAAGTCTGCGACCACCTGCTGGCTCAATCTGAGCCTATGAAAGCACTGCTCTTCAGAGAGGTCCAGGAAGCTCAGCTTCTGCCTGTATACCCTCTCACTTGGGTAGTGCCTCCTGTGGCCTCGGCCTCTCTGCTGTTCTCCACTCAGCTCCCCTCTCTACTGTTCTCCACATCTTTTTTGTGCACTTCATCTTGTGCACCTGCAGTTCCCAACACAGCACGACGTGGCTGCCGTGGATGGCCATTTTCTTCCTCCTCAGATGTCCTCTCGAATACGTCCATTGTGCCACCCATTCTGATCTTGTCTGTTTGAAAGGCAAAATCAGTTTTGCAAAAGCTGTCTCAAGACAAGAACTCTCTGCCAAACTTTTGCCAGGAGGAAATGAGGCACCAGCTGAGGTGTCATTCAGATGGGGCAATCATAAGGTTAAATATTCACATGAACCACAGCGAGTGGTTATGATCTGGAATGCACTGCCTGAGGTGGTGGTGGAGGCAGATTCAATCGTGGCTTTCAAAAGGGAACTGGATAAGCACTTGAAGGGAAAACATTTGCAGGGCTACGGTGATAGGGCGGGGGAGTGGGACTAGTTGGATTGCTCTTGTAGAGAGCCAGCACGGACTCGATGGACCGAATGGTCTCCTTCCGTGCTGTAACCTTTCTATGATTCTATGATTCTAACTGCGGCACGATCTCACCTCTATTTCACTGGCGAGATTGAGAAGTTCCGGGAAACCAGTGCTGGAGACATTGGGGGTAATTTTAACCCCCAACAACGGGTGGGTGGACAGTAAAAATAGTTGATTTTTGGAGTGGAACTGCATCCCAGCTCCAATGCACTTGCTTCTGGATTTAACCAAGGCACGTTTGGATACACGCATGCAACAGAAACCAGGACATCCCATCCCCAATTAAAGCCGGTGGGCCGATACGTAAAAGGGCAATGTACCTCATTGCGATAGTTGAGGCACTTCAATTTTTGTGTATTAGAAATGTAAAACAAATTTAACCTTACATGTTCAGATTTCCCATCGTTTCTGAAAGTGTGTGAAAGTAGGCAGGAAGGGCCAGATCCATGAGGTGAGTGCCTTTATTGCATTGCTTGTGGGCCTGGAGGAACAGGAGTGCTTCATCAAGGCTTACAAGCTCACCTGGCGTGATCAGACCCCCGTGATCGGCCAACCCCCCACCGGATGGAACCCCCCCGGATGCTTGACCCCCTCCCTCCCCAATGCTGGACCCCCCCCCTCCCGCCATGGTGGACCCCCTCACCCCAAATTTCTCCAAGGCCCACCCGATGTCATCCACGACCCCCCACCTCTCCCCACCCCTCCGATTTCTTCCACAGCCCACGATCTCGCTACCTCTCCCTCCCCCTCTCCAATTCGCGGCTCCTTTCACTTCTGACAGACAGCCAGCTTGTCAATCTGCTGCCTGGCACATGGGAAACCCGGAAGCATAAATACTTACCTCCAATTGAGTGGCGTTCGCAGGTTTGGCTTCCGGCTTCCCCATGCAAATATTGGCAGACGTGCTGGGTTCCTGGCTCTGAGCTAAAATCATGGCCATTAAATTTGAAATTGGGGGACATTCAATTTAAGAACAGCTACTTGACGTTTACTAACTACATTAATTGCCCCGCTAATGACCCGCCCACCAGCACTAATTGGGGAGCATTGGAGCCAGGTTGCAGTCGCAATCAAAGAAACAGCAATTTTCATCTCCCACCTACCCCCAACCCACCTGTTCTTGGGGGTTAAAATTTCCCCCTATGAGATTTCTATAGGACAGACAGAATTTCCAATTTCCCCAGGCCACAGTGCGAATTCCCCTCAGTGCATCTTGGGGGTGGAGACCCAGCGTTTTCAGCTTCTGCCTGATTTGTCACTCCTACTGGGCTTCTTCTGTCTCCTTTACCGGGTTATTGCACTACAGACCCCAAGGAAATTCAAGGCTATAGTGTGGACCAGATGCAGAGTTAAGTCCCCTCGACCCTGCTTCATTAAGTCCAACCTCAAAACAGCACTGTCTACAGCATTGGTGTGATGCTCCAATTTCCATGCCCGTGGCCTTTCTTAATGAGATTGTCCATTTAGTGTCCATTTAATTATTGCCGAATTATAGGAAGTTTTGCGTTGTGGATATGTGACAGCTGGGAATCAGCTGGGAAAATTGTAATTAATTTGTCATCTTCACATCCAGCAGAGAAAGCAGAAAAAAAACATCCTATCAGTTTGATGACCCACTCTCAACTGGAAAAATGATGCATGGATGGTGTTACGGTAAGATGAAAGGAAGTGGGAAGGAAATAATTTTTCAAAAACACCATTTAAATGTATTTAAATCACATTTTCGCAGAATCGATTAATAATGCAACATTAAATATTAGAAATTCTGCAGAATTTTGGTGACATCGGAAGTGTAGCTGCACTTACACCAAAATTACCAAACTTGTATTTGGTCATGTGTGCTTTTACTTGCACAGATACATATTTATAATTGTAACAAAGAAAGATTGATATAATTTATTTTAATTCTAGATTAGCAAACAATCTACATGGTAATTATTACAGTCTTGTTGGAATCAAAATTATACCTGCATAATAGTGCTTTGCATAACTTGAAACAATGAAAAGTTATAAACAAATTAGCAATTTTATAAACCTGACTAATCATAACAGCACAACCTAAAATAGATTCACGTACCAAAGTATGAATCAAAAAAAATTCAGCAATATCAGTACTGTTCTGAGAAGGGCAAACTGATATCAATCTTCTGCATCATTGAGGTTTACTGCGTAATATTGTTTCATGGTATGTCAAGTGTTTGTTACCACAGCAACTGGATCTTCTGATGACATTATTTATTCAGCTAGTACATAGATCTTTCTTTACAATTAATCTATTCCATTATTTAATTTAAAACAAATTTTCAAAGATGTGGGCTCAGACTACCTATGAATGTTTCACAGACTGTCATCGTCACAGATAATAAAAATGTAAATTTTTCTTATGCTTGATTTTATCATTAAACATGGACATAATGATAGCTGGGAGTCTATAACGAATAAAGAGGTACTTGCATTAATATAGCAACTTATCAGAACTCTCAAACATCTCAAAGTGCTTTAGATATCCTGAATTACTTGAAGTGCAGTGATTTGATATAATGCAGGCAAATAGGGCATCCATTTGCACATAGCAAGATTCACCCCAGAAACAGCAATATGATAAATTACTAGTTAATCTATTTTGGGTTGAGGGAGGAATATTGGCCAGGAGCATTCTCGGCTAACTATTTTCAGATGTCATGGATTGAATTTTATTTCCCACTTTACCACATTTCCAGGAAAAATGTGCTGTTGGGAAAAGACTGCAAAGTTCTATTTGTTTTTGTAATTTGTAATTTAAAAATATCACATTTGTTACAGGTAAAATGACTTTTTGTTACACCAAAGCAGAAGCCAGTTAAACACTGTTATCGTTATGGGCTGATTCTTTTTAATGGATGTGTTAACCTGCTTAAAATAAATGGATTATTGTTTTTTCTAACATAATAGATAGAATAATTTCAGATGAACTTGCTAAGTATTTGTATGCTGTACCCCACAGCATAATTTCAAAGCCTTTAAGAATAATGGATACTCAGGACTGATTGCAAGTCTCAAGCTTATAATTGTCATCTGAACCCAGAAAAGTGAATAAGCAGCCACCAGTGACTTCAGGCCTCTTGCCTGTTGGGTTTAGAGTGATGTTCATTGGCTCATGGGAGAGGTCTCCAGCCTTTCCTCTTGGTGAGTGAAGGTGCGTGGTATAGGGAGATTCCGAGAGGGCCAAAGAGAGAGAAAAGTGAATGGCAAAAAATAATGCCAGCATGGTATACAACATTCTAAATGTATCCTCACGGTTTATGCAGAGATAAACATTGTTTAATGTAACCACAAAACCAGAAACATAAGTAATGGGCAGCTGAATTTGTTGCATTAGTAGAGGAAAGAAGTAAGCACTATGTACACTATTTAGTCTTAGACCCAGATCATATATTTTGAATCATTTTCCTTCAGAACTCTGTAAATGTACTGGAATGACATCTATTTAATAGAAAACTTTTGATCATCTTTACTTTATTGCAGTGGCACCATGTATACATCTCTAATTTTTAATGATCACTTAGATAATGGTTTGAATGATTGTTGTCCCTCACGTTCTACTTTTACATACCTTATTTTATGTGCTACATAGAACCTCAATGCCAAAGGGCCTGTCAATAGTTGCTCCCTTCAGGAATGCAGGAAAGTTGATTGAACATCATCTGATTGAGTTAGTTGGTTGCTAAGATACGTAGCCAGAGCTGGTTGTTTTCACATTAGCAGCAATGTAGCTACAGTTATTTAATGACATACTTTTTAATCAAATGCATTTTTTTGAAGATTATCCACAAATGATTTGATCTACCTTTTGCTGTTTTCAGGAAACTTAAAAAATGACTGTGTAAAGGAACATTATTGTCGCATAGATAGTAATCCTGATTTTCCAAAGGCCTTCGTGGACTCATGAGCAAGGTCAGAGCATGTGGAGTCAGGGGACAGGTAGCAGAATGGATAGCACGTTGACTACAAAACAGAAAAGGTAGCTACTTATTCTGGCAAAAGGTGGGAAGTGGTGTTCCACAAGTATCGCTGCTAGGACCATTGTTGTTCACAATTTACATTAACGATTTGGATTCAGGAATTGGAAATACAATTTCAAAATTTGCAGATGACACCAAATTGGGGGGTGTATAATACAAAGGAAGAATGCGTCAAAATGCAAGAGGACATGAATAAACTTGCAGGATGGGCGTACAATTGGCAAATGAATTTCAATATAGATAAGTGTGAGGTGGTGCATTTTGGTAGAAAGAATAAGGAGACCACATACTGCTTGGATAGTCAGAGTCTAAATGGGATAGAGGAGCAAAGGGATCTGGGGGGACAGATACACAAATCACTAAAAGTAGCAACGCAGGTTAATAAGGCCATAGAAAAGGCAAATCAAGCATGAGGTTAATTTCTTGAGGGATAGAATTGAAAAGCAGAGAAGTTATGGTTATAGAACCTTGGTTAGATCACACTTGGAGTACTGTGCACAGTTCTGGTCTCCATATTATAGAAAGGATATAGAGGCATTGGAGAGGGTGCAAAAAAGACTCACAAGGATGACACCAGAACTGAGAGGTAATACCTATCAGGAAAGATTGAGCAGGCTGGGGCATTTTTCTCTAGAAAAGAGAAGACTGAGGGATGACCTGTTTGAAATCTTTAACATTATGGAACAGTTTGATAAGTTAGACGTAGAGAAAACGTTTCCACTTGTGGGGAGTCCAAAACTTAAGATTATAAATATAAAATAGTCGCTAATGAATCCAATAGGGAATTCAGGATAAACTTTATACCCAAGGTGTGGTAAGAATGAACACCCCACTACCATAAGGAGTATTTGAGGCAAATAGCTTAGATACATGTAAGTAAAAGCTAAATAAGCACATGAGGGAGAAAGGAATAGGAGGGTATGCTGATAGAGTTAGATGAAGTAGGGAGGGAGGAGGCTCGTGTGCAGCATAAATGCTAGCATAGACCAGTTGGGCCAAATGGCCTGTTTCTGTGCTGTAGTTTTCAATATAACACGATATAACTTGATATAATCTTTTGAACCCCAATCTTTACTGTATGAAATGGAGGTCCCTAAATTTACCTAGCAAATCAGAATTTTCGATCATGTTTTGCTTTCTTTGAGAAATCCTCTTTTCAAGGTGACATTGGCCGTTAATGCCACAGCTATAAACATATCTTCCCCAAGGAAAAACTCTTCCTGTGTATCTTATCCATTGAAATTATAGCCTAATGGATAGGCCTTAAATCAGAAAAATCAATCAAAGATATAAATCCTTCCACAGGTCAAATGCATCCATCTTTGCAAATATAATATGAGTTTATTTTAAGTAATAAATAAAAACTCTGTATCTGCTTCCTGATTTTGAAGAAAGCATCAACTCACCAAAGTGTAAGCCCATTTTCTCTAGAGGATTTATAATGGCTACCTATAGTACATATTAGGAGCTAAGTTGAGGCTAAATCCTAAAATCATCTTATTTTCATTGAATGAATCAGTCATATATTTTAAATAAACTTTAGTAAAAATCATAGTCGTGTGCTAGTGTTCATAGTGTAAGATTTTAACATGATAGTGACAGGCATTGAATGGCATGAAGTTGCTGTATTTACACGGTAGGTACAAACTAAACTTGCCACAGAAAGTTAAGTCTTGTCCATTTCAATCTAAGTTTAACAAAGTGATAAGTGTTAATTATTGCCAGTCAACCTCTCTGGCACTGAAAACTGACTATTACAAGCGTGGAGTCTCATTCCTTCAGGCTTTAATTATTGTTAGAGATTTTAAAAAAGTAAAATTTAAAATGTCTACATTTTTTTTTACTTTTCCTTTCCGTCCCTTTTTTCTCTCTCTCTCTTAATCCAATCTTTCTTTCCCTCTCTTTATTTCTCTTTCTGTACCTGCAAAGGCAAGTCTAACTAACGGCAGATGCCATTAGATGCCCTGCTACAGCAAATTGTGGCCCAATAAATATTAATGAGCTATTATTCAAAATTGTCATTATCAATATAGTTAAGATTGGGTCACTTCAGCTACATTATAAGCAGAAATAATTAACTATCACACATTTCTGAAATTAAATTCGCTCTTTTTCACTGGTAGCTTGTTAAACCGCCAGTAAATTAGGATAAGCCGAATGTATGTAGGTTTCCGAAAAACATTACAAGTATATCAGCCTTGAGTCAGTTGGGAGATATGGCAGTAGGGTGAATCTAATGGGACGTAACATACATTTGATAGATCGTGATATCATTTAGGTCTGTTTAGGAACTAATTAAAATTTTAAATTACTTGGAATTGAGACAAGATTGAGACAAGATTCAGGAAGAAAGGCTGCTGAACTAGAATCTGAGGCATAGACATTAACAAGATTCCAAAGTACAGTGCATAAATTGGACACTTCTCCCGTAATTCTGTCTTCCAAGTCAGCAAGATTACAGATGCAATGGAAGCTTGTAAAATCTGATTAATGCTGCTTTGCAGTGGGAGACACAGCTGCATGCTGGGACTGAATATATAAGTCTTCTCCTTCGTTACTGAACTTTGTTCAAAGTGAGATGGGTTTCTTAAAGGGATATTATTGAAGCATCCACCTATCCAAAATCTTAGTGTGCTTCACTGGGCTATTAATCACCTAGAAATTCAAAAAATGAGGATTTGGCAAGCGTTATTAAGCAATGTTATCCGAAAGGCTTACTTGGCTGCCTGGAGCAATAAGGGCATGAAAGTGAAATAGAATCTGTCCTTTAACTATTAATCTTTAGCCATTGTATGAAGAATAAAATGGTCCCTTGACTACTGCAACAAATAAAGCTTGGAGGGAGAGGGGAGAAACTATTCCTTCTCTCTCCAAATCAAGAAGCCTTTCAAAGGGAAGAATATAAACAGAATGAAACTTCAATGAATGAAAATCAAATGAGAGCCGACTTAGCAAATCTCCAAAGCTCCTCACTCTTGATAAGGACAGAGGAAATGCATTCCAAAAACCTGTTGTGTACAGGAGGAAGTAGTTAAATGTTCCATCCATTTGCAAACATTTTAAACTGTCACTATAGAAACAATTAAATTACCAAACATTAGATTTAATAATGATCAAATAAAAATGATAGATGATATAACCCTCAAAAGATTGTCACACCCAATCAGGTATAAGGCACAGGTCAAATGTGGCTTGTCATAATGGGAAGCAACGCAAACTCCTCCACCACAAATGCTAAAATCTATTATTCAGGACATAGTAACAGGGCACTTAGAAAATTATAATATGATTGGGCAGAGTCAACATGGTTTTATGAAAGGGAAATCACGTTTGACAAATCTATTAGCATTTTTTGAGGATGTAACTAGCCGGGTAGATAAGAGGGAACCAATGGATGTAGTATATTTGGATTTTCAAAAGGCATTCGATAAGGTGCCACACAAGAGGTTGTTACACAAGATTAGGGCTCATGGGATTGGGGGTAATATATTAGCATGGATTGAGGATTGGTTAACAGACAGAAAAGAGAGTAGGAATAAATTTTCGGGTTGGCTGGTTGTACCTAGTGGGCTGCTGCAAGGATCAGTGCTTGTGCCTTAACTGTTTACAATATATACCAATGACTTAGATGAGGGGGCCAAGTGTAATGTATCCAAGTTTGCTGATGATACAAAGCTAGGTGGGAAAGTAAGCTGTGAGGAGAACGCAAAGAGGCTGCAAAACGGATATAGACAGGTTAAGTGAGTGGGCGAGAAGGTGGCAGATGGAGTATAACATGGGGAAATGTGAAATTATCCACTTTGGTAGGAAGAATAGAAAAGCACAATATTTTTTAAAAGGTGAGAGACTAAGAAATGTTTATATTCAGCGGGATTTGGGAGTCCTTGTACACAAATCACAAAAAGTTAACATGCAGGTACAGTAAGCAATTAGGAAGGCAAATGGTATGTTAGCCTTTATTGCAAGAGGGTTGGAATATAAGAGTAAGGAGGTCTTGCTGAAATTATATAGGGCTCTGGTGAGACCACACCTGGAGTACTGTGTACAGTTTTGGTCTCCTCACCAAAGGAAGGATATACTTGCCTTAGAGGGGGTGCAACGAAGGTTCACTAGATTGATTCCTGGGGTGAGAGGATTGTTCTGTGAGGAGAGATTGTGTAGAATGGGCCTACATTCCCTGGAGTTTAGAAGAATGAGAGGTGATCTCATTGAAACGTATAATGTTCTTAGAGGGCTTGACAGGGTAGATGCTCAGAGGCTGTTTCCCCTGGCTGGAGAGTCTAGAACTAGGAGTCATAGGGCCCGATATTACCATGGCGGCGGGGGGTCGATTTGCGCCCGGTGAAATCAGTCTGCCCCACAGGCAATCGCAGGCTGATTGGATCCACTTACCTCTTGTTCCGGGATCCCCGCTCCTGAGCTGCGCGGCGGACAGGCTGCACACGCGCAGTAAGGTCTGTCAGCTGGAGGAGCTCTATTTAAAGGGGCATTCCTCCACGGACTGATGCTGCAACAAATAGGAAAAATTACAGCTCGGAGCAGCCTAGGGGGAAGGCTGCTCCCAGGTTTAATGATGCCTCACTCCAGGTATCATTGGATGGGGTGAGGAGGAGGGGGAGAACAGAGATCGTCCCCCCGGCGGCGGGAGGAAGCGGCCTGCCTCTGCCACCAAGAAGGCCTAGCTCAAGGTGGCAGATGAGGTCACCTGCATACAGTGCAGGAGGCGCTTCAATGACCTAAGTAGGTCAGCCAAAGTGAGTACACTTACTCATTCCCCTACACTCCGTCTGCCGCATCACCGCCCCCACCCCACATCTCCTGCACAGCCAACACTACTATGTCACATCACTCCTCACACCCACTCAAACCTCATCCTCATCTTACCTGCACTTACTCACCTCGCAAGTACTCATCCCGCCACTACCACTCAACCCAATCCTCATACAATCTCATGATTCTATCTCATACTCACCCTCTCATGCATCTCTTTCACGGTCAGCCTCACTCAACCTGCCACTACCTGTGCTGCAGCCACAGGGCATGCATCACATATGTGCAGTAGGAAGCATAAGGCAAACATGTCATGAGCATGAAGGGGATGCACAAGGGTGTTTGAGGGTTTGTCATGGTTTTTACTTACATTTAATTTCTGATCAACTCACATTACATATTATATTGGCACCACTACTGCCACGTCTTTGCGAATCTTGTCTGGTTTGTGCAATAATGCCCTTTCCTGAGGATCACAATGAAGACCCACAACTGATGCCACCCATTGTGTCACTGCAGAGTGGGTGTAGGTGTATTTGCAGGGCTCTTTTGTGCAAAACAACTGAGAGACATCGGCGATGTACCCGGTGGCACCCTGGAAGGATGCGGAGGAGAAGTTGTTGAGGGCAGTGGTGACTTTGACAGCGACAGGTAAGAAGATGGTGCTCGGGCCAGCCGGGAGCAGCTTGGCATGAAGGAGGCTGCAGATGTCCACGACTACATGTCGAGTGACTCTGAGCCTCCATGTGCACTGCTGCTCAGAGAGGTCCAGGAAGCTGAGCCTCGGTCTGTGGACCCTGTGGCGAGGGTAGTGCCTTCTGCGACGCATCTCTCTCTGCGGTTGCCCTCCCTCCTACTGTGCAGGTGGATGTGTCACAGCACTGTGTTGGAGCTCCACATGTCAGAGGTGGACGGTGTGGCCGGCGAGGCTGGTGATGCTGTTCGCCCTCCGAGGAGGTCATGACTGCAGGGTTGGAGCCGGGCTCCTGACCCGCCCCGGGAATCCCCGATTTTTATAGCCCCTCCGCCACGAACGCACCCAATCACGGGTGCGAAAATCGAGCCCATAGTCTCAGGATATGGTGTCAGCCATTTAGAACCAGGATGAGGAAAAATTTCTTCACTCAGAGGGTTTGAATCTTTGGAATTCCCTACCCCAGAGGGCTGTGGATGCTCAGTCGTTGAGTACATTTAGACTGAGTTTGATGGATATTTGGACACTAAGGGAATCAAGGGTTATGGGAATAGGGTGGGAAAGTTTTTTTTTTATTCGTTCATGGGATGTGGGCATCGCTGGCGAGGCCAGCATTTATTGCACATCCCTAATTGCCCTTGAGAAGGTGGCCGTGAGCCGCCTTCTTGAACCGTTGTGTGGTGAAGGTTCTCCCACAGTACTGTTAGGAAGGGAGTTCCAGGATTTTGACCCAGCGACGATGAAGGAGCAGCGATATATTTCCAAGTCGGGATGGTGTGTGACTTGGAGGGGAACATGCAGTTGGTGTTGTTCCCATGTGCTTGCTGCTCTTGTCCTTCTAGGTGGTAGAGGTCGCGGGTTTGAGAGGTGCTGTCGAAGAAGCCTTGGCGAGTTGCTGCAGTGCATCCTGTGGATGCTACACACTGCAGCTAATGTGCGCCGGTGGTGAAGGGAGTGAATGTTTAGGGTGGTGGATGGGGTGCCAATCAAATGGGCTGCTTTGTCCTGGATGCTGTCGAGCTTCTTGAGTGTTGTTGGAGCTGCACTCATCCAGGCAAGTGGAGAGTATTCCATCACACTCCTGACTTGTGCCTTGTAGATGGTGGAAAGGCTTTGGGGAGTCAGGAGGTGAGTCACTCGCCGCAGAATACCCAGCCTCTGACCTGCTCTTGTAGCCACAGTATTTATATGGCTGGTCCAGTTAAGTTTCTGGTCAATGGTGACCCCCAGGATGTTGATGGTGGGGGATTCGGTAATGGTAATGCCGTTGAATGTCAAGTGGAGGTGGTTAGACTCTCTCTTGTTGGAGATGGTCATTGCCTGGCACTTGTCAGGCGCGAATGTTACTTGCTACTTATGAGCCCAAACCTGGATGTTGTCCAGGTCTTGCTGCATGCGGGCTCGGACTGCTTCATTATTTGAGGTGTTGCGAATGGAACTGAACACTGTGCAATCATCAGCGAACATCCCCATTTCTGACTTTATGTTGGAGGGAAGGTCATTGATGAAGCAGCTGAAGATGGTTGGGCCGAGGACACTGCCCTGAGGAACTCCTGCAGCAATGTCCTGGGGCTGAGATGATTGGCCTCCAACAACCACTACCATGTTCTTTTGTGCTAGGTATGACTCCAACCACTGGGGAGTTTTCCCCCTGATTCCCATTGACTTCAATTTTACTAGGGCTCCTTGGTGCCACACTTAGTCAAATGCTGCCTTGATGTTAAGGGCAGTCACTCTAACCTCTCCTCTGGAATTCAGCTCTTTTGTCCATGTTTGGACCAAGGTTGTAATGAGGTCTGGAGCCGAGTGGTCCTGGCGGAACCCAAACTGAGCATCGGTGAGCAGGTTATTGGTGAGTAAGTGCCGCTTGATAGCACTGTCGACGACACCTTCCATCTCTTTGCTGATGATTGAGAGTAGACTGATGGGGTGGTAATTGGCCGGATTGGATTTGTCCTGCTTTTTGTGGACAGGACATACCTGGGCAATATTCCACATTTTTGGGTAGATGCCAGTGTTATAGCTGTACTGGAACATCTTGGCTACAGGCGCAGCTAGTTCTGGAGCACAAGACTTCAGCACTACAGCCGGGATGTGGTTGGGGCCCAATGCCTTTGCTGCATCCAGTGCACTCAGCCGTTTCTTGATATCACGTGGAGTAATTCGAATTGGCTGAAGACTGGCTTCTGTGATGGGGGGGATATCGGGAGGAGGCCGAAATGGATCATCCACTCAGCACTTCTGGCTGAAGATGGTTGCAAACACTTCAGCCTTGTCTTTTGCAGTCACGTGCTGGACTCTGCCATCATTGAGTATGGGGATGTTTACAGAGCCTCCTCCTCCCGTTAGTTGTTTAATTGTCCACCACCATTCACGATTGGATGTGGCAGGACTGCAGAGCTTTGATCTGATCCATTGGTTGTGGAATCGCTTAGCTCTGTCTATAGCATGTTGCTTCCGCTGTTTAGCATGCATGTAGTCCTGAGTTGTAGCTTCACCAGGTTGGCACCTCATTTTTAGGTACGCCTGGTGGAGTTGAGGTAGAAGATCAGCCATCATCTTATTGACTGGCGGAGCTGGCTCGAGGGGCCATATGGCCTACTCCTGTTCCTATTTCTTATGTTCTTATGTCATCTATAAATAGTCAGTAACATATTCTTTATTGGCATGCTATTCCACATTTTTATTCTTTATGGGACTTTATGATGGTCCAAGACTTGATAAAACTACTCTCAGTTATGGAACACCTCAGAGGAATCTCTCACACTACTTTTAATAGGCCTTCATATAAAAGGTCATATTTAAATTAAAACCCCACAGTGCTGTTTTGCCTTTGAAAAGCTCTGTGTATTGTTTGCTAATTTCATTAAAGAATTCTTGGTTCATCCTTATTCTCTGGCCGTTAAAAAATAGCATGCCATTATCCCTAAGTGTTTTATCTTTGTTCTGAAAATGGAAGAATCTGGCCATGGCCTTGATGTGATGAGCCTCAGTAGTATTAAGAAGCATCAGGATCTGTGTGCAGCTAAACAATCCAGTAAAATATGTAATAGGAAGACTTTTTCCTCCCCCCTTTTCAGTAATTCCTGATCCAGAGATTTCTTCCACCAGGACCTGTTTTCAAAGTCATTACATGAGTACATTCATTTTACTCTCCAGCATAGAAACTCTTTGTAAAACTCTATCTTTTTTGCCTCTGACTGATCAATGAACTACAGTTGTAAAACCTCTTGAGGCAAGGCCAAAAATCTATCCTGTACTGAATCGGAGAATTCCCTTTAATTCCACCATATATGGATCAGGCTCAGTTTTGGCACCATTTTCTTTGGTGAGACTGTTTTGATCAAGGAATCTTTGTGGGGGTGGGAGGAGGTCTCCTCTAATTACTTATTTGGGAATGATGCACAGGATGAGATGGAATCTAAAAATAGGGGCAGGTATTATGAAAATGCAACAACAGTGCTGCTCTTTCCACATCTTAAACAGCAAATCATGTTAAAAACAAGCTATTAATTTTCTGTTGTAAAGAAATGTCCTTTGGAATATTCCTGATTTTTAAAAAAAATGTTTTTAGAACCAAGCATCAGCCAGACTGATTCTGCACTGGCTCCCGTTTGATCTTCGATCAATCCATGAGGAAGCCCAGCTTTCCTAGGCTGTTCCTAAAGTTGTTCAACTGCATTCTTTGTAGTGTTTTCAGAGACAGCCTGAAAGAACCAATCATTTAATATAGTGGACGTGAACGTGCTGTAGTTTGAGGAAGCCTGCCACGACTGATAAGTACTGCTGCATGCTGATGTCAAGCCAAGTCGGAAAAAAATATTCTCATGCCTTGACCATCAAAAATCTTTGAAGGTTGAGTATTGAATGTATGAGGTCTCTGGCTACTGGCCAGTCTCCTGGTCACATTGCCTGAATAATGAGAGAAAATTTTTCCTTGTGAATAATTTGTTCAAGACCTTTAGTTCCAGTATGGGTCAGAAAGCACCACCATCTTGGGAACCACAGTTGTGAAGAATAAAACCCTCAGTTTTCCTTGCGGACAGCCTTGGACACAAATAACTCCTTTACCTTCAGGCCAATATTTTTTTGGTTAGAGTGCCTTGACTGCCCTAAGTAAGTTATAGCTCTGAACAATGGTGGATTTCCAAAAAAATGAGGGAATAACCATTAAACAGTGACTAAATGAAAAACAAGTTTGAAGAGTTTTTCATGATGTTGAACAGTACTGGGATTACTGCAACACAGGAAAAGAACTGAATTCAAATTTAGAATGACCTTTATATGTAGCTCGACTGAGGAAGTTGATATTCCATGATTTCCCTATATGGGTGGCAATCTATTAGACATATTGGAAATTAAAGAATGAGAAAAAGTAACTAGATTAAAATGTTCAAGAGACTTTACTTAGAGACGGATTTTATAAAATTGTTATGCAAAGAACTAGAGGGCCCTGAATTTTCTCGGAACCGGCCGTGCATATCTTCTGTAAGTTGGCTGGGAGCGCAGCGTAACCAGAGGAACATCAGCCCTGATGTCAAGAGGAGGCAGGGATGAGGGGACAGATTTTCCACGCCATTACCGCCCCATCAGTCTACTCTCAATCATCAGCAAAGTGGTGGAGGGTGTCGTCGACAGTGCTATCAAGCGGCACTTACTCACCAATAACCTGCTCACCGATGCTCAGTTTGGGTTCCGCCAGGACCACTCGGCTCCAGACCTCATTACAGCCTTGGTCCAAACATGGACAAATGAGCTGAATTCCAGAGGTGAGGTGAGGGTGACTGCCCTTGACATCAAGGCAGCATTTGACTGAGTGTGGCACCAAGGAGCCCAAGTAAAATTGAAGTCAATGGGAATCAGGGGGAAAACTCCCCAGTGGCTGGAGTCATACCTAGCACAAAGGAAGATGGTAGTGGTTGTTGGAGGTCAATCATCTCAGCCTCAGGACATTGCTGCAGGAGTCCTCAGGGCAGTGTCCTTGGCCCAACCATCTTCAGCTGCTTCATCAATGACCTTCCCTCCATCAAAAGGTCAGAAATGGGGATGTTCGCTGATGATTGCACAGTGTTCAGTTCCATTTGCAACCCCTCAGATAATGAAGCAGTCTGTGCCCGCATGCAGCAAGACCTGGACAACATCCAGGTTTGGGCTCAAAAGTGGCAAGTAACATTCGCGCCAGACAAGTGCCAGGCAATGACCATCTCCAACAACAGAGAGTCTAACCACCTCCCGTTGACATTCAACAGCATTACCATTGCCGAAACCCCCACCATCAACATCCTGGGGGTCACCATTGACCAGAAATTTAACTCGACCAGCCACATAAATAGTGTGGCTACAAGAGCAGGTCAGAGGCTGGGTATTCTATGGCGAATGACTCACCTCCTGACTCCCCAAAGCCATTCCACCATCGACACAGCACAAGTCAGGAGTGTGATGGAATACTCTCCACTTGCCTGGACGAGTGCAGCTCCAACAACACTCAAGAAGCTCGACACCATCCAGGACAAAGCAGCCTGCTTGATTGGCACCCCATCCACCACCCTAAACATTCACGCCCTCCACCACCGGCGCACTGTGGCTGCAGTGTGTACCATCCACAGGATGCACTACAGCAACTCGCCAAGGCTTCTTCGACAGCACCTCCCAAACCCGTGACCTCTACCACCTAGAAGGACAAGAGCAGCAGGCACATGGGAACAACACCACCTGCACGTTCCCCTCCAAGTCACACATCATCCCGACTTGGAAATATATCGCCATTCCTTCACTGTCGCTGGGTCAAAATCCTGGAACTCCCTTCCTAACAGTACTGTGGGAGAACCTTCACCACATGGACTGCAGCGGTTCAAGAAGGTGGCTCACCACCACCTTCTCAAGGGCAATTAGGGATGAGCAATAAATGCCGGCCTCGCCAGCGACGCCCACATCCCATGAACGAATATATAAAAAAATGATAGGTGTGGACGTTTGGTGGGAGCTCTGAGATAGGATAATGACCCTCCTACTGTTCTAGATCATTCGGACTTCAGCCTCAATGGTATTGACATAGGTGACTTGACTATGCTACTTTGTTTATCCCAGTCTTAGCAGCTGGGCTTTAACCCTTTGTGAATTCACTTTAACTTAAATGCAGTCAATTCATTGTAACTCATTCCAAATCCTTTCCTTTGAAAAGTGGACAAAAAATCCTGAAATGTGCCCCGAATATTGACATTCCTTTTTTGATGAGCTTGATAAAGCTGAAAATAACTGATATTCCAATTAATTCCTCCCTATCCAATTATTTATATGTCGAATATATATTTTTAACCCTGTTGGTGCTGCAGATAAGGTGTCCTATCGTAATGGGTCTCCGCTTTTTAAAAATAAAGATTAACCTGCCCTAAAAAAAAATGATTACAATACAATCAGATTTAGTTTTTAACGTTCTGGCACTTGACTGACTGAAAAACATGGGTCCTGAAATTCTGATGGATTGGTAGCACTTAAACCTGGTGGATCGTTCTGGGAGGTTGAGGGCAGTATTTCGGGAAGAGAGAGGATCTGTCTGTTTTATGCCCCATTTAGGTTCTGCCCCAATTTTGGCCAGAGGCTGTAAGATGTCCTCACTCTAGCAAAAGTGCAGTCATGCAAATGATGGGTTTAGGCCAGGATGACATCATTTGTCCTACATTCTGTCATTTTTCCCTAAGAACCACTCATCTGACTATGAAACATAGGTAACTTAGAACAGCAGTTGGTGAAGGCTGATGCTGGAATCTCAAAGATGGATTGCTGTGTTTCAATGTGCTGTTTGATTGGTCTTTTGTCAAAATTGTTTTGCTCTTTATTTCTGAGGCTCTTAGCTTCATTTAGAAGTCTCGCTTGAGACAGTTTCCTGTTTGGAGAATTTTCCTAAAATGAATGAGAAGGCTACGGTAAGGGTTCCTAACTGAGATTCCCCTCTTTATGGTATATATGTTGGAGAAGGAACAACAGAGAAGCTGGGAGGTCAGGCTCATACAGCAGCACTGCAGGAGATCCAGGCCAACACAGATACCTAGCCTCCAGGGTGTAGAAACCCAGAAGATCTTACTTGAATATATCCCTGTGGTAAAGCATAAAGAGGCTGTAGTTCAACCAATAGCCCCAGAAGAGCTTTGCTGCATCCTACAGGGAGATCTTCAAACTTCATCAAGAACCAGGACAGTAATTTGAAAAATGAACATCTAAAATAATTTGAAATAAACTTTAAACACATCTGCACACCTGTTCTTCCCTATTTCCTTAATGTGTGTATAAAATATATATATATAAAAACTTCACATATACTTTTTAACTAATAAAACCTATTAAAGTATTTCTGTTACTTATTTTCATTTAATCCTGCTGGACGGGACAAAGATGTGAGCCCCAGTTGGCATTGTGCATCTGGGAGGCCTGGACAATTCATTGGGTGGGAACATGGAGGTTATTAAGAGGCTGCAACTGCAAGATTTAACGCTGGACTGCATTCAAAGCAGAACCAGCAGGTAAGTCTTTTTCCAGCTGGTTTAACTGTGTCTGCCCCATTCTCACCAGGCAGGGTGGGTTAAAATTCCCCCTAAAATGTTACTGCTGCAGTTGGCATGTGTCATATATGGTTGTTACATCTTTTCTGGGATGATTGAAAAGTTGCTTTTTTTGAAAGTACTGTTTAATGCTTTAGAGGTACCAGTAGAAAAACAAAGTGATTGAATTATTTGGCACTGACGTCATCCTTAGTTTGTTAAATTCCAGATAACAATGATATAAAATAGAAATAATTACAATTACATTTCGGTTTGCATACAAAAGTTTGTATTTGAGCTTTTCAAAAACTTAAAACCAGCTGTGAAACAACAGTGACTTGTATTTCTATAGCGTCTTTAACATAGAAAAACAGCCTTAGGTGCTTCAAAGAGGCGTAATTGGGGAGAAAAGCAAAGACGAAATATAGTAAGAGGGGTGACCAAAAGCTTGGTTTTAAGTAGGGTCTTATAGGAGATGAGGCAGGTGGAGAGGTTTAAGGAGTGAATTTCAGAGCATGGGACCTAAGCGGCAAGACGTAGTCATTAATGGCAGGGCAGAGGGAGGTGGGGAATGCACGACTCATGGGAAACTCATTTAATATGCAGGATGAGTTTAGAGTTGTAATTCCGCTCCTGAAAGTTTTACCATCAGTGGGAGAGAGGGAGATACAGTTATGGGCTGCAGCCAGTTACAGGGGAGTGTCACTGTGTGAGCAGCACGAAGAAGAAGAGCAGAATTATTTGAAGCAGCAGCATCTTTGACGGGGAAGGGCATTATGGTTAATGTCACTGCCATGTCCTGTCTACATGTTGGTTGTCTTTACCACACAACTTTCCACAGAACTTTGGCTCAAACAGAAATTGGAGAAGATCAGGGCACGATGAAGATCCCGGATTTGGAGGCAGACTGCGGCAGAACATTTGCTTGGAGGGAGGCCGGGGGAGTGGGGGGAAGTATTC
Organism: Heptranchias perlo; assembly: GCF_035084215.1. NCBI lineage: Eukaryota > Metazoa > Chordata > Chondrichthyes > Hexanchiformes > Hexanchidae > Heptranchias > Heptranchias perlo. The sequence goes on along the minus strand of NC_090341.1, from coordinate 30,693,353 downwards.
CTGCTCCTCCTGGCCCACAAGCTGTGCTGGGATAGCATTTACCTGCTGGATCTGGCAGCTCCCGCCCTCCTTTTAGCTGCCGGGTTTCCTGAGTCCTGGGTAACCTGGCCCGCAGCTGTTAAATTCAATTGCCTCCTAAAATCTAAGGAACGGAGCCTCATTTAAATATTATAGTTACGGAACCGGCTCTCCAGAAGGGGTTACTCACCTGACCCCCGAACCCGCCGCGGTTAAGCCGGAAGTAGGCACGTTTGCGGCAGGTTGGGGTCGGGTTTTACATTTTTACCGATTTAACAGCACCCGCACCTCCCCCACCCCCCGTCCATTGTGGGAGAGTTAACGTTCCCCCCATAGTGACTAAACCCAACATATTCACAGTATCAATTTCTCTAGAAACTCACTGGGGCATTAATTTCCAGAAGGTACCGGCACAGAAATCGACTCATTGCCTGAGAACATTTAAACATTACAAAACTGTATTATCAAAATGGCACTAAAAACATGTTTCATTTTTGTGTTCTTACAGAATTTTTTTTTAAACTGATGAAATCTTAAAACCTAGTTTCTTTTTTCTGATGGATTGGTCTCAATCACGGGCTGTAGCCTTTGCTGGTTTTAGCCTTTGATTTTTCAGCAGCCGACAGTACTTTAGCCAATGCTTCCAGATCGCTGCACAGCTGTGTATTTTGCTCTAATGCTGTGAATTGCCGTTTAACAAACTTCCATTTAGCAGCTCTCCATTCTGCTTGAGGCACAGCAAGTCATCATCCTGCAGCTTTGCATTTTCTCGGACCTCCTCAAGTGTATATTCATGGAGAATATTTCCATTTTCAAAAACAGCAACCAGGAGGTCCTAGAAACAAGTAAAAAAGTTATGTTAAATATTTATAAGACTGCAATAATATTTTCCTCACAATTTAAAACATATGCCCTAATTCTAAGGCAAATTATATTATTTCTATCCCTAGATGCCAGTTTTAGATTAATTTAAAAAAATTAGTCAAGCAATAATCTTGGAATCATTCCATTAATTTAGAAGCTGAACTCTATTTAACCACAATATGTATTTTACATATTGTTCAAGCACAAGTAACACGTCTGCATATTACAGAAATGCTTAGAGCAAGAGAACCCTTTCTTGCAGATGCCAAATGTGCCAAAGCCAGGAAGTGGATACAGCAACCTCCAAACAATACTAGTGCTACAACAATCTGCTTAAATTGCATTTACAAATGAATATGCTGAGCGAGAAGAGTAAAGGGGAGAAGAGGAGAGAGAGAGAGAGAAAGATTAAAGGGATGAAGGTCTTTCTCTTGCAAGAGACTGAGGTCATCAGATTTCAGTTAGCCTGGAGTCAGGCATACTGCCCATCTTGAACACAGTGTCTTGAAAATTCTGTATTCTATATTTTTTCTCCATTTATTGACTTAGTAGTGTGTTGTTTCTGTATATTAAAATGGTTTCTGCAACAATAGCATGTTTTCCTTCAGGTAGCTGACACTACCTTTTAAAACTTAAGGCAGAGGTCCCCCATGATTGTGACAATGGTTGCATAGAGATCCCCACGTAGAAAAGTTTGAAACTCACTCCTACATGGAGTTTAACTTTGTGTATATCGTGCTGTATCTGACCCTGAATGCTGACTCTAGGTACCCTTTTTGTTTTCATGAATGCTTGATCAGATTTGAGCTATTCAAGCGGAAAATCAGATTCATCTAAAACTTGCTGCCAAATTTCATTGTCAAAGAGTTGCAGCTGTTAATCTTGGTTATAGGCATATAAACCTTGCCCTTTCTCTTCACTCTGCTTATCCTTCCCCTTCCCCATGAGTAAAGACTCCTTTTAAAAAGACAGGTTACTAAAACGAAAGTCTGTTAGTTGTCCATACCTCCTCCGGATTCCCCTTCCCTTCTTCTACTGTTTCAATGATTCCATTCGGATTTCTCCTCAGAATTAGCTGGCCCCTCTTTGAACCTTTGATAGGATCGGTTACTGGCTGTTTATAGACATCCAGCTAATGGTAACACACACAAGTAGTTAAATGCTGAATCGAGGTCAGGCGTTGCTGACTTGTCACTTTTGCAAAGCACCTACTTGATCGGTGAATAAGCAAAACATTTAAAATCACCTCACTCCATTGTTCTTTAAAAACCAACAAATTCACAAACAGCAAGCAAGGTTCATGGTAAAAACAGCATTTGCTAAATGATTGATTACATCTGCAGACATAGTAGGGTTGATCGTCTGTCCGGTGACGTCCACTGCCGACAGAATTCAGGTGAGTAGGGAAAGGAAAACTGGGCTGCTGGTGCTTATGGCCAGTCCCTGGTGAAAATGTGCTCTGTGGCAGTTGCACTGTGGCTGTACCCCTTGTGAATTTCACTTCTTTTCATTTTGAGCAAGACCCTAAGGCAGCACACATCCAGAATTCTAAGGAGGTTAGTGTTTTTGCTCTGCTGTTAAGGCAGACCTCCTGCTCACTGATACTTCTACTCATGAAAGTCAGGTGTTACAAGGGGAAGTGGAGGTCCCATTTTAAATAAAGTCCAAACATGACAAGCTAGACAACAGTATTCTCTAATGAAAAGATGTGCATGCTAACTCAAAATATGAGCAGCCTCACCCAAAAATATCCTGTGAAGTCTATTCACGTAGAAGGTTTTGAAATCATTCAAGACTCAGTCAAGATCCTCACAAGCAAGTATACACAAATATAAATGTAAACCAAAAGACTCAATTTTTGAACTATATTCAACCTATGAAACAGGCCTGCTGTCCTCAAACACTATTTTAAAACACCCATTTTGTGGTAGCACTAAATAGTTGAAAAGTCTAAGGAAAACTGGAATCCAGCACAGTGTGAATGCTATTTACGAAAGTTTACTTAAAAGGGAACATGGCCTGCTGGCAGGGAGCCTCGCCCATTGGCAATGCATAATGGAAATTCAGCCACATGCTGCCCACAGCTATCTGAACATTAAATTGAATGGCTGGACAATCATAGGCAGTGTGCGCCCAAATGTTCAGTTTGCCCTGTTGGTGAGTGAATCTCCCCATAGACTTGTACAATTATGCCTAAAGCTCAATATATTTTAAACGTACTGGGGAACTGGAAATCATATCCATGCATCAAAAGCAATCAAAATCTGGTGAAATGTTTTAAAGTTATTGAGATGACAGATTTGTATTCAAAGTGAGACCACATTTTTTCCTCTCTCTACAATCAGAGGCCAGTCAGGTGATTGTTCCTTGCAACACCCACTCACATTCTCAAAGTCTTGATCTCCTTATTTGAGATTTTCTTATTAATTGTGACTAACATCTACAAGTTAGCAAGCATTTTTACCCTTTTTCCATTTTGTTCAACATAACTGCATTTGAAAGAGCAGTTCAGCGTATCTCTGTTGAGTTTTTGCAGAAGAGCACCACCACATCCAAAATCAATGTTTTCTGCACTCCAGTGTTCATTTTTTAGAGCTTTTAGGATCTGCAAGAAAAAATAAAAATCAGATTTTACATTAAACTTTGGTGGATGAAGTTCATTCATGACTCTGCTAAAAAGTACTGAAAACAAATTCCACGTACTTCTTCCATGGAATGTAGATTTATTGCATCTCCTTGAATAAGCCGGATGAAAGATGGTAGCAGCTTATAGCCCTGACAATTCAAGGTACTTCCAAAGACTTCTTCCAGAATTCTCAGGATCTGCAGGTATGGCAAAATGCTCACTGCTTATTCTTTGCTGAATAATACCTTAAGACATCAAACTGTGACCTTTTTGATTTTTAACGATTACATAAAACCTGCACATCACCTCTGTTAGATCTTAGCCATCTTGCCTCATAAATGTTAATGAAATTAATAATTTAGGCATGACAATAGCAGCAGCTGGCTCTCTAAAAAGCACTGCGTAGTTTACATGGTGTTAAAAAAATATTCTGATGGTGATCTATATTAAGTAATTTGTAAATCACACTAATCTGCATGGACCACCCAAGAATAAGGCAAACTACCTCTGTCCACATTATTTAAATAGTTTCCCTATTAAGGGAAAAATTACTACATAAAAGGAGTATGTAATGTGACGACTGGGTGATACAGGGGTTAGGTATTCGCTTTTCATTTATAGGCCTGGGTTCAAATTCAGTCCAGATAAAAGGGATAAAAGTCTTCTCATTTTGTTCACACTAAAGACACTATATTTTTAAAAATTCAATGTTGAGATGTCGGCATCACTGGCAAGGCCGGTATTTACTGTCCATCCCTAAGGCCACCAGAGGGCAGTTCAGAGTCAACCACATTGGTGTGGGACTGGAGTCACATATTAGTCCAGACCAGGTAAGGAGAGCAGGTTTCCTTTCCTAGAGGACCAGTTGAGTTTTTACGACAATCCAACAGCTTCATGGTCGCTGGTAACAACTTTTTAGTTCCAGGTTTTGTTTTAAACTGAATTTAAATTCTCAAACTGCCATGGTGGGATTTGAACTCACATTCTCTGGATTATTAGACCAGGCCTCATAGTTACTAATTCAGTAACATAACCGCTACACTACCGTACCCAAAATGAGATTGAACAGTCTCAATCCAATTCCTAGACAGCAAGAGCCTAGAACACAAAAATGCTCCCAAATGGGTACAAATTGACAATCTCCAGGACTTCACAGGTGTGGAAAAACAAAGTCACACTTACTGTAGTAAAGGTGTTTTCCCGAGGTTGGGTTTGGGATATATTGCTGGGTAGCTGAGGCAACTTTATTGCTTGATGCCCAAAATGGAAAATGTTCCATTCCCCAGCACTAATCCCGCCCCGCTGGACAAGCACAAACATCCCAAAAAAGGAGAATGTTACTTGGGGGAGGGTAGAATACTTTTAATGCAAAGTTTTGCCTTGTTTAAGGAGTCAAAAATGTTTTTTTTAAATCTCTCTTGCCTTGCAGAAGAGCATAAAAAGCTGCACCCCAACTCCTGCCTTTCAGGTTGCGAACATACTAAAGAAGCATGCAGCTGACATGAGTGCGATTATCTCAATAAATGCAACCATGATCAGCATCCTTTTGATCCTGAATTCAGGTTGGGAGCTGCAAATCATTTTCTAACCCTACAGCAGCCAAGGTTTTACAACGTTCATATGGACACCATTCAAGTGTTTTGTCAGACAATATATCTTTGTGCTTAAAAACAAAAGCACATCACACAATGATGCAAGTGTAATATATGCAGCTATGATGCTGAAGGACACCTGAAAAATCAGCAACACAGCAAGAAAAAAAATAGAACATACACAGAACAATGCAACAAACTTTATTTGTTTGGCCAGTAATTGAAGCACATATGGTCACAACTTCCCATATTATCTACAACTGTAATCATTTTTAATTATGCAGACATCATAACCTTGGTTAAATGCACCTTAAAATTATATAGATAGTTGATTTTTACTACAGTACTGTTTTTCTTCTTTCCCAGCCCCTGCAACACAATTTCCTCAGTCAGCATTACAGAACCTAGCATGTAGACATCTCCACAGACTCTCTGCCAAACTTTGACTGATATTCCAGGAGGTGCAGCAACCATTTCTCACCCAAGCTAGTTTTCTCTCCCTCCATATCTCCCTCTTGCCTAGGCAACCAGGCCAAGACCGCAGACTTTGGGGTAGGCCATGAATGACTGCCATGCTCTCCAAGCTCTCTGAAGTACACAATCAATTCAATATATTGAAACCTTCTAGAGAAAAAATATAGTAAAATGGTAAAATGCCCAAGTAGTTAGATGTGATAATCTAAACTATTCAAAACAATTTCCAAATGTATCAAATGGTAAATCTCTTTGTGCCAGTCTTTAACGTATGTTTTATATCCAGTTCTGCATTTGCCTGACCAGCATGAGTGAAGTGCATTAAATAACATCACCAATTCATGCCAGCAAGAGGTGATTCATTTGACACCAAAACTCAAATTTGCATTGCAAATATGCAGTAATGAGTTTACTATGAAATGCAGTCACTGACTAAGTAGGAAGTAATGTAGTCGTAGAGAGGTTATATCTACCTGCAGCAGGAGTCTGCTGACTTGAGGGGTTAAACATGTACGAGTAGGGAGGTATACAGCAGATTCAATACACGCAAATTGAATATACCTGCACTGGAATCTGCGTTGTCCGTCACTTCCAGCATTTATATGGAAACAATATTCCACAGGTAGAGGCATAAATCTGGTGCAAAATCAGAGTCAAAATAATGGCATAGATTCCTTAATATTAGTCTCTAAAGTACCTCAATAGTGGTCTCTACAGGATCCCCTGAATCAGTTCGAATAACCAGCATGGAATCCTTGTTCCTTTGCTCAACACAATCCTTAAGATCACTGCCCCAGATTTGCTTACAGGCGTTGAAAATGTCATAACTGTCACTGACTACTGAAATAGGAGTGGATGGAAATTGTTTGAGCGCATATTCAAATGCATCCTTTTCCTGATACCTTCCCCAAGAGATGATAGTACTGTGAAAGTAACAAATTGAACGTAAATGTCTTAAAAATGCAAACATAAATTGTCTGTTGAAACATGCAAGTAAGCAAATTCCGACTTCCAAAACTAAAAGAGTTCTCTTAAAAAGAACGGATGTGCCTCTGCTGATCGGAACAGTGATTGTCTTGATCAACTGAAAAGGTGACTTGTACCAATATTATATAATATAATAACAAGAAAAGTTTACCGTCACACAAAGTTATCACAGGATTCAAAAATACAAGTCAGATTTTAAAAAAATTCTTTATACCCCTCCAAATAAAATCCTTTAACTTTTATCTCAAATTCTAAAATGGATGGTATTATCAGGAACTAAAGTCATGCTAGAGACAAAATTAAAACCAGAATAAAATTATATCCTCCTGTTGGTGTGAATGTTATGCAACAGCTGTACTTAACCAAGCAAGTATATTCCAGGCCGGTGTTCCAGATACTCTAATACTTGAAGGACGATTTTATTCTGCCACATCCGATGGGAACAAGGCAGGCAGGTGGTTAAATACGTGGTAGAGTACTTACCGATGAGTTCCCGATGCGCTCCCGCCCACCAACATCTTAACCACTCAATTTCCTCAATCGAACGAGGCACTTACCAGAGCCTCATGAATACTTGTAAATTGAGGTCCTCTATTGCAATTTTAACATATAAACGTGGAAGTACTGCCCAGCGCAAAACCCATCAGTAAAATCTGGTGGAATTGGTCTTTCATAGCTCCTGAAGCAGTCTTTAAAGTGGCATTCACCTGCAGGCCAAGTGGATCACAGGACCTGTGTGCCATTGAGCTGTTTGGATTTCCAGGAGAGTTTCCAGCTTCTTTCTGATATTTTTTGCCTTACTTATCCTCAGTAAGCTCCATCTGCTTATCGTGGGTGCTATTATTAGCAGTTTGATTTGAATGGAGGAAGAGGTTGGGCAAGAGGAGAAGCTGCCTCAGCAACCAGCACTAGCAGCAGCTGTGCCTATTAGAAGACAGGAGGCGAGGGGGCAGCTTGTAGGAGGTCATACCCAGCACACAGGGTGTACAGGCCAAGAGCCACTTTCTTGGATCTACCGGAACAGCAGTGCATCAGCAGGCTGCGTTTCTCCAGACATTCTGTTGCAGACCTCTGCAGCCTCCTGTAAAAGGACCTGCTGCCTGCTGGACCAGAGGCCCCTGCTTTGCCAGAGGCTGTCAAAATCACCGTAGTCCTTAACTTCTTTGCTACTGGCTCCTTCCAAACTGCTACAGAGGACATCACCTGCATCTCCCAGTCTGAGGTACACAGCTGCAAAAAGCAGGTCACCGTTGCCCTGTTCAGCAGGGATAACCAATACATCATCTTTGAGGTCAATAGAGGAGAGTTCAGGAATTTGCAGCAGTGGCTGGCTTCCCTCGTGTACAGGGCGTCGTTGACTGCACAGGTTGCCATCAGGGCACCAAAACACCAGCCAGCAACATTCGTAAATAGGAGAGGCTATCACTCCAGTAATGTCCAGGCAGTCTCCGATCACAAAAACAGGATCATGAAAGCTTGTGCAAGGTACTCAGGCAGCTGTCGCAATGAATTTATCCTGTGACAATCAACCATCACCCCCCCCGAATATTCAACCCTTCCCAGATCATGGCAGGATGGTTGCCGGGTGCCAAGTCACAATATCTCCTATAAACGTGGATCATGACAGCCCTCCACACCTCAGGTATAATCAAAGCCATGGGGCTACCAGGATCATTATTGAGCACACCACAGGGCTGCTGAAGCAGAGGTTCATGTGTCACAATAGGTCTTGGCACTCCCTGCAAAACACCCCATGAAGAGTCTCCCACATCAGTGATATGCTGCATCCAGCACAACCTTGCCATACAGACTGGCCTGCATTTGGAGGAGGCATAGTAATAGTGGTAGTCCTCATTAGATGAGAAGACCGGGGGGAGGGGGGGGGGAGTGAAGAGAAATGAGGAAGAAGCAGAAGGAAGGCCACCTCAATATCTTGCAGCATGAGATGTGAGGGATGAGTTAATTGCTCAGCGATCCTAGTAACCTGCTCATTCCCCTGCCCTGAAATCTTACAAATAGCCCCTGTGCATGAACATTCCTAGTTACATCCTTCACCACTCCCTTGTTCCTGCGTTAAAGGACATTGAAACCATTCAGACAACTTCTATATCAATGACATACTCACAATACGGACTCAGAAACTGCTATAAACTACAGCAAAACAAAGTGTAAAATGTGATAAAGGTGATGAATTTAATGGACAACGCAATAATTGTCTTCCATTCATTTCTCACCTATGGTGCCTTTCGTATGGAAGGTTTCCCAACTCTATGGGGGTTAAATTGAATAACCCCTGAAAATGGGCGTGGGGGGTGCGGTGCACGATTAAACCGCGCCCAGTCATGGCGATGCAGGCACGCGCACGCGCAAACCCCTTTATTAAGATGGCATCCTGCGCACTTTCCATTGGAAGTGTGCGTACACATCTCGGACTCCATTTAGGGCTTAGTTGGCCATGTAGTGCCTAAAACAAACTGGACGCTAAATGGCCAAATGGAGCATTTGAGATGCTTGTGGCCAGTGACTTCACCTGAAAACTGAGCGACCGTTAGTTGAAAATTTGGAGGGGGCACCTCGGCGCCCAATTGCAATTTTCATGTACAAATGGGCAGAGTATGCACGGTGCAAGACCTTCCCATTTGTACTAAGCATTAAGTGCCCTAACCAGTGGCCCTTAAAGGGAATCGCTGGAGATCGTTCATAAAACTGCTAAAGAAACTTTTTATTTTAATTTTCATGGGGCCAGGTAGAGCAAAAGTATTCCTCCTGGGCCCATAAAAAACTTCTGGCTTGCAGCCGGCCCCCTTTTGGAATTACTCCACTCTCCCCCCCACTTCCCCACCCACCCCCCCCCCTGCCCTTCCAGGGAAGCCAGCTGACTTCCTGCCATTCCGCAGCCAGCGAGCTGCAGCAGAGCATCCGTTTGGTGCCTGCAGCTCGCAGCGGCATTTAAATGAGGTCCAAACCTGAAAATGCAAGTCTCCTTTGTGCACAGCAATGACCCACAAAAGAGGGAATGACCAGGCAATGTATTTTTTTTTAAATAGTGTTCATTCAGGGAAGAATATTGATTGAGATACCAAGAACATTCAATGCTCTACAAATAATACTAATGTAAACTAAACCAGGCAATGGGTTAACATCTCACCAATCGGTTAGCACTTCCAACAACCAGCACTCCATCAGTGCAGTACTGTTAGATTATATGCTCAAATTCTTGTTGGGCTTGAACCCACAATCTATTGACTCAGAAGCAAGAGTGCTACCAACTGAGCCACGCTCACGATTGCATCAATTTCAAGATTAAACGATAGTTTACTGCAATTGAATTTGAAGTCACCACATTCACAGTGCAGCAGATTCCTGTAATGATAATTTGTGGAAAAACAAGATTTCACTATAAAAGGCTGATGAGATTTTGCACAGCAATATTACATTCAGTAGTACAGACAATTACAGATGTTAACTATTTTAAGGCAATTTAGAAGAAATTATTTTATTCGCCAGATATAAATTCCTGGTAATAATGTTATAAAATACACTTTAAAAAACAAACCTGACTCAATTACTGGTTTATTTATTAACATCATGGTCCCTTCCTTACACCAGAGGGGTGCTAATTTCACTGTACATAAGAACAAATTTCAATTGTTATTGGAATTTGGCTTGTTGGGAAGATTCACAAGAATAATGTTAAGGTAATATATAAAAACATAGGATACAGGTAAAACAACAACCTAACCAGGTACATCAGAAGTCATGCAGTTGAGCTCATTGCCACTGTATTATTGCAGTAAAATTACAGTAAGATCATTCACATTTGCACCTTGTAATGAATGCCTGGAATTAATAAATTTCACTAAATTCATGTTTTACCTACCTTAAAACAATTTAAAAATAAATAGTTTGTAAAAACAGCAGAAGTCATAAGTGTAAGAGAAAGCATGCACAAGTAAGTTAATACTTAATGGTATTCTGCAATAGGAACAGAAATATGCAAGGGCATTAATTAGGTTGTAAACATTTGATTAGAATGTATTTTCCCATCATATGCTCACTGAAGATTCAACACTTCATAAATCGCAAAGTGTGCAAATAATCCCAATTTCAGATACTGCTGGAAAATCCGTCCCATATTGCTCGTTACCTGTGTTCTGCTGCTGGGATGGAAAATCCAGCCATTGGGCAGCTGTAAAACTGTTGAGCCATGAGAAGCCCTGCCACTGTGTCTGTGCTTTGGAAATTTACCAGATGGGCCGCACCTCCTAGAGCTGCAGACTATAAGGAAAGCGAAACAACAAATCAAAAATAATAGTAAACAATACCAATCAATCAAAACCCGTAGAGAGTCAGAAACACTAATAGAGCTTTTCTAAACCTTTACTATTCAAATATTTTTCAGTTTCAGTTCTTTGGTTATCAGATTTTATACCTTTACAAATTTTGATTGGATCAGATGCTATACTATTTTGGCAGTGTTTGCCGCATGGAAATTACTATTGGGCATATTGGTCAACAAATGAATAATGCACTTTTATGGCTTCCCTTCTATAGGCAATCTTAGCATAGGAATCAACCCATTTAATTTCCCTCTGCTAAAATAGCAGAGCTCATCAAGTATCCACCTGTTAATATCAGCAAATATAATTTCTCAGCTCATATTGGTTAAATTGTCCAGACAGGTAACAGTGAAAGACAATTGTACAAACAGCGCATCCTTATATACTGCACTGTGAAATCGCTCCTGGTTAACCAGCTCAAAAATACATTTATGTCCTGGCGTTGAAATGAAAATATTTAGTTGTTTTAATAATGTTCTTAATGTCTACATTTTGAATTACATCTCATTCGCAATTTTAAATTTAGGGTGTGCTTTTGTGCCTCAACCCACAAGCATAAGGTTTAAGAGATGAAGTACAATGTTTATCATAATAATGAGTATTCAATCTTTTGTCATATTAGGCACAATTACACATAGTGAATTGGGGCTGCCATTTTTCTGGTTAAGAGTGGAACTGTGAAATGTGATCTGTACAATTCAAGAGGATAAAGAAAAGCTAACAATTAAACTAAAGCAACTGCATTTCACTCAAATTGCAATTTTTATGGAAGCACTCTATGATGCACCAATTTACCAGAGAGACAAAGTAATCATTCCCTCACACTGTAAACACATTTACCGACATTATTTTGCAAAAAATTGCATTCTGGGGGTTAAGTTTCACTTTCACAGCAAATGTGATAGATCCATATTGTGTTGTGTCAGTTAGTAACATTTTTAAAGAGTACCAAGTAGCGGATGTTCGAATTAATGGAACATGAACATAAGTGACTTTTGGGTTCAAGTTGCTTCCGATTTAGGTTCAGAGACATTAATACATTTTAGCACATAGGGGGGTACATGATAAGTAGAGAAAATGAATCGTTTGCTCAGACATTGGCAGTTATGTACAAGAAAAGCACTTAGTCCACAGAAAAAGATAGATTTGCTTCCAAGATGTATTTTAGAAAATATTTTATGGTTAAATACATAAACCATGCCACACTAGCTCAACTTCATTCATCCTTTAGTGAGGTAGCAAGAAATGTGACCTTGTTAGTCATTTTATTGGAATAAATGAACAGATTTATGTATTTAGTAAAATATTTGACAGATGTTGGGGATTGTACTTAATGGGTCCTGGAGCCATATTAATTTCATATGCACTAAGTTGTAATTTTCCATTAAAATGCTTTAATGAAAATAGGTTTTAAATTAATATCTACTTTTAATAGGAAGGTTACAAATCAAAAAAAATATAGGAAGTTCCACCTCAAATATTTACAAAACAAGATAACTCAAAATAATTGACATCTCATTGATGGTGTCTGTGGAATTGCTTTGTAGAAGTTACAGGCCCAAGAGTATGTGGGAGCCAAATTTTCAGCAAAATCATTACCCATCATACTTGGATCATGTAAACTTTGTATGTTTGAGTGAGAAGCAGCAACTTGTAGGATTTCTGATCATGAGGGCATAATTTAAACAAAAATATAATACACACAAAAGCAAAAAGAATCTTCAAAGTTACAGCAATGTTCCAGGGAACTAAACAAGAAACTCAAATTATAACTCTAGCAACATTTTACCCCAAATGACAGTATAATTTTTAGTCAACAAACCTTTTCCGCTGTAAACCATCCCTTTTAATATGGCTCCAGCTATATGACTTTTGTCCAGCCACAGCCACCAATTCTAGATACGTTATTATATGCTGCATGACACGCCGTTACTAACATCATATATCAATGGTAGAGCAACTTCGGCATATAGGTGGAGTGTAATTTGTACCTCACCACCTATAATTCAGTCCCATCAAGATATTAACTCTTGAAAAGGTATTTCCTTATACTGGGATACGTACCGATACCATAATTCATCTTTAACAAAAATTCAAGTATCGCATTTAAGTTTATATCTTGAAAAACATGCATTTTCTCCTCAAATATATACGAGGAATAGCTTTCTCTTTATTAAAAGGAACCTTGATTGAATTCCTGCACAAAATTCTGAAAGCACATTCTTACAGAACCATTTATTTACATTTTTTTTGTGAATTTGCAAGTTTAAAATGTGAATTTACACTACTGTCCCGAAGCCAGGGGTAGAGTTTGCACTAGTAATATCAGCGCAAATCGGGTGGAAATCGGCAGAACCATCACAAAAGATCATGGAATTTTAAAAGTGAGTGAGTTTGTGTTTTCCGCGATCTTTTACGTTGATTCAACATTCACTTCGCCCGGATCAGGCCCTGGCCACAAAACTGGCCATGCCTCCAGGTCAAAATTGCAAGATTCCACCGATTGCGCTGGTTAAAGGCTCTACATATTAAGCTCATTTTCTTAGGCAGACAGGCACGTTTTAGAAGTTTTCTCATATCAAAAAATATTTAATTTACTAAGAAACTGACTAGTGTACACCAATGAAACTAAAACAGGTTACTCACAGCTGGAGGACTAGACACCCTTAATTAAAATGCTTATTTTTGGTGATAATAAAACTGCACCAGGTTGCCACTCTTAAATACATCAAAAAATACTTTTTAGATGAAAAGAAACAATTACGTTCTATTACGCTGCCCGATTGCACTGGTTCAGTGAAGATTTTACGTTTGTGATTATGCAAATAAATTTTAGCAGAAACTTGAGCTGTAACCTAATCAGTGCAATTTTGAGTGCACTTTAGGTGCAATTTCCCAATTGTGCCCAAAGCGGAAACACTACCCCCAGTTATCCATTACTTCTTGCTCCACTAGTTTCACCTCTGAATTTTGCTGTCCTCGAGGCTTTGACATCGTCCTCTGCACTGGCAATCTACCAATACCTGCACAGACAACAACACACAAGCCTCAAGGACTGCAAAATTGAAAATTGCAAGACCGGTGGAGCAAGAAATAATAGGTATCCGGCATCATGCAACAGTACCTTGCAGTAGCTGCAAATTTCAGCCATTAGGGAAGGGGAGAGAAACTCCTTCAACCCTGAGACTTGTTCTAATCTGAATTGTCAGTGATCAGTGCTGGCTCAAAAGTGGAACAGTTTGAGTTGAGAGTGCATAAAAATGTATATTGCAGGATACATTTGTTTAATTTTGCAAAATGTATGTGCAATGTATTTATAATTTGAAAAACAAAGGTACCAGAAACAGGCAGCAGTAACATTTTGGGCAGAGAAACAATTTTTATCTTTGCACTTTGCACTGATAGCGGTTCATTCTGATACAAGAGGGACTGGCTCGCTCAGTTGAGCTGTCCTCTTTGATTGGGGGTTAATGGCATTTCTGCAGGGCAGTTCAGTTGAATTCATGCTTGTGAGGGATAGAGGTTCATTGTTTTGTTGAACTTATACTTAATACTGCCTGTTATCAATTGTGGCATTTAGTTCACAGCAGTACAATCACTCTAGAACATGTGATGCTGCTTATGTTGCAGCATCTTCATGCTTCACAAAAGTCTTAAAAAGCCCTTTTAATTTAATGTAAAAAGTAATTTATTTGCACAAGAAACATTTGGTGGTACGGTGCTAGATCACATGGACAATCACAATAGGAAAGGATTCTTAATTCTACAGGGTGGATTTTAACTGCTGGGTATCCAGCCGGGGCAATGCGTGGTCTGGCTGCTGAAGAAGGACCAGAGCTCGTTGACATATATGCAGCAAGCTGCATGCCCCGAATGGGTGTCCTGCTGTAACTCTGGCTCTGGGCCGGCACAATATCAGGTTGCCTGAGGCCAACCTGGCCAGGAAAAGGGTAGGTGGGGGGCGGGGGGGGGGGAGGGGGCAATGGCCCACATTATTCTCGTGGAGCCCAGAGGAGCACTCTTGTTCCTTCCTGGCCCCTCAAAAGTAACTTCAACCACATACTTTTTGGCCACTTCAGCTGATCCACCAGGTTTTACTGAGTGGAGTGTCCACAGTGGATGCTCTGCCCAGTAGACACTTAAAATGGCATCAGAGTCCTATGTACGTCATAAGACAGGATTCAGGGGGACCCCGAGTCACCCATGAAAACACTGGAGGGAATATGGTGGCGGATGGGAAGTGAGGCGTTAAGATTTTAACTCGGTGTTGTGTAGCAAAATTTTAAATGAGGTTTTCGAAAACATCCTCTGTTCATCATTTTTAGTCATGATGTGGAGATGCCGGTGATGGACTGGGGTTGACAATTGTAAACAATTTTACAACACCAAGTTATAGTCCAGCAATTTTATTTTAAATTCACAAGCTTTCGGAGGCTTCCTCCTTCCTCAGGTGAACGATGTGGAAATTTTCGAGGATTTCATTTCCACATCGTTCACCTGAGGAAGGAGGTAGCCTCCGAAAGCTTGTGAATTTAAAATAAAATTGCTGGACTATAACTTGGTGTTGTAAAATTGTTTACAATCATTTTTAGTAATATTGCAACCATGCTATGGAACAGCAACAGAGCAAATATTTACCAGTGTTGACACAAAGCATGACCAAAAAATAGTGATAACGGGAAATAAAGATTTGCACACAGGAAGTGCACACCCTATAAAAGGTTTTTAATAAATAAACATAGCTACCAGAGAAGTCCTTAATCCAAACATGGTTCCTTTTCCTTAAGTATCTTTTTCACATTTGTTGGCTACTCTCTCAGTTTGGCACCTTAGTGTTACCGCGCCACAACTGATTGATTAGCATGATTAGCTTGAACAGTTCAGGAAATGGATGCCGCATTTTGTGGAAGCACCTTCACCACATGGCTTACGGGAATTGTTTTTGCCGATTGCCCCGTTTTCCAGTGCAAATGGGGTGATATGCACATGAAAATCACCTCAAAAGCCACAAGGGTAACTAATCTGGGAAATAAAATGTAACATCGGCACATTAGTATTAGCCCAATTTGCGAATGTGAATGTCCGAAGCAGGAGAGGGGTGAGGCTTGGCTGTGATGCTCCCCATGGTCAAATGCCTGCTAGCACTTATTCTGTGAGCTTTCACATGAATGACCAATAGGTGTGGTACCAAAGCATTGTGTGCCTGTGGAACCATATGTCAGCATAATGTACTGACTTTGGGGGAGGAGAAAGTTGGAACAATTATATCCACTGCCTTGGTTCGTACATGAAAGCAGCCCAGTGATGAGTAGATGAGATACTGGAGGGCCACAGCTGCCTGTAGAATTCCCCACAGTCCTCAAAAGGGGAGAGATTAAGGAAAAATGGAGAAGAAGATGATGAGCTTCAGGTCTACAGCAATAACTTTATTCCATGATTAATTAAGTAAAACTATTCTGTCTTGCAATATTTGACACACATTTTAATTACATATAATAGTTGTGTAGCTCCATCTTTATTACCTGGTGATGGATTAAAGTTGTTTAATTACAGTGGTTTTAGAATTGAGAGGTAGCCCATGGTCCTTTTTTAAAAAATATAATTTGATGTCGCATATAGTAGATTTGGAGATCAGCTGTGAGATCTTAAAAGATCAACATCTAAAATCTGCCGCTAGCCTTCAAGTTGTGAACTTTAGTGCTGATGTTTCCCTAATCTTTTATGAAGGTTCCTATAACTTGCAAATTTTGGCAGCTTGGTTAAATTTATTATTCATCAATTGCATTTATGTAATTCTGGTTCTACAAACCTTCTATTGGCAAGAAAGAAGAGAAAGACCAAATCCTTGAATAGGATATTGTCTCATCATACTAGTAATTTCTACAAATCCATCCAAAGCTAAGACTTCCAAATGCAGTATAGCACAAATTGCTAACAACCATCCCCAACTACTTGCATTTATATAGCGCCTTTTTAACATAGTAAAACATCCGAAGGCTCTTCACAGGAGCATTATCAGACAAAATTTGACACCGAGCCACATATAAAGATATTAGGACAAGTGACCAAAAGCTTGGTCAAAGAGATAGGTTTTAAGGAACAACTGAAAAGGAGGGGAGAGAGGCAGAGAGATTTAGGGAGGGAATTCCAAGGCTTGGGGCCTAGGCAGCTGAAGGCATGGTCACCAATTGTTGGAACGAAGGAAATTGAGGATGCACAAGAGGAGCGCAGAGATCACGGATGGTTGTAGGGCTGGAGGAGGTTACAGAGATCGGGAGGGGGTGGCGAGACCATGGAGGGATTTGAACACAAGGATGAGAATTTTAAAATCGAGGTGTTGCTGGACCGAGAGCCAAAGTAGATCAGCAAGCATAGGGGTGATGGGTGAGCGAGACTTGGTGTGAGTTAAAATATGAGCAGCAGAGTTTTGGATGAGTTCAAGTTAATGGAGGGTGGTAGATTACAAAAGTTAAGTAAGTTAGCATTTTTATTAACTTTAGGGCTCATTTTTAAAATGTTTCTATTTAAAAGCCACAGGAATCTGACTGTAATAACACACAAGAAATTGGGCAGAATCCTAAATGTAACTCCTATTCAGTAAATAGAAAAGTACAGGCAATAAATCCTAAATGTGCTCATTTGAACCTACCTGACCCAAGGCAAGGCTGTGTAACTGTTTGCTCCCTAATCGGAAATATTGCAACTGGCATGAAAGAGTAAAACGCATTCATGTTTTACACATTCTGAGCCAAACCGTTAATAAGAGTTCATCATATGACTTCAGTGAATGCTAAACACGTGTGATTTCCCTTTTCTTCCTGCCCTGTTTTGCTCCCCCCACTATCCCCCATATGTGCACACATTTTCATAAGTTGTATTGACCTATGGAGTCCTTGGCCATACGGCACAGACTAACTTATTGTAATTGGGTCACACAGTGGGACATGCAGCACCTTTACTTGATCAATGGACAGTGATATAAACAGAAATGAGCTTTTCTTCAGTGACCTACTAAATGACTTGGCCAGTTCCATTTGCAATACCCAAAGGAGCTAAAGTTGCTAAATTTTTGATCAGCAAGAGAGTCAAAGGATATGGGGAAAAGGCGGGAAAGTTGAGGTAAAAATCAGATCAGCCATGATCTCATTGAATGGTGAAGCAGGCTCGAGGGGCCGAATGGCCTACTCCTGCTCCTATCTCTTATGGTCTTATGGACACAGCCACAATGTTGCACACCAGATAGAATCAGAAGCTGTTGCCTAATGTCAAATTATTGTCAGTTTCACTCACCCTAAATTAAAATGAAATAATTCTCAAGTTGATTAACACCATATTCACACATCACTAATTCCAATAACAGTTACACTGACATTGGGCTGTGTATAGAGCTAAAAGAGCATGAGTCTGCAATTAATAGATTGATCTGTCTCACTATGCTGCTTGATCTGAAGAGTTGAGTGTATAGGCCCGAGTCCAAGGCCTATAGTACAGGACTCCAGCTAGGTTAAGAAAGAAACGAGGCAAATCGGGAAGTGGTGAATAGGTGATGAACTTGAGTTTTAAAAGCCTGAAGATTGTAGGAGGAAGGAAAGACTGAGAGGGTTATGGATGTTCCACATCTTTTGGGAAAGAATGATTTAGAGTAGGAAACTGTGTACATGAAACTTGATTTCAAAAGCACGAGCGGGAAAATCATGTAAGGCAGCTAATTTGAAGCTCCAAAAGAACAAGATTTAGAGGATTATCAACAAAATGGGAAAGACCAGAAAGAGGAAGAGGTAGGAGGTTACAATAAGAGATGGATTGTCTAATAGATCATTGTTGCTATTGTATCCTGCCCAGGAGTGCAAGAGAATGTGTGAGTGTAGTTTCCCAAATATGGGAGCAGCATTCCTGAATTGGATGGACTTGGGCTTTCTAGAGTGTTGTTATTGAGATTAAAAGAAGTGTTTGACATGAAAGAAAAAGCAAATAAACTTCTTGGAAATAGCTTTTAACAATGAAAGAGATGTGAGAGTTCAATTTGAGGTCAGAGGAGTTATGGCCAAGAATTTTGATTGAGAAAGAAGGAACATAGCCATCAAAGGTGAGGCATGGTAATTGGTTAGATTCGGAAGGGACATGGCAGTAGATTTTCAGCCTGTTTCCTGGACTTAAAACTGGCAGAAGATCAGCTGCTTGTTATAGAAACTGCCCTATTTTAATCTCCATTGATCGCAATGGAAATGAAAAATCGGGTGCCTTCTATAATGGGTGGCCAATCCACAATGCTAATTTTACTCCTGGGCTGCAAGTTGAAAATCTACCTCATGATCGTGGAAGAATTAGAAAAACAATATTTTTACTGTTCCCTTGAAAAAGATTGGAGGAGCTCGAGATGCAGTCATTGGACTGGAGGTTCTAAATGTGGGGGGGGATGTAATATGACAGAAGTTGTGAATATAGAAAAAAGAATGGATATGGTTTGATAAAGAGCAGAGGTGGTCATTGATATGAAGGAAGAATAGCATGGTAGGACAGAGGCATGAGGAACTCCGTAGTTAATGGAAAAATTATTAGAGGAGGAGCCATTAACTTTAGCACAGAGAGCACGATTTGAGAGGAAATTAGATGGTCAAGGGTATAGCTTTGCTGAGAGACTACATGATAAATTGTTTAGAAGGGCACAGTGCCAGGCCCTGTCATGGGCACTGAAGTAGTGTACATTTTTTTTGCTCCTTTCATGTGGTCCCTTTAGGATCTACAAGGAAGCACCAGAAAACCTAGGGACAGCCCTCCAACTCTTTACTCCCAAGGTAATAGTGTCCACACTGTTCCAATGAAATGAGGAAAAAGGGTACACAACCGATATGTACTGTATTTGCATATTGTTAATTGAACTCTAGTGGGTCCCCTGACAGGATAAGTACTTTGTAGAAATTACATTCCGGTGTATCCTCTTATATTGTTTGTTATATCTAGAGGAGAATATTCCAGAGAGTCTAAAATAAATAGAGCCATTACAATGTCACGCCAACTTGAGTGTTTACTGGACATAACAGTGGTGACAAAGATGGAATAGCACATTGATACCACACGGACTGCAGCGGTTCAAGAAGGCGGCTCACCACCACCTTCTCAAGGGCAATTAGGGATGGGCAATAAATGCCGGCCTCGCCAGCGACGCCCACATCCCATGAACGAATAATAAAAAAAAATATGAAGATCACTTATTGGACATCTTTGTTACGGAGGTAGTGGTAAACCTGGTCACTGCAACTTTTTTTGATAATGTCAGCATTAGTTGGAAAAATGAGAGAGTATCAATTGGGTTCTTGCTGGAGTGAGTATGTCGAAGGACTTATTTTTTATTAATCCTCTGATTGCCAAGTCATCGAAAGGAAATGCTTGCAGGAACAAGCTAATACCTGAACACCCAACTTCAATGGAAGGGCCATCGGGCAGGCTGTATAACAGGCAGCCAATCCGATACCACCAGTTTTCTGCCGCCACCAAATTTGAAAGTTAACCCAATATGTAAATTTTAAATCAAATACTGGTATAGAGGTACCCAATTTCAACTAGGAAATCAAGTGCCAGCCAATAGTTATGGTGTTCTTGCCAGTTTTAGCAGTAAGATTCCCAACCTGAATTTAAAGTTTACAAACATACAGGGAAAAAAAGGTCATTTTATTCCATTTATTTTCTACATTTTAGGATAGTACCAGAGTAGAACCAAAGGTAAATCTCTAAGGATTAATGTGTCAAAGAATGACACTTCTTTGGAAAACAAATCTAAAGAATGTTTAAATGAAGGTCAGGATTGCTTCACCTGGCTGTCTTTCAGACAGATTCTAAGCCACTTTCATTGGCCACAAGGTGGAATAGAGTTTAACTTCATCTGACAGTTGTTGACCCATTAACTGGTATAAATTCTATAAACCACTATTCAACACTAGGTTGCTTAGAAATAAGTTTGCCTGCAAGTGAATTCTGTACTTGACTTCTAAGGGATAGACAATTGTAAACAATTTTACAACACCAAGTTATAGTCCAGCAATTTTATTTTAAATTCACAAGCTTTCGGAGGCTACCTCCTCTAAGGGATAGAGTGACCGTACCATAATATCATGGGAGAGGTGAAACTCATAGCATTTTTTAAAAATTCAGATAGAACTCAAGAATAGTCCAAACAAAATGGCATATAAAACAAATGCTTGATCCAATGCAAAAGCTTTAAGCTAATTTATTTGATGTACTGAAACTCAAGGTGACTAAGCTGAAGGAGAAACACAAGATCATATGATGACAGGCAGAAAACAGCATAACATTTGTAGTTGCTGCATTTGTCCTTCAGTAAAAGAAAATCCTTAGTTCATGAAGGACACCTGAAGAACACACCCTTCAATTCACCTTGAACCAACAAGGTTCACAAACTGACACCAGCAAATGAGGTCCAGCTTTTCCACCCACAGAGAGATGGCTAGGTTGAAAGTGCCACCAAATGAGGCTTGGTTTTAAAAAAACAAGGTAAAGATCTGTGAGCAAAGATTATTAGGCTATGATCAGTTGATCTTCCATGGCATTGCAAATGGGGAGTCGAGAACAAGTGTAGTCATCTGGTGAAATGGAGTTACAAGTTGGGGGATAATTGGACCAGAATGCAGAGATGTAACACAGACTCCATTTTTAAAGCATACACTTTATTATAATAGAAACTGCCATTGTAAACTGAGTAGGTGGGAAGGACACCCACCTGAAACCTGCAGAGTTCTTTTTTAAATATGCAGATCAGGGTCTGATGGAGTCATTGGGTCCTGACTACAATTTAACTGATGGCCTGAGCAGGGAAGTCATTGCAGCTTTCCCGCCAGATAATGCTAGTAGGAAGAGAAGCCTGGGCCAGAAGAGGCCCAAATAGGTAAAATGTTTTTTGTCTGCCCCAAGGCAAACGTTTATGTCTTCCCTGATCGAGGCTCCTCCCCCTTTCTGAAAGCAACACCCTCCCGAAATCCACTGCCTGCGACTTACCCAAGTATCAGGTGCTGTTCCATCAGTGCAGGCTGGTAGCCTCCTGTCACCCAAAATTACACTCGGCCAGCTACCGCTTTTTGGGCGGGCAGCTGACTGGGTGCATCGTGACAAGGCCCGGGATTTAAAATCTCCCATGCCTCACGCCACTGAGGTCAGAGGGGGTTTGGCGCTCGACTTGCCCAGTCACCTGCCCGATTCCTGCTTCAGGTTATAATCGGACCTCATTATTTTGTTCCACTTTGTATTACATGCCTTTAGAGGGAGTACATTAACTGGATGCTATGACCACATCTATATAGAAAATAACAGTACCACCCAGTAGCCTGTTCCTTTTAAGAGGTATGCTGTTAATGAGACTATTGCTTTGACAATTACCAATCTGATACAATAGAACCAGTCCGTGGAAACTAGATCCTGTTATTTTCAGCTTTAACAGATCTAAGGGCCTAGCTTTTGTCAGCCAGTAGTTGATGATCATATTGAACAAACAAAATTGTTCCCACTGGCTGAGCCTTCAGCAGAATTCAGGGGATTGGAGCAAAATATTTCCTCCCAGGAAACAAGAGACAGTTCAGAGCATCTTAAGTCATGCAAAAAAACTTTTATGTAACATCTTGTTCTGAACACTATTTATTGATGGATAAACACACATGTTGGAGATGAACTCTAATGGATTCTGTATGAAAAGTCCACTCATAAGGGTGTGCATAAACCTTCCACAGGAAGATAGCTCCCTCAAATGCAAAAATTGGCATCTCCAAAGATTGAGATAGAGTGCTGCTTTATTTATTGATATCTTACAAGCGATACTTGTTTACACGGAAAGCATGTTGCCCAAAAGGTCTTTTCAGGATCACAAGCTGTAAAGCTTCATTTGGTATATGTGCCAGTTTGTGACTGGGTCCATGATCCTAAGAAATGGGCATCCAACCTAGTAAGGCAGGCTTTTAATTGCCAGTGCAGGGTCTGAGATTCACACCTTGAATAGTTCATTTCAGTCCATCGGATCCAGACAATTGTTAACTCTTCACTTTTGAAGATAAGTTTCTACCACTTTCACTGGGCTGCATTTTGTTCCAACACTGAAATGGTCAATTAAATTATAAAATTGATACATCAGACAACTGATTTAAGGTAAGGAAAAAGCGCTGACAGCCACTTCAACCAAAAAGGAATACATTTTCCTCCATGTATTAAGACTCTTTTGAGTGGGGGGAGGACCGAATGGAAGAAATTCCATCCAAAATCTTAAAAACCAACTCATACAAATATATTCAGAAGCAAACTACCCTTAAAATTATTAAAATTTATAGGGAGCAAAGAAAAAGTATACCATATTTACCATAAGTACATAAGGGAGATTTTCCAGCGCCTGCTCCCAGGCACAATGGATCACCCAGAAAACAGGGCGCACGCCTGTAAAAGAACTCATTCGATTTTCCTCCATTAATTTAAATTGGAGGAAAATCAGGTGGATGTGTTCCAACGAGCCCGATTTTACGATATTCAATGCGTCCAGGTTCTCCAATGCCCTGGGTGCAGATCAAGGAAAATCACCCCTCTTTTGTAAGCACTACACATTCGTTTGTTATTTTCACTGGAACATTCTCTCATAAGCTAAATTTCTACATTGCAAAAAAAAGAACCTTTCATTCACGTCCATGCAGAAGAAGTTGTAAAAGCAATTATTTTCTGACACATTTGGATAACAACCCTGACTCCCTCACACCAAAGGACAGAGGCAGTGAAACCCAACTTATTTGAACAAATGATCTAAATAAAACCCACCAAATCTTGTTTCATTTGATTCAAATACCTCCAAGTTCACATATCGGTTTTATTTACTGCCCAAATATCATTGCAACCATGTGTATCAGAATCATTTATTAGTCATTCCAAAACAAAATTACATTATAAAAGCACCGAAGGAGAATTACACCCAACGTCAAATTGAAATTTAAAATAATAGTACCTCCTGCGAAGAGACTCCCCTGTAACCAAAGTCATGTAATTTGAACTCCAGGTCATCCAAACTTCCTGATGTTTTGTTTAAGTACAGAGCTAGAACCTTCTTAAATTCCCTGGATATGGTGGCAACAGTGATAGGATACCAGACCTGAACCAGAATTGTCTGTTGAGAGAAACCATTCAGATTAATTTTTGCTAGATAATTACTGGAGAAAACATAAGCCATAATGAAGACTATCCAGAATATTTTAACTCACAGAATCTCAAGTCTGAACTTTATCACTTGTTAAACAACACTGGCCTTAAAAATTCGTAAAGTTTTCAATGGATTTGGGGTGCAGAAAATGTGGTGGTAGAAACTGGGGCATGATGTAGTTGCATCTGCTCCCATGCAGCCTGACATCAGAAACGGAAGTGGGACAGCATCACCCGCTGGAGTTCCCACTAGTCCTGCCTCTAGTGCTCCCAATATACAGTATGCCTGCAACAGGCAGAAGTAGGGCCCATAAAAGTAATTCAGGCAAGTTTCGTGGTCTGGAACACTGAAGAAAAGCAGATTTTGCTACTTTTAAAATTGATTTCCAGTTTTCACTAAAATCTTTAGATTTTAAGGTGATTGGCAAAAGAACCAGAGGCGACATGAGGAAACATTTTTTTTTAAAACGTGGAGAGTTGTTATGATCTGGAATGCACTGCCTGAAAGGGTGGTGGAGGTAGATTCGATATTAACTTTCAAACAAGAATTGGATAAATATTTGAAGGGAGAAAATTTACAGGGCTATGGGGAAAGAGCAGGGGAGTGGGACTAATTAGATAGCTCGTTCAAAGAGCTGGCACAGGCATGATGGGACGAATGGCCTCCTACTGTGCTGTTATATATTAAGATACTATGAGACCTCCTGGCTCTGCCCCTAAGTGGTTGGCCACCACCATATTTTCTTGACCCCCTCCCCGAGAAGGGGTCCCCAGCTGTACCAGTACAGGTGCAGACACCCGCTAACGTTATGCAAATTGCCTGACCCCAGGAATTCTGATAGGATCAAGCATTTTACTCTGAGGCACATCGGAAGTCCCCGTCAGCAATGGAGCAACATCACAGTTTTCAGGTCCACCATCTTTAGATTGCTCCACCAATGCAGTTGGTTTTCATCTCCAGTCAAGTTTTACAAGCTGCAATTACAGGTTACACCACTTATTTATAAACAAACAGGCATGGTTAAGGTATAGCTTTTGGTCTTCTTGTACAGAATGAGTATACTATAATACAAAGCGTTCCTAAAAACATTTTGATTTATGTTTGAGCGACATCAAAGGAGACCCACTACTAATCTGTAAAACACATAAAATGTATTTACGCAATATACAAAAGTCACTTTGTTCATAAGTACATATACTATTAATATTCAAAGAATAGCTAGTACTTCAAAGGATTAGAAGTGGCTCTCAGATCTAACTAGATGAAGTATACAGTAAAATGAACATTGCTGACACAGTTTTTGACAAAGATTTAATGATAAGCAGTGAAATCAAACCTCAATGTAGTTTGTCAGCCAAAAACAATTGGGGTCCGTATTCTCCACTGTAAAAAGGACATTTCCACGAGGAATGATGCTTCCTTCAGGAATGGCTTTAATACGAACTGGTAAATGTCCATTGTGTTTCTGAAGTAAAAGAAAATTGTAATGCACTTTCAGATAACATGTTTCAACGAAAGGAGGGTCGTACTTCATTGTCTTTTCTCGCAATGCGGAGTCCTCTTCAGATCTATTTCACTCAATAGGACATGAAAACCAAATGAATAAATGGACTCATGGTGTACAAATACACTGTGGTATCAAACTGTAGGCTACAAATTCAGACACAAAGAGCAAGCTACAAAAAAAAGACAAATCAGTTTTGCAAACAATAAAGAAAATGAAAAAAGTTTCATAGGTTTCTGTAGACTTTAGAAAATATAAATAGATTTTTTAACCACTGGAAATTTCCACTTCACATTGGTATTCAGATGCTGTGGGCCATTAACCTGCTGCAGATCATTAACATGCTTCAGTGGATGGGTAATATGTTTTTAAATCAAGTCCCAAAAGGACTCGACACAGAATTTTACTGCACCAACTATCACACTATTGGCAGAAACTGGAACTACGAGCAGAGAGATTTTAGTTGAAGGAAGCAGAAAAAGAAATCACATTGTATTATATAAATGTTAAGTTAAAGCTCCCAGCTCCAACAAACCTAAGAACCAATCTAAAAGAAATCCAAGGCTTCTTGCAATAAAACCCTCGACGTGTGGAGTTGTGTGGTGACAAGATTAATAACAGCCACTTATGAACTGAACACTTTGAAATTACAGCTTACAACCAACTCAAAACAATAGCAATCCCTTGCTTTAAGGATTAGACTGAACCCGACCAGGCCCATGGAGCAGTCACGTGTCTATTTCATATGGGTGAGGTCTATACTGGGGGCAGGGCTTTGCTGAAAGTCATGGAATAAATATTTAAATAAGGTCCATGCCAAATTTCATGTAAATTATGCTTACTCTTGACTGAAGCACAGTCCCATTTGGCCCAGCAGACTTGCACCTCACAGAATTTGGCACACCACAAAAACAGGATTAGGTCATTCAGCCCCTCAAGCCTGTTCCGCCATTTAGTTAGATTGTGGCTGATCTGTATCTTAACTCCATCTACCTACCTGGGTTCCGTAACTCTCAATACCCTTGCCTAACAAAAATCGATCAATCTCAGTTTTGAAACTTTCAATTGACCTACTCTCAACAGCTTTTTGGGGAAAGAGTTTTCTAGATTTCCACTACTCTTTGCAAGAAGAAGTGCTTTCTGACATTACCCCTGAATGGCCTATCCCTAATTTTGAGGTTATGCCCCCTTGTTCTGGACTCTACTACCAGAGGAAATAGTTTCTCTCTATCTACCGTACCTAAATGAATATTTCGCATCGGTATTTACGGTTGAGAAGGGCATGGATGTTAGGGAACTTGGGGAAATAAATAGTGATGTCTTGAGGAGTGTACATATTACAGAGAGGGAGGTGCTGGAAGTCTTAACGCGCATCAAGGTAGATAAATCTCCGGGACCTGATGAAATGTATCCCAGGACGTTATGGGAGGTTACGGAGGAAATTGCGGGTCCCCTAGCAGAGATATTTGAATCATCGACAGCTACAGGTGAGGTGCCTGAAGATTGGAGGGCAGCAAATGCGCCTTTGTTTAAGACGGGCGGCAGGGAAAAGCCTGGGAACTACAGACCGGTGAGCCTGACATCTGTAGTGGGTAAGTTGTTAGAGGGTATTCTGAGAGACAGGATCTACGGGCATTTGGAGAGGCAGGGACTGATTAGGAACAGTCAGCATGGTTTTGTGAGAGGAAAATCATGTCTCACAAATTTGATTGAGGTTTTTGAAGGGGTAACCAAGAAGATAGATGAGGGCTGTGCAGTAGACATGGTCTACATGGATTTTAGCAAAGCCTTTGACAAGGTACCGCATGGTAGGTTGTTACATAAGGTTAGATTTCACGGGATCCAAGGTGAGGTAGCCAATTGGATACAAAATTGGATTGACGACAGAAGGCAGAGGGTGGTTGTAGAGGGTTGTTTTTCAAATTGGAGGCCTGTGACCAGCGGTGTGCCTCAGGGATCGGTGCTGGGTCCGCTGTTATTTGTTATTTATATTAATGATTTGGATGAGAATTTAGGAGGCATAGTTAGTAAGTTTGCAGATGACACCAAGATTGGTGGCATTGTGGACAGTGAAGAAGGTTATCTAGGATTGCAACGGGATCTTGATAAATTGGGCCAGTGGGTCAATGAATGGCAGATGGAGTTTAATTTAGATAAATGTGAGGTGATGCATTTTGGTAGATCGAATCGGGCCAGGACCTACTCCGTTAATGGTAGGGCATTGGGGAGAGTTATAGAACAAAGAGATCTAGGAGTACAGGTTCATAGCTCCTTGAAAGTGGAGTCACAGGTGGATAGGGTGGTGAAGAAGGCATTCAGTATGCTTGGTTTCATTGGTCAGAACATTGAATACAGGAGTTGGGATGTCTTGTTGAAGTTGTACAAGACATTAGTAAGGCCACACTTGGAATACTGTGTACAGTTCTGGTCACCCTATTATAGAAAGGATATTATTAAACTAGAAAGAGTGCAGAAAAGATTTACTAGGATGCTACCGGGACTTGATGGTTTGACTTATAGGGAGAGGTTGGATAGACTGAGACTTTTTTCCCTGGAGAGTAGGAGGTTTAGGGGTGATCTTATAGAAGTCTATAAAATAATGAGGGGCATAGATAAGGTAGATAGTCAAAATCTTTTCCCAAAGGTAGGGGAGTCTATAACGAGGGGGCATAGATTTAAGGTGAGAGGGGAGAGATACAAAAGGGTCCAGAGGGGCAATTTTTTCACTCAAAGGGTGGTGAGTGTCTGGAACGAGCTGCCAGAGGCAGTAGTAGAGGCGGGTACAATTTTGTCTTTTAAAAAGCATTTGGACAGTTACATGGGTAAGATGGGTATAGAGGGATATGGGCCAAGTGCAGGCAACTGGGACTAGCTTAGTGGTATAAACTGGGCGACATGGACATGTTGGGCCGAAGGGCCTGTTTCCATGTTGTAAACTTCGATGATTCTATGATTCTAAATCCTTTAATCATCTTAAACACCTCAAACTTCTATATTCAAGGGAATACAACTCTGGTTTATGCAACCTGTCCTCAAAGCTTAACCCTTTTAGCCCTGGTATCATTCTGGTGAACCTGCGCTGTGCCCCTTCCAAGGCCAATGTATCATTCCCCAG
Source organism: Heptranchias perlo (assembly GCF_035084215.1). Taxonomy (NCBI): domain Eukaryota; kingdom Metazoa; phylum Chordata; class Chondrichthyes; order Hexanchiformes; family Hexanchidae; genus Heptranchias; species Heptranchias perlo. The sequence continues at coordinate 30,664,656 of NC_090341.1, read as the reverse complement.
GTGCGGTGCCCAGAACTGAACACAGTACTCCAGATGGGGTCTAACCAGAGCTCTGTACAGCTTTAACATAACTTCCACCCCTTTGTATTCCATCCCTCTTGAGATAAAGGCCAACATTCCATTAGCCTTTTAAATTATTTTTTGTACCTGTCCATTAGCTTTTAGTGATTTCTGTACGTGGATCCCTAAATCTCTATGCTCATCCACAGTTTCCAGCTTCTCCCATTTAGAAAATACTCTGATCTATCTTTCTTTAGGTCCAAAGTGGATAACCTCACACTTTCCCACAATGAACTCCATCTGCCACAGTTTTGCCCGAGGTGGGGCTCTCAATTTTGCAACCCATGGAGCCTTGTAAACTCAGCCTTTCATTATACTTCATACTCCGGTTTTAAAAATTCTTCAATTGTTTCAGCCTGTAAACCTCTGGTCTGTGTAGAAATACCCACCACTTCAAGGTGAGTTTTGTAGTATGGTAGAAAACATTGAAATCAAGATAACAGATTACAGTTTTTTGCCCTTGGATGCATCTTTGCAAGGACAGTGTGGGGAAAAATTGAGTACAGGTTCTGGATCATAGGGAATAAAAGTATCTTATGAGAACAACTGTTACTGCTGCGAGAGGTTATTAAAACCTCCAAAACAATAATCCCCTATTAATAAATTTAACAAGTGCATCCCAAATTCAAGGTGCAAGTATATTGATTGGTATTCAAGCATGAGATCACATTACTGAAAGTTACATATTTGCATTTATAATTTAACTGTGAAACCAATATAGAATTAAAATGGTAAAGAGACATTCTGCATCATGAATAGGATATACTCATAGGATTGATCCAAATGGAACTACCCAGTATATTCTATTTTTAAAAGGGATAGTTTTCTACCCTTATAATGTATCGCCATCCTTCCTCATTAAAGACAGACTGCTTGAAATGAAGCTCATAGAGTTGTTTGGCCTGTTGAATCTTTTCCTCAGTCACAACTGAACCTGTATGAGATTTGTTAACAAGAAGAAGAATTAGTAATGCATCAGGGCAAGACCCGAATGCAGGAAGGTCTACCAAGAGGCAGTTGCCCACAGTACAAAGTGGTCATTCAATAAATACCTGAAATGATTCAATAAATCAGGACCAACTTAAACAGTTAGGTACTGAGTGTACTCCCTAGCCACAAGGGACACAATCTAAATTACACTCCTCTTGCACCAACCAATTGTTAAAAGACAAAACTGAAACTGTGCTACATTTAGGAAAAAGAAAATTAAATACTAAAATATGGTCAGCAGTGCAAGCTGCAAACTGCTTCAGTTACATTGCTGCTTAACATGGCAAGAAGGGCACAGGGGAGAAAAATAAATCTCCTTTACCCTCCCAAATCCACAGAGCTATTTTGTTGCAATTGCAAATGGAGATTAGGCTCTAATGGCCACAGAATTCCAGACTATCATGATATTAAGTTATTGAATTCCAATAGAAATTAGATTGGTTATTTTGACAGAGACAAATTACGACTGCAACTTGCAGATGGAAACCAGATTACAACAAAGGCTTGGTAATTTCTCAACTCACTGGAAATGTAACAAGAATGGATACCAACTAAGTTCATTCATTTCTAATGCTGTTCCACAAGATCACTGGTAAAATTTGACAAAAACCTGGGAAAACTATTTAGGAGTTATTCTGCTCCCAGAACTGACTTTTAGACCCACATCCTCATCCCCATTGGTGGCAGTAATGGGGGGGGGGGCACAAGAGAGGCAAACAAGTAGAAGGAAACATATTCAGAAAAAAAATTAAATATCCTGAAAGCAATTTTTAGAATAACCGATACACAATGTCAGCAAGCAGCATTTTACAAGAGCCCTGTAACAGACAGAAGGTTTGAATATATCTCTTGCTGGTATATCATATGGGGCCAGTCTGATTTTTCGGTGAATTTGGGCTAGTTAGGGGTGTGTTCCACTGTGTCCCACCTCCCAGTCAACATATGGAAATAAAAATGTGATAAGCTCAAAAAAGTTATGCTAAATTGTGATTGGTCTGCTCATCTGTTTTTGGGAGAACCTTCACCACATGGACTGCAGCGGTTCAAGAAGGCGACTCATCACCACCTTCTCAAGGGCAATAAACACTGGCCTTGCCAGGGACGCCCACATCCCATGAACAAATAAAAAGAAACTCAATTTTTCTAAAAATCCCTGGTTAACAAATATTTTACCTGATAGATATTTCTTCAGAATATACTGTAAGCCAAAGAACACAATTTCTTTGAACACATCAGCTTTTCCTTTACGACATTCAAAATAAGAGTAGATTTTATAGGTGTTTGGTGGATACTGTTTAAAATGAGTAACCTGAGAAAACAAAAAAAAATCAAATATTTAGCGTCAAAGTTCCAAAATAAAATTTTCCTAACAAAATAAAACATTGGAAAGGCAGCACAGTCATATCTCACAATCTTTTAAAAGGTTGAGTTGTCATATTGTGCAGAATGAAAGAGAGAGAGAGAGCGCGCGCAAGATAAAAAGGGAAAGAGATAGCGAGAGAGAGCAAAAGAGCAAGCAATAAGAAAAAAAAATAAAGAGCATTCGTATAGAAGAGCCTCATTTACACAATTGGACACACAGATAAGAACGATCAACTGTTTTAGTTCTTGTCAAATATCAAACTAGAATTCCCGTATTGTTACCTGCTACTGGCTTCAAAATCATTTAACAGGCAGACCCAATATTCATAATCATGGCATTAGTATAACCTGCTAACTGCAAAAATCAAGATACTGATTCCATTTGCTACATTACAAACCAGCTCTGGCCATTGCCATCCTCAAAGAGATCTTCCGCTGGGCAGCAAGAGTGTCCACCTGTTTCAGACAGTAGGCCCTTTTAATATGCAAATAGGGTCCTATGACAGTCAAGTCACATACAACTGCACTTTCAATCTTCCAACTGCCCAACCTTTCATCCTCCATTCACCATGAGATTTCTGTAGCTGTCGATTTGGTCAACCACTCCCTCACCTCAACCATTGATGCTCTTGTCCACAGTAACACCTTTACTCTCTCCAATCCTTTCCGTTTTCCCTGGTATGGACCCTGTTCGCTCCAAGTGAGCCAGAGCGGGAGGCGATAAGGCCCGAGAGCTGAGCCAGAGCGGGAGGCGATAAGGCCCGAGAGCTGAGCCAGAGCGGGAGGCGATAAGGCCCGAGAACCGAGCCAGAGCGGGAGGCGATGAGGCCCGAGAGCGGGAGGCGATGAGGCCCGAGAGTGGGAGCGAGAGTGAGACACAGTTGGAGTCAACTCACCACAGGCAGAAATTGAAAGAGTGACGTCTTAGGACAGCAGGCAGGTGATTGATTGGTGAGTATTACCGTTTTTTTTCTCTCTAAGTTAGGGCAAGTATTTAACTAAGAAGTTAAATCAATAACTTTAAGTAGATCAATTAATTAGTTAATAAAACTAAGAATAGCGAGAGAGTAAAAACTCCATAAAGTATATAAATAAATTCTGGTTCGACAAGCGATGGCAGGAGGTGGTGTGTCATAACTGCGGCATGTGGGAGTTGGTAGAGAGCAGCGTGATCCAGGGGACCACACATGCAGTAAGTGTCTGCAACTCGAGGAACTTCAGCTCAGAGTTGTTGAGCTGGAATCTGAGCTGCAGACATTGCGATGCATCCGAGAGGAGGAGAGTTACCTGGACACTTTGATCCAGGAGGCAGTCATACCCCTTAGATTAGGTAGTAGTTTAGATTCGTTCAGTGTTCAGAGAGAGGAGGGTGTGACTGCGAGTCAGGCAGGTATAGGGACCCAGGATCTAGTGATGGAGAAGCCTCAGCTCTTGACCTTGTCCAACAGGTATGAGGTACTTGCTACTTGAACGGATGAGAGCAAAGGCTGTAGGGAGGATGGGCAAACTGAGCACGGCACTGTGGTACAGGGGGCCTTTCAAGTGGAGGGAGTGAAAAGGAATGTGGTAGTGGTAGGGGATAGTACAGCCAGGGGAATAGACACTGTTCTCTGCAGCTGCGACTGAGAGTCCCGAAGGCTGTGTTGCCTGCCCGGTCCCAGGGTTAAGGACATCGCCTCGTGGCTAGAAAAGATCTTGGAGCATGAGGGGAATATGAAAGTAAACTGGCAAGAAATATAAAAACGGATTGTAAGAGCTTCTACAAGTATGTAAAAAAAAGAGTAGCAAAAGTAAACATTGATCCCTTGGAGACTGAGACAGGAGAAATTATAATGGGGAATCAGGAAATGGCAGATACATTAAACAAATATTTTGCATCTGTCTTCACAGTAGAAGATACAAAAAGCATACCAGAAATGGTAGGGAACCAAGGCGTAAGTGAGAGTGAGGAACTTAAAAGAATTAATATCACTGGAGAAAAAGTACTGGACAAACTAAAGGGACTAAAAGCTGACAAATCCCCTGGACCTGATGGCCTACATCCTAGGGTTCTAAAAGAGGTGGCTGCAGAGATAGTGGATGCATTGGTTATGATCTTCCAAAATTCTCTAGATTTGGAATGGTCCCAGTGGACTGGAAGGTAGGAAATGTAACCCCACTATTCAAGAAGGGAGGGAAAGAGAAAACAGTGAACTACAGGCCAGTTAGCCTGACATCAGTCGTTGGAAAAATGCTGGAATCCATTATTAAGGAAGTGGTAACAGGGCACTTAGAAATTCATTATATGATTAGGCAGAGTCAACGCGGTTTTATGAAAGTGAAATCGTATTTGACAAATTTATTGGAGTTTTTTGAGGATGTAATCAGCAGTGTAGATAAAGGGGAACCAGTGGATGTAATATATTTGGATTTTCAAAAGGCATTCAATAAGGCGCCACATAAAAGGTTGTTACACAAGATAAGGGCTCATGGGGTTGGGAGTAATATATTAGCATGGATAGAGGATTGGCTGAAGGACAGTAAACTGAGAATAGGGATAAATGGGTCATTCTCAGGTTGGCAGTCTGTAACTAGTGGGGTGCCGCAAGGATCGGTGCTTGGGCCTCAGCTATTTACAATCTATATTAATGACATAGATGAAGGGACCAAGTTTGTATCCAAGTTTGCTGACGATACAAAGCTAAGTGGGAAAGCAAGCTGACAGGAGGACACAAAGGCCCCGATATTAGCGGGGAGGCAGGATGGCAGTGGAGGGGGCGATTGGGCACGTAGGTAACCTGCCCAATAAAATCTGTCCGTTCCTCACGAGATCGTGGGTCAATTGGAGCCACTTAACGTGGCTTCCGGTTTTGCCGTCCGAAACCTGCGCAGCGGGCAGACTGCGCACCCGCATCACAGGCTGTCAGCTGGAGGAGCTCTACTTAAAGGGGCAGTCCTCCAATGGCTGCTCCTGGAGCAAACACCCACACAGCACAACAGAGCCGCATAGGGGAAAGGCTGCTCCTAGATTTAGTACCTCACTCCAGGTGATTCTGGATGGGGTGAGGAGGAGGAGGGATGTGTTCTACCCGGCAGATGGGAAGAAGTGGCCTGCTTCTGCCACCAAGAAGGCCTGGCTCGAGATGGCAGAGGAGGTCTCCGGCAGCAGCAACATCTCCCGCACCTGGATCCAGTGCAGGAAGCGCTTCAACGACCTAACTAGGTCAGCCAAAGTGAGTACACTTACTCATTCTCCTACATTCTGTCTTCCACATCAACGCCCCCACCCCCCAACTCATTCTGCACCGCCAACACTATTCTATCACATCACTCCTCACACCCAATCAAAGCTCATCCTCAATTTACTGGCACTTCCTCAGTACTTCCTCACCTCCCCATTAGTCACCCCGCCACCACCACTCAACCTAATACTCATACAATGTCATGGCTCTGTCTCATACTCACCTTCTGATGCATCTCTTTCATGGTCAGTCGCACCCAAACCAATGCATTCATCGGTTGGCCACGTCACCATCATTCACTCATGCGTCTGTACGTTCTCCCCTTATAGGAGAGCCCAGAATGCACTGGAGATGGCAAGGTCCACAACATATCGTCATCCTCACAGATGCGGAGCAGGAGGCGCTGGAGCCGAGCCACACCCTCGAGTGCCTGTCCGTTAGGGACGCCGAGACTGGCACCCGACAAACGTCATCGCAACATGATCATGCTTAATATTGCCTTATGTTCTCTTACAGGGCCTTCAGCGATCGCTGTGACAGCAGAGGGCGATTCCTCAGTGGACCTGCCAGCCTTTGAGGATGCACCGTCACATCTGAGCGAGCCATCCACCACACACACACACCTCGGTGGGTCCCAGTCTGCAGTTAGTTGGGGTCACATATGGTGAGTTACCACACACGTGAGCACGAGCAGACACTGGTGGCGGGGCACCTGTGGAGAGTCCACATTGGTGGGAGCACTCCTCTCCAGGCTCTGCTTAGCTGGACACAGATGCTGAACCCTGGGGGCCATCCTTTAAAAGGAGAATGATTGAGGGGCAGCAGCACATTTATGAGGTGCTGGTACAGGTGCCACGCGCACGCTCCACAATTGCGCAGAGTATGGAGGAGTCCAACTCCTGCATGAGTGGAATGGTTGCACAGGGATGGGAGGGAATCTCAGATATTGTCACAGGGACGTGAGGGCGTCGCTGAGATAATGTCGCGGGTAAGTGTGGGAATGTCTGCGATGGAGGGAAGGCTAGCCTCCATGGAGCTTCAAGCACGGCTCACAAATGAGTCCATTCAGGCCCTGACAACGGCCGTTCGGACTCAGGGTGAACAACATTCTGCCACCTTAAACAGGCAAGCAAATACACTAGCACTGGCCTTACAAGGCTTCACACATGTCCTCCAAACTGTCATCCAGCAGAGTGGTAGGAGTGATGTGGGCCTGGCCCAGGGGAGGGATGATGGCGAAAGGGGACATGGAAGTGGGGACACCACTCAAAGCACCCGCACGTCTTAACCACTGCCCCCCTCTCAACCAGTACCCACAATGCTGCCTCCTCTCCAGATGGTCGAGTCTGCCCCTGCGCAGGTGCAGGCGGAGCAGTCTTTGAAGGGGCCCTCACGGGCACTAAAACCCAGAGGGCGTAGGCCCAAAGCAGCTAATCGGTCAGGGCATGAACAACAGCAACCTGCCACCACCCCGGCTGCAGCCACAGGGGCTGCACTATGTAGAAGTAGTCAGAAGCGAAAGGCAAAGGTTTTGTAAGCACAAAGGGGATGCACAAGGGTGTTTGACAGTTGGTCATATTTTTTATTTATATTTGCTTTTTGTTAAACTCAAATTAAATATTATTATTGTCACCACTACTTCCACGTCTTGGCCATGCTTGACTGGATTCTGTAATAAGGCCCTTCCATGAGGTTCACCATGAACGCCCACACTTGATGCCACCCATTGAGTCACGCTACAGTGGGTGTATATGTAGTTGCAGGACTGTTTTATGCAGCGCCGGGGTGGGGGGGGGGGGGGAGGGAGGGGAGGGTGCTGGTGTGGGCGCTGCTCTATCCAGATGGTGAGGACTGGACTCTTCACTCTGTCTGATGTTAAGAGAACCGTTCACATATCAGTGACTCCCTGGCCTCACGAGCAGCCAGATGAGCTGCTGTTCTGCCCCTGGGTTGCTCCTCCTCCTCCGCCTCCTCCTCAATGTGGGTGGCAGATGTGGATGAGGCCTCCTCAAGCGGCACCCCTCTCTGTTGTGTCATGTTGTGCAGGGCACAACACACGACTATAATGCGTCCCACTCTATCTGGTGTGTATTGAAGCACTCACCCAGAACGATCAAGGCACCTGAAGCGCATCTTGAGCAGCCCTATAGAATGCTCAACTGTACACCTGGTAGCGATGTGGCTGTCATTATATCAACGCTGTTGGTCGTTGGTGGGGTTCCTCAGAGGTGTCATAAGCCACGTGTGCAGAGGGTATCCCTTGTCCCCGAGGAGCCAGCCCTTACGGGTGTTCGGTGCATGGAAGAGGGGCGGGATGTTGGATTCCCGGAGGATGAAGGAATCGTGGCATCTGCCCGGGTATCTGGCACACACATGAAGGAATCTCTTGCGGTGGTCACAGATGAGCTGAGTGTTCATGGAGTGATAGCCCTTCCTATTGATGAACGATCCTGGCTCGTGTGGAGGTGCTCGTTTGCTATATGGGTACAATCGATTACACCCTGCACCCGTGGGAAACCAGCCACAGCGTGGAATCCCACTGCCTTCTCCGTCTGGCTGAGGTGGTCCATGGGGAAGTTGACGTAGTGCGAGGCTGTGCGAAACAAGCCATTGGTGACCTGCATTATGCACTTGCGTGCAGATGACTGAGAGACCCCGGCGATGTCCCCTGTGTCACCCTGGACTGATGCGGAGGCAAAGAAGTTGAGGGCAGTGGCGACTTTGACAGCGACAGGTAAGGAGATGCTGCTCGGCCTAGCCAGGAGCAGCTCGCCATGAAGGAGGCTGCAGATGTCTGCGACTACCTGGCGACTGATTCTGAGCCTCCGTATACACTGCTCCTCAAAGAGGTCCAGGAAGCTGAGCCTCGGTCTGTGGACCCTGTTGTGAGGGTGTCTCCTGCGACGTCGCTCTCTCTGTTGTTGCCCTCCGTGCTGTTGTGCAGGTGCCTGTGGCGCAGCACTGTGTTGTGGAGCTCCACGTGGCGGAGGTGGACACCGTGCCTGGTGAAGCTGGTGATGTTGCTCGTCCTCGGATGAAATGGTGAATGCAGCCATGGCGGCCCTCCATCCTGACGGTGTGAGTTTAAGGGGGTCTGCAAAGTAGTTAAATATGTTTGCACAGCAGAGTTTTGGGTGAAAAGTAAGAATTTTGAGGGAAAACACAAAGGTCTTGCAGCCAAAACTTTGTTTGAAGTGACAGAGTGCCCTCCTGCTCCCCACCTGTCAAATAGGCATTTGCATCTCTCACTGGTTGCTGGCTGAAACACGGCTGATGCAACAGGGAGTGTTTCCCACAGCACGGGAAACACGCTGAGGATGCTTCAAAATCGCACCCCTGCCAAAATGTCTAATCAATCTAGTAGTTCAAGTACCTCAACTATCGGACAAACTATGCAATTTATCATCCCACCAGCTTTAATTGCCGGTGGGACTCCCGCATTCGGGAGACGCGTGGGCACGCGGATGTGTCACTGGGGAACCCGGAAGTCAGCGGGTTGGAGCCGGGCTCCGAACCCGCTCGGCATTTTAGTAATTTTCGGAGCCCCCCTGCCCCCACTCCGTCCCCCAAAAATCGGCCCCAAAGAGTCTGCAAAGGGATACAGACAGATTAAGTGAGTGGGCAAGAAGGTGGCAGATGGAGAATAATGTGGGGAAATGTGAGGTTATTCACTTTGGTAGGAAGAATAGAAAAACAGAATATTGTTTAAATGGTGAAAAACTATTAAATGTTGGTGTTCAGAGAGACTTGGGTGTCCTTGTACAAGAAACACAAAAAGTTAGTGTACAGGTACAGCAGGCAATTAGAAAAGCAAATAGCATGTTGGCCTTTAATGCAAGGGGGTGGGAGTACAAGAGTAAGGAAGTCTCACTGCAGTTGTACAGGGTTTTATTGAGACCTCACCTAGAGTACTGCGTACAGTTTTGGTCTCCTTATCTAAGGATATACTCGCCTTGGAGGCGGTACAACGAAGGTTCGCTAGATTAATTCCTGGGATGAGAGGGTTGTCCTATGAAGAGAGGTTGAGTAGAATGGGCCTATACTCTCTGGAATTCAGAAGAATGATAGGTGATCTCATAGAAACACATAAAAGATTATGAGGGGGCTTGACAGGGTAGATGCTGAGAGATTGTTTCCCCTGGTTAGAGAGTTTAGAACTAGAGGGCATAGTCACAGGATAATGGATTGGCCATTCAAGACTGAGATGAGGAGGAATTTCTTCGTGCAGAAGGATGTGAATCTTTGGAATTCTCTACCCCACAGGGCTGATGATGGTGAGTCATTGAACATATTCAAGACTGAGATGGATAGATTTTTGGACTCTAGGGGAATCAAGGGATATGGGAATCAGGCGGGAAAGTGGAGTTGAGGTCCAAGATCAGCCTTGATCTGATTGAATGGCGGTGCAGGTTCGAAGGGCTGTATGGCCTACTCCTGCTCCTATTTCTTATGTTCTTAAGTCCAAGGTGTGCAGACTTGAGCATGTCTGGAGCACAACTGGTTGATAAAGTAACTTATTAATTGTGCTTTTAGCAGGAGTCCTGTAACCCAGCAGACTGCTTCATTTCCAACACTAAAAACTATTCTGGTCAGCAAGTCCCCCTCCAAGTCACACACCATCCCGGTTTGGATATATATCACCGTTCCTTAATCGGCACTGAGTCAAAATCATGGAATTCCCTACTTTACATCATTGTGAGAGCATCTTCAACACATGGACTGCAGCGGTTCAAGAAAAAAGCTCACCATCACTTTCTGAAAGGCAACTATGGATGGTCAATAAATGCCAGCTTTGCCAGCGATGCCCATATCTCGAACGAATTTTTTAAAAAGATACTATCGCAATAATAAAGAAACAAAAAAATGAGTTAAGATTCTTCCGGTGTAATAAAATTTTTGTGCTGCAAAATGCAGCTGCCAAAATGCAGAGGTATTCTGTATTAAAAAAATGTTAGCATTCAACAAAAATGGTGCAGTGGCTATTATGGCAACAATAGAAAGCATGAAAATAAAATGTCAAGATGGTTGTAAGTGTATTCAAGCAGTAATAATTCAATGCTGCAACATTGGTTGTACCCAGAAATTTAAGCATGATTGCTAATGGGCAAAATCTTTGCCCTCAGGATTTAGGAGATATATATCCAAACTTGTCAAGTGTATCACAGCTTTGTAATAGTCACCTGCTAGTCTTTGTACAGTGGTTGGTGCAAATTGTGAAAGGAGATGAGAAAGCAGCTTAATATTTTTCTACAACTACATTTATACAAGGCTCGACTTGACTCTAGAGAAAGGCGGAGAGAGTCTGCATCCTCCAGGGAGTCTTACTCCACTTCCCTCCAGAGTCAGGCCGGGTCCTGATTGTGGATTCACCAACACTGCAGTTGTTTGTTTTTGTTCTTGGGGTGTGGACTGGCAAGGCTGCACTTATTGCCCATGCAAATGCAGCTACAACCTATATTGTGCAACTTGCTTCTCTAGTTAAAAGATAATGAAATGAGCCTACCATATCAGGCATCAGTTGGCAGTAATTTTACATCTTTGACAGTTAAACAGCTGCTCTCCAGAGCATGAGATTAAAAAAATATATAGATATATTTTTGAGGTGTTAGCTACAGAACATAGCAGAGGCTGTTAATGTCTAAGTCTGCAGTAGTTCTTTCAACAGAAGGATGCTTGACTGGGGCTGGGGGCGTGGGGGAGGTACTGAGTGGGATGCCTCAGACCATGATGTTGGGACCATTATGGTTTTTATTTTACACAAATGATTTGGATTCAGAAACTCAATGCAAAGTGGTCAAATTTGCAGATAATCCCAAAGTCGGAGGGACATTAGAATCAGAGGAACCTGCTCAGAAATTATAGGACAAGTTGGATAATATCCCCATCCTCAATGATGGCAGACTTCAACATGTGAGTGCAATAGACAAGGCTGAACCATCTTCAGCCAGAAGTGTCGAGTGGATGATCCATCTCGGCCTCCTCCCGATATCCCCACCATCACAGAAGCCAGTCTTCAGTCAATTCGATTCACTCCACGTGATATCAAGAAATGGCCGAGTGCACTGGATACAACAAAGGCTATGGGCTCCGACAACATCCCGGCTGCAGTGCTGAAGACTTGTGCTCTAGAACCAGCCACGCCTCTAGCCAAGCTGTTCCAGTACAGCTACAACACTGGCATCTACCCGACAATGTGGAAAATTGCCCAGGTATGTCCTGTCCACAAAAAGCAGGACAAATCCAATCCGGCCAATTACCGCCCCATCAGTCTACACTCAACCACCCATAGGAAAAGAAAGTAAGCAACACACACACTCCATGAATGGTGTTGAAATAACTAAGAATGAAACTGAAAGAGACCTCGGAGTCCAGTAGACTTGCAGCTCAAAACATCTAAGCAATGCAGAACAGCAAATCCAATCAACAAAGCCAACAGAATGTTGAACTGTGTAGCCAAAACAATAGCATAAAAGTCAGAGGAAGTTGCGACTGAACCGTATAGTGCTCTGATCGGAGCAGACCAGGAGTGCCTTGCTCTGTCCAGCATTTTCATTAGGAAAGTGAACAAATGAGTTCCAAAATAGATCAGAATTATTCCTGTCACAATATATTTTGCTACCCTTCACTTCAGTCTTTGACCAACTGAAATGCCATCAGAACTGAAAATTGGAAAATATATGAGATTCAGCCTGTGAAAGAACTTACTCAAGCTTTTCTCAAAGGAAAAAAACCTTGCAATTGTATAGAATGTCCCAGAGTACTCCACAGCCAATGAAATACTTTTGAAGTGTAGTCAATGTTGTTTTGTAGCCAAACTGTAGTAGCCAATTTGCACGCAGCAAAGTCCCACAAACAACAATGAGATGAATGGCCAGTCAATTTGTTTTTGGTAATGTTGCTTGAGGGATAAATGCTGGCCAGGACACCATCAGTTCCACATACATTAAAAAATGAATAGTAATTAGGAGATCCATCAGATGTTTATGACTAGCACCACTAATTTTCATTGATCTGGAAATATATTTCACTCTTCAGTCAGGTAGGACTAGTAAATTAGAATGAGGAAGGTTAAAAAAAAAATCTATACAGGGCCTGTAAAAATGCCCCAAAGCACTTCAAAAATAGAGATAAGGAAAATATACTTTTTACTCATATCTGTTTTCACTAAAATTAGTGAATGGTAAAATTTTGGCCTCTATCTGATCAACAAGGAAAATTACCACTTTCTAAAAAAAATCTATAATTAATGGTGTACTCTAGTTAGAAGTACAGTGATATCCACAGAAATTCAGGGAGGAAAGGGAAACCAAAGGCAGTTTTCGCATGCAACGTTCAAGGAACAAATTCAATTTTCTTTAAACCAATATACACTCCTTTGAGAGTGAAAAGGAAATATTTCTGCAAAGTATGAAGTACAGTTGCTTTTCTTTCTTTGGCAGCAGCAAAAAAAATTACAATTTTTCTTTTAAAAACCTATACATATTTACGTTGACTTTATGAATAGCATTAACAGTAAGTAGGACTTTATCAGTGCCTTATGATGCATCAACATTTTTACACAATTGCAAACAGTTTTGGCTGACTGAAATGGAGGCACAAAAATATCTCTTTTTCCCAAAGCAGAATATTTCAGCATAGTGCGCTGTGTGCTCATGTGAACCCTTGTCACTTCTACCATATTGGGTCCTAGTTCTACAAGTCGGTTTTCTCTGAACTGAAAAAGAACTGATCTCCTAAAAAGTGTTTGGAAAACTAAGCAACTATCTTTAATCAAGAGGAATTCCTGTCACAAAGTACGAGCTAAAACTGAAAATTGTACTTACTTCCCAATAAATATAAATCATTAAATACTGGCCTATAACAGCGAACATTTTGTAAATTGTGCATTTCCAAATACCAAGACGGGAATTCCACACCAAATACAATGCTAGAAGACACTCCACTGATGGCAAGGTTGTTGCATTCTGCCTTTATAAATCAAATACCAAGAATCCAGCATCATTGATAAGATATTGTTTATTATATTACAGGTAGGCCTGAAAGAGAACTTGAGACCACTGCAATAACCAGCCTAGAAGTATCTCAACATTTATCCTCATCTCAAGTTAACAGAAACCTGCAATAAATTCTGCAATACTTTAAAGACAGTTTTTAAACAATGACAGTGGAAGCCAGGAAGAAGGTGTGTAAAATATTATGTTCTAGGTAGTTGTAATGATACATTTGGGAAGAAAAATGTGAAATGAACGTAACAGAATGAAGATAGGGTAGAGGATGGGAAAGAAAAAGAAATGTAGGAACGGACAAGATAGATGAAGAATCACCCCCAAAATATCAACTTTTCTTTCTGTTCCAGATGCTGCGCATTTGCAGTAATTTCTGCTTTAATTTCAGGATGAAGAGAATTTTCCAATAGCCTAAGTGGTTTCCAATAACAATGACATCACCTGCAGCATGAACACATAGCGGACATGTACAGAAGAAGTAGTAATAATGCCATTAATGCTCAACAATGTTGTCATATGATTCAGGTTTATCAAGTCAATATTTTTGCTTACAACCAAGTGGGATGATTAATATTCAAAAACCGTATAAAGGATGCCCTGTTAGCATGCTTGGTTTATTTTTCTTTCTGGCACACTAAATGTTAAAAGAAATATAAATGTTATGATTTCAATCAATGCCAGTTTATAGCCTAATCCTCAGTTATTATCTCAAGGATATACCATGCTTACATTCCTTCCCAACCTACCTGCTTTGAAGTGGACTTACCTTTATATCAGTGACTCAGACACAGAAACTCAGACCTGAAACAAATTACTGACTTTTCAGATCATTGACTATAATGATCATTGCCATAATTTATACAGCAGATTTAATAATAACTTTCAAATAGGGAATTGGATAAATACTTGAAAGGGAAAAATTTGCAGGGCTATGGGGAAAGAGCAAGGGAGTGGGACTAACTGGATAGCTCTTTCAAAGACCCAGCACAGGCACGATGGGCCGAATGGCCTCCTTCTATGCTGTATCATACTATGAAACTATAGCATACTATGAAACTATAACAGGAAAGTTAACTTCCCTACACCTGATTAGATTATGTAAATGATCTATTCAACAGTTTGTACACCTGCCAAGTGCGGTATAATTTTTTTATACCACACAAATGGTATATGCAATAGTTTTGACAGAGAGACACACTATATGTATATACATACATACATATATACACACACACACACACACACATATACACACATATATATATATATATACACACACACATACACACACTCATTATTTCTAAGAGCTACAATCAGGACCACCGATTTCTAGTTTGCATGGAAAAATGGGCAGAATCACAGAACAATCTCAAAAAGGCAGTAAACATCCACACAATAAAAAGATTTTAATAGGGGGATGAATTTTCAACTGCCAACTGCCATTTCTCACCTGAAAAAAATCTGGTGGGGAACTTGTGCAGTCATTTGCCCATCTGAATCAATTTTCAGTCAGGCCTTGAAATGGGCTGGAGACTCTTTAAATATGCAGATTGGGATCTTGGGCCTGTTGTAGGACTCCGACTGCAATTTTCATGGAGAAATGGGCAGTTCATGCATGCCAGTCACACTTTAGGTGTCGAGAGATCGTTAAGGGGACAGACTCCTGGAGGCGTCTCCAAAAAGGTAAATTTTTAAAAAATTTTAAAGACGAGGAAAGTTTAGACCTGCCCCAGGCTCCCACAGAAATCTTGCTGCCCGCTATCGGATCATTCTTGTTACCTCCCCCCAGCTTGCACTCCCCCCAAAAGGCCTTACCTGCCAACCGGCTGCATGCCACAGCCATCTGATTCTCCGCCACAGGAAACTGCCAAGCTGCAGCACAGCCTGCTTTTGGTACTCGCAGCTCGCCAGGAAAATGCTAACAAGACCCGAACCTAAAAATAGTTTCACTCCTATGACTGCTGCATTGGGTGGGTGTGAAAAGCGCACCACCAATATCACACCCGTTTGGCACCCAAGTAGAAAATCTCCCCCAACATGTTCAAACACTACAAACCAGTAGTCCTGAGATTAGGAGGTAGATTTTCAACTTGCTGCCTGGGCATAAAATTATGTTGCAGATTGGCTGCCCGTGAAAGAAGTCGCCTGGTTTTCATTTCCATTGTAATCAAATTGGTGGAATTTTAACTCTTGGCCGGGAATCCGATGGGATGAGTGGGCCGCCCGCCCTGAATCTGCAATGGGAGGCATGGTTTGATGGCTGGGTTTCATAAACATCCCACCAGCAAACTGCCTGCCCCAAAACAGGTGTTCAGAGGCAGCTCACCGGCTTTGGGCCTACAAAGATTGAGTGGCCTGAAGGCTGCCAGGTTGACAACCGGGTGAGTTGTGGGGGAGGGGGAGGTGGGTTTGTGAGGATATGGCAGGTGGGAAGGGGTGGCGGGGGTGCCCAGGGCAGCAGCGGCCTAAAATGTCTTTGCGGGGCCTTAAAGAGTGTTCCTGCCCCACAAATATAAGTTTTACACTTACCTTACAGGACCTCCTTTGGGTGCTCGCCAGGTTTTATTGAGCGGCGCATCCATAGCGAGCAGCCTACTCCGCAGACAGATCAAATTGCTTTGGGATCCTATCTAAGTGATAGGACACCGATTTACAGTTATTCGTACATCTGTCACCTGACTCAGATGAGCATCTCAGCTGTCCAAGAAAACAGTGAAGTTAAAATTGCCGCAGAGCAGGAATGGAGCAGTAAGTGTACCGTGGAGGCTAGACGCAGCCCGTGGGGGCGGTCCCTCCGACTGTCTGCCTCTCTTCCGCAGCATTCTCCGCACCCGGGTGGCCCTGGAGAAGGAGCACGCGGTGTCTGCCGGTACACTTGAGGCTTTCCGCGACCGGTGGGCATCGCAGGGACTGGAGTGCATCCTGGATCCTTACAATAAAATTATTTGACTCCGTTATGTGGTTTATGATTTGTTTTAAATAAAACACAGCCTAACCCCCCCTTACAAAAGGAGGGCCTAAAACAGACAAAAAAAAAGTGTACCGTGGGATTTTAACTCCCTTTCCACCCGGTTTCTGCTGGGTGGAGGGAGTTAAAATTCCACTTAATAGAAATGAAAATTGGACAGTTTCTATAATGGCCAGCTGATCCACAACTCCAGATTTATGCCACTTAGGTGGCAATTTGAAAATGTACCCAAAACGTTTTTACATTTTGAAACAAATATTTGTTTTTAAAAAATTGTTACCACAGTGGTACTCATCATACTCTGAGAACCCATCATTTTGAATAATGCTCCAGTTAAGCCAACTACAGCAGCACTCTTAACCACCTCAAGCAACACATGCTACAAGGGACAGATACCACAGTATCTCTTCCTCTTGTTACTCCAACTGACCCAAAGAGAGAAACAGGGCTGGCTGTATTTTGGGAACAGATTCTCTACTTAAAATAATATTTCTAAAGAATCAATATTGTACCCTCATGAAGAAACATTTATATAAAAGCGTCATATTGTATATTCAGTCAGAATTAAAATGACAAGAATTAGCATTGTATGAGTTTAGATCGAACACATTATATATGTGTAACAATTTTATTTTAAAATCCACAAGCTTTCGGAGGCTTCCTCCTTCCTCAGGTGAATGTCAAGAAATCCTCGAACCTCTCGCATTTATAAATCACAGAACAATACCTGGTGATTACAGATAGTCTTTTCAATTGCCCGTTGCCAAGGCAACCAAAGTGTTCAGACAGATAGGTGTTACCTACAGGGCCACCGAATATACAAACGGCCAGAACAAAAAAAAGAGAGAGAGGCAGAAACATAGAAACATCCGGAAGGAAAAGACAGCAATTGATCCGTTATATTAAAAATAGATAACTTCTGTTCGCTGGTGGGGTTACGTGTAGCGTGACATGAACCCAAGATCCCGGTTGAGGCCGTCCTCATGGGTGCGGAACTTGGCTATCAATTTCTGCTCAACAATTTTGCGTCGTCGTGTGTCTCAAAGGCCGCCTTGGAGTACGCTTACCCGAAGGTCGGTGGCTGAATGTCCTTGACTGCTGAAGTGTTCCTCGACTGGGAGGGAACCCTCCTGTCTGGCGATTGTTGCGCGGTGTCCGTTCATCCGTTGTCGCAGCGTCTGCATGGTCTCGCCAATGTACCATGCTTTGGGGCATCCTTTCCTGCAACGTATGAGGTAGACAACGTTGGCCAAGTCACAGGAGTATGAACCATGCACCTGGTGGGTGGTGTCCTCTCGTGTGATGGTGGTATCTGTGTCGATGATCTGGCATGTCTTGCAGAGGTTACCGTGGCAGGGTTGTGTGGTGTCGTGGACGCTGTTCTCTTGAAAGCTGTGTAATTTGCTGCGAACGATGGTCTGTTTGAGGTTGGGTGGCTGTTTAAAGGCGAGTAGTGGAGGTGTGGGGATGGCCATAGCGAGGTGTTCGTCGTCATTGATGACATGTTGAAGGCTGCGGAGAACATGGCGTAGTTTCTCCGCTCCGGGGAAGTACTGGACGACGAAGGGTACTCTATTGGTTGCGTCCCGTGTTAGTCTTCTGAGGAGGTCTATGCGATTTTTCGCTGTGGCCCGTCGGAACTATCGATCGATGAGTCGAGCGTCATATCCCGTTCTTACTAGGGCGTCTTTCAGCGTCTGTAGGTGTCCTTCGCGTTCCTCCTCGTCTGAGCAGACCCTGTGTATTCGCAGGGCCTGTCCATAGGGGATGGCCTCTTTGACGTGGTTAGGGTGGAAGCTGGAAAAGTGGAGCATCGTGAGGTTGTCCGTGGGCTTGCGGTAGAGTGAGGTGCTGAGGTGCCCGTCTTTGATGGAGATTCGTGTGTCCAAGAAAGAAACTGATTCTGAGGAGTAGTCCATGGTGAGCTTGATGGTGGGATGGAACTTGTTGATGTTATCGTGTAGTCTCTTTGGTGATTCTTCGCCGTGGGTCCATAGAAAGAAAATGTCGTCGATGTATCTGGTGTACAGCGTTGGTTGGAGGTCCTGTGCAGTGAAGAAGTCGTGCTCGAACTTGTGCATGAAAATGTTGGCGTATTGGGGTGCAAATTTGGTCCCCATGGCTGTTCCGTGTGTTTGGGTAAAGAACTGGTTATCGAAGGTGAAGACATTGTGATCCAGGATGAAGCGGATGAGTTGTAGGATGGCGTCTGGAGATTGGCTGTTGTTGGTGTTGAGTATTGATGCTGTCGCAGCGATGCCGTCATCGTGGGGGATACTGGTGTAGAGTGCCGAGACGTCCATCGTGGTGAGAAGTGTTCCTGGCTCAACTGGTCCGTGGGTACTGAGTTTTTGTAGGAAGTCTGTAGTGTCGCGACAGAAGCTGGGGGTTCCCTGTACGATGGGTTTCAGGATGCCCTCGATGTATCCAGAGAGGTTCTCACACAGGGTTCCGTTGCCTGATACGATAGGACGTCCGGGTGTGTTGGCTTTGTGTATCTTTGGGAGGCAGTAGAAGTCTCCCACGCATGGAGAACGTGGGATGAGAGCACGTAGGATGCTTTGAAGTTCTTTGCAGCATCCTACGCACTCTCATCCCACGTTCTCCCCGCGTGGGAGACTTCTACTGCCTCCCAAAGATACACAAAGCCAACACACCCGGACGTCCTATCATATCAGGCAACGGAACCCTGTGTGAGAACCTCTCTGGATACATCGAGGGCATCCTGAAACCCTTCGTACAGGGAACCCCCAGCTTCTGTCGCGACACTACAGACTTCCTACAAAAACTCAGTACCCACGGACCAGTTGAGCCAGGAACACTTCTCACCACGATGGACGTCTCGGCACTCTACACCAGTATCCCCCACGATGACGGCATCGCTGCGACAGCATCAATACTCAACACCAACAACAGCCAATCTCCAGACGCCATCCTACAACTCATCCGCTTCATCCTGGATCACAATGTCTTCACCTTCGATAACCAGTTCTTTACCCAAACACACGGAACAGCCATGGGGACCAAATTTGCACCCCAATACGCCAACATTTTCATGCACAAGTTCGAGCACGACTTCTTCACTGCACAGGACCTCCAACCAACACTATACACCAAATACATCAATGACATTTTCTTTCTATGGACCCACGGCGAAGAATCACTAAAGAAACTACACGATAACATTAACAAGTTCCATCCCACCATCAAGCTCACCATGGACTACTCCTCAGAATCAGTTTCTTTCTTGGACACACGAATCTCCATCAAAGACAGGCACCTCAGCACCTCACTCTACCGCAAGCCCACGGACAACCTCACGATGCTCCACTTTTCCAGCTTCCACCCTAACCACGTCAAAGAGGCCATCCCCTATGGACAGGCCCTGCGAATACACAGGGTCTGCTCAGACGAGGAGGAACGCGAAGGACACCTACAGACGCTGAAAGACGCCCTAGTAAGAATGGGATATGACGCTCGACTCATCGATCGATAGTTCCGACGGGCCACAGCGAAAAATCGCATAGACCTCCTCAGAAGACTAACACGGGACGCAACCAACAGAGTACCCT
Source organism: Heptranchias perlo (assembly GCF_035084215.1). NCBI lineage: Eukaryota > Metazoa > Chordata > Chondrichthyes > Hexanchiformes > Hexanchidae > Heptranchias > Heptranchias perlo. The sequence goes on along the minus strand of NC_090341.1, from coordinate 30,644,477 downwards.
TCGTCGTCCAGTACTTCCCCGGAGCGGAGAAACTACGCCATGTTCTCCACAGCCTTCAACATGTCATCAATGACGACGAACACCTCGCTATGGCCATCCCCACACCTCCACTACTCGCCTTCAAACAGCCACCCAACCTCAAACAGACCATCGCTCGCAGCAAATTACACAGCTTTCAAGAGAACAGCGTCCACGACACCACACAACCCTGCCACGGTAACCTCTGCAAGACATGCCAGATCATCGACACAGATACCACCATCACACGAGAGGACACCACCCACCAGGTGCATGGTTCATACTCCTGTGACTTGGCCAACGTTGTCTACCTCATACGTTGCAGGAAAGGATGCCCCAAAGCATGGTACATTGGCGAGACCATGCAGACGCTGCGACAACGGATGAACGGACACTGCGCAACAATCGCCAGACAGGAGGGTTCCCTCCCTGTCGGGGAACACTTCAGCAGTCAAGGACATTCAGCCACCGACCTTCGGGTAAGCGTACTCCAAGGCGGCCTTCGAGACACACGACGACGCAAAATCGTCGAGCAGAAATTGATAGCCAAGTTCCGCACCCATGAGGACGGCCTCAACCGGGATCTTGGGTTCATGTCACGCTACACGTAACCCCACCAGCGAACAGAAGTTATCTATTTTTAATATAACGGGTCAATTGCTGTCTTTTCCTTCCGGATGTTTCTATGTTTCTGCCTCTCTTTTTTTGTTCTGGCCGTTTGTATATTCGGTGGCCCTGTAGGTAACACCTATCTGTCTGAACACTTTGGTTGCCTTGGCAACGGGCAGTTGAAAAGACTATCTGTAATCACCAGGTATTGTTCTGTGATTTATAAATGCGAGAGGTTCGAGGATTTCTTGACATTCACCTGAGGAAGGAGGAAGCCTCCGAAAGCTTGTGGATTTAAAAATAAAATTGTTGGACTATAACTTGGTGTTGCAAAATTGTTTACAATTGTCAACCCCAGTCCATCACCGGCATCTCCACATCATGGCATTTTATATGCTTAGACTTCGTAGCCATAAAATGTATAGCCTCTGTACAGAAAATGTAAGCATTTTCCTGTTTTATTGCAGTTGCCATCACTGCCAGTGTTAGACGTGCCAAGTGTCATTATTGTTCATTTCATGCTTGTTATCTGATCAAAGCCGTCCCGTCCCGCCCCTCAGACACAGGTAATAAACACCCTGACAATCAGCACCTGACGTCCGGCTCAGCACACAATGATTAGTGCCCGGGAGCTGGCGGCGATACCAGCCCTTTACTGTACCTTGTAGGAATCGGTCGCCAACAAGATGTTAAAGCCGTAGGCAGCGCCTGCAGCCATCGCCCCTGCACGCTATTCTCTCACTCTCACTCGCAGACCATAGAAGCGTGAGGACGGGATGGAGCGGGAGGCAGATGGGATGGGACCAGGCAGAACCCGACCCCAACCTGCCCTAACCTAACGTCAACCCTGCCGTAGCGTCACAGCGCAGGGGCGGCGCCCTGGAGTACGGGCCACTTGTGTCATCAGAGCGGCTGAGTCCAGAGCAGGTTCCAGTGTTGACCCAAATTAACACCGCGTCCTGGAAACGGACACACGGCCAACAGATTATGTGACAGACAAAAGGGACCGCGGAGTGGCTATTTGACACCACTGTGTCAGCTGGAGGCGGGGCGGGACTTCAGGCAGGACTCAACCAAAGTCTGTTTGCTCAGCGGACAGTCCAGTTAAACAGCACACTATGGAACCGGTTTAAAAAGAGTTTCTAATAACTACAGCAAACAGAACTCATGACCGAAATTACAGCAACTTCTCCTGATAAAAGCAGGGTGATTTCCCCAGAAAAATGTAGTGAGTGGAGAATAGTTACATATTACAAATGGATTATTTCTCCACCAAATTGCAGTGAGTGGAGGATAGTTACATACAAATTATGTGCGTAAAATCAATCCCAGTCATTTACAGTATGGGTTCCCGGCTTGATTTTTATTCATTCATGGGATGTGGGCGTCGCTGGCAAGGCCGGCATTTATTGTCCATCCCTAATTGCCCTTGAGAAGGTGGTGCTGAGCCGCCGCCTTGAACCGCTGCAGTCCGTGTGGTGAAGGTTCTCCCGCAGTAAGTAGGGAGTTCCAGGATTTTGACCCAGCAACGATGAAGGTACGGCGATATATTTCCAAGTCGGGATGGTGTGTGACTTGGAGGGGAACGTGCAGGCGGTGGTGTTCCCATGCTCCTGCTGCCCTTGACCTTCTAGGTGGTAGAGGTCGAGGTTTGGGAGGTGCTGTCGAAGAAGCCTTGGCAAGTTGCTGCAGTGCATCTTGTAGATGGTACACACTGCAGCCACGGTGCACCGGTGGTGGAGGGATTGAATGTTCAAGGTGGTGGAAGGGGTGCCAATCAAGCGGGCTGCTTTGTCCTGGATTGTGTTGAGCTTCTTGAGTGTTGTTGGAGCTGTACTCACCCAGGCAAGTGGAGAGTATTCCATCACACTCCTGACTTGTGCCTTGTAGATGGTGGAAAAGCTTTGGGGAGTCAGGAGTTGAGTCACTCGCTGCAGAATACGTACCTGCTCTTGTAGCCACAGTATTTATGTAGCTGGTCCAGTTTAGTTTCTAGACAATGCTGACCCCCAGGATGTTGATGATGGGGGATTTGGCAATGGTAATGCTGCTGAATATCAAGGGCAGGTGGTTAGATCTCTCTTGTTGAAGATGGTCATTTCCTGGCACTTGTCTGGTGCGAATGTTACTTGCTACTTATTAACCCAAGCCTGGATGTTGTCCAGGTCTTGCTGCATGCGGGCACAGACTGTTTCATTATCTGAGGGGTTGCGGATGGAACTGAACACCATGCAATCATCAACAAATATTCCCTTCCGACCTTATGATGGAGGGAAAGTCATTAATGAAGCAGCTGAAGATGGTTGGGCCTAGGACACTGCCCTGAGGAACTCCTGATTGGGTAATTCCCCAGTCAATCATCTCAATTATGGGCCATGGTGTCCTATATTCAGCCAGAAGAATGAGATTTAATTAAAGGCCCTGTCACCACCGATTAACAGCAAACGGGGTGGCAAGGGAAAATTCCAAAGATGCCAATTAGAAAGGAGAGTTCAATAAAGGATGGACGTTTCACTTGGATTATCCAAGGGGTTAGGATAGAGAGTTGGAGTGGGGGATCGAGAGTCGGGGGAGGGGAAAAACCGAGGGTCGGGGGGAACCGAGGGATGGGGGCTGGGGGCTCAAGAGTCGGGGGGCAGGAGGGTTGGGTCGGGCTTGGGAGAATGGGCATGGGGAGAGAGGGGGGATGAGGGGTTGAGGAGAGATGAGGGATCGTGGAGAGATGGCAAATTGTAGGGTCAGGGAGAGAGGGAGACTGGAAGGAGGGAGATTGGGGATCGAGGAGATTGGGGCTCGAGCAGGATGTAGATAGGGAGCCTGAAGAATGCAAAGCATGGAATCGAGGGTTATAGAAGGAGGTAGACTTGGGGTCGAGGAGATAGGGACTCGAGCGAGGTGAAGAGAGGGCGACTGGTCAGTGGAGTGGGCATGGGGACAAGCATTTTCTGCAAAGTCAGGAAAAGCAGCAGCAGCAACGATGTGAGTAGGATCGGCACCAAGAGAGGAGCATCTGGTAAAGGGGTGAGTGAAACCTGGGGATCTTTCTGTGAGTAAACAGATTGATGAAAGATTGTTTTCACTGGTGGGAAAATGAGGAACAAGAGAACGGAGACCGAGGATTCTCACTGGAAGAACCACAGAAGAAGGAAGGTTCTTGAACTGAAGAATGTTAGACCATGGGTTGCTCCACCATAAGTGGTTATTGATGCAGACAAGAACTTCATTTAAAAGGGAACGGGATAAATATTTGAAAAGGAGGAAAATAAAAAGGATCTGGGGGAATGGGTTATAGTAGAGAGTGCCAGCACAAGCACTGGCACCGGGGGCCAAATGGCCTCCTTCTGCTCTATAATTTCTACCATTCTATGAAAAATCTTCTTTCTTGACTTCAAGCCCAGGGAGTGGTTTAGAAATTCTGATGTTGAGATTTGACAACGTGCCCTGTGAGAAATGCCCCTAACACTGAACCAGCTGTCCTTTCTACGATCACTTGGTTTGATTCAGGTCAGTCTGTGTCTGCCAATTTTTGATGTGTAAAGTCCAAATACAGATCAGCTCTGACTGAATCTCCCAATTCAGAGTTGTCACTTTCACACAGAACCTGAATTTGGACCAAAGTCCAAGGAGATAGGTAAGGAGATCAGGCCTTTTAAAAGTGGCAACAACCAGGGAGCCTGACCGCACCTTGTTCAGTGCAGGGAGATTCTGGCTGTAGTTTCAAGGTGAATATCAGTGGGATATAGGACATTACACCTATTACTATCAGTGAATTATTGTATTACTGTTGGTTATAAATCTGAGGGTTACCAGTATTACTATTAGTTATGGGCACAATTTCAGTGAGATACTATTAGTCACTGATGAAACCAAAGTTCCACCTCTGGTTTCCACTCTAAATTGCTCCTCCACCTTCGATTTCCTTTCTTCACCTGCTTGTGGATGGCCTCCTGGTTCTCGAACCTTCTTGCACAACAGCTGCTGACATGAAACCGCAAGCAAAGATACTCGACTATAAGGGACCCAACTTTTATAAGCTAAATTTACCATTCGCAGATGTCACGTGATCAGGCGTCACATGGTCAGATGTCATGTGCTCAGAATGTCATGTGAACAAACCTCAAGGAATGCCTCCAACCAGAGTTGGCAACCCTAGTTGAATGACCTGCAAAATGCTTAACAAAAAAATGTTACATGATATAAAAGATAATTAGGGAGGTGATACTCAGACAAAAAAGGTCAAAAGAATGTGCAAATACTGTAGGGTGAAAAGACACGGGAAACACAAAAACTTGAGAAAATAGAGGAGCAGATCTGTAATTGAAACAGAAAATGCTAGCAAAACATAATGGCATCGATATTTATGGGGCGGTGGGGAGGGAGCGGGGCTCCTGTCAGCGTTCGGGAAATACGGGAAAGGCGGAGGTCCTGCCGAATTTAACGGCAGGATCTCATTAGAATTTTTTTACTCAGTCACCTGCCCAGCAATCAGCCAGATTGAGAGGCTGGTCGCTGCTGGGCTGGAAAGCCTGCTCTACAAGGCCGCAGCTGGAGTGAGGGAGGGAGAAATCGCGGTGGGGCAGGGAGAGGGAGTGATCGCAGGGGGAGAGATCACGTGGGGGAGTCGGAAGATCTTTGGGGCGGGTCAGCCGATCGCAGGGGGTCGAGCGATCGCCGGGGGGCTGGGGTGGGGGGAGGATCTAGAGATCATGGTAGATTAGCTTGGGTGGCTGACGGGAAGCAGTCCTGCTCCTCCTGGCCCTCAAGCAGTGCTGGAAAAGCATTTACCTGCTGGATCTGATAGTGATAATGAGGAAGAAAGCTGTATACTGCAGGAAGATATCAATGGACTGGTCAGGTGGGCAGAAAAGTGGCAAATGGAATTCAATCCAGAGAAGTGTGAGGTAATGCATTTGGGGAGGGCAAACAAGGCAAAGGAGTACACAATAAATGGAAGGATACTGAGAGGTGTAGAGGTACAAAGGGACCTTGGAGTGCATGTCCACAGATCCCTAAAGGTAGTAGGACTGGTAGATAAGGTGGTTAAAAAGGCATACGGGATACTTTCCTTTATTAGCCAAGGCATAGAATATGCAGGGAGGTTATGCTAGAACTGTATAAAACATTGATTAGGCCACAGCTTGAGTACTGCAGACAGTTCTGGCCACCACATTACAGGAAAGATGTAATTGCAAGTGCGTGGGTACAGAGGATATTTCCAGGGCTGGAGAATTTTAGCTATGAGAAAAGATTGGATAGGTTGGAATTGTTTTCTTTGAAACAAAGGAGGCTGAGGGGAGATTTAATTGAGGTGTATATAAAATTATGACGGGACTTGATAGAGTGGATAGGGAGGACCTATTTCCCTTAGCAGAGAGGTCAGTGACCAGGGTCATAGATTTAAAGTAATTGGTAAAAGGGTTAGACGGGAGCTGAGGAGAAATTTTTTCACTCAGAGGGTGGTGGGGGTCTGGAACTCACTGCCTTAAAGGGTGGTAGAGGCAGAAACCCTCAACTCATTTAAAAAGTACTTGGATGAGCACTTGAAGTGCTATAACCTACAAGGCTACGGACCAAGTGCTGGAAAGTAGGATTAAGCTGGATACTTCTTTCTCAGCTGGCACAGACACGATGGGCCGAATGGCCTCCTTCTGTGCCATAACGTTCTGTGATTCTATGATCTGGCTGTTCTCGCCTCCCTTTAGCTGCCGGGTTTCCTGAGCCCTGGGAAACCCTGCCCGTAAGCTGTTAAGTCCAAATGGCTGCCAAAATCTGAGGCACGGAGCCTCATTAACATATTATAATTACCGACCCGCCTCTCGAGAGCAAGTTACTCGCCCGCCCCCAAACCCGCCCCGGTTAAACCAGAAGTAAGCGCATTCGCAGCGGGTTGGGGTCGGGTTTCCCATTTTTAACAATTGAACACCCTCCACCACTGTCCCGCCCATCCTGCAGGTTCACCAATCCAAAGAAGAGAAAAAATGGGTCAACAACACTATCTTAGAGCCTCACCAAAACTGACAAAGGGTCTGCACTAAACATCAACTTATTCCCAGGCCTCGAATTTAACAAAAGGTTTCTCAGACTCCTTTTCAAAAAGATGGTGTACCTTTAAGTAATTCAATATTTTGTGATCTATAATTTATGTTATGTATGTTTATTGAAATAGTTTATACTCTGCCAATACTGGAACTTCATTTTATAAACTGTCCATTTCTCAATATCTGTTATGTTTCAGTTAGTTTTTTTTCTTTTAAAAGTCATACTTTACTCTGTGTATAAAGTATTAGCAAAAATTAAATGTGAATAAACAAACTAAAAGTGGTTCTGGACATTAATTCTCCTTTTACTATTACTGAGTTTTGCTCCCATACGAAAGTTAGCTCCCCAAAAAAGCACTTGTCACGACTGCGAAAGTTTTTAGTGATACAATTATGGATGCTTGCAGAGGGGATAATAGAAGCAAAAATTTAGTTCTTAACTCACTGTTATAAATTTGGGTCTGCTGTAGATATCTTCTCAGGTTCAGTGGCATCATTTGTTCCTGTAAGTGAATCCCATGTCTTTTATGTTCCAGAGGTGACTCACACTGTCCAATATCTACTTATATGATGGTGTATCCCAGGAGATATAATTATGCATTCTCCTTGACATACAACGGAATATTGTCTCTTTTGCATGTGCCCTCATATGAACTTCTCCAATCTTTCAGTAGGTGGATTATTTAGACGAAGCCAAAACAAGCATGCAGTTTTATTTTTCAGACAGCAAGTGACCATACAGAGCAAGTTATAATCAGACTCAAGTAATTCAATCAGTACAAAATGTCTTTGCATAATAATACAAAATAATGAACACAATGCGCTTCCCCATATTTGTGGGTCACCTTGTTTGACTTAAATAAATTAACTTGTAAGTACCCTTCTGCATCCTAACCTTCTGAGACTAGGCGACAGACCTGTGCCAGACGTCTTGAAGTCAACCATTTGATGCAAGCTGTACAATGATTGCCAAAAGATGCTAACAAAATCTTTATTGTTTTAAGGCTTTGGGAAACAACTTTAATGCCTAGCTCATCAGCATTTTAACCACCTTTTATCTTAACGCTTTTCTTAAACTTGTGGGAATACACTTTGCGTTAAAAACAATATTTAAATGTAACTCTTTTACAGATGCTTTCTGTGGAAAAATGGTAAAGAAAAATCCCAATATGTGACATATTAAGATCTATGAGTTAGTTTTATGAAGAAAGGACGCAATTTCAATATTTCAAAATGGACAGAAGTGAACAGTTTTCATCCTTATGGATACAGCAGCCATTGCCAATTATTTCATAGCAGCTCGAGGAGAGGGTGGCCCAGGACTACAGAAGGCAATGAGCTATTCTACCTATTGCAAGTACTAGCCCAAGGCTGTGGGGGTACTACAACAATGTCACCAATCTACACATGGGAGAAGCGTACTGCAGGCTAAACATGGACTGAAATGTAACACCTAATCTATGGAGTCAATCATCTGCCAAGCACTACCAGTCATAGTAAAGGTCACTACTGCCCTTGACTTTTATGCCACATTGACCTTCCATGCATAAGAGTTGGACACTTTGTGGGTTTGTTTTATGAACACTTGACACTTTTTTTACTCCACAACGAAAGAATGACTCAAACTACAAGGTATAGTAAAGGTAAAATAATGTTACTTGCTGAACCAATACATGTGACATCTAAGTGCATGTGGTGTTTGAGTGAATGTTGTGTAAGTATTCAATGGAGTAGATTTTGGTCTTCACCGACCAAACACACTAGTCAAAATCTGCCCCAGTGTGTTCCTTCATTGTGTTTACTCTGGTGATTGGTACATTTATGCATATTAATCATGTTTGTGTCAAACTTCTAAGTGCTCCGTTGGCCAAGGGATTAGCAGTGACTTACAGGGAGAGGTTAGACAGACTGGGACTTTTTTCCCTGGAGAGTAGGAGGTTAAGGGGTGATCTTATAGAAGTCTATAAAATAATGAGGGGCATAGATAAGGTCGATAGTCAAAATCTTTTCCCAAAGGTAGGGGAGTCTATAACGAGGGGGCATAGATTTAAGGTGAGAGGGGAGAGATACAAAAGGGTCCAGAGGGGCAATTTTTTCACTCAAAGGGTGGTGAGTGTCTGGAACGAGCTGCCAGAGGCAGTAGTAGAGGCGGGTACAATTTTGTCTTTTAAAAAGCATTTGGACAGTTACATGGGTAAGATGGGTATAGAGGGATATGGGCCAAGTGCAGGCAATTGGGACTAGCTTAGTGGTATAAACTGGGCGACATGGACATGTTGGGCCGAAGGGCCTGTTTCCATGTTGTAACTTCTATGATTCTATGATTCTATGGTGGTCTACTACTAAGGCAACAAATAATCTGCTTTTGATTTAGAGGGCTCACTTCCTGCAACAGTGACTGCAATATCCAAGACAATTACCTTAGATCCTAGTGAGTCACAGTACTGACACCAGTCCCAAATGCTTTCTTTGAAGGCTAGGAAACAGGCCATAACACTTATCACACCTTAATTCAACATATTGATGCAACTGTACATGACCTTGTATGATCTTACATATGTAGCTTGATAGATAAGTTAATGTGCGAATGATTAAAGACTCTCGAAAAATAATCCATCCATTGATATATTCAGGGTAAAGCCTAATTGTTGACTGGTCCATATTTAGTCATTCTCTCTGGGAATATAGTCTCTGGCACTAACTGGTTCTTAAGTAATATGTCTGTAGTTTAACACTGAGGTCTATCATAAAATCAAGGATGAAGCAAGCCAGTAACCTTCACAAATGTTTACAGGGTCTCAAAACTATGTACTGTTAAGAACCCTTCTTGTGTTATTTTACATTGTGTAATTTATTGTTAAGCATCAACAGTCTGGACAGAGACTAACATAATCACAATTATTCCTCCAGTATTACTATTATCATCAAAATTTCACACAGTACAAAAGCTTGGTGACTATAGCAGCAGGCTGTGCAGGAACTATTTGTAGAGGCCTACATAAATAATAAGGCAATACTGTAAAATCTAACAGTGTAAGATTGTGGGAAGGGAACCGCAAGCCTTAGCAGAGTTAGGTCAAGGTACAAGCCACATTGAATCCAAGACAGAGAAAAGAAGTATGCTTTTAATTTCTCATACCCCCACCCACATTAGTTTAAACCCTCTTCCACAGCTCTAGTTAATCTCCCTGTGAGGTTATTGGTCCCAGCTTTGTTTGGGTGTAGGTCATGCCATCTGTGCAACTAACTCCTGCCCCAGAACTGCTCCCAATGCCCCAGGCATCTAAAGCCTTTCCTCCTACACCACATCTCTAGCATTTATCTCCCTAATCTGGCTGTTTCTGCATTGGCTAGCACATGCACTGGTAGTAATCCTGCGACTACCACCTTTGAGGACCTGCTCCTTAATCTACTTCCTAGAACTTTCTTGGTAGAACCTAGATCCTATTCTTCTCTATATTATTGGTTCTAATATGAACCATGACTTTTGGTTCACCACCTTCCTTTAGCAAATGCTTCTGCGCCCGTTCCATTACATTATCTAACCCAGACAGCTGGGAGGTAACATGCCATTCAGGAGTTATGTTTATGATTGCAGAAGTGACTGCCTACTCTTTTCACTATAAAATCATCCACTACTACAGCACTCACACTATCAATTCTCCCCTCATGGGCAGCCACTTTTTTCACAATGCCATGGCTGCCTTCCCCAAGTTGTCATTCTTGAAACAAGTATTCACTATTTACCAAGGCAATGTTTTCAGGACCCCTGCACTTCCTTCCTACTTCTCTTCCCACCTTGATGAATGATCACCTGATTCCAATCCTTATCCTCTGTCTGCTTATGGGATGACCTCCCCTTGGAAAGTGCATTCCAGAAATATGGTGGTGTCTCCTGCTCTTCCTCAAGCTCAATAACTTTGAGCTTGAGTGAATGTAGCTCTTGACACTTTCTGCAAGTATGTTGCCCTGGATGCTTAAACCATCCAGGGACTCTTATATCTTATATCCAGCAAGGTTACAACTGCCATTGTAACCCTTTTACATTGTATCTAGCTTTTGTTGCATGACATATAAAATTTTAAAGCCAGCCTTCTCTGCAGTCTCTCCTAATCCGTGCTCCTCTCGCTAGTTTACTGCACACTCATTCAGCACATTTGTATACACCAACTACTACATAACTCCTCATTATGGAAATAAAATAAAAGTTTCTCATTTCTCAGTCTACAGCTTCAGGCCAAATGTTCCTCCAGTGCTGAATTGGACCAAACCTCCTCTCTTAAATGTGTCTCACTTTAGTTTTCTATTAAAAATAAAAAAGTAGCTAGCTTTTCAAATTAATGGTGTGGAGAGGTGAGTTGGAAAAAACTCATCTAACTTCCTTCCCCAGATAATCTGTCAGTTTCATTTAGGGCAGGAGATCATCATCCTGTCATTTTATCTCATTCAGTATGACAAGATTACAGCATCAACTTCATTGTGTAGATACTTACAGGGTTTCAGAATTTATGTCAAATATATGGAACAGTTTTGTAAATCCTGATAAATATTTATTTCCTGTGAAACAAGATCCTATGCAAACCATTAAGCAAATAAAGGATAACTAAATGAAAACATATTCTCCATGGCTACTATCTCACTGATAAGGAGCTCTGACATGGGTTATAGTTAATTTCATGACCACATCCTGGGCTCCTCTCAATCAGATCCAAATTCATATGTTGTAAATGGCTACCACACAGAGCATTTCTCCCAAGTTCATTTTATCTGATTGCTTTCCAAAACTTGACTTTTGGTATATCTGTCTGCTTGGTCAGTGTTAAAATATCACAGCTGGGATGTCCGACCTCCAAAATTTTACTACTTCAATATGCTGACGCTGTGAGTGGAGATTGCAAAAAGAAGGAGGAAAATATACTGTATTCAATTCTGGGCACCACATTTTAGGAAGGATGTCAAGGCCTTAGAGAGGGTGCAGAAAAGATTTACTAGAATGGTGCCAGGGATGGCTGTGGTTGGAGCATCAGCATCAATGTGGTGGTATGTCCACTGACCCCATTTTGATGGCATTACCACCCCATTAACACTGATTTTAGTGAATTAAAATCAGTTCCTATATACTGAATAACAGACCACAAATGTTCCATAACTGGTTAATCATCATTGCATAAATATGATCTTGAATCCTGCTCCTGCCAGGATGTGGAAGAGATGCCAAGGAACTTTTGCAAGAACAATACATGCAGACATTAAGCCATCGGGCACATCGCAGCTCAGGGAGGGGAGTCCAATGGGTTAGGGTGAGACCACCAGACGTCCGATTTCCCAGTCCCGACATCATCTGTTCACTCCACAGATGCTGCCTGACCTGATGAATGCTTCCAGCATTTTCTGTTTTGTTCTTTCCGTTCTCTAACTGTCTTTCCTTTCTCAACTATACTGCAACTTTTTCTAACTGTGCTTTTGTGTCTCAATTTCTTTAGTGTTCCTTTGTCTGATTGCTAACAAAATGAGGTAAAATCATGATTTTTTAAAATCTGAGGATCAAAAACCATCTGAAGATTTGGTCTTTGTTTTTGTTTTTATTTTCAACTTCAGGAAACAATTTTTTGGGCCTTTGAGATGCTACTGATGAACCTGGCAGTGCCAGAGCATCTAGTCTTGTCTGATGGTTCTATTTGGTAATTCTAAGGGCCCTTGGCCCAAAATATATCAATGGTTGTCTCTACAGGCATTTTGTGTTGTAGAATGTTTTGATGGAAAGTGCTTCCTTACAAGGAATGGCTCTGGCCTTAACTTGGAGGAGGTTGAGAGATTTGTCTTTCAAGAGGCTTTTCTGAGTCATAGAAGAATCGTGGACATAGGGGTAGGATTCGGCTCTCTTCATTACCCTTTCTTCTCAGGCTATGGTCATCTGGTTTTTAGGCTGCATTTTGAACACAGAAAAATGCTCTGTCCTTTTAAGAATCCCAAATCAACTCTGTCGACAGGATTCAGATGAGTGAGGACCAGCAAATTATGTAGCCATGGTCCTGCCCAGCAGCTACCTAATCTGTGCCACAATATTTACGGTAGGGCTTTCTGTTAACGACTTGGATATGAATGTAAAAGGTATGATCAGTAAGTTCGCTGATGATACAAAAATTGGTAGGGTGGTAAATAGCGAGGAGGATAGCCTCAGTCTGCAGGACGATATAGATGGGTTGGTCAGATGGGCGGAACAGTGGCAAATGGAATTTAACCCGGAAAAGTGCGAGGTGATGCACTTTGGAGGGACTAACAAGGCAAGGGAATACACAATGAATGGGAAGACCCTAGGCAAGACAGAGGGTCAGAGGGATCTTGGTGTGCAAGTTCACAGATCCCTGAAGGCGGCGGAACAGGTAGATAAGGTGGTAAAGAAGGCATATGGGATACTTGCCTTTATTAGCCGAGGCATAGAATATAAGAGCAAGGAGGTTATGATGGAGCTGTATAAAACACTGGTCAGGCCACAGCTGGAGTACTGTGTGCAGTTCTGGTCGCCGCACTACAGGAAGGATGTGATCGCTTTGGAGAGGGTGCAGAGGAGATTCACCAGGATGTTACCAGGGCTGGAGCGCTTCAGCTATGAAGAGAGACTGGGAAGATTGGGTTTGTTTTCCTTGGAGCAGAGAAGGCTGAGGGGGGACATGATTGAGGTGTACAAAATTATGAGGGGCATAGATAGGATGGATACTAAGGAGCTTTTTCCCTTCGTTGAGGGTTCTATAACAAGGGGGCATAGATTCAAGGTAAAAGGCGGGAGGTTTAGAGGGGATTTGAGAAAGAACTTTTTCACCCAGAGGGTGGTTGGAGTCTGGAACTCACTGCCTGAGAGGGTTGTGGAGGCAGGAACCCTCACAACATTCAAGAAGCATTTGGATGAGCACTTGAAATGCCATAGCATACAAGGCTACGGACCAAATGCTGGACTATGGGATTAGATTAGACTGGGCTTGATGGCCGGCGCGGACACGATGGGCCGAAGGGCCTCTATCCGTGCTGTATAACTCTATGACTCTATGACTCTATGACTATGCTAGTTGAATTCATCCTCCCTCTTTTTGAACAGAAACCTAATTATGGATGCATCCAGCATGCTAATGGAGGCCGAAAGCAGGCCCCTTGAAAGAAGTCCTGCCTAGCAGTACTTCCGACTGTTATAATCTGTGGTTAAAGGAAAGCAGCTGATTAAACTGCTAGTTTAAAGGAGATGAGGGAAAGAGCTGTGAACCCACCTCCTGCTAGGTGCACATATGAACTCAAACATCGATCCTAAGGTGACATTAACTGGACACAATGTAGCTTCACCTATGAGTTAAAAAGAGTTCAAATAAGCTCCTTTTCTTTGTAACCAAATACCCTTGAGATGCATCCCAGGACCTGATTTTCATTATTGACAACAGCCTCAGTTGAATGGACACTTTCAGTTAATGACCAACAATCACATCCAAGTCTTTCTACCTACCCACCAAGAATTTGTATGCAATAGAGATTTGTAGGAATTTTTTTCTGAGTGATTGTGTGAAACTGACTTCCATCAGTTAGTCACTGCAGGTTGTTCAATGGTTTAGACTGCTAGTTATGCAGATAGATTCTGTAGATAGTTAGCTTATTTAATTTACTTTGGGCAATAAAGCATGTATTGCTTGTGACTGTGGTCTCAGTCTCAATCTGCATAGTGATCAAATGAAATCTCACACAGTTCACTTTATCTGGGTCCATTAATGCTCAGCCTGTGCTGCATCTACAATAAAAACCACTTACCAAAAAAAAATCACTTAAGACAGAAAACCCTTCAAAGCAAAATTTTTGCCATGTACAATTGTTTTCCTATCACTTAACCAGGGGTAAAAACCATTAAAACAAAATTAGTTGACACTAAATATCGCAAACCCAACGACATGACCCCCAAGAGCTCTGTCATGCTTAATATAAGAAACTTTAGCTGCTCTCAGATCCTTAGTGATTGAATTTCCACGTGGACTCTCCTGATCGTCCACCGTAACTTTAGCAGAAGATCCACGGTGTTTACATTTTTTCTCCATGGTTTCTGCGGATCTTCTGCTGAAATTACTGTGGACTATTGGGAGAACCCCTGCGGAAATGAATGGCTTTAGAGACACCAGGACTACCCTTTTAAATGTGAACTTCAAGTTTCAGTGAGTGAAATGTACGTTCATGTATATCAGCTGTTGATTGTACCACATAGTACGTCCTCCAGAACATTAGGACACAAGCAAGTGTAGCAGTATCAGGAGTGTGAGTTAGAGGCAATAGCAAAGTGTTGTCAAATAATGAAAATAATGTTAATCTGATATATCAAAAATCACATATAAAGTAAGAATGCCCCTGACTAAAGGCATCTTTGTTATAAACAATTTCCATTGTATTTTGGTATAGATGGCAGGCATGTATCATACCAGCAGACAACAGCAAAAAAAGTGATGGGTCCAACAATAACCATACCCTGGTGCCTTAAATATACAAACGGATCTCTGTTCATTGGCCAAATTAGTGGGAGGAGGTGATATATGTTTGAGCTCCCAGACAAGCACTGGCATAATATAAAGTGCTGGAGCCTTCATGGATCTCTATGAGAACCAAGTCCATTTGCAATGCTCTGAACCTAGTTCTGCAATTGAACAAAGGAATTGGTGCACTCGTATGCCCTGCTGAGATAAAATAATTTACTACTTTGATTTACAAAGCAATTCTCAACTAATTAATTACTTTTGAAGTGCTGTCACTGTTGTTATGTAGGCAAACACAGCAGCCAATCTGCTCAGCCAGGTTCCAGGAACAATAAATGAGATGAATAACCAGTTAATCTATTTTAGGTGGTGTTCCCTGAGGGATAAATATTAGACAGGACACTGGGAGAACTGAAAGTGTTCTTGGAACTTAGAATACTGCCGTGAGATATTTTTGATCCCCTGATCAGGCAGATGGTGCCTCAGTTTGACATTTCATCCTAGAGACGACACCTCTGACAATGCTGTACTCCCGCAGCACTGTACTAAATTATCAGCTTAGATTGTGTGCTTAATTCCCTCAAGTGGAGCTTGAACCCACAATTGGCTAATACAGAAATGAAGGGGGTGATTTTAAACCCCAAGAATGGGTGGGTTGGGGGCGGTGGGAGTTGAAAATAGTTGTTTTTTGGGTTGCAACCGCTTTATTTCCGGTTTAACGTCGGTGTGTAAAAGTGCAGGCTTCCCACTGGGATTGCAAAGTCCGAAAATTTTGCGGTTGCAACCCAAAAAAACAACTATTTTCAACTCCCACCCGCCCCCAACCCACCCATTCTTGGGGTTTAAAATCACCCCCGAAGTGTTCTACCAACTGAAACAAGCTAAGTTAACAGGAGAAAAAGACCAGTAGAGAATAGTTACATGCTTTTCATCCATTAATACCATTACTCTGAGCCTTGTTCCCACCCTAAAATAAAGTAATGAGGAAAAAATGTTGCTAATTAAAATTATTTAAGCCCCTCTACAGGAAAATCATTACAAATTCATGCAGAATTGCAGAGGTTGGCAATAAATGAGTCCGGGGGCTGAACTTCCTCGTCGAAGTTATGGCGGCAGAGTGCGATAGGCCTCGAGGAAATTCGCCCCCTGGAATCACACTCAGAACTGTCATTTGTCGAAAAAAAATTGTTTGCAGCAAAATTACTCTCAACCTGCATCTTGATTAGCATTTAAATTGACAGAAAATGAAGGTTATTGACCTTTTTATGAAAAAGTGGAAAATATAGCCCAACGGGCTAAGGGATAACTCAAAATATTGTCAACTGTTGTATCAGTCTGATATTTCCATTTATTTGAGCAGGGCAAACAGTTAGCTGGTTACACAAAATTTAAAGCAGTTATGAAACAATTTCAATAAAAAGGGGCTGATTTTCATCCCCTCCCCATCAGATAGTTTTTCTGTATCCACTCCACCAAATCCCTTAATCATTTTAAGTGCCTCAATTAGATTACCCCTCAACCTTCTAAACTCAAGGGAATATTAGTCAAGTTTATGCAATCTGTTTGCATAATTTAATTCTTTAAGCCCTGGTATTATTCTGGTTAATCTGTGCTGTACCCCTTCTAAGGCCAATATACCTTTCCTGAGATTCGGTGTCCAAAACTAAATGAAGTACTCCAGATGGGGTCTGACCAAGGGTCTGTACAACTGAAGCATCACTTCCTCACTTTTGAATTCAAACCCCTTTAAGATACAGACCAACATTGAGAGGACATGGGGACACGCTTTTAAACAACGCAAAAGTAGGAATAGACTGGATGTTAGGCGATTCTTCTTTTTCCAGAAAGTAGTAAGCCTCTGGAATGAGTTGGCAGCTGATGAGGTGTGTGCTGACTCTCTGCATTCCTTCTGGAGCGAGCTGAACCGGTTCTTGACTGTGGCAGAGTTCGCATTACATAGAAGGAGAGGAATTTTCCAGAGTATTTTTTCCCTTATTGGCCCTGGGTTTTTCTCTGCTTTTTTGTCTCTCCGAGAAGATCATGGTTGTGGGTGGCTAGGAAGTGTCTAGTCATGTTGCTCCAGCCATCATGGGTGTGGAGCAGGCTTGATGGACCAGCTGGCCTTTTCTTGCCCATCATTTCCATATGTTCGTATTCCATTAGCCTTTTTGATTACTTTTTGTACTTGTACACTAGTTTTTAGTGGTTTGCGTATTTGGACACCTAAATCCCTTAGCTCCTCCACAACTCCCAGTCTCTCAATATTAAGAAAATATTCTGATTTGTCTTTCTCAGATCCAAAGTGAATGACCTCATACCTCCCCACATTAAACTCCATGTGCCATACCTTTTCCCTTTCACTTAGTCTGCCTGTGTCCCTTTGTAACTTCCTGCTCCCATCTACACGATTTTCTGTACGTCCTAACTTAGTGTCATCTGTAAATTTGGATATATTCTGTTCCTTCATCCAAGTCATTAATATATATAATGAAAAGCTGAGGCCCCATTACAGCTCCCTGGGGAAATATCATTTGTCACATCCCGCCAATCAGAGAATGAACCCTGTATCGCTATTTCATGTCTCCTACCTCCCAATTAACTACTGACCAATAACCTCTTGTGCAGATTTTATCAAATGCCTTCTGGAAGTCCATATAGACAACATCCATTGGCACTCCCCTATCCACCATGCTAGTGACCTCCTCAAAAAACTCAACTAGATTAGTCTGACATGACCTACCCTTCAAAAATCGGTGCTGACTCTCTTTGATCAGCTGATAGTTGCCCAAGTGCTCAGTCACTCTGGGCCTGATTTTACCAGGCCTGCGGGTTTCCGGCGGGTTGGGTTTCGGGTGCGTGGCCTCCGCGCCCGGTGAAATTAGTGGGTTGCCCGCGCGATCGTAGCAGGCAATCCACTAATTGGAATCATTTACCTGCTCCTCCGGGGTCCGCGCTGCTGGTCTGCGCGTCGGGCGGGCTGCGCATGCGCAGTACGATCTGTCAGCTGGAGGCTCTCTAGTTAAAGGGGCAGTCCTCCACTGACAGATGCTGCAACCAATGGAACAAATTACAGCATGGAGCAGCCCAGGGGGAAGGCTGCTCCCAGTTTAATGATGCCTCACCCCAGGTATCATCAGATGGGGTGAGGAGGAGGGGGAGGGCAGAGATCTTCCACCCGGCGGGCGGGAGGAAGCGGCCTGCCTCTGCCACCAAGAAGGCCTGGCTCGAGGTGGCAGAGGGGGTCACCTGCACCACCAACATATCGCCCACCTGCATACAGTGCAGGAGGCGCTCCAATGACCGCAGTAGGTCAGCCAAAGTGAGAACACTTACTCTTTCCCCTACACTCCGTCTGCCACAACACCGCCCCCACCCCACATCTCCTTCGGCACCGCCAACACTACTCTGTCACATCACCCCTTATACCCACTCAAACCCCATCCTCATCTTACCTGCACCTACTCACCTCGCCAGTACTCATCCCGCCACTAACACGCGACCCAATCCTCATACAATCTCAGGGCTCTATCCCATACTCACCCTCTCGTGCATCTCTTTCACGGCCAGCCTCACTCAACCTGCCACTACCTGTGCTGCAGCCACAGGGCATGCATCACATATGTGCAGTAGGCAGCGTAAGGCAAACGTGTCGTGAGCATGAAGGGGATGCACAAGGGTGTTTGAGGATTTGTCATGGTTGTTACTTATATTGAATTTCTGACCAACGCACATTACATATTATATTGGCACCACTACTGCCATGTCTCCGCGAATCCTGTCTGTTGTGTGCAATAATGCCCGCTCCTGGGTATCACTATGAGGACCCACCACTGATGCCACCCATTGTGTTACTGCAGAGTAGGTGCAGGTGTATTTGCAGGGCTCTTCTGCGCAGACGACTGAGAGACATCGGCGGTGTACCCGGCTGCACCCTGGAAGGATGCGGTGGAGAAGTTGTGGAGGGCAGTGGTGACTTTGGCAGCGACAGGTAAGCAGATGGTGCTGGGGCCAGCCAGGAGCAGCTCGGCATGAAAGAGCCTGCAGATCTCCACGACTACATGTCGATTGAATCTGCGCCTCCGTGTGCACTGCTGCTCGGAGAGGTCCGGGGAGCTGCGCCTCGGTCTGTGGACCCTGTGGCGAGGGTAGTGCCCTCTGCGACGCGTCTCTCTCTGCGGTAGCCCTCCCTCCTGCTCTACAGGTGGATGTGTCACAGCACTCTGTTGTGGAGCTCCACGTGTCAGAAGTGGACGGCGTGGATGGCGAGGCTGGTGATGTTGTTCGCCCTCCGAGGGGGTCATGACTGCAGCTACGACGGCCCCCATCCGCAATATGTACATCTGAGGGGGTCCGCAAGGTCGGCACATGTCTCCGGACCCCGGGGTGAGTGTGCAGGTTGGTGACTTTGACCGTCCGGAGGGGGTGGTGGAGGCCACACTTTGTCCCAAGTGACAGAGCGGCCTCCTGCAATGGGTGAGGGTCTCCCCGCCCCCACCTGTCAAATGGACCTTTGCAGCTGCCACAGGCTGACGGCTGCAACACGTCCAGTTCAACTAGGACTGTTTCCCCCAGTGTGTGAAACAGTCCCATGTTTCCCCAAAATCGCACACAGTCCCTTAATCAGGTCAGTTAATGACCTGAACAAGCAAAATAAATAACCTCAAGTGGCATCCCGCTGGCTTTAATTGCCTGCGGGATTCCCACCAGCGGGGGCCACGCACGCACCCCCGCACGTCATCGGGGAACCCGGAAGTGGGCGGGATCGTGGCGCGATCCGGTCACGTGACTGGATATCGGGATTTTCGGGGCCCCCCCCCCTGGAAACCCACAGGAAACCCGACGGTAAAATCGAGCCCTCTGTCTCTGATGATAGATTCCAGTATCCTCCCTTTGAAGTTAAACGGTCAGGTCTGTGGTTACCAGATTTCTCCCTCCCTCCCTTCTTAAATAATGGAGTGACATTTGCAATTTTCCAAACCAAACGCACAATTCCTGAATCTAGAGAGCTTTGGAAAATTGTGACTAATGTATCTGCAATTTTCCCACCTATTTCTTTTCGTACCCTGGATTGGAAACCATCAGACCTATAGATTTCTTTACCTTAAGTCGCATTATTTTCTGCATTACCACTTATTTTTACTTATATTGAATCTGAATTTAAAAACTTAAATCTGAATTTTTCCTCAATCGTTCTTTGAGTCTGTCTGTCACTAATCATTGCTGCTTTGTTGTCTGTATTGTCGTTCTCTTAACTGAAATGTGAGACCCCAGCACTGTATGGTGGCTAAAAACTACTTTAACAAATGCTTAGTTCTTCACCATTTGCTCCCACTCCCCTATAGAGGTGTATATAACTCATTTCCAACAAACCCCAATTTCTAATACTTTGCCCCAACCACCTACTCACCCATATTTGTCGCCCAAAGTTCCCTCCCACTGAGTATCATGGCCAGCACCTAAAGTCCCCTCCCCTATGGATCTTAATTTCCAAGGTTCAGGTAGAGGAGGGGAGGTGAGAGGGATGCTGTAAGGTGGAGAGAGATGAGGGAGGAAGGGGGACAGGACAATACTAAAATGATCCCATCCCTTACCTCTTCTCCTTTGAATTAGATGCTTAAATCCTGTTTCCACTCTCCACTCCTACTTTCCCCTCCTCTATCCTCATGCCCCCTCCTTTCTTCCCTCCTGCTCCCTCCCTTTCTCCCCCTCCCACTCCCTTCTCCCCTTCCTCCCCTCACTCCTTATCCCCCTTCTCCCCCAGTAATACCACACCACCATGTGAATCCACCGCTAACCCAATGCAGTTTTCTCCTGGGGCATTCATTCGCTAGTCACAATGGGTTGGAGCAGTATGACTACTCTACCAATTGGAGGGAGTGAGATTCGGTTCTGATGTAGCCTTTAATAGATTGCAACCAATTAAAGGGGAGCATCACTTTACTGCAAGAATGTCTGAAGCAACCGCAGATTCTGGCGTGTCAGCAACTGGAACATATCCCAGATTCTCAAGATATATCCATGGAGAACCTTTTTGATAGAAGTCAGGGCCAGAAGAACAAGATTGTTGCACAGGAAGCCCCACAAGATGGTAGTGCGGGCTGTCTGGAGGGAGGTGGCAGAGTCAGTCAGTGTTACCTCCACCAGCTCAAGAACGGTCACCTTGTACTCCCGGAAGAAGTGCAAGGGTCGCTAAAGTAGGTCCAGGCACTGGTGTCAATATACATCTTCTACCACTCATACTGCCTTCACTACCTCTTAACTATCATACTCATTCTGTCTCTGGGCAACTCATTAATGCAAAGGGTAAGCTCTCAAAACACTCATGCACCATCTCAACTTACAGCCACTTTGTCAACTCACATAGTTTACTACATAGTAACTACTCACATAGCAAACACCTCAGCTAATCTTTAAGGACACTTAATTTAAAGGGACATTGCACCTCTACCTGTCATCATCTTGTATGCTCATGAAGGGTGAATGTCCACATCACTCTCATGCTTTTAACATTCACTTCTCTCCCTCCAAAGGAGAAGCTTCTCCATATTGATTGAATGAAACACACAGCTGGGGGAAGGAGTGCCATCACTCAAAACTCCGCAGGAAAAGGAGGCCTTAGACATCGTAGGCGGACAGGCAGGAGAGTCTGTGGGAAATGGCAAGGTTGGAGGTGAGGTGGTAACAGAAGGTTGATAAAAGCTGGGAAGTGCTTATCATAGGTTGTCTCCTTTTTTTAAAAATTCATTCTCTGGATGTGAGCATCGCTGGCAAGGCTGGCATTTATTCTAACAGTGTACTGTTAGGGAATGCATATAGAAATGGTTGAAACCACAAATAAGAATGTTCTAAGGCATTACTAAGGGACTGACCCATTGGGAATAATTAGCAATTTAGAATCAGGGACAGTTCAACTTGCATATGATCGCTGTTTATTATTATGCTCTTGGGCTCAATTCTTGCTGTCTTTACAATATGGCAAAATGGGTTAAAAAGCTCTTTGCTAATAATTAAGATTGCCACAAGCTTATTTTCTGTTTTACAGTACCAGACATATCCTGGTAAACAGTCAAATACATGCAAGTGTTGAGGAAATCCCAAATGAATGTGGAAACTGATTCTATTCGAACATCATATCAAACTAGGATTTTTTTAAAACAATGTTATAAATTGCATCATTGAGTGTAGTGCTGATTATGAAATATGCATAGTTTTATAATCTCTAAATATATGCCTTACAGCTTCACTTGGGCTGTGGGTATTAATGTGGCTATATAAGGTGGAACATTATTACAAGTAAACAGACTTTCATCATTACTTGGAACCCATCTGAGAATTGTGAAGTTTGGAGTTAACTGTTGACATTGTACCCCTAATTTATTGATTATCGGGTCTTTCAAAGTGGGATTTGATGTTTGATCTGTCCTTTTGTTTGCCTGGTTGTCTCCTCTATCAAGGCATATATTTCATAAAACCAGAGCTGCAAGCCAATACTTGGATGGAATGGGGATAATTTTCCAATTACACGCTGGCAGTGAGGGATCTTGCCTGCCAGCTGAACATAATGGAAAATTACCTACAATATGTTTCTCTGCAGCACTAATTATGATCTGTTTCATAGGAGCCCAATTGATATCTGGATCTTTTAGTGTTTTGATCTTATGGGTGACCAGTCCAACGTTACAACTTCCTGCTTGAGACGACTCCAAACTATGCCAGTCACACAGCTAAACCTTCCTCTTGGAATTCCTCTTTGATGCAGATCAATGTTGTAGTAATTGAGTCAAAGACAAAGTGCTCCCAATTTTGCTGTCCGTAATGATAATGTACATCAGTTCATGGGGCAAAAGGACAGGAAAACAGGGTGGAGAACTGTAGTGCCCCTTTTTCGCACGTGTGCATTTTTGGCAACCAAATTGGCAGGTTTTTTTTTTATTCGTTCATGGGATGTGGGCGTCACTGGCAAAGCCGGCATTTATTGCCCATCCCTAATTGCCCTTGAGAAGGTGGTGGTAAGCCGCCTTCTTGAACCGCTGCAGTCCGTGTGGTGAAGGTTCTCCCACAGTGCTGTTAGGAAGGGAGTTCCAGAATTTTGACCCAGCGACGATGAAGGAACGGCGATATATTTCCAAGTCGGGATGGTGTGTGACTTGGAGGGGAACGTGCAGGTGGTGTTGTTCCCATGTGCCTGCTGCCCTTGTCCTTCTAGGTGGTAGATGTCGCGGGTTTGGGAGGTGCTGTCGAAGAAGCCTTGGCAAGTTGCTGCAGTGCATCCTGTGGATGGTACACACTGTAGCCACAGTGCGCCGGTGATGAAGGGAGTGAATGTTTAGGGTGGTGGATGGGGTGCCAATCAAGTGGGCTGCTTTGTCCTGGATGGTGTCGAGCTTCTTGAGTGTTGTTGGAGCTGCACTCATCCAGGCAAGTGGAGAGTATTCCATCACACTCCTGACTTGTGCCTTGTAGATGGTGGAAAGGCTTTGGGGAGTCAGGAGGTGAGTCACTTGCCACAGAATACCCAGCCTCTGACCTGCTCTTGTAGCCACACCATTTATATGGTTGGTCCAGTTAAGTATCTGGTCAATGGTGACCCCCAGGATGTTGATGGTGGGGGATTCGGCGATGGTAATGTCGTTGAATGTCAAGGGGAGGTGGTTAGACTCTCTCTTGTTGGAGATGGTCATTGCTTGGCACTTGTCTGGTGCGAATGTTACTTGCCACTTATCAGCCCAAGCCTGGATGTTGTCCAGGTCTTGCTGCCTGCGGGCTCAGACTGCTTCATTATCTGAGGGGTTGTGAATGGAACTGAACACTGTGCGAGAAGTTCCTGTCTGAAACAAGTGGGAGCATGTAAATCAGAAGGAAATGATGCAAAAGTGACATAATAACATCTTCTGTATCATTTGTTTACAGTAGCATTGAGCATATGACAGTTTTGAAGAACACCTGTTGATTGGACATTCTGAGTTGCTAGGCTGTGCCTTGAGTTCAAAAAGTTAGAGTTTGACAGTAAGGCAATTTTTGGAAAGGTTGACAATTATTTGGATATTTTTGATGCACTTGTGCTTTGTGCTGCACTATGTGAGTCCAATTGATTGTTAGGCTAGCTTTGTGGTTGCAGTTTTCGGCTGCCAGTATACCCCTTGTTGGGTTTTTATAGGATATTGTCACATATCCTTTCCGTTAATACAAGTTCGAGGGCCAGAAAATACTGAGATGTCTGATTAATACTCTTTATTGATCAAAACATTGATATAACCCAGCTGGGATTGTTCTCCTTAGAGCAGAGAAGGTTAAGAGGAGATTTTATAGAAGTGTTCAAAATCATGAAGGGTTTAGATAAAGTAAATAAAGAGAAACTGATCCCATTGGCAGAAGGGTCAAGAATTAGAGGACACAGATTTAAGATGATTGGCAAAAGAACCAAAGACGACATAAGGATAAACTTTTTTATGCAGCGAGTGGTTATGATCTGGAATGCGCTGCCTGAAAGGGTGGTGGAACCAGATTCAATCGTGGCTTTCAAAAAGGAATTGGATAAATATTTGAAGGGATAAAATGTGCAGGGCTACGGGGAAAGAGCGGGGGAATGGGATTAACTGGAATGCACTTACAAAGAGCTGGCAAGGGCTTGATGGGCCGAATGGCCTCCTTCCGTGCCGTAACCATTCTATGCAGTGTCCATGAGATTGGTACCAAATAATATTCACTGGCAACGGACTCATCGGGTCTCGTAAGCATGTCGTCTTGACTGCTCATGCTAGCCTAAGCACGACTAGGTAAAAGTTCCTAAGGGTACGGTCTCTTCATAGGGTTAACTATGTTTCCCTAATGTGACATAACTATGTAAACGCATCCCTTCTATGTACATGGGTAGGTTTACCTGATACGTCACTATACCAAGTGACCTTACTGCTCCCCGCAATCGTGTATGCGTATTATTACTATTCTTTGTTTGTTGTTCTCTCCATATGAGTGACCACAGCTGTCAGACATGGCCTTCATTCATCTGTCTTTCTTTGATATTTATTACAGAGAGAGGCCCATTCATTCCTTACACTCCCTTCTAAATCTAGACTAGCTGGCACCATTCCCGCTCATAACATTCCTTTCTTACATCTTTCCTCATTGCGATACTGACTCCTGCTTGTCTTGGCACTCAGAAACTGACCTCATCCTTATTAACCCCTACAAATACTACTTACAGTTAACATGTATATAACTATTCTACCTAGTGTGTTTACTCTTCCACTCCTTGGCACGGTGGGTGGGATCCTATGTACATCTGCTACTTGGAGGAAGAAGCGGATTGTGAGGAAGAACTTCTGAACACCGAAGAAATGAGCCACTATTGTAGGAGGTTGTGGTGGAGGTGGCCCATAGGTTGGGTTGAAGCATGTGGCATAACTTATTGATGGCTTCCTTTGTGATTCACAGACTCTGCAATTGATCAACTGGAGGTAGGAGCACCTCGATCTGTACACTCTGATGTGAGGGTATCAGTGGGTGTATGCTGTGTGTTTCTGGCACTGCCTGGACTTCCTACATTGCTCCATCTCATCTTCCTCCAAAAAACGAAGATACAGGGGAATTCCCAATGGGGAACCCATTCTTGCCTCTTTAGAATGGGAGTGGGGTGGAGCCCCACAGCAGAAGGCACGAAGGTAAATCAACTGTCAACAGAATCAAAACTGGCTAAATAAGCTTTCTGTGAATATTTTTAAGTTTCTGTAGGGCCCTTAAATCTCCTGCCTTTTCTTCAACTTCTATCAACGGGGCTTGATTAGTGCTGAGTTGAATGACACGGTTATGACGAAAATGGGATGTATGACATCATGATGTTATTACCGCCTCATTTAAAGACATTTTAGAGTGAGCACTTCCACCGTTGGCCAGAAATTATGATGGAAAATTGGGCAAGGGCAAACATCGATGGTGATCCGGCATAACAACTACCTGCCCAATTTACTGTCTCCTCCTGCCAGAATACTGCCTGAAAATTATGCAGAAAATCCAGTCCAAGTATGCACAACTGAAGATATGTTGAAAAACAAGTTATGACGGCTGTTTAATATCATAACGCGCTATGAAAATTGATTTCACATTTTATGAATGGGTGTCTAAAATCCTTTGCACTTCCTGCCATATTCTTGCTTTGCAGCAGGGGGCGCAGACTTAAACTGTAGAATTACGTTGAGAACTACTTTTAGAGTGAAAGTAATCCATTCAAATGTTGGGTTGTTTTATATGAAACCGTTAACAATTGTGTTTCAAAACACGTAGAAAGCCTACTGACTTTAAATTATGTAAAAGGATGTTAGAAAAGCAATGTCCTGTTATTGAATGAAGATTCTAATGAAAATTCGCCTGGGTGCAGAAATCGATAATCTACAAAGCCATATGAGCCCTAACAAATAATGTGCATTTGTGTGTAATATGGTTATGGGAATGCACGAAACTTAACTTCTTGATCTGGGTATTTTATTTACGAGAACTATTGAATTCACACAATGTAATTTGACCTAGCATAATTCATATTTGCCGGTTCCATTGAATTTAAACTCTGCTTTCAAAATGATTTATTTTTTAAAAAATTGAATCCTTCCAATTTATTCCAATAGTCAGGAAATTATATTTGTTTATTTCTTTTGTCATTGTGTTATTTACAAATATTTTACAGTTTCCCGTTTAAATAAATCGGGGATTGAACTCCGATGATTATTTGTTTCAAACGCAATAATGAATCGCTGATTTCTGATGAAA
The DNA here is from genome assembly GCF_035084215.1 of Heptranchias perlo. Classification (NCBI taxonomy): domain Eukaryota; kingdom Metazoa; phylum Chordata; class Chondrichthyes; order Hexanchiformes; family Hexanchidae; genus Heptranchias; species Heptranchias perlo. The sequence continues at coordinate 30,617,557 of NC_090341.1, read as the reverse complement.
CTAGTTTGTTTATTTTAATGTCCCAGTTCCATGCATTGTATCTAATGACAACGGAAGGCGGCGATACGCCCTCCCTCGGGTACAGTGCATGTGCAATGTTATTACATATTATGAGTCGAGTCAGATTTTCAAGAAAACAATCTTTGCAGTTAATAGGTGTTCTCTGATGTGACCATTCCTTTTTTTTTTGCTTTTAGCTGCGTTGCAGACCTGTAGCAGGAAGTGGTGGCCATCGATCACATTTTATTGACAGAATCCGGCAGGCAGAAAGGGATTGTGGATGAATAAAGCCTCGATCCCGAACTGTGCACATCCCTAATACCTTCTGTCGGTGAGAGGAGAGTTAAATCACAAAAACGTAAGCAATCGGCTTCCTGCCTGCTGACAATCCGTGCAGAGCAAAGGGGAGCTCGCCTCTGCCTCTATTTACTCACACCGTGCTTCCAGCTGCTGACGGCGCCTGTGCTTTATTTTGTGTGTGTGAGTGTGTGTGAGTGAGTGTGTGCAGGTAACGCACGAAAATGTTGGACCCGTCGTCTAGTGAGGAGGAATCGGAGGAGATAGTAGAAGAGGAGAACAAGGAGGTGCAAGCTCCGGCCCCGGGAAGTCGATTATCCCCGAGCAGGACCAGCGAGAGCAGCGGGGGACTACAACCGAGCAGCCGGAGCAGCAGCATCCGACCGTCCAGCCCCAGCCCATCGGTGGTGAGTGAAAAGGAGAAAGAAGAGCTCGAGAGGCTGCAGAAAGAAGAGGAAGAGAGAAAGAGAAAGCTTCAGTTGTACGTCTTTGTGATGAGATGCATCGCCTACCCATTCAATGCCAAGCAGCCCACAGACATGGCGAGGAGGCAGCAAAAGGTAAGCCAGCTAAGGAGGACGAAACATGTCCTGCCTCAAAGCATCAACAGCCATTCTAGTTACAAAGGGACACCTCGTCCTCTGGAACAGGTTTAACCTCGTGTTAATCAGCTGATGGCAAAAATACAAGCAGTTTTTGACATTGCTGATGTCTTAGGTCTGCCGTCAGAGATGCTGAAAATTCATCGATCTGAGTGCTTATTTTGCTTATCACTGCAGTAGCGGTACTCGTACAGTTATAGGGCGCCCAGAGGAGCCAGTCTGCAAGGAAGTACTTTATTGCACTTGCGTCCTTAAATAGAACCAATAATTAGCAGTCAAGGTGACTTCTTAATCATAGCGGGGAGGCTAAAGGCAACTTTGCGGTTGCTTTGGATTTGTGGCTCGGTTTCAGAAATTGCAATCAAGCCAAACTACCCAGCTAATGCAAAAACTTGATTTAGAACGCATCGCTATCAAAAGGTCTGTGAATTGCCCTTTGTTCTCAGATGCGCATTTTTATCATTGCCTAACAGTACATACTGACATATCGAATGAAATAGTGCCATTAAACAAACTCAAGATCGATTTGTGACGTGGATGACCTGTTCATTTATTTTTTTTTAGGAACTCTATCCTAACAGACAAATAATCACACCTGCACTCCGAGATACAACATGGGGCGTCATCGTCCTCATGTGTTCATCGCTGTCACCACCAAGTGGCGCTGAAAATGGTTATTACTTACAGCGTCATTGTGCTAATACATTTCAAAATCAGCACTAGTAATAGCTTATGTCCAACTCAAATACAATATTATTTCCAGATGCTGTATATAAATTAAGGAGTATGTTAGTGCAGATTTTTTTAAAAATTAGAGCACTCCTTATTTTATGGAATAGCACTGGCATGTCACCGTGTGTAACACGGGCCATTTCCTTGGCTGTTGCCACAGATCATTTCATGGTACCCTGGGATGACGACCCTTGCTGCCTTTGTACTGCATTCAGTACTTACTGTCCCCATTGGCACACTTGTAATCTGGAAATGTCTGATTCACATGTTTGCTGAAGATTTAGGAAATATTATGCTTGTTCTTTGTAATTTAGTTTAGACCTGTATCTCTGAAAGTGGAGAACTGAAAAAGCTTTGCTCTTGCTGGACGAATCCTAGTGTTCCACACTTTTTTTGGAGTATTTATACTGTACTTTCTTTACTGGTAACACATATTTTGAGTATTAATTGTAAACAATTATTTTAAATGCTATTTGGGTATAATACATATTTTGTAGCAGATGAAGAATTATTCTGCAACAAAATAATTTAAATGTAAACCCACTAGTCTGAGAGGCTTGAACAATAAATTAGTAATTTAAAGTCACTGTGAATCCCTGGCTCTGAAGAAATAGACAATTTAATGCTGTTTGAGTGAAAAAGTGATATTGATATAATCAATATTTGATTAAAACTCTTTTTAAATTAGATTGTTGTGGATCTGAATGACAAAATAATTCAAGACTAGTTAAATAATTAAACACAGTCACAATTAAATGTAATGGTTAAAGATCAAAACACTCTTGGTCTGCTTTGGTAGGCCTTTAGAGAATTCAATCAATTCAAATATGCCAATAGGTACACTGAAACCAAGATCATAAATGGTTTATGCATACAAGCACTATTACCATTGAAATAATATGTTGTAATTATACTTTTAAAGAATTCTACAGGTCAGTATTCTTAATGGAGGAGCCAGGTTTTCAGTAAGAATCATGGTTGCTCTAAAACTTCATCTGCGAATTAGCTGGGCTTCTCATTCGTAATAAGGATATAATACTCATCGGGTCCTGCATAATTTGATATGAAGTACAAATTTTATGCACAACAGTAGTATTCAATATACTGTCAGATTAAATTTATGCCCTGTACTGTAGAAATAATGTCCAAAAAATAACCATCGCTTCGCGAATTGCATTGTGTCACTGAAGAGTTATAACACTGGTAGGACGTACAGAAAAAACATAAATACTCGCATATTAGGTGATCCACAAATAAGGTGACAGCCCCCAAAATTCCTCCCAAAAAAGGATAAATCCATGATGGTCGTAGAAGATGAAGGTCAATATTATAGAACTTCTATCCATCAAACTCTCACCTTCATCTCAGTTGGTATTCTGGTATTCACAAATAGATTTTCTTGTTCTTTCTCATTTCAATACAGAGTGTGCCTGTTCACTGTTGCTCAACCCCTCCAGTGCCATTACATTTAAATAACAACTCTTCCTCCCATTTTCAATTAAATAAATAAAATTGCCTTTCCCTTATTTATCCTGCTAGGCTGTGTCTGATTTTAAATCAGCAGTGGGAGCTTATGCTGAATTTGGGAGGGGGGAAACAGAGTGCTAGAGCCACAGAACGGTAGCAGCTGATAGCGATGCAGTGATATGGCATTGCTGCTGGGAGTAGCATCCTTTGCTAGTAGGGAAATCTGAGGCAGAATATGGTTTGGGATAAGACAACAACCCCCCACCCCTTCTTGCCCCAATCGGGGTCATAAATTTCTAGTCTTATGCACAAATAGATGTTTAAACTTTATTATTTGATTTGGTAATGAGTGGTGAGCATTATTGTTCTTTGGAGGTTGTTAAGGATCCCAGTTAAAATAAGTCTGTAGCATAAATATGAACCGGTTTGATTGTCTGAGTTGAATGACGCATGGATTCAGATTTAAATTCTGCATGACCCATAGAATTACTAAGAGCTTAGAAGCACAATTTATAAATTTAGTGGTTGGAGCTCACTGTTAGGGCACCCAGCATGCTTATTATCAATCTATAGTTTTATGATATGCTGGATATAGAATTTACAATTGCTTTACTTTAACCAACTGCTGGCTATTTCTTGATATACTATAATGATGACATCACAGATATCTTAATCTGCAGTGTGAGCATCTTCATGTATCAACAACACAGAGCACACTGACAATCATCATCCACACTAATTGCTGATACAGACACAAATTCGGACCTGAAACAAAATAGCATAGCCTGGATTCTGCACTGGGCAGTAAGTAAACAGCTATAAAAAGGGGAAAATACCTTCTTTGGGTACTAATGCTGGCAGTAATGGTAGAATAGGATAACTGGAGGCAAGTCAATAAAATTACTCGCCCTTATTCCATTGTTCCATTTTAAAGTGCCACTGGAGATAAAGACAGCTGGAGCTTAATCTCAATTCTCTGGTATCAGCAGTTTTAAAAAAAGATACTCTCCTCTTCAACAAGGCTGGAATCCTCTCCTCAGTGGGGTAAGACTCCAGCAAATATATTTTAATTGTTTGAACAGTATCTCATGAAAGTTGGTCTAAACATTGCCAGAATACCTCTGAGCAGACACTTGTATATTATCATAGATGGGTGACTGCCAGAAAATTAAAATTCATTACATCTTATTGAGAGAAAAATCTAGACTAGATGTTCTAAAGAATAAGAAATCCCAGCATGAGATGTTGAAGCAATGATCTCATTTTGGAATTCATCTGATTGTCATAATCTGCTTGACTTTTAGTCAGATTTTATGATGTTGCCTGAACTCATTGATTAAATTATTCCTTTGCAATCACTCTCAGATGTCCATTATTCTCTATTTAATCAATGCATAATTTTATTTTTGTTGGGAGCTTTTTTATATATAATCTTTTCAAATTATCCTTTGACTTCTAAATGTATTTGCATTGTATTTATACATATTTTGTTATGTGTTGCATCCACATTGTATTCATACAGATCTTGGTTTCCTGTTGCTTTTATTCATGCTTCCTCTGCAACCCAATCTCCTTCCTTTTTTCCAGTCCTATTTACAATTCTCTCGCCCTTTTCTGCTCAGCAGCCATTCAGAAACTGAGACCAGGCTTTGAAACAGCTGTTGTAGGTCAGGTTACCCAACATCATACCTGAATCACTGCTCACTTCCATACTACAATTGCAGAAGACAGGACAAAGTTTTACTTCTAATCAAATGATTTGAAACATCTTTAAGTATCACAATGGTGCACATGTTACAGTGCTTTATTGGAAAATTAAAGCACATCTTGAAGTCTGATTGTTTTCTACCAACTGAAGGATTTGTGTTCCAATGATAAATCATTGCTTTTCATTTTGCATCCTCCATTTAAATGCATTTAAGAAAATTTCAGATGAACAGGAGTAGCAATAACTTGCATTTATATAGCACCTTCAACGTTGAAAAAATGTACTAAGATTCCTCACAGAGGCATAAGGAAAAAATAAGTGCCGAGCCATAGAAGAAGATATTAGGAGTGGTGATCAAAGCCGTGGTCAAAGAGGTGGTTTTTCAGGCTGATCTTAAAGGAGGAGAGGGTGGTGGAGAGGTTTAGAAAGGGAATTCCAGAGTGGGACCCTAGGCAGTTGAAGGCACTGGCATCAATGGTGGAGCAAAGGGTAGGGGAGATGCCTAAGAGGCCAGAATCAGAGGAACTGAGGGTTTGGAGGGGTGGATTGTAGAGTTGGAGGAGATTAGAGAGATGGGGAGGGGCAAAGCCATAAAGGGATTGAGAATTTTAAATTTGAGACATTGAGGGACTGGGAGCCAATGCAGGTCAGCGAGGGACAATAGATGAGCGGGATTTGGTGTGGGATAGGATACAGGCAACAGAGTTTTGGATGAGTTGAAGTTTACAGAGGGTGGAGGATGGGAGGCTGGCCATGAGAACATTGGAATGGTGACAAAGGCATGGATGAAGGTTTCAGCAATAGATGGACTGAGGTGAGGGTGGAGCCATCAATGTTAGAGCTGAAATTAGGTGGTCTTTGTAATGAAGAGCATTAGAAGCTCAGCTTGGAGTCGGGGACACTGAGGTTACAGACAGTCAGGCTCAACCTGAGACAGTGGCCGGGAGCGGGGTGAAATTGCAATTGATGGCAAGGGTGCATATTTTGTGGCAGGGTGGAAGATATTGACTTTGGTCTTACCAATGTTAGCTGGACAAAATTGCAGTTCAGTTATTTTTGTCCCTTTTACCTATCACAACTGTTCTGAGAATGCAAAGTAAAAAAAAAAGCATAGATATTCTGAAACCACTAGTAACCGTAGCTTTCTGAGATTCCGAGTTAATATGCAAGATGTCTCCTCCATTAAATGTTAGTGAGAAGTATCCAATGCCTCAGCAATAAATACAGCCAATTTTAGAAGACCAAACTGCTTTGCGACAATACTGTGTGAAATGTTGAACTACTTATCATGTCCTTTAGATAGTGGTATGCTTTTCTCTGTTGGCCAATTTTAGCACAAAAGTAGACTTGTTCTTATAATCTTGCCCATTTTTTCAACAACAACAACAACTTGAATTTATATAGCGCCTTTAACATAGCAAAATGTCCCAAGGCGCTTCATAGGAGCATTATCAAACAAAATTTGGCACCGAGCCATATAAGGAGATATTTGGACAGGTAACCAAAAGGTTGGTCAAAGAGGTAGGTTTTAAGGAGCGTCTTAAAGGAGGAAAGAGAGGTAGAGCGGTTCTGGGAGGGAATTCCAGCGCTTAGGGCCTAGACAGCTGAAGGCACGGCTGCCAATGGTGGAGCAATTAAAATCGGGGATGCACAAGAGGCAAGAATTGGAGGAGCGCAGAGATCTCGGTGGGTTGTAGGGCTGGAGGAGGTTACAAAGATAGGGAGGGGCGAGGCCATGGAGGAATTTGAAAACAAGGATGAGAATTTTAAAATCGAGGCGTTCCCGGACTAGGAGCCAATGTAGGTCAGTAAGCACAGGGGTGATGGGAGAACGGGACTTGGTGCGAGTTAGGATACGGGCAGCAGAGTTTTGGATGAACTCAAGTTTAGGGAGAGTGGTCCAGGCTGGAGGTAACAAAGGCATAGATGAGGGTTTCAGCAGCAGATGAGCTGAGGCAGGGGCGGAGACGAGCGATGTTACAAAGGTGGAAGTAGGCGGTCTTGATGATGGAGCGGATGTGTGGTCAGAAGCTTATCTCAGGGTCAAATAGGACGCCAAGGTTGCGAACGGTCCGGTTCAGCCTCAGACAGTGGCCAGGGAGAGGGATGGAGACAGAGAGAGATGGGTAGGGAAAGAAGTTTGCGTTGGGGACCAAAGACAATGGCTTCGGTCTTCCCAATGTTTAGTTGGAGGAAATTTTTGCTCATCCAGTCAGACAAGCAATGTGACAAATGAGAGACAGTGGAGGGGTCGAGGGAGGTGGTTGTGAGGTAGAGCTGGGTATCATCAGCGTACATGTGGAATCTGACGTTGTGTTTTCGGATGATGTTGCCGAGGGACAGCATGTAGATGAGAAATGGGAGGTGCCCAAGGATAGTTCCTTGAGGGACTCCAGAGGTAACAGTGCAGGAGCTGGAAGAGAAGCTATTGCAGGTGATTCTCTGACTACGACTGGATAGATAAGAATGGAACCAGGCGAGCACAGTCCCACCAAGCTGGACGACGGAGGAGACGGGTTGTAGGATGATGGTGTGGTCAACCATGTCAAAGGTTGCAGACTGGTTGAGAAGGATAAGGAGGGATAGTTTACTATCGTCACAGTCATGTAGGATGTAATTTCTGACTTTGATAAGGGCCGCTTCAGTACTGTGGCAGGGACGGAAAACTGATCGGAGGGATTCAAACCTGGAGTTGCGGGAAAGATGGGCACGGATTTGGGAGGCAACAGCATGTTCAAGGACTTTGGAGAGGAAAGGGAGGCTGGAGATGGGGCGGTAATTTGCAAGGACAGAGGGGACAATGATGTTTTTTTTGAGGAGGGGGTGTGATGACTGCAGATTTGAAGGGGAGGGGGACAGTACCTGAGGAGAGGGAACCATTAACAATATCAACTAACATGGGGGCCAGGAAGGGAAGTTGGGTGGTCAGTAGTTTAGTAGGAATAGGGTCGAGGGAGCAGGAGGTGTATCTCATGGTCAAGATGAGCTCAAAGAAGGCATGAGGGGAGATAGGAGAGAAACTAGAGAAAGATGCGAGTTCAGGGCTAGGGCAGGGGGGAACCTTAGGGGAAATTTGTCTTGCTGGGCTAGGGGAAGGGAGGGAAGCGGCAGAGGCAGCTGAACGGATGGTCTCAATCTTAGTGACAAAGAAGCCCATGAGCTGCTCGCACTTTTCGTTGGAGGTGAGGGTGGAGTGGGCAGGGGAGAGGGGTTTAAGAAGATGGTTTTTAGTGGAGAAAAGAAGCCGGGGGTTATTTTTGCATTCCAGGATGATCCTGGAATACTGAGCAGTTTTGGCACATAAAGCAGTTTTGGCTTTATGTGGTCCAGCCAGATCTGGCGATGAATGTCTAAACCCGTTGTCTGCCATAAACGTTCAGGTCTGCGTCCCTTGGACTTAAGGGAGTTGAGATGAGGGCCGTACCAGGGGGAAGGACCAGGGTGAAAGAGAGTAATGGTTTTAAGAGCATCAAAGGTGGAGGTGAGGGTGTGATTGAGCAGATCGGCAGTTGCAGAAATGTCTTGGTGAATGGAGGGTCAAAGGCTAGACAGTTGGGAATTTGAAAGTGCCGTTGTAAGTGACCTGGGGAAGAGTTTTTTCCAGGGGCGAACACAGAGAAAGTGGGTTGGGAGGAGGAAGGGGGATGTGGTTGGAGAGGGATACAAGGATGTGATCAGAGATGGCCTTATCCATGATTGACACGATGGGAGTAGAGAGGCCACTTGAGATGGCAAGGTCGAAGGGGTGGCCGTGAATATAGGTAGGGGAGTTTATATGGGGGGTGAGATTAAGGGAGGATAGGAGGACAGTGAACTCAGGAGAGAGAGCATGATGAGTTGAGATGGAGGTTGAAGTCATGGATGATGAGGAGTCGCTCAGTGCAGAGGCTGAGGGAGGAAAGCAGGGAAGATATCTCGGTGAGAAACTTGGCGTGGTACTTTGGTGGGCGATAGAGAACGTGGATTTTAAAGGAAAGGCAAGAGGGGTGGAACAAGGTGAGATGCTCAAAGGAAGGGAAGGGACAGAGACCAAAGTGTGATTTTAGTGATAAGGGCCATACCACCACCGTGGTGGCCTGGATGGCGCGAGTGTTGGAAGATATAGCCTGGCAGAGTGGCTTCATTAAGGGGGAAGGTGTCATCACCCGTCAGCCAGGTTTCCGTCAAGGCCATGGTGTCCACGCAATCATTCACAATAAGCTCACGGATGGCAAGGGCCTTGTCCAAGTGAACGGACATTCTGGTGAGAGATGCGGAGAGGGGCAGTGATAGCTGATCTGCTGGCAGAGTCCACGGGTTCAGCATTGGGAGGGGTGAGTGGGATGGGAAGGAGATTGAAAAGATTAGCTCCTATTAGGCCTGCTGGGCAGGAAAGTCAGTGAGAGAGTAGGATAGGGCAGCTGGGGATGCTGCTCTTACGGAGGCAGTGACGAGTGCCTTGATGGGCCCTTCGGAGGATGTCAAGAGAGGCACAGAGGGAAGCTGTGGGCTTAACTAAGAGGCAGTCAAGCCTGGGATGGTGGCAGGAGAGTAGAAAGGTCGAGGAATGCTGAAAGGTTGGGGTAGGGATTTGGCGGGGGTGGGGGCAGAGTACCTGAGAGGGGAGAAATGAAAGGAGGCATGGCAATAAGAAAGAGGGGCCTAGGAGGGGTAAAGAGAAAAGAAGAAAAATGGTGAAGAAAGGGGAAATAGAAGTGATGGGCTCGAGTCCGGAGCTGCAGCCAAAATGCGCACGCGAATGGACTCAGGGAAACTCAAGTTACATAGGCGCGGTTACATAGCAAGATAGAGAGGAGACAATAGGAGGGAGTCCAAAGTTAAAGTCGGAGGTCCCATGGTGGGATAAAGTTGACGTAGATAGGGTGGCGTCGGCTTGGAGCATCGACAAACTGATGTCCAGGTTCGGAGACAGGCATGGAGGGCGAGTGAGCCCAGAAGCTATTTTCGAAGGGTGGAGTATTGGAGGACGCACTGCTGGAGGTATTTCCATGGAATGAAGAACAGAACCGATCACGGGGCAGAAAAACTGAAGGTCACTATAAGATCTAGAAACGGTGGAGAAATGGACTACGGCCTGGCAGAGTGAATTTCTGGCCAGGAACCACAGTGTAGCAAAATAAAGCTGAAAAACCAGTAGGACCAGTAGGTCAGTCATAAACTCAGCAGGTAACAGCAGTGGTGGGGGATGGGCTGTAGGCTAGACAAAGTTGCCTTAAAACCTAAACAATTGAAAAGCAGATCAGAGTCACAGCAGCTGAGACTTACAGTGTAGTCCAGTGGAGTAGCGTAGTCTTGACGGCAGAGAAGTCCGGGAATTTGGAAGCCAAATTTGAGCAAAGATCCAGCGCTCACTGATGAAAACAAAGAGCAGGCGTGGTCGGGGGATGGGCAGTGGGTCGGGGGATGGGCAGTGGGCCCAGGTAACTTTAAACTTGCAGCTTGAACTTGTAGTTAAGGCTAAAATGCACCCACTATTTGAGCCAGGGGAACTGGTTTATTTATTAAAAATAGTCATCTGAAGAAAATATTCCAGTATATTTTAAACTGCAAAAGTATTAAATAGCGAGCAATTAGCTTCAGATATCCCAGGATTAATTACTTCCATGCAGTAATTGTTATATGTTAACAAAATGGGATTAAGTAAAATTATAGGCACATTTGAGGAATTCAGTTTGCAAATTATTAGTTATATAACCTTTAAACTGATAAATACTTTTGTCTCAACCCTTTCAAGATGTCATATTATGTACTTTATATTTGCCTACGTGACAACAGTGACTGCATTTCAAAAGTTACCCTTTGGTTCGAAAGTTCTTTGATGTGGAGATGCCAGTGATGGACTGGGGTTGACAATTGTAAACAATTTTACAACACCAGTCCAGGGTTCGAGGATTTCTTGACATTCACCTGAGGAAGGAGGAAGCCTCCGAAAGCTTGTGATTTTCAAATAAAATTGTTGGACTATAACTTGGTGTTGTAAAATTGTTTACAAAAGTTCTTTGAGACATCCAGAAGACATGAAAGGCACTGTATAAATACTCACTCTGTCGGTCCTTCCTTTGTTTCTTTCTTCACTTTCATTGCAGAATAATCTGTTTTAGTTCCAAAGATTTCATAATTCTAAACTTCTACAAATTGAATTTATCATATAATAAATTTATGCAGTCTAAAATAAGCATAATCACTTACATGTGAAATAATGAATACCTGCGAGTGATTACAAAGATGTAATCTACGGTATTCCGATAGTGACTTCAAGCTTTGAAGGGAAGGTTCAGGCAGTTCATCACTGTAATCTGTAGCCTTGTATTAATTTCCTTATGCCTGTTCTTTTTTATAATAAGACATAATATTCTGATCTGGCAGGGGGAGGGAGAGAGTGCTGATTCAGTTCTAATCAGTTTTGTGCCAGCTGCAGCTATCTGTGCACCTCATGTCCTTGATGTGTGATCATATTCACAGTGATGTTAACTTGTGACATCTATGAATGAATCAAGGAAGAAATCTATAATTGATTACTGTGTATCATCTGAAATTAAGATTTTAACAGATGTGGCATGAATAACTAATCACAAAATAGATTAAAATACATTATTTATTTTAGTTGTAAAATAAAGAGAAATTCACAAAGTGGAAAAAAACTTAGGAACATGCAAACCACTGAGAACTTTAGAAAAGCCACAAAAAGTTATACCAAAATTACCTTTGATCATTGTGTGGCCAGTACTCACACAGAAGCATCTGGCAATCAGTTCAGCTCTGAAGAAATCAAGAAAAACCTATGTTTCTATCAATTGGTGTCAGAGACTGCATATAGCACACTTGATTTTTGAACCTTAGAGTGATGCTATTTTACATCTCTCAATAGAGCTGTGCCCAGCTACCCACAGCTCACGTATCACTTTCAACGGTAGACAGAAACATTTTATTAGAACCAATTTTTCAAGTTTTCTTGATAACTTATTAGGTGGAAAATTAATAAATACAGAAAGTACAGATGAGATCTAAAAAAGGGAATAAGAGGGGCAAAGAGAGAGTATGAGAATAGATTAGTGGCTAACATAAAAGGGAACCCAAAGGTCTTTTATAAACATATAAATAGTAAAAGGGTAGTCAAAGGAAGGGAGGAGTCGATTGAGGATAGAAAAGGAGATCTTATTGTGGAGGCAGAGAGTATGACTGCGGCACTAAATAAATACCTCACATCGGTCTTCACGAGAGAAGAGGATGCTGCCAATGCAGCAGTAAAGGAGGAGGTAGTGGCGATATGGATAGGATAAAAATAGATAAAGAGGAGGTACATAAAAGGTTGGCAATACTCAAAGTAGAAAAGTCAGCCAGTCCAGATGGGATGTATCCTAGGTTATTGAGGGATGTAAGGGTAGAAATTGCGGAGGCTCTGGCCACAATCTTCTAATCCTCCTTAGATATGGGGACTGGAGGATTGCAAATGTTACACCCCTGTTCAAAAAAGTGGAGAGGGATAAACCCGGCAATTAAAGGCCAGTTAGCCTAACGTCAGTGGTGGGGAAACTTTTAGAGACAATAATCCGGGACAAAATTAATTGGCACTGGAAAAGTATGGGCTAATAAATGAAAGTCAGCATGGATTTATTGTAGGAAAATTGTGTTTGACCTACGTGATAGAGTTCTTTGATGAAGTAACGGAAAGGGTTGATGAGGGTAGTGCGGTTAATGTTGTATATATGGACTTTCAAAAGGCATTTGATAAAGTGCCACATCATAGACTTTTAAGCATAATTAAGGTCCATGGGGCTTAAGGGACTTTGGCAGTGTGGATACAAAATTGGCTAGGGGACAGAAAGCAGAGAGTAGTGGTGAACGGTTGTTTTTCAGACTAGAGGGTAGTATTTAGTGGTGTTCCCCAGGATATTAGGACCACTGCTCTTTTTGATATATATTAATGACCTGGACTTGGGTATGCAAGGTATAATTTCAAACTTTGCAGATGACATGAAACTCAGGAATGTGGTAAACAATGTGAAGGATAGTAACAGATATCAGGAGGACATAGACAAACTGGTGAAACGGGCAGACACATGGCAGATGAAATTAAACGCAGAGAAGTGTGAAATGATACATTTTAATAGGAAGAATGAGGAGAGGCAATATAAATGGTACAATTTAAAGGGGGTGCAGGATCAGAGAGACCTGGGGGTGTATGTACACAAATCTTTGAAGGTGGCAGGACAAGTTGAGAATGCTGTTTAAAAAAGCATATGGGATCCATGGCTTTATTAATAGAGGCAAGGAAGTTATGCTAAACCTTTAAAAAAACACTGGTTAGGCCTAAGCTGGAGTATTGTGTTCAATTTTGGGCACCAAACTTTAGGAAGGATGTCAAGGCCTTAGAGAGGGTGCAGAAGAGATTTACTAGAATGGGACCAGGGATGAGGGACTTCAGTTATGTGGAGAGACTGGAGAAGCTGAGGTTGTTCTCCTTAGAGCAGAGAAGGTTAAGAGGAGATTTGATAGAGGTGTTCAAAATCATGAACGGTTTTGATAGAGTAAATAAGGAGAAATTGTTTCTGGTGGCAGAAGGGTCATTAACCAGAGGACACAGATATAAGGTGATTGGCAAAAGAACCAGGGGCGACATGAGGAAGCTGTTTTTACGCAGCGAGTTGTAATGATCTGGAATGCACTGCCTGAAAGGGTGGTGGAAGCAGATTCAATAATAACTTTCAACAGGGAATTGGATAAATACTTGAAGGGAAAAAAAATTACAGGCTATTGGGAAAGAGCAGGGGACGGGGACTAATTGGATAGCTCTTTCAAAGAGCTGGCACAGGCATGATGGGCTAAATGGCCTCCTTCTGTGCTGTAACATACTATGATAGTATGATATAATTACTAAACAATTTTGAGGTTGCTCCACACTGATAGGGAATTAATTGTGCTTAATAAAGTGTTCTGTCAGACAAGGGATTATAACCAGAGCAGGTCAAAGATCACAACAGTGCAACATCTTATCATACGTAGATAGGCTAAATTAAACAGTTATTAAAAATCTTACTCAGACATTACATATTTTCCCAATTCTATTGCCTGTAGTGATTTAAAGATAATATTAGACTTCAAAAATAAATTGGTTATTTGAAGATGCGCTATCTTTTTTATTGAAAAACCTAGATGAAGGGCTAAGACCAATAGTACATAAAACCACCAAGGTTGTAAAGTGTAAGAAAAAAGATGGTGATTCAGGAACTAAAGCAGAGTTTTTGAAATTATTAATTAAAATCATTTTTGATATTGTAGGCATTTTAATCACGATGCAAGCAAAATTAGGCTTTTCATTAAACATTAGTTTTCTCATTTTGACTTGTCCCCCAGTGTTTAATAATGTTGCTATTTTGGTATTGTTAGTCTGTTCATAGCATACTAGAAATAACAGCAGGATTAGAAATGACTATATAGGTAGCCAGCTTGCTTTATTGGTGAGTATATAAAAGGCTTATAGCATATTTATATGTATTTCTTTTATATACATATCATTTATACGTATATCTTTTCAGTATCCTGGACTAGTTACCATTATCAGGAATGGTTTAGTTGATGCATAACTATCCTGTCCTCTCACTGGTACTTGAATCATCACATATACCAAATAGATGTGCCACTGAGCGGCAGATAAACAGATTGTAAACACTCAGTGGGGAGCATGACATTTCTGGTTTACTTGACTGTGATGCTGTGTAGAAATATTAATGATCAGTCAAGAAACAGTTGACCTCAAAATAAATGTATTGAATTCACTCATGATCATGCTGAATTGCCAATTCCACCAACTTTGTTTAGTTGATTATAAACCAAATGACAATTAATCTGTCTCCATAGTTAGTTCAGGTGGAGTTGCTTTTAAAGGGTTCTTCCTTATAGGCTCTGCCAAATGTCTACAGTGCAGCTTCAGGTCTCAGTCCTGTTAACATTTTCAAAATGGTAGACTTGCTTATATAAGGCAAGGGTGTAATGACATATGTTTGAACTTTACTATGCATGTATTGGTTGCAGTATTGAGTGACATATAGTGCATGATTTTAGCCTGGAAAAATGGTTGGGGGTGGGGGGCATTAAAAATTGCAACAATTTCAAACCCGGCCATTTCCGGTTTTCACGGAGGCTGGACAAGGGGTGGGCAATCGACCCGCTCTCAGGGGGTGGGTTGGTCACTAAAACCTTTCAAGGAGGTTACGGGCCTCCAGTTTTTCAGATTTTGTGATTTTAGCCTCTGGAGGCCAGGATTCCCGGGCCTTCTCCTTCACACCGCGTGAGAGGCGGCAAGAAGAGCCGAAACTGCAGGTAAGTGCCTTTGTAGCATTACTTGTAGGCCCGGAGGAGCAGGAGTACTTCCCCCAGGCTCAACAAGCCTGCCTGCAGCGAACCTCCCCCCCCCACCCCCCCCCCCAACCCATCAACGCTCGCGACTCCCCACCAACAAACGCGACCCCCCACCAACGATCGCAACCACACCAACGATCGCAACCCCCGCGATAACCCCCGATCCCGATCCCAACCCCCCCCCCCCCCAACCAGGTGACTGACCCCCCCTACCCCGTGACTGAACCTCGATGACTAAATGCCACCCCCCACCCCATATCCATCCAATCTAAGACTTACCTGAACCCTCACCTCTTCCTTGTTCTCCTCCCGTCCGACCGAGACCAGCTTGTCAATCAGGCCGGCCTGTCAGGTGGGAAACCATCCAAAAAAAATAAGAGATGTCCTTACGTCAAAATCGTAAGGACGTCCGGGAAACCCGTACTTCCGGGTTTCCCATCTGCAATTCGACCTTCCCGCCTCCAGACTAAAATTATGCCCATAGAATTTACAATATGGAAACAGGCCGTTCAGCCCAACCAGTCATGTTGATGTTTATCCTCCATATGAGCAACAGTCTTAATCCCATGTGCTCACTCTGTTCCCATATCCCTTTATTCCCCTATCTGTCAACCACTTATTCTTAAATGTTGACATGGGGCCCGATTTTAGCACCGGGTTTCGGGTGCGTTCTCGGCGGGGGGGCCTCGATAATCCCGATCCCCAGGTGCGGGACCGGATCGCGCCTCGATCCCAGCCACTTCCGGGTTCCGCGCTGACGTGCGGGGCTGCGTGCGCAGCCCCCGCTGGTGGGAATCCCGCAGGCAATTAAAGCCAGCGGGATGCCACTTGAGTGTATTTACTTTGCTTGTTCAGGTCATTAAATGACCTGATTCAGCTGTCATAACAGGAAGTGTGGGATTTTACCTTCAACTCAGACTGTTTCACATACTGGGGGAAACAGTCTCACTCCAACCGGACGTGTTGCAGCCAGCAGCCTGTGGCAGCTGCCAAGGTGCACTCCACAGTTGGGGGGAGACCCCTCACCAACGCAGGAGGCCACTCCGTCACATAGTACAACGCCTGCCCTCCACCACCCCCCTCCAAGCCAGAAGAAACACCGACGTGGAACCGCAGCCCCAGTGCGAGGAAACACCCACCTACCCTGCACAACCCCTCAGACCAACACCTGCCAGATGGGGGCCGCCTCGACATCCTCGGAGGACGAACAGCATCACCAGCCCCAGCAGCCTCGCAGTCCACGCCGTCCGCCTCATCGACGTGGAGCCCCCCAACACGGTGCTGCGGCACACCCACCTGCACAGCAGGAGGGAGGGCAACCGCAGAGAGAGATGCGTCGCAGGAGGCACTACCCTCCGCACAGGGTCTACAGACCGAGGCTCAGCTTCATGGACCTCTCCGAGGAGCAGTGCATACGGAGGCTCAGAGTCAATCGCCAGGTAGTCGCCGACATCTGCAGCCTCCTTAATGAAGAGCTGCTCCCGGATGGACCAAGCAGCATCTTCCTACCCGTCGCCGTCAAAGTCACCACTGCCCTCAACTTCTTCGCATCCGGATCCTTCCAGGGTGCCACCGGGGACATCACCGGGGTCTGTCAGTCCTCTGCACACAAGTGCATAAGGCAGGTCACCGATGGGTTGTTCCACAGGGCCTCGCACTACATCAACTTCGCCATGGACGAGCGCAGCCAGATGGAGAGGGTGGTTGGATTCCATGCCATGGCTGGCTTCCCACGGGTGCAGGGTGTAATCGACTGCACCCACATCGCCATACGGGCACCTCCGCATGAGCCAGGGCTGTTCATCAACAGGAAGGGGTATCACTCCATGAACGCCCAGCTCATCTGTGACCACCGCCAGAGATTCCTACACGTGTGCGCCAGATACCCCGGCAGCTGCCACGATGCCTTCGTCCTCAGGGAGTCCACCGTCCCGCCCCTCTTCCACGCACCCAACACCGGCAACGGCTGGCTCCTCGGCGACAAGGGGTATCCCCTGCACACGTGGCTCATGACACCTCTGAGGAACCCCATCACCGAGCCGCAGCGTCGATACAATGACAGCCACATTGCTACCAGGTCTACAATTGAGCAGACCATAGGGCTGCTCAAGATGCGCTTCAGGTGCCTTGATCGTTCTGGGGGAGCGCTCCAATACACGCCATTCAGAGTGGGACGAATCATAGTTGTCTGCTGTGCCCTGCACAACATGGCCCAACAGAGAGGGGTGCCGCTGGAGGAGGCCCCATCCACACCCGCCACCCACATTGAGGACGACGATGAGGAGGTGGAGGGGGAGGTGGAGGGGGAGGGGGAGGGGGAGGGGGAGGGGGAGGCCGCGCGAGAGGATGATGAACGACCCATGCGCCGAACACCGGCTCACCGGGATGCTCGCCAGGCCAGGGAGGCACTCATATGTCAACGGTTCTCCTAGAGTCAGACAGTCTGAGGCGTTCACATCTCATCACCTGCACATACGAGCGGCCATACCAGCCCCCTCCACAGAAGAGTGTTGCCAGTACTCCTGCACCCACAGTAGTGTGCCCAATGGGCGGCAGCAGGTGTTCGCCGTCATGATGGGCCGCACGCAACGTACCTATTGCACAAGCCGCAGAAGAATAGACGAGAGGTGGCAGGAGTGGTGAGAACGATTATGTTTAATATGTACATGGTGAACGACTATAAACAAAAAGTGTATAAATGAACAGACACCCTGGTGCATTCCCTTTGTGCTTATAACGCCCTTGGCTTTCGTTTACGGGAACCCCTACGTGGTGCTACCCCTGTGGCTCCAGCAGAGGTAGTGGCAGGTTGCTCCTGTTCTTGCCCTGACCGGGTAGATGCTTTTGGCGGACGGCCCCTGGGTTTCGGTGCCCGTGAGGGCACCTCCACAGACTGCTCCTCCTGCACCTGTGCAGGGGCAGACTCGGCCACCTGGAAAGGAGGCACCATTGAGGGTACTGGTTGAGAGGGGGGCAACGGGTGGGACGTGGGGGCACCTTGAGTAGCGTCCCCGCTTCCATGTCCCTGTTCACCATCATCCCTCTTGTGGCCTCGGCCCACATCACCCCTTCCACCCTGCTGGACGACAGTTTGGATGGCATGTGTGAGGCCTTGCAAGGCCACCCCTAGTGTATCCGTCAGCCTGTTTATGGCGGCGGAATGTTGCTCAGCCTGAATCGGTACAGCCGTTGTCAGGGCCTGCATGGACTCGATGTTCAGCTGTGCGTGACGCTCGAGGGAGGCTAGCCTGTCCTCCACCGCAGACGCTCCCGCACCTACCCACGACACTATGTTGCCGATACCCTCCTGTACCTGCGCCACCAATGCCTGCATGCAGGAGTTGGACTCCTCCATCACCTGCGCGATCGTGGACAATGCGCGTGGCACCTCTCCCAGTACCTCGGCAATGTGCTGGTGCCCCTCGACGGCTCTCCTTTTGACTGTTGGCCCCCTGGGTTCAGCATCTGGGTCCGGCTGAGCAGAGCCTGGAGATGAGTGCTCCCACCGACGCGGACCCTCCGCGGCTGCCCCTGCCACCAGGGTCTGCTCATGCTCACACGTGCGCGGTGAATCACCATGTGCAACCCCAACTAGTTGGCGAGGGGGACCCACCGAGGTGCGTGTCTCTGCGCTGGTGGATGGTTGGCTCATATGTGACGATGCACCCTCAGAGACCGGCATGTCCTCTGAGGAATCGCCCTCCTCACACACAGCGCTCGCAGACGGCCCAGCAAGAGAACAGAGGGCACTATGAGGCATGTGCACAAACGTTACGGTGCGCCTGATGGCAGGTGATGATACGGTCACTCGCGATCATGGGTGTTGAGTGTCAGCTTTCCCTTACCGGCCGTTTCTGCAGCGCCAGACTCGCCATCCGCCACGGAGAGGCAATGTTGCGTTCCGCTGATGTCGAGCGCCTCCACCTCTGCATCCGTGAGTTCCAGCACGTGCGGCGGGCCCCCTCCGGTGCGGGCCCTTTCTCGCGCGTTCTTGCATCTCTTCTCCTGTCAAGGCAAAACACAGATGCGTGAGTGAGTGCAGATTGCATAGTGAGACGCCTCAAGCATCGGTGTGGGTGGGTTGAGCGTGGGGCAGATGGATGGGAGGATGCGTGTGCCACATGCCCATCCCATTGCATGGGGATTGGGGTGTGTGGTAGTGTTCGAGTGGGGACAGGGACAGTGGGTACTTGCGGGCACGGCGAGGATGGTGAGTGAGTGGCTGTGAGGATTGCTGCGGGAGCGCTGTGGTGGCTGTGCAGAAGGGGTTGTGATGTGTTTGGCGTGATGTTGGAGACGGGTTGTGGGAGGGTGCGTTAGTGTACTCACTTTGCCGGACCTAGTGAGGTCATTGAACCGCTTGCGGCACTGCTCCCATGTCCTGGGGGTGTTGGCCCTGCTGCTGACCTCCGCCGCCACCTCTGCCCATGCCTTCCTGGTGACGGAGCCAGGGCACTTGCGTCCGTCCGTCGGGAACAGCGTCTCCCTCCTCCTCCTCACAGCCTCCAGAAGCAGCTGCATCGCGAAGTCGGAGAACCGTGGCGCAGCCTTGCCCCTGGGGTGCGCCATGCTGTGATGCCTCTTGCTTGAAGCAGGAGGGGCTTTGGGGGACTGCCCCTTAAATGGAGCTCCTCCATCGCGATAACGTTAATGCGCATGCGCAGCCCGCCGGCGCGCAGCTGGGGAGCGGAGAACCCGTAACCACGGCTTAATGGAATCAATTATCCCGCGATCGCGCGGGGGGGCGCACTCATTTAGCCGTCCGCGTTTTCCATGCTCCCGAAGGACCACCCGCTGGGAACCCGCAGGCCTGCTAAAATCGGGCCCATGGTCTCTGTTTCAATCACCAACTCTGGTAGTGCATTCCACAGCCTCACAACGTTCTGTGTAAAATAAGTTTCTCCTGTTCTCCTAAACCTCTTACATTTAACCTTCTACGTCCCCTTGTTCTAGACCCCTTAACCAGTGGAAACAGTTTGCTTCCATCTACTTTGTCAAAATTTTAAACACTTCCATCAAATCGCGCCTTAATCTCCTCTGTTGTAATTAAAACAGCCGCACTAAAATCTGCTTGAGAAGCTATTCTGAGTCAATGCAGAAGTGATTTTAGTATCTGAAAGCTCATGTATGAAGAAATGCTACTTTAAAAGACTTTTCTTGTGTTGAGTTCTGGTTTTTGGAGTATTTACACGTGCTCTTTCGTTACAAATATCTACTGAAGATGAGTTCCTTATTTCAGTGAAGCTACTAGCAGAGTTACAATTTGGAGGTCAGGTGTCCTGTGAGGATAGAGCTGTGTAATATATGGCTACTCATATGTGCCTCTTAGTGATCAAATTAAGAGTACCTTTTGCACAGGCCTGGGAGCAAGTTATAAGTTTGACCAGGGAGTGGTGAGAGAGGAGAATAAAAGAGAAATTAAAAGTAACTTTCAAAAATGGAAGGAATATATATTTATTTAACGAAGCACTAATCATTGAATACATTCAGTTTCCACCTTCCAGTGTTTTGTACCTTCAAATATGCGTAATTTTTTAATCCTGCAAAAACCGCAACAAAATAGTAATGTTTAATGTAATACAAAATGTTTCTGCCTCCATACACTTCTATCCATTTTTAACCATTGTTAATAGGCGTCTCATTTAAAAAACTATGGGCTCTATTTTAGCACCCGCTATCGGGTGTGTTCCTGGCGGGGGGGCTCCGAAAATCGGAGAATCCCGGCGCGGTACCGGAGCCCGCCTCGAACCCGCACACTTCCGGGTTCCCCGCTGACGCGCCGGCGTGCGCGCGCAGCCCCCGCTGGTGGGAATCCCGCAGGCAATTAAAGCCAGCGGGGTTCCACTTGACAGTATTTATTTAGGTATTTCAGGTCATTAACTGATCTGATTAAGGGATTATGTGGGATTTTAGAACAAAGTGGGACTGTTTCCCACACTGGGGGAAACACTCCCAGGTCAAATGGACGTGTTGCAGCTGTCAGCCTGTGGCAGCTGCAAAGGTCCATTTGACAGGTGGGGGGGGGAGACCCTCACCCAATGCAGGAGGCCACTCTGTCACTTGGGACAAAGTTTGGCCTCCACCACCCTCCTCCTGACAGTCAAAGTCACCAACCTGCACACTTACCCCGGGGTCCGGAGACATGTACCTACCTTGCGGACCCCCTCAGATGTACATCTTGCGGATGGGGGCCGCCGTAGCTGCAGTCATGACCTCCTCGGAGGGCGAACAGCATCACCAGCCTCACCAGCCTCGCCATCCACGCCGTCCACCTCTGACACGTGGAGCTCCACAACAGAGTGCTGTGACACATCCACCTGCACAGCAGGAAGGAGGGCTACCGCAGAGAGAGATGCGTCGCAGAGGGCACTACCCTTGCCACAGGGTCCACAGACCGAGGCTCAGCCTCCTGGACCTCTCTGAGCAGCAGTGCACACGGAGGCTCAGAGTCACTCGACATGTAGTCGTGGACATCTGCAGCCTCTTTCATGCCGAGCTGCTCCCGGCTGGCCCGAGCACCATCTTCTTACCTGTCGCTGTCAAAGTCACCACTGCCCTCAACAACTTCTCCTCCGCATCCTTCCAGGGTGCAACCGGGGACATCGCCGATGTCTCCCAGTCGTCTGCGCAGAAGAGCCCTGCAAATACACCTACACCCACTCTGCAGTGACACAATGGGTGGCATCAGTTGTGGGTCCTCATAGTGATCCTCAGGAGCGGGCATTATTGCACAAACCAGACAGGATTCGCGAAGACATGGCAGTAGTGGTGCCAATATAATATGTAATGTAAGTTGTTCAGAAATTCAATATAAGTAACAACCATGACAAACCCTCAGACACCCTTGTGGATCCCCTTCATGCTCACGACACGTTTGCCTTACGCTGCCTTCTGCACATATGTGATGCATGCCCTGTGGCTGCAGCACAGGTAGTGGCAGGTCGAGTGAGGCTGGCCGTGAAAGAGATGCACGAGAGGGTGAGTATGAGATAGAGCCATGAGATTGTATGAGGATTGGGTTGAGTGGTAGTGGCGGGATGAGTACTGGCGAGGTGAGTCGGTGCAGGTAAGATGAGGATGTGGTTTGAGTGGGTATGAGGGGTGATGTGACAGAGTAGTGTTGGCAGTGCCGAAGGAGATGTGGGGTGGGGGCAGTGATGTGGCAGACGGAGTGTAGGGGAAAGACTACATGTACTCACTTTGGCTGACCTTTGAGGTCATTGGAGCGCCTCCTGCATTGTATGCAGGTGGGCGATATGTTGGTGGCGCTGGTGACCTCCTCTGCCACCTCCAGCCAGGCCTTCCTGGTGGCAGAGGCAGGCCGCTTCCTCCCGCCCACCCGGGGGGAAGATCTCTGTCCTCCCCCTCCTCCTCACCCCATGTATTGATACCTGGAGTGAGGCATCATTAAACTGGGAGCAGCCTTCCCCCTGGACTGCTCCATGCTGTAATATTTTCTATTTGTTGCAGCATCTGTCAGTGGAGGACTGCCCCTTTAAATAGAGCACCTCCAGCTGACAGATCTTACTGCGCATGCGCAGCCTGCCCGACGCGCAGATCAGCAGTGGGGAACCCGGAGGAGCAGGTAAGTGGATCCAATTAGTCAATTGTCTGCTACGATTGCGCGGGAAACTGACTAATTTCACCGGGCGCGATACCCATGCGCCCGATAGCCCCCCCGCCGAGAACCCGCAGCCCTGCTAACATCGGGCCCTATAATTCAGAAAGCATCCCAAAACATTAAAAAGTGGTTTGTTATTAAATACTGAATAGATATAGCTAAAACACAATACAATTCTTTGTCCCCATTGGATAATTTAGTCGTGATCACTCAAAAATATCAACCAACACACCGACAAGTTTAAAAGTAATTTGCTACCAAAATTATCCCTTTACCATGACACTAAATCCTTCTACTTTGTAGGAAGGTTTATGTGGAAATTATGTTGGACATACTGAATGATTTATGTATAGCCAGGCATGAATTACATAGATAGTATCCCACAAAAAGTTTTAAACAAAGAAAAACTGGGTCACTGGAAATCTGAGGTAAAATAGAAATGCTGAAAATACACAGCATGTGTATTTCTTCAACATCTAAGAGAAAATACAGGTAAATATTTCATGTAGCGACCCTTCATACAATTGATAAGCCCCATGTGAACCTTGAGATTGCCTTGAAATGTCTTTTAAATTCTCCTGGGGATATTAGTGCAACTGTTCAGATAGCATGGAACATTTCAGGTTCTTTCTGGCAATAAAATTTCTTTTTGATGTTACCTGTGACACTACAACGTCAGGAAATTCACACAATACACAAAGTGATGACAGTGACATCATGTTTGAACAGTTTGCTGTTTTACTTTCTTACCTGTAAGTAAAACAATATTTAACCTATCACATTTTGTTCACCCCTAGTTCCTTGTAGTATATGTCGTTTTCATTGAATGTGAAAACAAATATTAAAACACATTTTTAGCTTTGGCTGTAAACTGGCATTATTCTGCAGTATGCATTGAATACTGATACAGGGGATAATGTGACAGACAAGATTGTTAGAATACACCCCAGTCCATCACCGGCATCTCCACATCAAGATTGTTAAGAGTTCTTTGTGGCATATTCACTGCCTTACAAGAATTTTTTACAAGGTTGTTAACTATAATAGCATATATTTAATAACGGTATTTTCCCTATTGCTGTAGTATGCACAGTAGTGAGTGTATGCCTGTAAGTATTTTCTTGTGGATTAGCTACAGCTATTTCCTTTTGTTATCCGACAGCTAATTCAGTCTTGTATAATTCATGATTACAAGGTGTTTGCACTTGATGATAAAAGGAACTGATGTTTAATTTACACAGCTTCATGCTGGATACACTGGGCTCCCCATATACACAAATAGCTTTGTTAATTGGAAGCTGCAACACCAATGTAGCTCAGTTGCCGCTGTGTGATTACATGCAGAAATTCTTTATGTTTTGAAGCATTGTGTTAGTTGATGTTTCTCTTAAGCAGATTGGTCTGAAGCTGCAAGGAATGGTTCTGTAACAGCATGTCAGAATCTGATGGAACTGTTCTGCAGAGAAGCAAACAAGACATATCTTCTTTTGTTTTTATTTTTGAACATGACAGCTGTTTTGTCCATTAGGGAATCCTTTTTAGTTTCCAGATACACACAGTACATTTGTCTATGTCACATATACATTAACAAATGAAGAAGCATAATTTGATTAATTACTAAATAATGATGTACTGAATTCAGATGACTACTTATAATGAAAGTCCCTGTTTAGTTGAACGTTGAAGTAGCAGATGTGTTCACTGATTACTGCAATCAAGATTTGAGGTCCTAAGCCATGTCTACATTGACATCAATAAAACTCCAAGATCAATTAAGATACTTTCTGGACAGAATAGAGTATATTTTTGTTTTATACAGTTGAGGGGACAAAAAGTATGTAAAAACATTTGAAATAATGTCCATAATTTTTTTAAACAAACAAAACAAAAATAAAATTCAAACACAGCTTCATAGTACCTCAGAGCTGGCGGAGACTTAGTGATATGGTGATCTGACTCCAATTCTTTTTTCACACAAAGTCAGAATGATAATAAATCGCTGAACATAAATTAGAATTTATCTTCAACCGAAGAATGTTTAAAGTAGGTGCAACCAAACTGGGTTCTCATTTAGCGAAGTAGGACTTCCCATTTGACACTGGGAATTACATCAGACTTTTTAAATGGAAGGGTGGTTAGTGAGTGAAATCCAGGGCTAGACTGGGGGACTGCAGTGACTGCTGTTTGTGATTTTTTTTGAAACTATAGTAAATCAGAAATGGCCAACTTATCAAAAACCAAGAGCCAGGAAAAGAAATTGTACACCGATTAAGAGCCACAAATTTTAAATATAGTATACTAGGAGTCTCACAAATATTCCGACTGCAACTACAACTACGCAAGAAATTTTAAAACTCAGACCATCAATATGACTTTTGACATGCTTTGTTTTCATCAATTTACTTGAAATCTGGATTGCAATCTCTCAGTCCTCTTCTCCTCCTATATTAATTCTCTCCCATTTCTCGTCTCTCCCACATATCCCTTTCTCATATTCCCTCTCTCACTGTCTTTCACATTCCCTCCATACCTGTTAATTTTCTCTTTCCTTCTTCCTCTCACTCCCTCTATCCATGTCCCCTTCACTTCTTCCCTCTTTCCCTGCCCCTCTCTTTTATTCTCTATCAACAACAACTTACATTTATATAGCGCCTTTAATGGAGAAAAACGCCCAAGGTGCTTCACAGGAGCGATTATCAAACAAAAATTGACACTGAGCCACATAAGGAGGTACGAGGACAGGTTACCAAAAGCTTGGTCAAAAAGGTAGGTTTTAAGGAGCGTCTTAATGGAGGAGAGAGAGGTGGAAAGGTTTAGGGAGGGAATTCCAGAGTTGGGGCCTAGGCCAATGGTGGAGCAATTAAAATCAGGGATGCGCAAGAGGCAAGAATTGGAGGAGCGCAGAGATCTCAGAGGGTTGTAGGGCTGGAGGAGGTTACAGAGATAGGGAGGAGTGAGGCCATGGAGAGATTTAAAAACATGGATGAGAATTTTAAAATGGAGGCCTTCCAGGACCGGGAGCCAATGTGGATCAGCAAGCACAGGGTGATGGGAGAACAGGTCTTGGTGCGAGTTAGGATACGGGCAGCAGAGTTTTGGATGAGCTCAAGTTTATGGAGGGTTGTCCAGTCTAGAGGTCACAAAGGCATGGATGAGGGTTTCAGTAGCATATGAGCTGAGGCAGGGGCAAAGACGGGCGATGTTACAGAGGTGGAAGTAGGCGGTCTTGATGATGGAGTGGATATGTGGTCGGAAGCTCATTTCAGGGTCAAACTGGAGGCCAAGGTTGCAAATGGTCTGGTTCAGCCTCAGACAGTGGCCAGGGAGAGGGATGGAGCTGGTGGCTAGGGAATGGAGTTCGCAGCGGGGACCAAAGATAATGGCTTCGGTCTTCCCAATATTTAGTTGGAGGAAATTTTAGATGTCGGACAAGCAATGTGACAAATGGGAGACAGTGAAGGGGTTGAGAGAGGTGGTGGTGAGGTAGAGCTAGGTGTTGTTAGCATACATGTGGAATCTGATGTGTTTTTGAATGATGTCGCCAAGGGATAGCATGTAGATGAGAAATAGGAGGGGGCCAAGGATAGATCCTTGGGGGACTCCAGAGGTAACAGTGCAGGAGCGGGAAGAGAAGCCATTGCAGGTCATTATCTGGCTATGACTGGATAGATAAGAATGGAACCAGACGAGTACAGTCCCACCCAGCTGGACGACGGAGGAGATGCGTTGCAGGAGGATGGTGTGGTCAACCATGTCAAAGTTTGTGGACAGGTCGAGAAGGATGAGGAGGGATAGTTTACCGCAAACCGCAAACGTAACACCTCTATTCAAGAAGAGAGTGAGACAGAAAGCAGGTAACTATAGACCATCTGTCATTGGGAAAGTGCTAGAATCCATTATTAAGGAAGTAGTAGCAGGACATTTGGAGACTCATAATACAATCAAGGAGAGTCAGCATGGTTTTATGAAGGGGAAATCATGTCTGACAAATTTATTAGATGTAAAGAATCTTACAGCACCAGGTTGTAGTCCAACAATTTTATTTGAAAATCACAAGCTTTCGGAGATTATTTCCTTCGTCAGGTGAGTGTGGGATTCCTTGAACATTTCGCATTTATAGTCAGAGAACAATACCTGGTGATTACAGATAATCTTTCCAACTGCCCGTTGTCAAGGCAATCAAAGTGTTCAGACAGAGAGGTGTTACCTACAGGACCACCGAATATACGAACGGCCAGAACAAAAGACAGAGAGAGAGAGGGAGAAACATCCGAAAGGAAGAGAAAGACAGAGAATGACCCGTTGTATTAAAAACAGATAACTTTTATTCGCTGGTGGGGTTACGTGTAGCGTGACATGAACCCAAGATCCCGGTTGAGGCCGTCCTCATGGGTGCGGAACTTGGCTTTCAATTTCTGCTCGACGATTTTGCGTTGTCGTGTGTCTTGAAGGCCGCCTTGGAGAACGCTTACCCGAAGATCGATGGCTGAATGTCCTTGACTGCTGAAGTGTTCCACGACTGGGAGGGAACCCTCCTGTCTGGCGATTGTTGCGCGGTGTCCGTTCATCCGTTGTCGCAGTGTCTGCATGGTCTCGCCAATGTACCATGCTCCGGGGCATCCTTTCCTGCAACGTATGAGGTAGACAACGTTGGCCGAGTCACAGGAGTATGAACCATGTACCTGGTGGGTGGTGTCCTCTCGTGTGATGGTGGTATCTATGTCGATGATCTGGCATGTCTTGCAGAGGTTGCTGTGGTAGGGTTGTGTGGTGTCGTGGACGCTGTTCTCCTGAAAGCTGGGTAATTTGCTGCGAACGATAGTCTGTTTGAGGTTGGGTGGCTGTTTGAAGGCGAGTAGTGGAGGTGTGGGGATGGCCTTAGCGAGGTGTTCGTCGTCATCGATGACATGTTGAAGGCTGCGGAGAACATGGCGTAGTTTCTCCGCTCCGGGGAAGTACTGGACGACGAAGGGTATTAGAGTTTATTAGAGTTCTTTGAGGAAGTAGCAGGCAGGTTGGATAAGGAGGAACCAATGGATGCAGTATATTTGGATTTCCAAAAGGCATTCAATAGGTGCCACATAAAAGATTACTGCACAAGATAAGAGCTCATGGTGTTGGGTGTAATACTGGCAGGAAAGAGAATTGGCTAACTAACAGAAAACAAAGAGTTGGGATAAAAGGGTCATTTTCAATATGGCAATCTGTAAATAGTGGGGTGCCGTAGGGATCAGTGCTGGGGCCTCAACTATTTACAATATATATCAATGACTTAGATGAAGGAACAGAGTGTCTTGTGACCAAATTTGCTGACGATACAAAGATAGGTGGAAAAGCAAGTTGCGATGAGGACACAAAGTGCCTGCAAAAGGATATTGACAGGTTAAGCAAATGGGCAAAAATTTGGCAGATGGAATATAATGTGGGAAAATGTGAAGTCATCTACTTTGGGAGGAAAAATAAAAAAGCAAAATATTATTTGAATGGAGAAATACTATAAAATGCTTCTGGGTGTCCTTGTACATGAAACACAAAAAGTCAACATACAGTTGCAGCAGGTAATCCGGAAAGCAAACGGAATATTGGCCTTTATTTCTAGGGGGATGGAGTATAAAAGCAGGGAAGTCATGCTAAAACTGTACAGGGTGCTGGTGAGACCACACCTGGAGTACTGCGTACAGTTCTGGTGCCCTTATTTAAGGAAGGACACACTTGCATTGGAGGCAGTTCAGAGAAGGTTCACTGGGTTGATTCCGGGTATGGAAGGGTTGTCTTATGAGGAAAGATTGAACAGGTTGGGTCTATTCTCATTGGAGTTTAGAAGAATGAGAGGAGATCTTATTGAAACATACAAGATTCTGAGGGAACTCGATGGGGTAGATGCTGAGAGGATTTTACCCCTCATGGAGGATTTTAAAACTAGGGGGCATAGTCTCAGAATAAGGGGTCGCCCGTTTAAGACGGAAATGAGGAGGAATTTCTTCTCCCAGAGGGTCGTGAATCTTTGGAATTCTTTACCCCAAAAAGCTGTGGAGGCTGAGTCATTGAATACATTCAAGGCTGAGTTAGACAAATTTTTGATCAGCAAGGGAGTCAAAGGATATGGGGAAAGGGCGGGAAAGTGGAGTTGAGGTAAAAATCAGATCAGCCATGATCTCATTAAATGGCGGAGCAGGCTCGACGGGCCGAATGGCCTACTCCTGCTCCTATCCCTTTTGGTCTTATGGTCTTACAAAGTCATTTGTGACTGTGGCAGGGGCGGAAACCTGATTGGAGGGATTCAAACATGGAGTTGCGGGAAAGATGGGCACGGATTTGGGAGGCGACAACACATTCAAGGACTTTGGAGAGGATGGGGCGGTAATTTGCAAGGACAAAGGGGTCAAGGGTGGGTTTTTTGAGGAGGGGGTGATGATGGCAGATTTGAAGGGGAGGGGGACAGTATCTGAGGAGAGAGAACTGTTATCAATATCAGCTAGCATGGGGGCCAGGAAGGGAAGTTGGGTGGGCAGCAGTTTAGTGGGAATAAGGTCGAGGGGGCAGGAGGTGTGTCTCATGGTCAAGATGAGCTCGGAGAGGGCATGAGGGGAGATAGGAGAGAAACTAGAGAATGATACGAGTTCAGGGCTACGGCAAGGGGGACCTGTAGGGGAAAATTGGTTTGGTGGGCTAGGGGAAGGGAGGGAAGCGGCAGAGGCAGCTGAATGGATGGCCTCAATCTTAGTGATAAAGAAGTCCATGAGTTCCTCGCACTTTTATTTGGAGGTCAGGGTGGAGGGGGTTGGGGAAAGGGGTTTCCTTTCTCTTTCATTCTCTCCTTGTCTCTCTGATTGTGTCATTTATAGGTTAAATTAGTTAACCCCCGAAAACGGGCAATGTTGTGGGCGCACGTAACATTCATGCTGCCTGATGATTTCAGTGATAGCTGCGTGCAGCCAGTGCCACCTGCGCTGTTGATTGGCTGCACGGACCAGCAAGGGGCCCCGATATCGGGAGTGGCTAGGACTACTTAAAAGCAGCCTGCACCTCCTAAAGGGGTGATGCACTGTGGATGCTGGAAGTGCTTTGGGAAGTGAATCTGTGGTGGAATATACCGAGGAATGGCTGCGCTGGCAAGAGAGCATGCACCAAGGTTCTCGGACGATGCACTACAGGCCTTGGTGGAAGAAGTGGACACACAGAGGGCCATCCTATATGTGCAGGGAGGCAGGAGATCCTCCAGACATAAGGGAGGCTGTGGGAGGTGAATGCCAGGAGCGTCGCACCACGCAAATGGATGCAGTGCAGGAAGAAGTTCAATGATTTGACATGAGTGGTCAAGGTGAGTTCAAGTTTCAAGTGGCATATCCTACCAACTGCACAACTAGCCTCATCCACTGCTCAATGCACCACATCCCCCATCACCACCTACCAACAAACTCTTTCAATCACTACTCAATTCTTCAAGTCACATGCTGCATTTCACCCTCACACATTACCACTCTGGCAAGCCGCACACCCACAACTCACAGGTCATACACACTGGCAGCTATTCAACCATGACAGCCACATCACCCAAACATCTTGCCGGACACCCACTGACACACTTCCCTCTTGCAGGAGAAGGCGGCACACAGCAAAAGGCAGCAGGAAAGAACGGACGGAGAACTGTCACGCCTACGTGCCCTCACCCCATGGAGGACACAGTGCTGTCCATCATTGGATGGGCTGTGGTTGAGGCCTTGGATACTGGTGGTGCTGGAGGTATTGATGATGAGGGTCTCTGCATACCTAATCCTCCTTCTCGCTTCCCACTTCTCTCTCGTCCCACAATCTTTTGAGACTCGTGCTGCAGATGGTGTAAACACGCAATTCTTACTTTCTCCTCTCTCCTCACCACAACACGTGTCCCTTTGTCGTTTCAAATACCCAAGAACTGGAACCTGCCCAGTTAGAGGAGGCAGAGGAAGATGACAGTGATGATGAAGACACACCGTCACTCGATCTTACACTCGCAGCCACCAGCTCAGAGACTGACACTGCACGTAGTTTAGAGGCTAGGATAGAGGAGGGCCCTGTATATGGTGAAAAACCGGGCACAAGCATGTAGGAACCAAGCCGAGGTCGCACAGTAGTTCTGCTGCAGAGGAATCAGATGATGACTTCGATGGGCCAGTCTACAGAAGAAGGCTGATTGGTGCGCACAACCAAATGTAGGTGCACTGGAAAGCCTGCCACAAAGCCTGCGCTCAACGTCAAGGGGCATGGAGGAGTCCAGCTCCAACTTGGCACAGGGCCTTGCACAGAGCTTGGAGCTCATCCTTTCCCACATGGAACGGGTGGTCACCTCTATCAGCACACCCGTGGAACTCACTATGATGCAGCATCTGATGACCGATGTCACAGTTTCCATTGCAGCACAAACATCAGCCATCAAAGGTCTGACTGCTGCTTTGGAAGCTCAGACTGCTGCTTTCCTAGCTGTGGGATCTACAGTGGAACGGAGCTTCCAGGACATCACAGAAGTCTAACAATCTGTTCTCCAGCAGATCACCAGGATTGCTGAGGCGCCGCCCTGGGAGAGTGGCAGCGCCATGGAAGACGAACTTGCTGTCCTCTCTCAAGATGACAGCATTCCTGCTCCCACCCCTGCCACTCCGCCAGTGTCCTTGCTGTTACCTCTCAGCCAGCCAGCCCAGACTGCTGCAGCCCAGGCCGAGATGGTGCAGTCTGAAGCCAGGCCCTCCCGGCCCAGAGCTGCTTGAGGTCGTCCTCCACGGCCATCTGCACAATCCTCCATTGAAGGTCAGCAGCCTTCCACCACCCATGCTCCAGCCACTGGGGATGCACCTCATAGGAGCACTAGGGTAGGTAAAGGTACACAAACAACAGGCACTAAGGGAATACATAGGGTGAATAGTATCAGTTTGTTTGAATCATTTGATGTGTAAATCTATCAATTTGGTTACGAATTTGTATTTGGTTTTGGTTTTCATTTCTGCGATGAGCTGAGAGAGGAAGCAATGTGTAATCATAAGGAGGATGATTTGATGGTCATATGGGAGGGGAAAGGTAAGGAGTGTGGGACTGTTGGTGAATGGGGAGGTGTCGTTGAGGTTTCTGGTATCGCTCATTAATCATTTGATCAGATCAGGGCCTGTCTACCTTGTTGCATCCTCCACCTTCTCCTCCACTTCCTCCTCTGTCTCTTCCTCCTCTTCCACCTTCTCCTCCTCCTTCTGGCAGCTTGTTCTGCTCTGCGTGGCCTCTCTGCATGCTCCCAGCCATGTTCAAGTCCCAGAGGAAACCCTAGCAGGCCACCCATGTCTGGAAGCAACTTTGGTCAGCACACTATTTTAAATGCCACTAACAGTACTACATGACCAGCCAGACCACTCTCTCTATATAATATTGCAACTTTCTCCAACTATAGGAAACTTCCACAAACACCCACAATTGTACCAGCAGCCAGAATAAATAATCTAGCAACTAGACTGTAATTCCTGCATGCTCTCTTTAAATAGCGGTAGTGGGGGGGGAAGGGGGGGCGATCTTTCATGCCCTTTACCTCCTGTTCAGCTGTGCGAGGTTAGGGCAGTGCGTTAGCTGGAGCGGGGAGTTCGAAATTGCCGCTGGCTACTTTCAATCAGCGTTGCACACTGATTTATGTCATAATCTCCCTACTTTACATGCTTCCAGCTTTCGTTAGGTGCGTGTGCGCAACCACCTTTACCAAGATGGCATCCTGCGCACGTCACGCTGGAAGTGTGCTGTGCATCTTGGACGCCATTTTCAGGGCTTAATTGTCCACATAACTCCTTCAAAATGGACGCTACGCAGCCTAATTTAGGCCCCAAAGTTTTGGGTGTATACCCGAATAGTATGCACCTGAAATGTTATAAACTGTCTTTTCTCTTTACAGATACTGACTGATTTGTTATGAATTTTCAGCATTTTCTGCTTTTATTTAAAAAAATGCATATCATAGAAAATACAGCTTTATTTTTAGAAATATGACATTGAATTTAAGACCCTATCTTCATTAGGATGTTGTGATATAGCTAAAGATGGTACGTAGTTGATATATTACAGTTAGTTCAAAGTTTATAGGTTGGCTGGCTCAAAAATTTAGAAAATCTCAAGGCTGGAAGAAACCATAGATCTATGTAATCTACTTTCCTTCTGTCCTACATTTTACCCAATAATATGTTTCTCTCAAAGTACTTATTCAATTTTACCTTGAAGAGATCTAAGCTACTTGCTGCTACAGCCTCCCTTGGTAAACTACAGTAAACCAATCATCTTCTCTGTAATGATTCCTTCACGCCAGATCTACCACATTTCAACTTATACTCATGTCCCCTTGTTCTGCTGTCTCATTTCAATTCAGATAGCCTGACTGATCTTCTACATCCCTGACCCTTATTAATTTTAAAACCTTGATCATATCCCCCTACATTCTTCTGCTTTTCAACATAGTGGAAGAATACTGCCTGCTTTCTTCTGGCTAATTATGGACTTTGTTATTCTGCACTTTTTTAACATAAGGACTGATTGTGTGGGCAGGATAGCTAACAAAGCATTCAAAGAGCCAAACTTCAAACACAGAAGAGCCACATATGACTCAAAAGATGCCATTTGTCCAGGCCTAATATAGATTAACAAGGCATGTGCAGCCCTCTTCAGCAGAAAAAGAAAGCTGTTTTTATTCAGTGCAAAGCTAGCAGATGGCTATGTTAACAGGAGTAGATGCAGTCAGAGTTCAAAGCAAATACACAACACATAGAATTATACAGCACAGAAGGAGGCCATTCAGCCCATTGTATCTGTGCCAACTCTTTGAAAAGCTATCCAATTAGTCCCACTCCCCTGCTCTTCCCGATAGCCCTGCAAATTTATCCATTTCAAGTATATATCCTACTCCCTTTTGCAAATATGTAACTGTGCTAAAAACACTTGTCTGTAGCTGAAGGTAAAGTATGTTGAAATCGTCTGGAACTGAATTATAATCAACCAGTTTAAATGAGCTATATCTATTTTAAGTTGTTGAGCATTGATTAGAATCAGAGCTTTGGGTGTATTAATATTTATATTTTGAAATATAAAACTCTAAGCCACAGGTGATCAAAAGTGATTTATTGGCCATGGACATACAGAACAGTACTGCTGTCTTGTTAAATGCCTTTTAAACCTATTATTATCTAAGCAACAGTTGGCAGTACCATTGATGAGATAACTACCTGAACAGAGACTCTCCAAAAGAGAGAATTTTTTTACATAGCTGTTTATTTTGCTCACCGGCCTTCCACCATTAGCTTTGTATAATCACATTCTCACTTGTCACCGGTACCCGTCATATAAATATGACTCTTTTTCAATTTGTGTTTATTTAGTCATAAGCCACTTCCACCCCCCCACCCACGCCCCCCCCCCCCCTTGCTAATGTCTTGCCCTCCCCTTCTAATGGCATGGATTCCCTGCTGGATACAGTTTCTCTGTGTGCCTTGACAACGATTAAAGAAGCTGCCGGAAGTGGCATTTCTGCCAACTGGCCCCATGCAAATATAATGCCCTCCCACTGACCTGTGGGGGTCAATGTTAGAGGACACTGGCTGGTGCGAATGCTGGGATTGCCATCTGTGCAATTTAGGGGCTGTTGTTTCAACAAAGTAGACACTTCTGTATTATAAATGTGATAATATGCTCCACATTTTAATAGGTGGTGTTTAAAATTATGTTCCTTATAATTTCTGTGCAGGTGTGCTGGATAACTCCACAGTAACATTTGGTTGTATGCATTTGAGTTGATCAGAAAGAATACCCCTCAAAGGTTATTGCTTATTATGTCCCAGGATATATCTTATAAAATGTACATTTTTTTAACAAAACCCGATAGAGTACAATTGAGAATTCAATCTAGAATAAAAGATCAAATTATACTAAATTACATCATATTAAATGAAGAATATATGTTTGTCAGGACTTTTAGTCAAGTTTCACGATTTTATATGGTCAGAAAAGATTAATTTCACAGACCTAACATAAATATATTAAATTGAAGTTAAACAAGCTAGGCAATTTTGGGAAATGCAGTAGGGGGAACAAAAATAGAAAGCAGCTTAATAGAACCTGGAGAATCAACTTAGGAAAACACATTTTTAGAACACAGAAAAATCTCTAACATAGCAAAAGCTCACTGCTAAAATCAGTTGTGATGTGTGCAGGCAAGTCGTTCAGAAACCCAAAAGATGCTTAGTAACCACATAAAAAGCAAAATACATAGACTCATGTTTGTAACTGATTTGAATGCACACATAGCTGCTATAGACGTGGGTGCACCAATTGCAATCGGGGACTTCGCTGAACACATTGCTGGCAATTTTAGCAAAGTGCTTTATAGTGAGGAGTGCAATAGAAATCTAAGTTGTTTAGCATTGAGCGTTGACTATTTTTATGGTGTATTTTTTAAAAGATTAATTTTGCAGAATCCATGCAAACTACACAAGCCGTGATACAGAATAGGCGTGTCAGTTCCCAAATGAATTATAAACTAAAACTGGAATATGCAAGGATAATTTTACAAATTATAAATTGTATCCCATTGATTACTTCATAGTAACTACATTAAAACAGGTGTATAAAATCACAATGTACTAGTTTGATTAACATCATTACATAATGCTATGAAAATATTAGACTCCCATGGGCTAGATATTCCTATTGGCAGCATTAGCGGTTATTCTGGCAGGAGTTCAGCAGTAGATCAACTGAATTGCTGCCATTATAGTTAAGTAGTATTTCCCCAGAGTGCCAGTATTACCACTACTGGTCCATATCACCAGTCCATACACACAGATCTGCAGACAACCTAGTTAATAACCTCAACTTGGTGAACTCCATGAACATGGGAATACTGCCAGCACAAGACTGTGAAAAATAACATTACAGCAGGCAACAAAAGGGCTGATTTTAATTTGGCTCAACTAGTGGAGATGGGGCAGTAGAGGAGTTAAAATCGGTGTGCACCTCCTCGTTACTGCTCCACCACCTTGTTTATTGGGGCCTACTGCTTGGTGGCCCAGGCACCCACTTGAATCAGGCAGGGGCCTCGTTATTGCATGCAAATTGGAGTCCTCTGATGTACATAGCACCATAACATATTGTCGAGGGATAAGTGGGTGGAGTGTACACCATGCACAATCTGCCCAGTTGAACGAGGCGGTGAAAAGGAAGAGGCCCAAAAACATTAGTAAATAATTATTTTTGTGGGTTCAGGAGGAGCAGGAAGGTTCCGTAAGAATAATGTGGGCCACTGCTGCACTGGGCTTTCCCACCCTCCCATCACGATCGCCATCCCCGAACCTACCTGGCTGTTGGGTTGGCCTCGGGACTGCCTGGTATTCCGCTGGTGAGCTGCAGCAAGACGCCCGATCGGGTTGTGCAGCTTGCCAGCGGCATGGTATTGAGGCCTGGTCCGTTTCCAGCATTTTGCCTGTTGCCTACCTGTTCTATGCCTGGAGTTAAAATCTCCCCCAAAGCAAAAGAAACAGGGCTTCAATTAAAGTATGGTCAAGATATTAATGGATGAAGCCTTGAAGCACCACATTAAATCTGTCGGGTTATATAAAGTCCTCATGCTTGCCAAAACGTACAGCATAGAACTTCCTTAGCCATCAATACAATTTGTCGGGTAAAGATCAATTAGGCGCACAAGATAGCTCCCATCTTCAACTTCAACACTGCCATCACTACACAAATGTAGCTAGGCAATGTAGGGTCCCACTAAATGGGACACCTACCTACATCTGCAGGAATCCAACAGCACTTTTGAAACTCCACAAACTTCTATGGATCCACAGGATATCATTCAGTTCCAACTAACATGATGCTACCAGACAGGAGCCATTAATTCAGAAGATAACACCATTGAACTAGGGAAGACTTTAAGTATCTTGAAGGCAAAGGAAGGCATCTCATTGACTTTGATTTAGGTAGAGCCTGCATTAAATTCAGATCTCTTCAGGGTGCATACAAAGGAATTTGTCCAACAATATATTGACTTGGCATTTTGGTGGATACTCATTCAGACTGAAATGGACTAAATGCAGGGAAACTGAATTATTAGGTTAGATTTTTGATCAATCTAGTAATCCAGTTTGTTGTAAACTGGATTCCCTCGTCCCAGCCCCGCAGACATGGAATGCAGAACTTTTACAAGGTTTTGCATTGCCTTGCACCTGTAGATTTAGAGGCACCACAAAGTTCCAATGTGCCTGACAGTTTTGATTGTATCCTCCAGCAATGTCACAGCTCCTCATCCTTTGGTGGGCTGTCAGCCAGCCTAAGGTATTTTCTTTAGAGGCAGGTACGTTGTACAATGAATACCATATAATCATTCAGGAGGGTATGGGTTTCCTCTCTTCTGTTACCACAATGGAGGCAATGGAATTTGTGCCTATAGCTGGTGTTTTATAGTGTTATAGAATCATCAGCTGCACATGATAAAGTAACAGCTTTGGATAAATTCCATTATACTGCAGAATTAACATTCCAGTTGCTTTACAGTTGGCACAATGGGAGAATCTTGCCACCCATGGCTGATGCGTGGGAAATAAGTCGGACTGCCAATAAAACGTCTATCAATTGGAACATGAGGAACAGCTGGAAATTGGAGACTGAGATACATTGCTGATATCACCATTACTGCCACATGGCAGTTGTAAAATCTAGTTCCATATTCTTTAGTTTAAAGAAGCTGTTGTTGAAAAAAGAAAAATATTTAATGACCAGCTTAGCAATTTTCATAACGGCATTTAAAAATGGCTAAGCAAATGATCCACATTTTATCAAATTGTGAGATGGTTGAGCTTGATCCATCTGTTTCATTTTACTTGGAACAGCCCTCTCAATTAACCAGGCAAAATTAATGATACTTTGTAGTGGACAGTGGTATTAATTTTGTGATCAGTTCTGATGAGATATATACAACATTGGTGCATTTCAAGTTACAGTTAATCAAAACGCTCCAAATCTTCAGGGAGATAGCTTGTATAATATATTCAAATTTAGAAAATACTTGCATAATTAATATATTGCACATTGTGAAAACTAGTGATTCAAATTTGGATGGGATATTGTTAGTTTTGCTGTATGCTACCATGGGTGAGCTTTTGTATAATTTTGTATAATTTGGTGTTGCCTGGTATTTTTTATTGTTCATCTAACTTTCATGAGAGAACTTGGCTGCAAAGCAAAGTGGTAAGCTGTATGGTTCTAATACAAAATTTGTTTTGAAAATAGAATTAGTAATATTTGGCAGCAGAACTATAATAATTTGTTGTGATGCTATGGTGTCAGGTAATAAGTGTGCTAGCTTTATACGATTATAAAAAAGTCACATACATCATGTTTATCTGAGTATTTATTTTTACAATTTTATTTCTTTTTGAAATCCATACGGTTTTGCTGCTTTGTTTGAACTGTTCCAGTACAACACCAACCTTTTGTTTGTTCGTTGACTGGGAAATCTTAGATGAATAGACTTGTTCTACCAAAGCTCACAGGTCTGAGTAATGAGCTAGCGGAAGACCTCTGCAAAAGCATTACCAAATTAATGTGCGGTGAAAGCTGCTAATGGATGAGGCAGTTTGCCAGTATTTTGTAATTTCCAGCCTCTGTCCTTTTTAAAAGCATGCATTAACCTTCTTTAAATGCGTCTATTTCTTTTTCTTGCTGATGTGCAAGGTTAGGAGAGTTTCATAATAACTGATTGTGAAGTACTGTAGTTTGATCTGTACGGTGTAGAATGAAACTCCATTTAGAGTGTTGTGATCTTATTTCTAAAAATAGAAGTAACTGCATTTAATTACCTCAGCATCAGTAATTACAGAAACGGGATCTGTTTCAATTCAGTTTCAGTTACCTTTTGACAGTCTTTACAGAGATCTAAGCCTGATGGTGATATGCAATGGTACCTGTTCATTTCAAGTGCGTTCGCATGAGTTATATCTATTCACAACGCATTGAATTGACAGTATATGCTGTAAATTAATTTAATAATGCGTTATTTTATGAAACTTAAGCTGCTAGATATTTATTTGGTTGGCTGAACCCTTTATTTGTATGAGACGCATTTACCCAGGCTTAATGTCAAGTTAACAAACTTCTACATGAACATGAATTGGGCCATTTTGATACATCAATTCTTCTTTGACACCATTTTCTAATGGTAATAGAGCAGCACTACCTCGGGTTATCTCATCTGAGATGCTTACAACCTAATTGCACTCCAGACAAGATAACTTGTAAGTAGTGCACTGGGGATTAGCAAGTATGGTAGTGACATCTGGGGGATAATTTTAACCCCCAAGAACAGGTGGGTTGGGGGTGGGTGGGAGGACTGCATCCCAGCTCCAACGCAGCCACTTCTGGGTTTAACCCAGACGCCTTAGGATGCGCTCGCACAACAGAAACCCGGAAGTCCCGTTCCAGTGGGACGATATTTAAAGGGCCAATTCAGGTAATTCAAACACTTAGGTACTTAACTTTTAGTGGATTCTGCAACAGAAACAGATCTAACTCCTGAACGTGTCTCCCATGGCTTCTGAAACACGCCATTGAAACTGAGGCAAGTTGCAGCAGTATCTTATTTGGTCTTTTAACCAGTGATTGAAACATCTCAATAAAAGTTGAGGTATTGCAACTGGACACTCAGTTCTCTCAGACAAATGTTTCGCTGGGAGTTCTTTGTGTTTAGACTGAGATTTTTTTGTTGAGACTGAGAATTCTTGTGTTCAGACAAATTTACCTACATGTTAGAGCCCCTCAAACTGACAAGATCAGGATGGGGGGTGCAATGGATCGATTCCATGGTAAATCTGAGGATGAGGAAAATGAAGATGGGGAACCCATCGCCAGAGCAGCCACGCACATTGCTGCCAGGGATACCCTCGCCTCTAACAGGTTCTCATAATGAGATGTGCAAATTGAAGATTTTGAAATACTCAGGACACCTGGAACAATCACCATCACCAACCCCCCCCTCCCTTCCACAGAACACTCCTTTAACCACGCGTACACCCATTGTACACATGCCCAATGGATGGCATCATGTCTTGGCATTCATGATGAAGCACATGAAAGGGCAAATTCATAAAAGGAACTCAATAATGGCCAAGACGTGGCAGTGGTGGTGATAATGATTAAATTTAATGTGCCATAACAAAAAAATATATAAATTAACAACATGAAAGCTTGTCAAACACCCTTGTGCATGCCCTTGGTGAATTACAATTGCTTAGCCATTCTCTTTCTACAGCTTCTACATAGTGCATC
This sequence comes from Heptranchias perlo, assembly GCF_035084215.1. NCBI lineage: Eukaryota > Metazoa > Chordata > Chondrichthyes > Hexanchiformes > Hexanchidae > Heptranchias > Heptranchias perlo. The sequence goes on along the minus strand of NC_090341.1, from coordinate 30,577,458 downwards.
CCCTGTGGCTTCAGCAGAGGTATTGGCAGGTTGATCAGATCTCTGCCCTGACTGCTGATATGCTTTCGACCACTTCGGGTTTAACCCAGGCGCATTAGGATGCTCTCGCACATCAGAAACCTGGAAGTCCCGTCCCTACTTGGGCTGATATTTAAAGGACCAACTCAGGTAGTTCAAACAGTTTAGGTACTCAACTTTTAGTGTTATGTGGAAGGGAGGGGGGGAGTTGGTGGTGGTGGGGTTTTTTTTATTTGTTCATGGGATGTGGGCGTCGCTGGCGAGGCCGGCATTTATTGCCCAACCCTAATTGCCCTTGAGAAGGTGGTGGTGAGCCGCCTTCTTGAACCGCTGCAGTCCGTGTGGTGAAGGTTCTCCCACTGGTTGTTCCAGGCATCCTGAATATTTCAAAGTCTTCAATTTGCACATCTCATTATGAGAACCTGTTAGAGATGAGGGAATCCGTGGTATCACGGGCAGCAATGTGCCTATGACCTCTGGATTTTGGAGCCCATGAGAGCCCCGCCAAAGACTGCTCCACCTGCACCTGTGCAGGGGCAGGCTTCGCCATCGGGTACTGGTTGAAGAGGGGGCAATGGATGAGGCGTGGGAGCACTTTGAGTGGAGTCCTCACTTTCATGGCCAGCAGGCTGGTGAGCAAATGTGCTGCATTGTCAGGCTATCGCATCTGTCTTCTTGTTTAAGGTATCAGACATGTTGTCATCCAGAGTCAGCACGGCTGTTGTCATGGACTCATTGGAAAGCCTTGCTTGAAGCTCAATGGAGGCTATCATTCTCTCCATCGCAGACATTCTCGCACTTCACTGCACCACCAATCCACTGGTGATGGAGTTGGACTCCTCCATCCTCTCCGCTATTGTGGAGAGTATGCGTGGCACTTTTTCCATTACCTCACAAAGTTGCTGCTGCACCTCTATCGTTCTCCTTCTCAAGGATGGCCCTCGGGGTTTAGCATCTATGTCCAGCTGAGCAGAGCTTGGAGATGAGTATGCCCCCCCAATGGGGACTCTCCACAGCTGCCCCTGCCACCAGTTTCTGCTCGTGCTCACTTGCAAGTGATGAATCACAGGTGACAACCCAACTAACTGTCTAACAGGACCCACCAAAGTGCGGGTATCAGCACTGGTGCATGGCTGTATGTCTTGTGATGGTACACTCACAGAAAGAATGACGAATTGCTTTCTTCCTTTTCTGCTGATTACTCGAGAAGGCCCTGGAAAACAACAGAAAGCGACATTAATGATTCTTCGCAAAAGTGACGATCTTTCCAATGACTATACAGAGGTCTGACACAGTTACATCATTGATAAAATCAATTCATCATGTGTGTGAAAGATGTTAAAGCTCAGTCACCAGCCATCTGTGGGTTGCCAGTTTCTCCATCTCTGATGGATAGGCATGCGACCATCTGATTTATTTCCAAGCCCTCCTCCTCCACATCACTATTGGATTTATTAGCAACTATTTGATATTGATCACCTCTAGTTTTGGACTCCCCACAAGTGGAAACATTTTCTCTACATCTACCCTATCAAACCCTTTCATTATCTTAAAAACCTCTATCAGGTCACCTCTAAGCCCTCTCTTTTCTCATGGGAACTTTGAGGCCTTTACCAGGTCTTTCCAAGGCCTACTGCTACCTTCCAGATGGCAGCTCTAGGAGGCGGCAGTAAGTGGCATAGGTAGGAGGGAAATCCTCCAGACGCTTGGGACCCAACCCTCCCACCTCCACTACCATTCCCATGGAACGTGCAGGGAAGGAGTATCCAGCGGCAGTCCTGGTGGGGTGGGGGGAGGGAAATCCTGTTGGGATGATGAGGCACCGGCAAACCTCAGAAATGAATTTTCCCTCATTTCCCGCTGCAATCCCACCCGAAACTTCACCCCTTCACTATTGTACAAACCTTTTGACCTGGTGACTTACAGGCATTATTAGTTCTTTCTTCCAAGAATAAGAATTGGAGTGTTCCCTTGTGAGTTTTTAGCTTATCTATTGAGGGATATTGGGCCTAGAAATTAAACATTTCTCATTTAGGTTAAGCAGAGAATCTGGAGTTATGCTTTATTATGGAAACATTACCCCCTCCTGGCTCTCACTGCAGCCAGCGGTACACCCAGGGAGGCATCATTAAATCTAGGGGCAGCCTTTGCTTTCCTGGACTCCATTTCTCCTTCAAAATCTATTCTTGGACTGGCCCTTTAAATAATTGGCTTTAAATCGCATCATTTGGCTGCGCAGTGGACCCACTGCACAGCTTGGAGATGCGTAAACCTGGAAGCAAAGGTAATTGACTGCAATCGACATACGATCGCAAATTTAAACGCGCTCATTTTGCCTCTGGGTTCCCCACGCACAAAAGCTCCCACCCGCTGATATCCCACCACCATGCTAAAATCATGCTCCTGGTGCCTACCTTTATTTTTTCTTATTATGTTGACAGGTTATCCAATTTGGCCACCGTGGATCTCTTGTCTGCAGTACCTATTGGGCACCTATCCATTTGACAGTTGGTCATTTGATTTGACTATCATGAACATGGGTTTGGGACCTAATTGGCTAACTAATTGAAAAATTAAGCTCATAATCCAAAATTGATGTCTGAATGTTTAATGCAATCGTGACCTACGGCCCAGCATTGACTTTACTGAAATATGCAGTTGTAGTAAAAATCTGACTCTAGTCTTTTTTATAATCTCTTTAATCTTGGATTATTTTTCTGCTTTTCTCATGTCTTATGTAACATCTGGCAGGGACATTTTCAATTTGTTGGTTTTGTACTAAAAAGATGGCTTACGTTTATCAATTCTGGCTGGATACTGAATCCACAAGCATCACAAAAATGGACCAGTGGTCTATGTAGACACGTATGGTGACGGCACCCTCTGTCCCTGATAAATGGATAGTTAGGAAGGCGTGCAGTTTGCAAATTAAATGGTAATTGCTTTTCCCTCCCTGAATGAAATCTTCTCTGAGGTGATTTTACACAGATTAAAGCTCTGTACTGAAGTGTTCTATATAAATATAGTCAAAGCTTTTCAAATAGAATTACTTCATGCTGCAGTGCTGAGACCATTTACTAATGGTGAATGATGTCTCATCAAAAAATGGACCAGATTGCACTTAAATAATATTTAATTTCACTGCAGACATATTGGCTACTTTTCAATGTAAAACTCTGTTCAACCTCATTGCTATTTAAGTCAGAGGGAGGCAAAATGGTGTAGTGTTCAGACCAATGGGGTGGGAGGGAAGGATTTTAACCCTACCTACCAGGCAAAAATGGCAGGTAAGCAGTTAAAATCCATTGGGTGATTTACATACCAATGTCCCACCCAGATCCTGCCATTGCCAATTTTTATCGGCACTAATGGATAGGTGGCTAAACTGCCCGCCCAAAGCCAGCGGGGTCCTTCTTTAAATATGCAGATTGGGGTCCGATGACCTCATTGGGCGGCAACTGCAATTTTAACTCCAGCCTGAGCAGGAAGCCGCTGCAGAGCTCCTGCCAGGTGAAGGCCTATTGTAAGAGGGTTGGATGCAGTAGAGGCCATATAAAGTATGTTTTTCACTTTTCTTTGTGGGGCCAGGAGGAACAGGAGTGCATCTCCAGACCTCACTAGGAACGTTAGGGCCTCTCCTGCCTCAGATTCCCTCCCCTTCCCTACTGCAAGACGCCCCCGGAACCCTCGTCCTCTCACTTACCGGCGTGCCACAGGCTGGAAGCCGGTTAAAATCACTGTGGCCACATTCTGCCACGTGCAGGCAGGAAATTAACCTCCGGCTTCTCGTTGAGAGTTAAAATCCACCCTGCAGATTTATTGCTAGGGGGATAGAATATAAAAACAGGGAGGTATTGGTGAGACCGCACCTGGAATACTGCATACAGTTTTGGTGTCCATACTTAAGAAAAGACATACTTGCTCTCGAGGCAGTACAAAGAAGGTTCACTCGGTTAATCCCGGGGATGAGGGGGTGGACATATGAGGAGAGGTTGAGTAGATTGGGACTCTACTCATTGGAGTTCAGAAGAATGAGAGGCGATCTTATTGAAACATATAAGATTGTGAAGGGGCTTGATCGGGTGGATGCGGTAAGGATGTTCCCAAGGATGGGTGAAACTAGAACTAGGGGGCATAATCATAGAATAAGGGGCTGCTCTTTCAAAACTGAGATGAGGAGAAACTTCTTCACTCAGAGGGTAGTAGGTCTGTGGAATTTGCTGCCCCAGGAAGCTGTGGAAGCTACATCATTAAATAAATTTAAAACAGAAATAGACAGTTTCCTAGAAGTAAAGGGAATTAGGGGTTACGGGGAGCGGGCAGGAAATTGGACATGAATTTAGATTTGAGGTTAGGATCAGATCAGCCATGATCTTATTGAATGGCGGAGCAGGCTCGAGGGGCCGATTGGCCTACTCCTGCTCCTATTTCTTATGTTCTTATGTTCTTATGCAAGTCTTCCACATAGGGTAATGGTGCTGTAGCCTATATTGTGGTGTGGGATGAAATCTAAAAGGAAGGTATAATATGTGTCTTTCTTTTCTGATTGCACCATATCGATAACAATATCTGGGTGTTGTATTCCATCATCAATTAAGGAACATTTTGGCTTTTTTGAGCTTTTGTAGTATGAATATGAATGTTGTAACTTGATAAGAGTATGTTGGTCATTTGTTGTGAACTAACTCACACTATTAATCATCTTAGGTTGACCCAAAGAATTAGACATAAGATTTTTGAAAATTATAAGGACAATGAAACTAATATTGGCTGAACAACAAATTTAATTCATAGTCAGTTGATTGCTGTAATAAAATCGGTATAAGCAATAATAATTTATGAAGATTTGGAGCTTCTGCTTGATTTTTTCTGAAGGGAATAGTCTTATTCAGTAGCTGATTTTTCTTATTTCATTAAAATATATAGCCAGTTAAATAATTAAAAATTAAAATTTAGACATCTTTCCCCATCTGACCTGTATCCAAATTATTTTTCTACTTTTGGCACATCTAGCCTCATGTTGCATTTGTTTTGAGTAAGTTATCATTTTGGAGGCTTTTTGAATCTTGCAGGTCGAAAGCAAATGTTGTCAAACATTTCCGTAAGACCTGTGCATTTGATCTGCAAATTGCACTTAATAGTTTAAAGGTCATGCAGTGTGACACACAAAATCAGATGCTGTTAAAATAAAAAAACATGGGCTTTTGTAGACAAGAGAGCTAAAATTTATGACGGCTGCAGAGGTATTAGCACCTTGTTAAATGTTCACTTTTTTGTTTGCAAACATACAACTGGTTAGGAGATTGGTTAGGCAGTAGAAGACGGAGAGTAGGGATAATGGGTATGTAATCGAATTGGAAGGACGTTACTATTGTCCCACAAGGATCTGTGCTGGGGCCTCAACTATTTATTAATCACTTCAATAACACAATAGAGAGCCATATATCCAAGTTTTCTGATGACACAAAGAAAGGTGGCATAGTAAGTGGTGTAGATGGGAGTATAAAATTACTAAGAGACACTGACAGATTAAGTGAGTGGGCAAAACTGTACCAGATTGATTTCAGTGTAGGTAAGGGTGAGGTCATCCATTTTGGACCAACAAAGGACATTTCCGAGTTTTTTTTAAATGGTGAAAAGCTAGGAACATTGGAGGTCCAAAGAGATTTAAGGGGTCCATGTACACAGATCACCAAAATGTAGTGGTCAAGTACAAAAATAATCAACAAGGCTAATGGAATGTTAGCCTTTATTTATAGAGGGCTAGAATATAAAGGGGAGGAAGTTTTGCTACAGCTATACAAAGCCCTGGTTAGACCACATCTGGAGTACTGTGTTCAGTTCTGGGCACCACACTTTAGGATGCATATATTGGCCTTGGAAGGAGCGCAGATTCACCAGAATGTTACCAGGGCTCCAAGAATTAAATTATGAGATTACATAAACTAGGTTTGTAGTCCCTGGAATATAGAAAGTTAAGCAGTGATTTGATTGAGGTTTTTCGGATTTTGAAAGGAATTGTTGGGTAGATAGAGAGAAACTTTTACCATTGGTGGGGGAGTCTAGGACAAGGGGACAAGTGTGGAACTTTCTCCCACAAAAAGCAGTAGATGCTAGCTCAATTAATAATTTTAAATCTGAGATCGATAGTTTTTTGCTAGCCAAGAATGTTAAGGGATATGGAACCAAGGCAGGTAAATGGAGTAAGGATACAGATCAGCCATGATCTAATTGAATGGCGGAACAGGCTCGAGGGGCTGAATGGTCCACTTCTGTTCCTATGTTTCTATGTACCTAATCTAAACTGCCCTCTGAAGTAATTTAGCAAACCACTCAGTTGTATCAAACTGCTACCTAGTGGTTCAAGCAGGCAGCCCACCACCACCTTCTCAGGGCAACTAGGGATTGCAATAAATGCCGCCCTTGCCAGTGATGCCCACATCCCGAGAATGAATTTTAAAAAATTTTTTTAAAAAGTCCCAAAAAATAAAAGACTGCAGATGCTGGAAATCTGAAACAAAAGCAGAAAATACTGAAAACACCCAGCAAGACAGGCAGGATCGATAAAGAAAGGAAAACTGTTCAGATAAAGGGCATATCAACATGTTCCCTTTCTTTGCAGATCCTACCTGACTTGCTGAGTGTTTCCAGAATTTTCTGCTTTTGTTTCTATACAAGTCCCACTGTCTGAGGTTCTGATTGTTGCTCATCCACTGGTTTTTGATGGTTTCTGGCTTGGAATTGGGTTCTTATTGCTGTCTTCTTGTGCATCTCCCCGTCTGTTCCATGTGAATTGACATGTTTCTCCTGCAGTATTTAGGTGGCTTTCTGCATGGAGTTGGTGCTGAGGCCACTGTTGGTTTCCCGGCTCAGAGTGTTCAGGGTAGCATTCCTTCATTGATTTGTATCCAAGTATTCCTTCTTTCTTTCACCTTTTCCCTATTTGCTTGAGCCAATGTTTCTTCAGAAAGGAAAAAATATTGGGAAAAAAGCTTGACAGTAGCTAACATAGAAGAATTAATGATGGGTCAGTTTTGCGCTGACTGCCTTTAATGCTGTCTGACTCATCTGCCAAAAAAGCAGTACTTTGATACATCAAAGTGATTGCCGTCAAAAGCAAAATACTGCGGATGCTGGAAATCTGAAATAAAAACAGAAAATGCTGGAAATGCTCAGCAAATCAGGCTGCATCTGTGGAGAAAGAAACAGAGTTACTGTTTCAGGTCGATGACCTTTCGTCAGAACTGGAAGAAGTTAAAGATTTAACAGTTGTTAAGCAAGTACGGAGCCAGACAAAGGAGCGGGGAGGGGAGGAAGGAAAGGGAGGAAAGAGCAAAAGGGAAGGTCTCTGATAGGGTGGAGGGCAGGAGTGATTAAATGACAAAAGGGATGATGGTGCAACATCAAATATGAATTATTTCTAGCTAGCAAAGAAATCTTTCACTACCCCACCAGATCCACCCAACCCTGACCCATTTTCTAGGGCTGAGCTTCACCCTGGGTGCACAACATGCTCCAGGCAGGATTCTCATCACCAAGATGGAGCTTGCTAATGTGGGAGTGGAAAATCCCAGCAGGGCTGTGGCCAAGGCCTTCAGCAGGTAACATCGAGTTGCATCGAAACTACAGCACAGAAACAGGCCATTCGGTCCATTTGGTCCATGCCGGCGTTTATGCGCCACACGAGTCTCCTCCCTCCCTGCTTCATCTAACCCTATCAGCATGCCCTTCTACTCCTTTCTCCCTCATGTGCTTATCTAGCTTCCCCTTAAATGGATCCATGCTATTCGCCTCAACTACTCCTTGTGGTAGCTCGTTCCACATTCTTACCACTCTTTGGGTAAAGAAGTTTCTCCTGAATTCTCTATTGGAATCATTACTGACTATTTTATATTTATGACCTCTAGTTCTGGTCTCCCCCACAAGTGGAAACATTTTCTCTACGTCTACCCTATCAAACCCTTTCATTATCTTAAAAACCTCTATTAGGTCACCTCTCAGCCTTCTCTTTTCTCGTTGAAATTTTAAGGCCTTTACCAGGTCTTTCCAAGGCCTACTGCTACCTTACAGATGGCAGCTCCGGGAGGCGACAGTAAGTAGCATGGGTAAGTGGGAAATCCTCCAGGCACTTGGGACCCAACCCTCCCTCCCTCACTACCATTCCCATGGAACGTCCAGGGAAGGAGTATCCAGCGGCAGTCCTGGTGGGGTGGGGGGAGGGAAATCCTGTTGGGATGATGAGGCACCGGCAAACCTCAGAAATAAATTTTCCCTCATTTCCCGCTGCAATCCCACCCGAAACTTCATCCCTTCACTCTTGTTCAAACCTTTTGACCTGGTAACTTACAGGCATTATTAGTTCTTTCTTCCAAGAATAAGAATTGGAGTGTTCCCTTGTGAGTTTTTAGCTTATCTATTGAGGGATATTGGGCCTAGAAATTAAACATTTCTCATTTAGGTTAAGCAGAGAATCTGGAGTTTTGCTTTATTTACCTTTGGGGTATAGAAAGAAACCCTGAAGAATCTTATCTATGGAAATTATGCTGTGTAGTATTGCCATTTAGATAACATCGTTAATGTAGAAAGAGTCCCAAGGTGCTTCATAAATGGAAAATAGATGGAGGAAAGATTATCGAGGAAGAAATTTGAAAGAGTGACCGAGAACTTGCTTGAAAAGGTGGGTTTTGGGAAAATAGGAGAGACTCAGGAGTTTAGGGAGGGAGTTTCAGAGGGTAGGACCAAGGCAGCTGAAGGTTCTTCCACTAATGGCGGGACAAAGGAAGGGAGAGATGAGGAAAAGTCCAGAGTTAAAGGGCTGAAAGGTGTGGGAGGAGAGCAAGGCTGGAGGAAGCTGCAGACAAAGAGTGTGGCAAGGCTGTGGATGAATTTGAAGACGAAGATGAGGATTTTATATTTAATGCACTAGGGAACAGGGAGCCAAAGTAGATAGGTGCTGATATGGGTCCTCTCCGTCATAAAGACCGCCTACTTCCATTTCAGTAACATTGGCCCACCTCCACCCCAACTCAGCTCATCTGCTGCAGAAACCCTCATCCATGCCATTGTCACCTCTAGATTCAACTATTCCATTGCTCTCCTGACCAGCCTCCACACTCCGTAAACTTTAGCTTATCCAAATCTCTGTGCCTTCGGCTGCGTAAGCCCCACAGTCTGGAATTCCCTCCCTAAACGCCTCTGCCTCTCTACCCCCCCCCTTCCAAAAACCCACTACCTTGACTAAGTTTCTGGTTGCCTCTCTTAATAGCTCCTTCTTTGGCTAGGCATTCATTTTTTGATTGCACCTTGGTATGTTTTTGTACATACATGCGAGTTGTTATTATTATTGTCTTGTACATGCCCACACCCTAGCTTTACTTACATTTTGTTCTGTATATGGGGAGCCCACCTCATTATAGCTAATATTTTGAAAAAATCTGTAATATTGTTGCGTCTGTACGCCAACAGCACCATTAATTTTGAACAATGGAGTGGTCCAAAAAGGGATGCACACAGTCCTCAGATTTATTTTGACTGGCATGAAGGCGCTCCTCGTTGTATATGTTGTCATGGAGGGAAATAGCAATTTGGGAACGAGACCCAAGCAAATTCCAGTATGGATCTAATTTTATCTGCAAACGTTTCTGCTTATTCGAGGTTTTTCTCCTTCATCAAGTTTTATGCTCAAGGCAAAGAAGGGTAGCACTGGATTATGGACTAACTTCCTATTTCAGACATCCTTTAGATGCCATCTGAAAAGAGCACCCAGTATATCAGTGTGATATTTCCATTTTCTTGCTATCATTGTGGTCTCTCTTGAGTGAGACTCCCAATTTAGGGGAAGTTGTGTGAACTATGGTAAGGTCTCAAAGGTTAAGAAAAGAACAGTGGGAGAGAAATTAGTCTAGGGCAGTAGTGCAAAACGGGCAATAGCAAATCAGCAGCCCGATTTACACCCCGCCCAGTTTCCTTTTCCTTGCTTTGTGCAATCGCTGAAGACCAATTTCACCCCCAGTATTTTAACTCATCGTGTTACCCAGTCCCCAGCATAAATGTTTTCAATTTGCTCCTCATGCATGAGGGAGAAATCGTTGGTTCAGTACTGAGCCCTTTTAAAAAATAATACAATATGGGCTGATATTCTTTGATTAAAGCCTATGAAATCCAGAAATGTTTCATGTTAGTAGATGATATAATTCGAAATGCATTCAATTTGAGTTCATTTTGTTTGGTACAGAAGTGAACATCTGAGATAGTCAGATTTATTTTCTTGTTAGCTGAGAATCTCATCATCAAATTGATTATTCCCTATAGAATAAGCAGTCTATGCTTTCAGCATACTGCCTCTTTTAGAAGACTAGACAACTCAATATTCAAGTTAACTGTACCTTGCACACATAGAAGCCATAATTACAAAAAAATCATTGGTAATCACCCAGCTGGTTGAATTATTGAATCAAGTCATTGTATTATTATATAAAGATCGGATCAGAAAAAACTGATTTGACATAAAATAAAGCTCCGATTTCAACCCTGCCCAGCTGGTAGAAATGGTGCACGCTGGGGGTTAAAATTGCGTTTGGGCACTAACCACATAGTTCACGAAGCGTTCATGCCAGTCGCCATTTTAACTGCTGATTTTGTTTCCATTCGGGACCCGGCCCCAGGCAAGCGGGGGCCCAATTAAAATGTAAAGGTTGCGCTCTGTTGACGTCATCCAGACCCGTGCACCATTTTAACCTAAATTCGACAAATCCCCGCCCAGTCCTGGACCTTTCAGCGAAACCTGACAGGATTGGTGTGTGGGAGCTCCTGAAGGTGTGTAGAAAGGAGCTCTCTGCTGCAGTTCTGTGTTTCAGAGAATCATTTTGTTGTCTGGTTTGCAAGGAGACTTTCCAGCTTACAGATGGCTTTTTTTCACAATTTTCTGTCCTCAGTAAACTTTAGCTGCTTATTATCAAGGCTACTCTTGCTCCTCTATTCTGGATGGAGGAGCAGTTGGAAGACGAGGAACATCAGCAGCAGCTGAGCCTCTCACAAGACAGCAGATGAGGGAGGGCTGCTCAGTGGAGACCATAACCAGCACACTGGGTCTACAGGCCAAGATTAACCTTTTTGGACCTATCTGAGGAGCAGTGCAGGAGGAGGCTGCACTTCATAGAATCATAGAAAATTTACGGCACTGAAGGAGGCCATTCGGCCCATTGTGTCCGCGCCGGCCAAATGGCCTCCTTCTCCAGACAGGCTGCTGAAGACCTCTACAGCCTCCTGGAACAGGACTTGCTGCCTGCTACCTGGGGGTGGGTACCCGGGGGGCATGCTTTGCCTCCGTCTGTGTCACCACAGCACATAATTTTCTTTGCCACTTTATTCTTTTAGAATTCTAAAAGACGTCAGCCGTATAACACCGTATGTAGTGCACAGCTGCATCCGGTTCACCAGGGCCACCCAGTATATCTCTTTCCCCGCTGGCCTCAGCAGTCAACAGGAGAGTACTCAGGGTTTTGCTGCAGTGGCTGGCTTCCCTCATGTGCAGGCCGTAATTGGCTGTGCACATGCTGCCATCAGGGCACCGCAACACCAGCCAGCAGCATTTGTGAATAAGAAAGGATTCTATCCCATCAACGTGCAGCTAGTGGCCAATTGCAGCGACACCATTATGCAGGTCTGTGAGAGATACCCAGGGAACTGCCAAGATGCATTTATCCTGAGAAAGTCTACCATCCCCCCAATATTCGACCCTGTGAGGAACGTGACCAGATGGCTGCTGGGGGACAAGGGATACTCCCTACAGATGTGGCTACTGACATCCTTGTGCAACCCCAGATGCCCCAGCAATGGCCTGTTTGATTTCCTGTTTAGGTGACATGCTCGCCAAGTGCCTTACCTACTTGTACTTTCCTTAAAATGCTCAGAAGAGTTCCTGCAGACCACCCCCACATTGACTAAAACAAAGCGAAGTGGAGACCTGCTTGCATGTTCTAGGTGTTCCCTGCTTTTCCGAAGAGGTAATAGAAACATACAACTTCTACCAGAAAGCAATTGCCAGCAGAAAATACAGTACTCTGAACATTATCCTTTAGTTAGATGACGTAAAAGATGGATCTTTCAATCCACAAAGTTCATATACAAACACAACTTGCAGCACCTAATCAATGAAATGAAATTTTCTCACTTGTTATTGAAATGCTCTCTTTATGACAGATACGTACTCCATAGGTGGATTAACAAGCTTACTGACATGTGTACCCGTTGGGTGGATCATTGCCCACTTGCGAAGGGTTAAGGGATCGGTGCAGGTGCATCGTGATTGACTGATATATTTACATTACATGAATAGCATTTAAATTATGTGTATTCCTACGATTTTGTTAGAAGTCCATCAGTTTCAACAAAATGCAGCCATTTATCCTATTTCCTGAGAAAACAGGAACTTTGGTCCCTTACAGCAAAATAGCAGAGGGGGAGGGAAGCATGGAAAATCTGGCAAAGAGGAGAAGGCTCCCGTGGCCCGGGAATGAGGTGGAAGAAAGGCAGATAGACCCAAGGGGTGCAGACCATCCCACTGGCTGCGTACCGATAGGGGATCCCCACCCCGGTGAAGTGAAAGGGCAGTTGTCGCATCTCCTGCACTTGCATGGGAAGGTGCCAGGGGAAGGGGTGAGGGCGGAATTGTGAGAAATGGGACGGACACAGTCGAGGGCCCTGTTAATCTCGGTGGAGCGGAATCCTCGGCTGAGGAAAAAGGAAGACATTTCAGAAGCTCCGGTGTGGAAGGTGGTATCGTCAGAACAGATGTGACGGAAACAGAGAAACTGGGAAAATGGAATAGAGTCCTTACAGGAAACGGGGTGGGAGGAATTATAATCGAAGTTGGTGGGCTTATATTAAACATTGGTGGACAACCTATCCTCAGAAATGGAGATAGAGAAGTCCAGGAAGGGATCTCCAATGTCCAGCCTTGAGCAAGGTAACAGTCATGGTACCTATCATAGCACGTATCACAACACACAATACAGAATGGATTACAAAGCAAATATGGCACCACATTGGGGACAGAGGTAATGGCCCTATTCTACTGTAGCTAATTGATTTATTGAGAATTTGTACTATGTGTTAATTCAGTTTTTCATATGTAACTTAGAATACACACCGTGAAATGTATGATGAATAGCTTGTGCTATCCGGGCTTCCTATATCATTCTCTTTCCTACCCACCATCAGTCTTCCTAAATTATACTACTAGAAGGTTATGCCAATGCCATGATATTGTGTTGTTTAGCTATTAGAAGACTTTCATTACTTAATGGCACTGTGCAAGCAAAAGAAAGTGGTGTGTGTGCAAATGTGAAAGACCAAAAGACTTGACATATGCTGAGTGAGCAGAGCCAAATTGTGTTTCAAAGCTAATTTGAAAATTACAATCAATTTGTCAGAATTCATTATACAATTAAAATGTCTGTCACATGCCTAATGCTCTTGCACTCATCAGTCAAAAGACATTTTATTGGCTTACTCCTGTTTTTCTATATTCCTATATGGAAGAGTTACAAATAATTGTTGAGATCTGTCACTTGTTCTTGTGTGAAGTATTTGATAATTGAAAAGGATATTAAATGGGGAATAATGGATAGCCAGGAGTGATTACAAAGCAACAATGTCATTGAATGACTCAGTCGATGCTGTAAACCCACAGATTAAATTACAACTTTGAAATCATGCCCATATCTCCATTATTTTTATAATGTACTGCCAGATCATCCGTGGCATTGCACACAATGAGTGAAAGGATGTGATGGCGGGTGGGCCAGCCGCCTGATTCCTCAGCCAGGAGGCCGGGCCTCATTAACATGCTGCTGGCTGCACGCCCTGAATGGGCATTCTGCTCGCAGGCAGGACAGTAGGCCTAGTGGGGGGGTGTGATTGCGGAAGGGGGAGTGAGGGAGCCCGGGGCAGCAGTGGCCCATATTATTTTAGTGCAGCCGGAGGAGCACTCCTGCTCTTCCAGGTCCCACAAAATAATTCTCACACTTACCTTTTTGGGCCTTTTCTGATGTACCATCAGGTTTTGCTGGCTCAGTATGCCATTAAAATTGCACCAGGAGTATATTTATGTCTCAGGACTGTGATTTGCATAGATTAATGAAGATCCCGCCTAATTCAGGCGAGCTCTTCGGCTGCCCAGCACATATCCCCAAGGGAAATGACATTGGAGCAGGAATGGAGTGGTAAGTCCACAACTTCCATTTTAACTCCAACACTGCCTGTTTCCATGGGGGTAGGGAGTTAAAATCTCCCCTATGATGTTTGATACTGATGGAAGCATTATACAAATCCCATGCCATTTTCAACGCAGTTTCAGTGTATAATTGGGGCAAGTAACTTTTTTTTTGACAGTAAAATGGGACTGAAGCCATTTACACCGTCTTTCCGCCCCAAAACTGATCCCCCTAAATTGGCCCTTCCTATGATCCATCCACTGAATCCCGAGTGAGCTCATGTACACATATTGTACATGAGCTCATGTACATATATTGTAATGAGGGCCAGTAGCTCTGCAGCTCCAAGTTTCCTGCTTTTACACTTGCAGTACAATCAGGATAAGAATAAGAATTATAAGATGCAGCTGTTGCCAGGATCAGCTGAGACAGGTGGAAGTGAGGAGTTTGTGAGCCTGATGAGTGAGGACAATAACTATTTCTGCAGCTGGGACCGACTTTCTGCAGCGATTTTAATTTTTTAATTTAAAAAAAATGTTGGCATCTGCCTAGACGTAACTGAACTTGCTTCTGAGAGTGTAAGACCACTGGGAGATTTTGACCTCCCAAACCCCCATCCTTCTCAGGAGCAGGTATCCTATGGGAATACCGTTGTATGATATTATCATAGAGCTGGTGGAGGAGGAGAAGGAGGAGGAGGAGCTGCACAGGCATGTAAGTAGGACACACCACACCAGATATTACCCTCCTCCAAAACAATGTACCGGCAATGCAGGTCATATGAGGATCTTAGTAAGGAGCTGTGTATAAGAAGAGTGTACTTCATAAAAGAGGAAGGAGGGCATCTCTGCCACCAACTGCACGAGGACCTGAAGCTATAGTCATCTGTCTGCAATGCTCTCTCTGTGGCTACGAAGGTGATGACCTCACTCACTTTTATGGCCCAGGATTATTTCAGGCAGCCACAGTCGGTTGACTGACACACTTTAAAGAAATGCTGGGGAATTCATCATCTTTGACATCATAGCGAGGCAGCAGCAAGATAAGGCCATCCAGTTTTACAGGGTTACTGGCTTTCCCAATGCTCAGGATGCAATAGATGGCTCCTACAGAAAGCTCCCTCAACAGGAAGGGCTTCCACTCCTTGAATATACAGATTATGTATGACAACATGCAAAAGATCCTACACATCAATGCAAGATATGCAGGAAGTTATCACAATGCATTCGTCCTTCAAAATTTTGCCATCCCTGACCTCTTGAGGGGAAAAAAATCATGTTGATGGATGGCTTGTGGGTGACTAAGCCTCCTCCCTGCTTCTGTGGATAATGACCCAAGAGTAGCCTGAACTACAGCAAGGGAACACTACGACAAGGCATATACCTCCACAAGAATTGTCATTGAAGAAACCAATGGGGTGTTAAAGGAGCGCTTTCATTGCCACGACAGGGTGAGAGGCACTCTACAGCATGCTCCAGCTTGTGTGCCATGCATAATTGTAGCCTGCTGTGCCCTGCATAACTTTGCCATACAAAACATCCTGGAAGACATTGCTGGGTGGGGCCTTGGGTGCTTTGGAGGCAGAAGTACATCAAGGAGAACATCGGGATGACCCTCACATAGGGAACTCCTTAATGACTGCTGCAAGTGACATCCAAGCACATCTTATCACTGACGACTTCTCTTCTGTTTAACACAGTCTACCCTTGACACCACCGTCTTCCTCCCTCAAATTGAAAAAAAGGGCTAATCCATCAATGCAGTAGCCATCCTAGACATAACACATCAGCAGCCCTTTCTTCATATGAATAAGAAACATATGTCCACATTCTACTTTAATACAACGAAGTCCAAAGTGAACACAAGCCAACCTATTCTTTCCTAGCACTGTGCTTCCAGTGGGTGGCTAAAGTTGCCTTTCTTTCACATATTTTATTGCTTCTCTTAGGTACAACCTGAGGTCAGTATCATGAGAGATCGTTGGCTGGTCATGTTCTACAAAGGATCATGGGATGAAGGTGGTTCCCCCCCCCCCCCCCCCGCATTCATGGCAGCTTCTGGAAGGGAGCCGCTTCTGGCTGGATCTCTCTAGTTTGTCCCTGCGCTGCTGTTATTTTGAGAGGGTGAAGAGTGTGCTGGTGTCCTGATCGAGTCACTGAATGTTTTCTGGCACTGGTTTTCAGTCCTTGGGTGAGAGAGTTTTCACTTAGCTCCAATGCCACCTCCCTCCACATGGCATGAGTGACCTTTTTGGCCGGTGTCTGCCACAGGCACCCAGTACTCTATTTCTCCTGTGTTCTATTTCATCCAGCACAGTTTTCAGGTTGGATTTAATGAAATTGTGATATCTTTTTCTCTTCCCTGCTAACTTCTTTGCCTGCCTCTTCCAGGTTCTCCTGTGTTAGACATTCTTGTAAAGTCACACAAAAGCAAACGGTCGTGAGACATTTAGTCAAGCTAGCTGACAGTCAGTTCTGAGTCAAGCACTGTTTGTTATGTATATGTTGCTCCCCCAGGCTGCTGGTGCAAACTTCAACCAGAATTGGCGTTTTAAAGGCTGCATTAATTTCCATGCACTGCAGTACATTACTTTCATTACACATGAGTTTTACACCAATCACTACTCCAATGAATATCTAAGGAAGCTTACCTGCTAAATTCTTCTCAAGACTCCAAGTGCAACTCATTTTCCATTGGCAGTGCAATTCATCTTGTCGAAATTTGGAGCCTATATCTATATAGATTATATTGGCACTTCTTGACCACAAAGCTTACTTGGGTGTTATCATGATTTTGATTGATCTTTTTTATATCAGCATTTAACATTGAAATTTCCTATGTAGACATTTATAATGGGGAAAGCCCTTTCTAAAGATGTAACCATTTCCTTCATCGTGGTTTATTGATGAAACAATCAAATTACACAAAATTATTTCTGGAAAAAAAATTGTCTGCAATTTTTTTTCCCAGTCCGCAATAAAGTTTTAAACAATATAGAAAGAATTACATGTTTCACAATAACTATTACATTTACTTACGAAATTGTTGGTTGTCTCTTTTAATAATTAAAATGTCTACCTCAAGGATTAGGTCAATCTCAAAAGCCTAGCTTTGACTGGATATTTTTACCTCAAACCAGTTAGAGTTTTGAACCACATCTGTGCATTCTGAGTATGTACTTTAAGCGTGTCCTGATTTTATGATTGGACGGATAAAAAAAACTTTTGTCCAATACACTGTTTCTGGTTGGAAGTTAGATCCAGAGGGGAAAATAAAATTATCACCACAGCTGGTGTCATAGTGTACTGCAATGCTGGCACTATTAAACAGGTAAACGCCTCCTTCTCTCACGGTTCAGGGCTTTTAATTTGTATTATAATCACTTTTCTGTCCCCCTGCTGTGCTCACTGCCTAGACTCTTTGCTGTGGTCCATCCCCTGGCATCTCAGTTGTGCTCCACTCCCTGTCTCCCTAGCTGTTGTCTATTCCCGAGCTCCACACCTGTTGTGGGAAAAACACCACTCGGAGTCAGACTTAAAGATTCAACATGCAGTTTATTGGACAAAGCTTTGGGAGAAGCGCTTGACACTCTGCAGTGTACGCAGTCACCTTCTCAACTTTAAAATGGTCGTTGAGCTTCTTTTATACTTTACAAGTACAGACATTCAGCAGTTTATTACATTATTAGCCTTGCTTAGTTACACATTAGCCAATTAGGCCCCGACAGCAACAATTGACCTCCAATCACATTAAAACAACTGTTATCAACTTAAGACAGTCTGGTCTTTGTCTGTCCTGTAGTTTTATCAGTTCGTTGTGCTAAGTCAGCATTTTTAAATGTATTTTCACAGAGTCCATTTTGTTTAGCAGAGTCCATTTTGTTTAGCAGTACACTAATTTGTTAATCATCATTTGTTATGTTTAAGCTTTTAATTATGGTTAGTCTGGTCCATGCAAGGCGCATTTCAGTGTGGCCTCGGGGCAGTGACCGCAGCCACGCACACACGAGTCGCCTAAGGTCATCTTTGCCTTTAACCCAACAGCTTAAATTTTACTTTAACAGTCCCCCCTTTTGGTCATGATTATGGCTTAATAATCATTTAGACCAATAACGATAGAGTTCATGCAACATTGGTCCGGCACTTAATACACAGCCTTTTCGGGTATTTATCTTCCGTGATGTTCCGTGCGTATGCCTAACCCGTAACTCACAGGTTACATGTTACAGACTTCACAGCAGACATTAAAATATCCGATAACCAAGCATAATAAACTTTCAAATAACTCCCTTGTACATTCCTCCAGTGATATTGCCACCTCCCTAATGATTGATGGCCTCTAGGTGCTTATCAGCCACAGAGGCCTGCTCTTTTACAAGGTCGTAAAAAGCTTGTTTGATAAAGACAGCAAGCCCTTTATTCACAGCTAACTAACGTATATTTTACTTTAACATAAGGTTTACAATAATGTAGAAAGCTTGTATAGTGCTTTTCTTACATTCCCTCCTGTTCAGCCTACAGGAAAATTCCTTTTAGGTTCATACCTTGGTAAAACAAACTGAGCAAGGGTTAGAAGAGAATTCTAGCCCAGGGATGTTGTCCTTCATTTTATACTGTTTCCATGCATGATTCGAAAGGGTAGATGTCCCTTTTTCAATGTTAGCATTGCAGTGTTTCATTTCAGTCTTTCAATCTTAACCTCCAACAACCCCGGGTGACCTCACATGGCCTTATCTAATGTCCTTATTTTGTTGGCATCACCTATCTATCTGAGCCATTTGCTCTTTTGGTCTAAGTGGGCTGTGGACTTCCGACTGTCCCCAGAGGTTCTAATTTTGGGTGCAAAGTGCCCTATCTTTATGCTATTCGGCTGTTGGGGCTGCACATACGCATTTAAATTATCCCACCCTGTGCTTCTGGGCTGTGTCCAACACTATGTGGACATACAGTGACAGCGTGTCTAGTCTGGGCCCCTCATAATTTTGTAATTTTGTATCCATCGTGTGGATATCTTCTAAGTATTGTTTCTCTCAATTTCATTGTTAACTGATGGGAACCTAACCCTGAATTTTGGAAATCCAAATTACTATGTCCCTCTTTACTTTAATTTCAGTCCTTCTGATTGGTACCAGTGTTTCCTGACTGTTTCATTAATTAGTCGGTTTCTCTATGGACCATGTGTCAGTGCCTTGTTTAAAAGGATTTCTCACTCGCCTGGACCACATTAACCATTTCATGTTGTGCTGTTGTCAAGTAACTGAGCCTGTCTTGGATATTAACTTTTTGCTGGCCAGTCTCTTTTTCCTCATGGTATTTCCGAACGTGTTTTCCATGGCACACATCATATGTCCAGTAGGATTCAGTCCTGTAAAAGCAACTGGTTTGTTTAAAGAGTGGTTCCACTAGCTCACCAGGCCTTAGGCCTTTGTAATCATGTTCTTCATCCTGGTCTCCATTTCAGATGATGGCAACATACATTTGTATCTTTTATGTCCACTGTAGCCATTCTTAGGTTTTCAGGTTATCTTATCAAAAAGATCAGGGGTGTCTAGAGTGCTTATCTCCCCCTGCATGGTCCCGATGTCAGGGTAGTGGCCAGGCTATTGAATGTAGCTTTCTCATTGTTCATTATAGGCAAGGACACAAATATCTCCACAAGAAAGCTATCAATTTACTATTCTCAACTACACTTTCCCGACTTTCACTAGATTGTATATTTATGCCAGATTGATATTTTTTTTTGGTAAATCATGCCCAGTTCCATGACTTTAGAGAAATTCCCATTTGGTGTAATTTCTCTGTTTCTTTACTTTAATTCTCAATCACTTCCTCTCATCCAATTTTACATAACCCATTATATTACCTATCATGAGCCCTGGAGGAACGTTACTGTCTGATACAATATTTACAGTCCGGTCCAATATCCCAAAATGTGTTTATTTTACGTAATTTCTTCTTGAACCGCTTTTCATTTCCCCAAATATCCCACTACATTGTGCCCGAGTCCCTTCTATCATTTCACAATTATCCCAACTTGAGAGCAGTATTGTTGGACTGACAGGACTTGTCAATGTAAAATTTTCTTCCTTTCCGAAAGATCCTTGATACACAGCATTCAATAGGAACCGTTTAGACTGGACTCCTTTTATTTTAAAATATAATTTGATTATCCCCATAAATTACAAGTAAATTTTTCTTTCTCGAGTGCTTGAATAGCAACTCATATAAATTTTCCTTATCAATTCCAATTTCAGAACAAATTATGTCCAGGCTTTGTGGTTTTATAGTAGAGATGAAGTGCTCGTAATTACTTTTGGATGTAACTCCCATATCTCCCCACCTCGAGCACTCTGTCTCGGAAGACAATAAATGGGTTAAAACAAAACAAATCAAAATGTTTTCAAAAGAAGAGAATCAGGTTGATATCACCACGTTGTGACATTTGGTATCTGCTGATGTCTGCAGCTAAAGTCTTAAATCTTTAACACCACTGGATCGTTTCCTGCACCAAATTTCTCCAGCAAAGGTTGCACCATAACCTTGTAAAGCCATTTTATGTCAAAGAACTACTCTTGGTAATCCTGCACCATCAACACTCACGTGGTCCCAAAAACCAGGGTCACCTGTTTTAAAAGAAACACAGAAAATCCATTGCGGCTCTTCTTGAGAGCCCAAGGGGTTAATTTGTCAAATCATCATTTATTATTTATTTTGTCCAAAGGAATAATCCCTTTACCCAAAACAAATCCAGAAAACAAAACAGGAGAGAGAAATTGCCGAGTCCCTCTCTCTCTCTCTCTCTCTGGAGCTCCCACATACAGATGTACGTAGGACTGCAGACTGGAATTTCCAACTCCAAGTCCTAATCTCTGTGTTTTCAAGATGTAACCACATTAAGAATTTATTAATGGTTTGGGCATGTATTTCTAGCACTGTAGCTATCCTTTGCAAATGTATGGTCAGCATTTGATCCTCAGACAATTCCTTATCTGTATTTTCATTTATTTTTAAATATATCTTTAATGCGAGACCCTAAATCTCTGACCTTTTGATCTAATGTTGCCAAATCAATGGTGTTAACAACTGAGGCACCCGTATTAAAGGCAGTTGCTATATCACTTATAGTTTTCTTAGCATTCTCAATGCGAATTATATAATTTGTCAGGGAAGGTCTTCCCTCTTTGGTCAGATCTTGTATTGGAGCTACTATTCGTGAATAGTTTCAAATAAAATTGAATAGCCCCAGAACTTGTCGAACTTCCTTATCATACTGTGGCAGTGTAAAACTGATAGGCGTTTAGTACCCTGTGTCAGTACATAGCTCAAGTAATGGACTTCCAATTGTCCAACCTATGCTTTCTCTTCATACGATTTGTTTTACATTCCTTTCTTATCAATTTTTTTTTCACTGTAGCATTGTCTGTGTGGAAACTTATATCTTAGTCAATTGTAGCCTTTGGCATTTCCGAGTAATTGGGTCAATTTTAATAATATAACCTATACCAATTGTTACCTCATGTTCACCTGTGTTCTGGGCAAGCCTCAGACAGTTCTCAACCGACTGGGTCATTTCTATCTGTTTGAACTGCTCTTGGCATGACAGTCTGGCTTCTTGGGATGGAAGGGGTTAACATTAACTGGCTCTCGTGGTAGCAGTAATTTGATACTTCTCCCTCTGAGATTAAGTTTCCACATTCCACCTTCAAAATTTCTCTTCACACAGGTTTGACTGATTTTTTTTTCATTTGTGGATTGCTTTACACTATATATTTTGAACTTGTAATTCTTTAAATCTGCACTTTATCTTTTATTTTACAATTAAACCTCATTTTGTCTTGGTGAATTGAAAACAGATGTCGGTGTCCTTGGAAGGGGTTAACCTTTTTTTCAGTAACAAAACAACGGAGCCAGAAATCAGATTCACGCAGCGTTCTCAGCATACGTCAACGTAATTTTCACATAAATTCCTTTTAAAAAAAAAAATTCATACTGGGAAATAACATCTCCCATCGTACAATTTAGTTTATATCAACTTTTGTTTTAGGTACCCCTCAATTTTCACATTGCTTCGTAAGTTTTATAATTTGCTGTCCAATTCATTTTTTTTTACATACTTTTCGTGGGTATGATTATAACCAACTCTCCGAGCTGTTCCATCTTTCCGACTTTTCCTATCACGGTGATACCAGATAGCTTTTTTTATCTGTCCCGTTAATTTTTCTTTAACCTCTTTTTTTAACCACAGCCAATCACAAGGTAAAAATTCAAAATGCCAATTTTTTAGAAGATCCCATGTCTGGAATTTGACATGCTCACATTTTATAAGAACCAGAATTTAATAGGTCACTTAACCTCAATAACTCCAATTTTAATTCAGCAATATCAGAATTAAACACAAGACAAAACAGATACATTACACAAAAGAAGAAAACACGTAAGACGCAGTAAGAAGGGGGCGTGGCCCACGACACCGACAGAAAACACTCACAATCAGGACAGGCTTTTTAAAGAGACAGTACACTAAAAACAAAAGAACCTTTCTTTTCCGGGTCTCTGTCTTTTAAACATTTTAATTGATTCCTTTTTTCTAATTCCCTTACCCTAGATTCTAATTTCTTAATTTTGTCCTTGTCTTCGCTCCACTTTTTAGTGGAAGCGCCTACTTGTCCTATTAGTCCAGCTAGTTGGTGGACTAGTAATACCCCTGCCTTTTTTGTTCTGTCTTTCTTTTTCCCATCTACCCACTTCCTCTGTTGTTCTAAGGTCTGAGAAACATCCCAGCCATCCTTTTGCATCTGCTTAATCAATGAGTGTCTGTCTGTCATATATTTATCAATAAGGGAACCCGTAGGTCCCCACTTAGTTTCCCCACTTGTCATCTTTACTTGCTCCCTGCCACTCACCGGATAACTCATCTTAACTCCCGGCCACTCACCGGATAACTCAACTTAACTCCCGGCCACTCACCGGATAACTCAACTTAACTCCCGGCCACTCACCGGATAACTCAACTTAACTCCCAGCCACTCACCGGATAACTCAACTTAACTCCCGGCCACTCACCGGATAATTCAACTTAACTCCCGGCCACTCACCGGATAACTCAACTTAACTCCCGGCCACTCACCGGATAACTCAACTTAACTCCCGACCACTCACCGGATAACTCAACTTAACTCCCGGCCACTCACCGGATAACTCAACTTAACTCCCGGCCACTCACCGGATAACTCAACTTAACTCCCGGCCACTCACCGGATAACTCAACTTAACTCCCGGCCACTCACCGGATAACTCAACTTAACTCCCGGCCACTCACCGGATAACTCAACTTAACTCCCGGCCACTCACCGGATAACTCAACTTAATTCCCGGCCACTCACCGGATAACTCAACTTAACTCCCGGCCATTCATCGGATAACTCAACTTACTCACGGCCACGATTACCGTTTTGGTAACGTGTTTCCTCCACCGGAGCCCGGCTCTCGGTCAGGGTGATCAGCTCCTTACCACATCCATACCTCACTGCTTAAAACTTCGGACATTAAAACTTCAGACAGTACACATTGTGAATTCTTATGCTCTAATTATCTCTGCGTTTGTTCGCCACTACAGAGTTTGATGCCGGATGGTCCTGACTACTTGTGCTTCACGATCATAAGTGCCCTTGTGCCCCTACGCCCACTTCATGGTCCTGACCATCGCGTGGGGGATCTCCCCTCTTAACAACTGGTCTAAGGCTGCGCGTTTGAGACAGGCACTTCCTTGTCCTTAGTCGATCAGCACAAGCAATCAGTTCCTGTTTCTACCCAACAGTCCCATAACTTCCCCTAACTTTCCCCCGTTTTTAACTGCATGGTTGGCTCAGTCTGACTTCCACAGTTCAATAATCTCTACTCCAGTTCGCTGATCGAGGCCAACCGATCAACTCACCAGCAGTGAGATCCTGCCGACTACGCCAATTTGTTGTGGGAAATCACCACTCGGAGTCAGACTTAAAGATTCAACATGCAGTTTATTGGACAAAGCTTTGGGAGAAGCGCTTGGCACCCCGCAGTGTACGCAGTCACCTTCTCAACATTAAAATGGTCGTTGAGCTTCTTTTATACTTTACAAGTACAGACATTCAGCAGTTTATTACATTATTAGCCTTGCTTAGTTACACATTAGCCAATTAGGCCCCGACAGTAACAATTGACCTCCAATCACATTAAAACAACTGTTATCAACTTAAGACAGTCTGGTCTTTATCTGTCCTGTAGTTTTATCAGTTCGTTGTGCTAAGTCAGCATTTTAAAATGTATTTTCACAGAGTCCATTTTGTTTAGCAGAGTCCATTTTGTTTAGCAGTACACTAATTTGTTAATCATCATATGTTATGTTTAAGCTTTTAATTATGGTTAGTCTGGTCCATGCAAGACGCATTTCAGTGTGGCCTCGGGGCAGTGACCGCAGCCACGCACACACTAGTCGCCTAAGGTCATCTTTGCCTTTAACCCAACAGCTTAAATTTTACTTTAACACCCCACCTCGTCTTCCTTATGCTTTGCTTTTCAGCCCTCCTCTCTGCTATTATCCCAAGCTGCCCCGCCTGCTGCTCCTTGCTGCCCCCACTGTAAGCCATTCTCACCTCAGAATGACACCATGTTAAACATAACAACCATCTCCAGACTCATGATGTGATATGGGAGATCAGCCAGAATGTAAATAAACATTTCATAGAAGAATTATGTTGATTGCAACTTTAAATGCCAGTTTCATTATTTTATATCTGTTATATGTTAAGAAGAGAGTGTGGTCTCAACATTCTAATGGTATTGAAGCTGTAACCCCTTTGAATATAATATTACTTGACATAAATTTATGTGACTCAAAGCAATAATAAGGATCCCAAATTTGGAACCACACATCAACCCCCACTGTCTGGCTTCAATGTGAGAGATGTAAAATAGGCTGCCAACTCGCTGTCACTCATTTTACACTATCACACAAGGTCAAGATCTACCCCTCTCTCTCCTTTCCCCCACCATCTAACCCTGCTTGACCTGAAAAGTGCTCTTGGCCTTGACTCCCCATGTGCTGCCCCACAGGAGATCGACTTGTTTCTTGAAAAGGTATTCAACTCAGATGATGTTTTGCTATGTAAGGGTGGATTTTAACTCTCCCGCTCCTGACGAGAATGGGGTCCGTGGGGTGGGGGTTTAAATTGTGGCAGTATTACAACAGTGACTACACTTCAAAAATACTTCATTGGCTGTAAAGCACTTTGGGATGTCCTGAGGTCATAAAAGGCGCTATATAAATGCAAGTCTTTCTTTCAGTGTGGTATTCACCTTGTCCACGCCTCACCTGTCCCCTGCACCATTTTAAGCGGCTTGTTTTGGACAGCATGTGCAGATCCTAGCCCCAGGCAGGCAAGGGCCTCGTTGACACGCAAAAGTCAGGGTCTGATAACGTCATTCAGGCTCATTTTGACGTTGTGTTGCAAGTGTGTCCCTGCCTTACTCCAGATCTGGAGTAGCAAACTGTCATTGGCTGGGTGTAGAGAGCCAGACATACTGAGGAGAATTGGCTTAGAAGCTTTAGCAATGAAGAACCTGCATAGGGTTTGGAGTCAAAAGAAGGCGAAAATCCCATCAAAAGCACAGATCTAGCAGACCTGCGCTCTTCTAATACTTTTGTGTGGATCTAAAACATGGATGTTGCTTAAGCAAGTCATCAAGAGACTAGATCTGCGCTGTCAGGGGTGACTTTGGGAATTAGATAGTTTGACTCCGTCCGCAACACAGATGTGACAACGAGAACCGGACTTGAGAAGATTGAATTCATTATTGAACACGTTGCCAGTCTCAAAGACAACGGGGTCAATTTTAGGATGGGTGAGCGAGTGCATTCGTGGCGGGGGGGGGCTCTGAAAATTGGGGATTCCCGGGGCGGGTGCGGAGCCCGGCTTCAACCCGCCCACTTCCGGGTTCCCCAATGACGTGCTTAGATGCGTGCACAGCGCCCACATGCGGGACTCCCACCGGCAATTAAAGCCGGCAGGATCCCACTTAAACCAATTAATTTGATTCTTCAGGTCACGAGCAGATCTGATTGGGAGGATATTTTAGGAGGGGTGGGATTTTCATCTCAACTGAGCGTGTTTCCCGTACTGGGGGAAACACTCCCAGTTGAAATAGACGTGTTGCAGCCACCAGCCAGTGGGAGCTGCAAAGGTCCATTTGACAGGTGGGGCAGGGGGGGAGACCCTCACTCATAGCAGGAGGCTATGCTCTCACTTTGGACAAAGTTTGGCCTCCACCACCCTCCTCCTAACAATAAAATTCACAAACTTGGAACCTCAACCCCGGTGTGCAGACACATTTACCTACCTTGCGGACCCCCTCAAACGTACATCTTCCAGATGGGGGCTGCCATAGCTGCAGTCATGACCTCCTCGGAGGACGAACAGCATCACCAGCCTCGCCGTCCACCTCTGACACGTGGAGCTCCACAACGCAGTGCTGTGACACATCCACCTGCACAACAGGAGGGAGGGCAACCGCAGAGAGAGATGCGTCGCAGAAGGCTCTACCCTCGCCACAGGGTCTACAGACCGAGGCTCAGCTTCCTGGACCTCTCTGAGCAGCAGTGCATACGGAGGCTCCGAGTCAGTCGCCAGGTAGTCGCGGACATCTGCAGCCTCCTTAATGATGAGCTGCTCCCGGATGGACCAAGCAGCATCTTCTTACCTGGTGCTGTCAAAGTCACCACTGCTCTCAACTTCTTCGTCTCTGGATCCTTCCAGGGTGCCACCGGGGACATCACCGGGGTCTCTCAGTTGTCTGCACACAAGTGCATAAGGTAGGTCACCGACGGCTTGTTCTGCAGGGCCTCACAATATATCAACTTCCCCATGGATGACCTCAGCCAGATGGAGAGTGCAGCGGGATTCCACGCTGTGGCTGGCTTCCCACGGGTGCAGGGTGTAATCGATTGTACCCATATAGCAAACGAGCACCTCCACACGAGCCAGGACTGTTCATCAACAGGAAGGGCTATCACTCCATGAACACTTAGCTCATCTGTGACCACCGCAAGAGATTCCTTCACGTGTGCGCCAGATACCCTGGCAGCTGCCACAATTCCTTCATCCTCAGGGAGTCCAACGTCCCGCCCCTCTTCCACTCACCCGACACCCGTAAGGGCTGGCTCGTTGGGGACAAGGGATGCCCCCTGCACACGTGGCCTATGACACCTCTGAGGAACCCCACCACCGAGCCACAGCGTCGATATAATGACATCCACATCGCTATCAGGTCTACAATTGAGCACGCTATAGGACTGCTCAAGATGCGCTTCAGGTGCCTTGATCGTTCTGGGGGAGCACTTCAATACGTACCAGATAGAGTGGGACGCATTATAGTCGTCTGTTGTGCCCTGCACAACATGGCACAACAGAGAGGGGTGCCGCTGGAGGAGGCCCCATCCACATCTGCCACCCACATTGAGGAGGAGGAGGAGGCCGAGGAGGAGGAACAACCCATGGGCAGAACAGCGGTTCACCTGGCTGCTCATGAGGCCAGGGAGTCACTGAGGTGTGAACGGTTCTCCTAACATCAGACAGTGTGAAGAGTCCAGTCCTCATCACCTGCACAGAGGAGCGGCCACACCAGCCCCCTCCCCTGGCCCCTGCACAAAACAGTGGTGTAGCTACACCTACACCCACTGTAGAATGACCCAGTGGGGGCATCAAGTGTGCATGTTCATGGTGAACCTCATGAAAGGGACTTATTGCACAAGCCAGTCAAGAATGGGCAAGACATGGCAGTAGTGGTGATAATAATAAGATTTATTGTGAATGTGAAAGAAAACAAATATAAATAAAAAACATGACAAATCTTCAAACACCCTTGTGCATCCCCTTTGTGCTCACAAAACCTTTGGCTTACACTCCCTACTACTCCTACGTGGTGCTTCCCCTGTGGCTGGAGCAGAGGTAGTGGCAGGTTGCTCTTGTTCATACCCTGACCGATTAGATACTTTGCGCGGACGCCCTCTGGGTTTCGGTGTCCGTGAGGATCCCTCCAAAGACTGCTCCACCTGCACCTGTACAGGGGCAGACTCGAGCACCTGGAGGAGAGGCAGCACTGCAGGTACTGGTTGAGAGGGGGGCAACAGGTGAGATGTGGAAGCACTTTGAGTGGCGTCCCCACTTCCATGTCCCCTTTCGCCATCCTGCCTCTCCTGGGCCTTCTGGCATCTCTTCTCCTATCAAGGCAAAAGACAGAGAGGCGTGTTTGAGTGATGGTTGCATGGTGACCTGCCGCATGCATTGATGTGGGTGAAGGTGGATGCGTGTGAGACAGAGCCATGAGATTGTATGAGGATTGGGTTGCGTGGTAGTGTTCGAATGGGAACTGGGGCAGTGAGTAAGTGTAGGCAAGGTGAGGATGATGGTTGAGTGGATGTGAGGAGTGATGCGAGAGCGTTGTGGTGGCAGTGCAGAAGGAGTTGTGTGGTGGTGGAGGTGATGTGGAAGATGGAGTGTGGGAGAATGAGTAAGTATACTCATTTTGGCTGACCTGGTTAGGTCATTAAAGCGCTTCCTGCACTGGACCCAGGTTCGGGAGATGTTACCCCTGTTGCTGACCTCCTCTGCCACCTCGAGCCAGACCTTCTTGGTGGCAGAGGCAGGCCACTTCCTCCCGTCCACTGGGAAAAACGTTTCCCTCCTCCTCCTGACCCCGTTGAACAGCACCTGTAGTGAGGAGTCTGAGAACCTTGGAGCAGCTTTGCCTCTGGGCTGCTCCATGCTGCCAATTTGGTTATTTGCTGCAGGAGGAGCATTGGAGGACTGCCCCTTTAAATAGGGCTCCTCCTGCTGACAGCCTGTGATGCTGGTGCGCAGTGCACCCGCTGCACAGGTCTAGAATGGGAAACCCGGAAGCATGCATAAGTGCCTTCAATTAGGCTTTGATTGCGTGCGGAGCACCCCGATTTCACTGGGCGCGTTACCCACGCGCCCAGTCGACCCCCCGCTGCCAACCCGCCTCCCTCCTACTATCGGGCCCAATTTTCCATAAACCAGTCACTGAGGTCAGAAAGGGACACTGACACTGACAGAAATGGAGAAACAGGAGGAGGAAAAGGAGCAACATGAAGAGAAGGAAGAGCATGAGCAACATCAGCCACCAGTACACCTAACTTCCAGAGCTCTTAGAGAGCAAGTCAGCCAAGAGTGCTTCACCTGAACCATCCCTCCCATCCCCAATACACCAACAGTCCCGCAATCCTTATCACCACCATCCTTACTACCATCATTCAGTTGCCTTCCTTCAATCCAGCCATATAATTAAGAATGAGCCTTGTGCAACCTCTAAGTGCCAATCTTTAGTGCTTGTTTACCCATCCTAGTACTCCTATGAAGTATTTCCCCAGTAGCTGGAAGGCTGCTGAGCTTCCATTGAGGACACTTCAGTTGGCCATGGTGGGCAACCTTGACCAGCTTTGGCTTTGGTAGCCTGGCTGCAGACTGCAGCATCTCGGCGTGGGCCAGGGCAGTCCGGTGGAGTGGGTGGCGGGGGAAGAGGCATGCTGTGATCCTGAGAGAGGACAGCAGGTGCCTCTCCCATGGAGCCAAGGCCACTCTCGTGGGACTGCGACTCAGCACTCCTAGCACTCTGTGTGAGAACATCCTGTCAACACTAGCCTCCAAAGCCAACATAGCTGCCGTCTGTTTCCATGGCAGCAGTGTGAGCTGCCATGGAAGCTGTCAGCAGAGGCTCCATCATGATGGGTGCCACTGTTGTGTTCATGGAGCTGATCACTCACTCCATGTTGGACAGAATGGTCTCCATGTTCTGTGCGAAGCCCCAACACAACTTGGAGCTGGACTCCTCCATGCTCTGAGCCATTGTGCGCAAACTCACTGACAGGCTGCCCAGTGCATCTTGCATTTCCTGGTGTATGCCCATCCGACTTTTTCGGTAGACTGAGCCCTCAGCACTTGAGTCCTCTGTAGCAGAGCTAGTACATAATCTTGCTGTCCAGCGAACTGGCTTCTGTGGTGTCCTAGCCCCCTGCTCACATGTGGCCGGTGATTCACCAGGTGAAAGCCCCTCCTGTAACTTACCCTCTAAAGTACTTGTGGTGCCAGTCTTTGTACAACTCCCTGCTGGGAGCACAACATTATTGGATTTACCGTTGTGTTCAGTATGTATGATTTGATCAATGGGGCCTGGTGTTTGTCACTGTGTGAAATTTCTTATTAGAAAAAGAAAAACATACAGAAAATGGAATGAAAGTATCCGCCATGAGTTTTATCTGTATATGTTATATAAAGTATAATATAAGCTGGAATGTGTTTCAAAAACATAACACATTTCAGAATGGATATCATGGTAAACCCCTTGGGTTTATGACATCACTTCACTCCTTGATGTGTTGACGTCTTATTGAAACCTCCAGTTTCTGTGTCCTAAAGCCCATGGTGTTCATGAAAAATATCTTTATTCCCCCACCATGATAATAGTGGGCCAGATGAATCATGTCAATCAGTGGTAAAGTACTTAAGACAATAAAATGTGGCCTTTTTTGCTTGTATATGGAAAAAAAAATCCAATTTTAAAATACCAGTTATCTGCTTTAAATAGTTACTGTGGTACCCCCCCACCCCGCCAAAAAAAAAATAGATTGTGATAACCTCAGCAAAATGCATCAGATTGCGCGTTCACTTCCGGGTACTATTTTGTGGGAAGAGTAGGTGATCAGATTACATAGAATGTACATCACAGAAACAGGCCGTTCGGCCCAACAGGTCCATGCTGGTTTTTATGCTCCACATGAGCCTCCTCCCTTCCTACTTCATCTAACCCTATCAGCATATCCTTCTATTCCTTTCTCCCTCATGTGTTTATATAGCTTCCCGTTAAATGCATCTATGCTAGTCACCTCAGCTTCTCTTTGTGGTAGTGAGATCCACATTCTAACGACTATCTTTTGATAAAGATGTTTCTCTTGAATTCCCGAATGGATTTATTAGTGTTGGATCTATTCCACTATAGGATCTTATATTTATGGCCTCTAGTTCTGATCTCCCTCAGAAGTAGAAACATCTTCTCTACAGCTACCCTATCAAATCCTTTCATAATCTTAAAGGCCTCCATCAGGTCACCCCTCAGTCTTCTCTTTTCTAGAGAAAAGAGCCCCAGCCTGTTCAGTCTTTCTTGATAGGTATAACCGCTCAGGTTTGACACAAGTTCTTCATTATAAACCTGAAAAAAAGCCATGCTGGATTTATTTGCTAATGCTATTATCATGTTTTTTGATTGAGCTAATCAGTTTTTTCCAAGGATTTAGGAACGATTTGATGGTATTGCAAAAGAGCTGTTGTAAAGGAACTTGGAAACAATTTATAAATTGTCCAAGTGTATCAATAAAAGTCAGATCTCTTTGAGGGACTATTTTGAACTAAACTATGACTAAGCTTAAAGTTATATTTTGCAGAAAGAGAAGAATCTTCACATAATTTGTACACTTGAGGGTACTTACATGTGATAAGAACCTCAGTGATCTGCAAACAGGTTTAGAACATCCATCACAGCACTGGAGAATTATCTAGTTTCCATGGTTCTATATGGCAAAAGGTATTCTTTGTTTGACCTGGGACAATTATCCATTAATGGTTACAACCATACACATGAGCTCAGAATCTAATGAATAAATTGTTTAATGGTAGAATTTGGGAATATATTGAAAAGAAATATATTTTTCGTAACACACCCAGAAATCTCAATAGTACTTTCCTCACTGGTGGTTTTATAATGTATGCATCTAAACATCTGGTGCTTGAGTATTTAGTTATAGAAATCATGCTGTGTTAATTGGGAGCACTCAGATTAGATGGTGTAGCATAAAATGTGTTGCAAAGGTTACACCTTCATGAAGATTTGTGTGACCTGCATGTCTCAAGGTGGGGGGCGGGGAGAGGGGGTCAGGGTCAGAGGTGACGTGTGATCAGAAACTGGGTTTTATAATATCCGCCACACATTATGATGTTTAAAATGTATGATAGTCATCATGGAGGAAGGATTGCTCTGGTTGCTAAGTGCATTCAAATTGAAGGTGTTTACCGTGTCACTGCACATAGTGATCAGAGTAATTCCTCCCCCTCCGTGTCCTTTTGTATTCCCCTGATATGACAATGCTAAACCATGATAATTATGGTAAATGCACATTGTACAATTGTAGTATAATTCTTTTACTATAGAGAAAAAATATTCCTGGAAGAAGGCAGGGTTCATATAATTCATGATTAGCATTGTACTGAGATACTTTTTACATCGTTCCTGCAGTGTGCCAAAATTAAACTGCAGCATGTCTTGCTCTGTTTATTCAGACTTCTCATCGACTTTCATACAGCGCTTTATTCTAGGAGAAAGAGAAGGCTAAAAGATTGCTTTCACAGTATTGTTACATTTTTCTCTTACATTATTTGACACTTGATAACTGAAGTACAGTTCTCGCCAGCAGTGACGCACTGTGGACTGTCATGAAAGCAAAATTTATAGTACAAGTAGTAATCGGCTCCGCTAGGTGCCAGTATTCTGGTATCATATCTTATAGTTCCAAAAAGAGAGGTATCTATCCACATTTTGAGCTGCTTTCACCTTGCAGCTTAAAAGTCTATTACTTTTTTCTCTTTGGTGTGGAGTAATGAAAAATATCTATTCTTGTTTTGAGGATTCAATAACAGGTTATAACTATGTCCTTGCATCCTTGGGGCCTGAGTTTGAATCCACCTGAGGGTGCTGGGATGAGAATCAGCTTTCCCTGCCAAATGCATGAGTATGAGATGAATTTGGAAACACTCAACGCAGTTTCCAGTTAGTGCAGGTGTACAGCACAAAACTGACTATAATATTAAGGATGAAACAAATTGTTACAATAGAGTAGACTGCATCTAACTCATGTTATACCAGAGCTGGGAGTGTCTGATGCTGATACTGTGCGGAAATGGAAAAGTGATCCATCCCCAGAATTAACATCCCTCCTCTGATGAAAAGAAAAAAAATACCAAAAAAGTCAACTTATATGTCTTCACACTTGGCAACTTTGCATAGGCTAGACCAGTTTTATCCAATACGTTAGCCATTAACCTCATGTGGCTAATTGGGAATCAAGATGTGGCAAATTGCATTTCTGATTAGTAAATAAAAAATGAGTAATAGACACCGATGTTGGGCATGTGATCTCTATTCATATTCGCACGATGTATGCATGTGGAAGAAGAGGACAAAATGCCATAGGTACAAGGGAGCCTGAAAATATATCAAGGGGAGGAACTTAGTGGATTTAATATAAGTTTAAAAAATGGTAATGGAGAAAATAATGGGACTTAAGGTAGACAAATCTCCAGAACCTGACGCTTTCCACCCCAGGGTATGAAAAGGAATAGGTGAGGAAATTGAAGATGCTTTAGTCATAATTTTCCAAAGCTCTCTAGATTCAGCAATTATACATTTTGGATTGGAAAAAGGCAAATGTCACTCCATTATTTAAGAAGGGAGAGAGAGAGAGAGAAACCAGGTAACTACAGGCCTGTCGGTTTAACGTCAGTTGTGGGGAGCTTACTGGAATCTATCATCAGAGACAGAGTGACTGAGCATTTGGACAGGTATCAATTGATCAAAGAAAGTCAGCATGGATTTTTGAAGGGTACGTCATGTTGGACTAATCTAGTTGAGTTTTTTGAGTAGATCACTAGCATGGTGAACAGGGGAGTGTCTATCGATGTTGTCTATATGGGCTTCCAGAGGCATTTGATAAGATTCCGAAAAAGAGATTACAGTCCCCACCGCTTATAGCAGGCGTATTGGTGTTAACGCGATTTGCCCGCTATAGCAATGGATGGTAAAACCATGAAGTATCGAATAAAAACAGTGTCAGTAACATTTTTGGCTTCCAGCTCCACCTTGATCATGTAGGAGTCATCAACGTCCTAAAGAGGAGAGGGACACAGTACTTTTAAAGACAATGAAATCTTGCAGCCTGAGTGATAGCTGATAAATACATGTAATCCCGTCACTCAACCATTATTTCACCACGCTCCTGAACATAAACAGCGGCATGGCAATATTGAGGCACTCAGCTCCTCAGGTGAATAATTAACAGTACCAAATGAAAGGCGTTTAATAAACACTTCAAATTGCCTGAAATCAGTGGAGCTTTTAAAACGGTAAAGAGAGGGGATTAAATAATTAAGGTAATCGCACTTTAACGAAGTGCGAAAAGCTTATTAAACTGCCCGAGATAGCCGGTGTACTTAATGTTATAAGCAGTGCCTTTGTAATTGATTTCAGTGGAAATGGCAAATGGTTAGCGCCATTTGCCAGATATAGCTGGCTGCCTGCGATAAACGTGGGCGCCATAAGTGCTGGGGTCTGTATTAGCAACAATGAGAGTCCACAGAATTGGAGGTAAACTTGTGACATGAGTTTGTAATTGGTTGGGAGGTAGGATACAGAGAGTAGGGATAAAGTGACAAGTGGTGGTCCCCATGGATCTGTACTGGGGCCTCAGCTTTTCATCACATACATTAATGACTTGGATGTAGGAATAGAGAGTTGTATATCCAAATTTGCAAATTACACTATGTTAGGAGGCACAGTAAATTTTGTGGATTGGAGAATGAAGTTACAAAGTGATATAAACAGACTAAGTGAGTGGGCAAAACTATCATAGATGGAGTTTAGTGTAGGGAAGGGTGAGGTCATCCACTTTGAATCTGAGAAAGACAAATCGGAATATTTTCTTAATGGTGAGAGACTAGGAGCTGTGGAGCAGCAAAGGGATTTAGATGTCATGTACACAAAGCACTAAAAGCTAGTGTACTGGTACAATAAGTAATCAAAAAGGCTAATGGAAAGTTGGCCTTTATCGCAAGGGGATTGGAATTCAAAAGTGAGGAAATCATGCTTCAGTTGTACAGAACCTTGGATAGACCCCATCTGGAGTACTGCGTTCAGTTTTGAGCATCGAACTTCAGGAAAGACGTATTGGTTCTGGAAGGTATACACAGTGCAGATTCACCAGAAGGATACCAGGGCATAAAAGATTAAATTATGAGGATAGGTATATTCCTTTAGAAGATTGAGGGGTGATCTAATTGAGATATTTAAAATCATCAAGTGCACATGTTGAAAAAATACTTTGAAGCACAATGTTTGAAATTATTATGGTTATAAAATCCCTGCAGACAATAAAACACAGTTGATTTCCATTGTTAAATCACTTTCCATCTCTCACTCCTGATGCATAGCTGGATGATGTCATCGTACTAGGTCACATGGGTCAAATCTGCATTTTTTAAAATGGAGGGCGAAGACAAGAAAAGTAGATTCTGACATCATTTGTCAACTTTACAAGCTTCATTTTCAGAGTTGGAAGTAATTTTTGTCACTATTTTGAAATACTGCGTTCCTCAGTAATTGAATTCTATAGCATCCATAGTGCTTTGATTAATGCGGTATCTTGTTTATCTGCCATGAGCTCAATAAGAAAATGCACCAGTCTGAAGTAACCGGTAGCATAATAAATAACTAAATCCAACAAGGATACCTGTGATTCCTCAGCTGTGATACCAGGGGGAGACTATGGAGGAATTTTAACTTAACTCACCTGACGGGAAACCCATGAGATTGGGTAGAACGCTGGTCTTGTACCCCGCCCAATATTATTCTCCGTTGACTTCAATGGAGAGTAAAATCATGCAGGGCATAAAACCAGCCCCCGATCCTGTCAGTTTCCTGACGGGCGGGTTAGGTTAAAATTACCCACTATGACTGGAGGACAGACGCTTCCTACAGTGAGGAAGAAACTGGAGGGCCCGTTTTATCAGGTTGCTCTTGCAGTCTGTTAGCAACTGGCTGTAGAATGGAATTGGCAGTATCAAGATTGCAACCAATTCTCTCAGTACGAAGGTGCATGGTATGGAAATTCAAACAGGGGAAAATAAGGTTTCTATATATGATATCACCTTTAAAACAAGTCCAATTGCCATGGAAGCGATTCAGTAATACAGTACTGTAATAACAATCATGAAGAAAAAAACAAAAACATTACACCATATCTACAGTGATAAACCATGGGGATATTAACACTCCAGTTAAA
Source organism: Heptranchias perlo (assembly GCF_035084215.1). Taxonomy (NCBI): domain Eukaryota; kingdom Metazoa; phylum Chordata; class Chondrichthyes; order Hexanchiformes; family Hexanchidae; genus Heptranchias; species Heptranchias perlo. Next base: position 30,541,069 of record NC_090341.1, on the reverse strand, counting down.
AAAAATCAGTGTGTAGTTCCAATTATTTAGCTGCGACTAGCAAACACGCCACCCCATGGGAAGAGCGACTGCAAACACAGGGCACGACTGGGATTTGAGCTCTGATCTAATGCTTTAGGTAAGGCTGAGATCAGAAACAACAACTTGTATTAATATTGCGCCTTTAATATAGAGGTTACTGATGACTTTAAATGGTTAGTTGTATAAAAGGAAGCACACACCCAATTCCACATGAGGAAAAGAATAGGTTGGTCCAGTGAGGACAGTTGTTCTGTGTTTTTGGTGGTGGTGATTAGTTGGAGGGGTTGGGGCTCTCTCTGTCCTTCACAACGCTCAATTTCTTTCCTCATACTACTTCAAATTGAAGAAACCCCGGAAGAATAAATATGCTGTCAAGATTTCAGCTATTGACAAAATATATCAGCCCATGGAGAATACCTAATGGTGATCCAAAAGGCCTATAACATTGCAGTTTGAAATGGAAAGGCCCAGTGGACGACCAGAATGATTTATTTAGGGAGAATGCCACCAAAAATAGATTTAAAACAAAACTTTTTATATAGCAATACTGATGCAAAGTGTGTCTAGACTGACAGCAGTTTTCTGCCTCTTCAAACTGGATGGCTTTTAAAGGTTTCAATATTTATATAATTCTTTAATCTTCCTGTCTGTCTTTTCTAGATAAATAAGCAGCAACTCCAGACAGTCAAAGATCGCTTCCAGGCTTTCCTGAATGGAGAGACACAGATTGTGGCAGATGAGGCTTTTATCAATGCTGTGCAAAGTTATTTTGAGGTAAGATTATTTTGCTAGCATTATTTAGAATGTAAGAGTATTTTTTTCTGCTCAATCATTGCTCACCTTTGTTTGAAAAAAATAAATTAATACTGCTGGATGTCATTATTTGGTCATTGTTTCTGGAAATATAACTTCCTTCATCCAGATTTCAATGCCCTTTATAAGGTATCATTAACTATTCTGTTATATCACAATTACTGAGATATGATTGTCCACCTACTTAAAATGTACAGTCTCACTATATTGTGACACATACCTACTATCAGTATCTATATTACCGTAAATTTCTCATTATGTCTTTGACTCTTGTTGTCACACTCTTTTTTCTCTCTGAATGCCTCTTATATAATTCCTCTCATTGACGTCTCTATATCTCTGTTTGCCTGACTCTTGTTCTTATTCTTGTTCTCCCTCTTTCTGTAAGTCACTTTACTATGTTTTTTTGTTCTGTTTCCCAAACTCTTTGTGTACCTCTTACACACTTTCTCTCCATATGTCTCTCCTATTTTTCTCACCCTCCTCTTTTCTCTCGCAGAGCTCTGGATGCTAAGGACTTCAACCCTATGATATTTGTTTTTTTTTATTCGTGCATGGGATGTGGGCGTCGCTGGCAAGGCCGGCATTTATTGCCCATCCCTAATTGTCCTTGAGAAGGTGGTGGTGAGCCGCCTTCTTGAACCGCTGCAGTCCGTCTGGCGAAGGTTCTCCCACAGTGCTGTTAGGAAGGGAGTTCCAGGATTTTGACCCAGCGACGATGAAGGAACGGCGATATAATTCCAAGTCGGGATGGTGTGTGACTTGGAGGGAAACGTGCAGGTGGTGTTGTTCCCATGTGCCTGCTGCTCTTGTCCTTCTAGGTGGTAGAGGTCGTGGGTTTGGGAGGTGCTGTCGAAGAAGCCTTGGCGACTTGCTGCAGTGCATCCTGTGGATGGTACAGCCACAGTGCGCTGGTGGTGAAGGGAGTGAATGTTTAGGGTGGTGGATGGGGTGCCAATCAAGCGGGCTGCTTTGTCCTGGATGATGTTGAGCTTCTTGAGTGTTGTTGGAGCTGCACTCATCCAGGCAAGTGGAGAGTATTCCATTACACTCCTGACTTGTGCCTTGTAGATGGTGGAAAGGCTTTGGGGAGTCAGGAGGTGAGTCACTCGCCGCAGAATACCCAGCCTCTGATCTGCTGTTGTAGCCACAGTATTTATATGGCTGGTCCAGTTAAGTTTCTGGTCAGTGGTGACCCCCAGGATGTTGATGGTGGGGGATTCGGCGATGGTAATGCCATTGAATGTCAAGGGGAGGTGGTTAGACTCTTTCTTGTTGGAGATAGTCATTGCCTGGCACTTGTCTGGCGCGAATGTTACTTGCCACTTATGAGCCCAAGCCTGGATGTTGTCCAGGTCTTGCTGCATGCGGGCTCGGACTGCTTCATTATTTGAGGGGTTGCAAATGGAACTGAACACTGTGCAATCATCAGCGAACATCCCCATTTCTGACCTTATGATGGAGGGAAGGTCATTGATGAAGCAGCTGAAGATGGTTGGGCCTAGGACACTGCCTTGAGGAACTCCTGCAGCAATGTCCTGGGGCTGAGATGATTGGCCTCCAACAACCACTACCATCTTCCTTTGTGCTAGGTATGACTCCAGCCACTGGAGAGTTTTCCCTCTGATTCCCATTGATTTCAGTTTTACCAGGGCTCCTTGGTGCCACACTTGGTCAAATGCTGCCTTGATGTCAAGGGCAGTCACTCTCACCTCACATCTGAAATTCAGCTCTTTTGTCCATGTTTGGACCAAGGCTGTAATGAGGTCTGGAGCCGAGTGGTCCTGGCGGAACCCAAACTGAGCATTGGTGAGTAGGTTATTGGTGAATAAGTGCCGCTTGATAGCACTGTCGACGACACCTTCCATCACTTTGCTGATGATTGAGAGTAGACTGATGGGGCGGTAATTGGCCGGGTTGGATTTGTCCTGCTTTTTGTGGACAGGACATACCTGGGCAATTTTCCACATTGTCGGGTAGATGCCAGTGTTGTAGCTGTACTGGAACAGCTTGGCTAGAGGTGCAGCTAGTTCTGGAGCACAAGTGTTCAGCACTACAGCCGGGATGTTGTCGGGGACCATAGCCTTTGCTGTATCCAGTGCACTCAGCCGTTTCTTGATATCACGTGGAGTGAATCGAATTGGCTGAAGACTGGCTTCTGTGATGGTGGGGATATCAGGAGGCGGCCGAGATGGATCATCCACTCGGCACTTCTGGCTGAAGATGGTTGCAAACCCTTCAGCTTTGTCTGTTGCACTCACGTGCTGGACTCCGCCATCGATGAGGATGGGGATGTTTACAGAGCCTCCTCCTCCTGTTAGTTGTTTAATTGTCCACCACCATTCACAACTGGATGTGGCAGGACTGCAGAGCTTTGATCTGATCCATTGGTTGTGGAATCGCTTAGCTCTGTCTGTAGCATGTTGCTTCCGCTGTTTAGCATGCATGTAGTCCTGAGTTGTAGCTTCACCAGGTTGGCACCTCATTTTTAGGTGCACCTGGTGCTGCTCCTCTACATTCCTCATTGAACCAGGGTTGATCCCCTGGCTTGTTGGTAATGGTAGAGTGAGGAATATGCCGGGCCATGAGGTTACAGATTGTGCTGGAATACAGTTCTGCTGCTGCTGATGGCCCACAGCTCCTCATGGATGTCTAGTTTTGAGCTGCTAGATCTGTTCTGAATCAATCCCATTTAGCACGGTGGTAGTGCCACACAAACACGTTAGATGGTGTCCTCAGTGCGAAGACAGGGCTTCATCTCCATGAGGACTGTGCGGTGGTCACTCCTACCAATACTGTCATGGACAGATGCATTTGCGACAGGTAGATTGGTGAGGACGAGGTCAAGTAAGTTTTTCCCTCATGTTGGTTCGCTCACCACCTGCCGCAGGCCCAGTCTAGTAGCTATTTCCTTTCGGACTCGTCCAGCAGTGGTGCTACCGAGCCACTCTTGGTGATGGACATTGAAGTCCCCCACCCAGAGTACATTCTGTGCCTCTTCCAAGTGGTGTTCAACATGGAGGAGGATTGATTCATCAGCTGAGGGAGGGCGGTAGATGGTAATCAGCAGGAGGTTTCCTTGCCCATGTTTGACCTAATGCCATGCCGGTGGGACAGAACATAGCCAGGGATGGTGATGGAAGAGTCTGGGATGTTGGCTGAAAGGTATGATTCTGTGAGCATGGCTATGTCAGGCTGTTGCTTGTCTAGTCTGTGGGACAGCTCTCCCAATTTTGTCACAAGTCCCCCAGATGTTAGTGAGGAGGACTTTGCAGGGTCGACTGGGCTTGGTTTACCTTTGTCGTGTCCGGTGCCTTGTGGTCCGTCCGGTTTTATTCTTAATGTAACTTTTTTTTAACTCAGATTTGCAACTGAGTGGCTTGCTCGGCCACTTCAGAGGGCAATTAAGAATCAACCACATTGCCACATGTAGGCCAGACCGGGTAAGGACGGCAGGTTTCCTTCCCTCAAGGGCATTAGTGAACCAGATGGGTTTTTAACGACAATCCGGTAGTGTCATGCCACCATTACTGATACTAGTATTTTAATTCCAGATTTTATTTAATTAATTGAATTTAAATTCCCCAGCTGGTGTGGCAGGATTTGAACTCATGACTCCGGATTATTAGTCCAGGCCTCTGGATTGCTAGTCCAGTAACATAACCACTATGCTATTATACCTCATTTGTAGAAATGATCTTGTCTTTACCTGGCACTGTGGGCCACCATATTTGTCTTGTTGTATATATATTTCTTGCATATTTCAGCCTCAGGCCACAAACCTGTAGTTCCAGCCTTCAGAGATCTAGCTACCACCCCTGCTCTCTTCCAGGTCAGGAGGGAATGAACAGGAAGGCCGGAGCCAGGATTAGGAATTGAAAAGGCAGGGCTTACCTAAAAACGGCCAAGAGGGTGTAAATGGGGACACTGGTCTGCTTGGGGCTGAAAGGGAACTGTTGGGGTTGGATTGAGCGGTGACGTAATGTCTAAGAGTAAGCAAGAAGAGAGGCTGAGGCCTGCCTGGTTCCAGGAAAGAGCAAGCAGGGATGCTGGAGCCTTTTTGGTGCTAACAAATGGTAGCAATGTATGAGGCTGAGAGGTGACACATAAGTGCAGTGCCCCCTCCCTACATAAAATAGAGTAAAATTCCAATACAGGCATCATTTTTTTAATGTGACCGAATCCTCAAAGCCTCAATATGTTATAAAATAGATTTTATTAAAATATTTTGCAATAATACCTGTAATGGACTGCCAATCTATATTCATATTAGGGCCCTCACTTTGCTTCCATCTCCCAGCCCATCCTGTCTGCTCACTCCAACAGTGACCGTAAAGTACAACATTGGGAGCTGGCAGTGATGAAGTCCAGTGCTGAGAATTGGCGGCAGTGAAGTCTAGCTTTGAATGAAGGTTGGGAAAGATCTGTAGTTGAGGGACGTGATCTGGAGCTGGGGAGTGGCAGCAATCAGGCCGAGAGCTAGGGAACGGGATCTGGAGATTTTAAGAACATAAGTTAACTGGAGCCTGGAGCTACAGAATTCCATGGAGCAGAACCTGTAGCTGTGGAGAACAATGGGAGTAGGGGCGCCATTGAACAGGTTTGGCAGAGGTTAGCTGAAGGAGGAAGGGGGAACATGGCAGCCACTTAAACTAAAACAGATTATCCAGTCATTTATCTCATTGCTGTATGTGGGATCTTGGTTACCACATTTCCCTACATCACAGCAGTGACTACACTTCAAAGTATTTCATTGGCTGTGAAGCATCTTGAGGACAAGAAAGATGCTATATGAAGGCAAGTCCTTCATTCCTTCCTTCCTATCTCCCTATCTCGCTCCCTCCCTCTCTCCCTCCTACCTTTTCTCCCTATCTCCCTCCCTCTCTGCCTTCCTTCCTTCCTTTCTTCCTTCCCCCCTTCCCACATTCAGACGATCAATGAGAGGCATTTTTGACTCCCTAGCATCCACCACCCCCCTTCGCCCCCACTCCCAGTTCACAAACACCCTCTCCCTCCTTGATGATCTTCTCATTGCCAGTCTCAGTTGCAGATCCTATATAATGGTACAGCTTCAATCCAGGATTGGACTTTGTGCTGCAGGTCCCAAAAGTAAATCCCAAATTTACTTTTGGGACCAGTAATTTCTATTTGCAATTTGCAGCACATAGCCTGCAAACCAGCTGCAAGTTGCATCCAGAATTAACAGTGAGAGGATCACCGCTGAGCAACAGGGATTTCTGGCCAGATAGCTTGGAGCAGATTTACCACCCTAGGGAGAAAATGTACAGATTTGCTTGCAGAGTATATGCCTGGCTATGTCCCTGGAAGAGAGGAGAGAAAGTTGTGGGGAAGGCATCAATGGTCCTGTTGGGAGTGGGAGGAATGGTTGCCAATATTGGTGCTGAGAAGGACAACATCAATAAATAACATATCTTATGACTCACTGTTGTGTGAGATTTACCAGTATTCTTAAATTTAATTAAAGGAATGTAGGAACTACTTGAATCCACAACCATGCCTTCTGATTTTTTCCCATCCTGAGCGTACTGACTCATCCTTGGATACATTTCCATACTGACAGTCCTTTAGTAGCTTCCTAAATGGCCATTTCTCATGTGTGAGCCCAGACAGCTTCAGCAGGTGTCATAGCGGGGCATGATCCTGTTCTCACTCAATGTTCTTCATGACCTGAAGTTAAACATTCCAGCTTCGTTGAGCCTCTACATAAAACATCCCAGCTAAAAACCATCATTGCATATGAATTCAGCAGAATGTGCCATGGTTCAATTAAAGCCGGTAATTGCAACAGCTGGTATTTAATTACTGTACTTTTCTGTTTATTTGGTAATAGTGATTTAGAAATCAAACTAAATATATGAACAGTAATATTTTCTTTGTCTGTTTAATGTCAATTAGATTAAGGTAAATGGTTAGAATATGTAGTGAATTATACTAAATATGACAATTGGAACAACAGTTGTATTGTTCAGAAGTGATTTAAGTTTTCGCAGTGATCAATTTCAAGTGCAGTTTGTATGGTCAAATTCACATTGGCTTGTATACATTCACTTGGTTTACTTTCAGGAATGTGTGGTTGGCACATTCACTCCCCAGTCAATTCATGTGGATTGTGTGTTTGTACTGGTGTCCCCACTTTTTATTTCTGGCTAGCTGTCAATCTCTGAGTTAGGATTGAGGGACAAAGCTTGGAGATCAAGTCTGTGAGCGTACATACTGTGCATTCTGAAATTGATTTCCACTGCAAAAACTCTTTTAGAACAAATTACACAAGGAAAAGAACATTGACTACCTGGGAGTGATTACCAGGCAGTAATCTCTTTGCGAGTTTTCAGATGATGTTATAAATCATAAGAGTAAAGAAATGAGAATACAGCTTTGAAATTGTTCCTTTTTATTAGTTAATTTTTATAATATAAAGAATGTAAAAGTTATGAGATGGTTTGATTTCTCTTTTGGGTCTGCTTAACTTTCATGGTGTGGTTTGTTATGTTGATTGCGAAGGCCAATGCACACTGAAGAATTATTTTAAACAATATTTTGGAGTGAATTTTATTTGGCATTATAAAGGTGAGGCATATTGTTGAGGATTTTAAATACTTTTTCTACCTAATGCCTGAGTCAAGCAAGCATTCTCCGATTAGAAATAGTATAGCCCAGGTGGAGAATAAAGCTGTCCTAATAATAGGGTCCAACCCCAATCTCAGAAGAACGTGTCCTACTGCAGCAGAGTGTTGTTTTCATTTTGTGCACCAGCTATCTCTTGAACAGATTGCCAATTGGTGGCTAATTGCACCACCCATGCCCTCTAGAAGCTGGGTTGAGACAGCCCAAATTCATTTAATATAGAGACCTTATATCTAGCAGAGTGATAAAGAAGGCTTTCATTCCTTCTGTCTGATGGAGATTCAAGCTCAGGTCCTATAAATGAAAGGGCCCACCATGCTAACTCATAAAGGCACTAAAGTATTACAGAATAATCACTGGAAATGTCTCGAACCATGCTAACTCACAAAGGCACTAAAGTATTACAGAATAATCACTGGAAATGTCTCGAACCATGCTAACTCACAAAAGCACAAAAGCATCTATTGCCCAAGTATTACAGAATAATCACTGGAAATGTCTCGAATTATAATCCATAGTTGATTAATAGAAATTATCAGAGTGTATTTAATTATACAGGTAAACTTCTTTATCTGCTATGGACAGATCAGTTAGTATTTTGTTGTGAAATATTTGAGAATTGAATTTGAAGCATTGTAATTCCAAAAGTATTTTTTTTTAGTAACACCTAAAAGGATTCATGGCAGTAACTGTTTAAATTACTTAACATTCTAGGTGTTTCTGAAAAGCGATCGTGTGTCCAGAATGGTGCAAAGTGGTGGGTGCTCCGCCAACGATTCTCGAGAGGTGTTTAAGAAACACATTGAAAAGCGAGTTCGAAGTTTGCCAGAAATTGATGGCCTCAGCAAGGAGACAGTCCTGAGTTCCTGGATGGCAAAGTTTGATGCTATATACCGTGGTGAAGAGGATCCACGCAAGCAACAAGCCCGAATGACAGCTAGTGCAGCATCAGAGCTGATCCTCAGCAAGGAGCAGCTGTATGAAATGTTCCAGCAAATCCTGGGGATCAAAAAATTTGAGCATCAGCTACTGTACAACGCATGTCAGGTGAAGGCATTTTTTGTTTTCTACTGTGGCTGACCCTATTGACTCAATGCACTGAAGGAAAGCAGATTGCTGTTACTATTAGGTTCAGTTCTCTGGTAATTTTTTCTGATTCCGATTTGTAGATTAGCCAGTGGCAACAGCTTTTAGAGACAATGATCATGAGGTCTGATTTGGTTACAATGTAGAGATAAGAAAGAGGAAACAATTACATGTCTTAGAGATGTTAGCCGCAAGCTGTTATTTTTAGAGTGATGTCACAAGAAAGTTCCAACTCACAATGTTGTTAAAGATGTCCAGGTTTCCAGGGTCCATCTTGTTTGCTGTTGAATGTCTTGTCTGTCCTATTACTGATGTGGAGATGCCGGTGATGGACTGGGGTTGACAATTGTAAACAATTTTACAACACCAAGTTATAGTCCAGCAATTTTATTTTAAATTCACAAGCTTTCGGAGACTTCCTCCTTCCTCAGGTAAACATTTACCTGAGGAAGGAGGAAGTCTCCGAAAGCTTGTGAATTTAAAATAAAATTGCTGGACTATAACTTGGTGTTGTAAAATTGTTTACAATTGTCCTATTACTGTATGTTTTATCTGGTAACTAAAACAAAACATTGCTTAGTCACATAGCTCCGAAATTCTGCTTTTTGAAAAAAAATGTTCACTTTTTGTTCATGGATGAATATTTTTAAATTTCATAAATATGTGTCAGTACACTTTTTTTTAAGCACAATGGGGTATAAGTTCATGTTGGATGGTAGCACAACATGGGCAATAGAGAATCAGCATCCAGTTTTTCACTCAGCCTGATTTTCTTTTCCATTGAAGTCAACTGTGCTCAGGCCACTTAATGCCCCAAGTATTATTGTAATGAGAATTAAAAATATTCACTGCCAGAAACACTTGATGGCAGCAGCAATTAAGCAAGTAAAAAATGTATTTTATGTTTTCAATGGAGCCCCCAGTAGGTCACATCAATCATTTTTAAATCAAGTAATACAATTAAAGACTGTTTTTCACTTGAACAAATAGAAACTAAGCAATAGGAAAATGAGCAAAACAAATTTTATATGCTGGGTCATTTAAATGGAGAATTTGATTATAACTCAGAATAATAGACTTGGTACCTTGTGTCCTAACCTGTATCAACATGTGTTCTGTACTGTGAAGCACGCAGGCACATTGATGAGTGAAATTTTCTTGTGTGATTTTTGTTTTTAATTCATGAATAAGTTTTGAAACACAAGCATAAAACCACTCCTATTCTAAGTATACACACAATATGTTTTAGTCAGAGTAATAGCAGTATAAATACCTGTCAAATACCAGTACAAATCACTGTCAAAATACTGTGTTTCTCTATTAGTGGCTGACTCCACAAGTACACAGTGTTTTAGGACTAGGATGTAAAGTAATATTTTTGATAGTCCAAGCCGGGAGCCTTTAGTCACAAAATTCTTTCTTTATTTTCTGATAATTCAAAGGGATTTCCTATCAAATAAAAAGAAAAAACTGCAAATGCTAGAAATCTGCAATAAAACAGAAAATGCCGGGAATATAAAGCAGGCCAGTCAGCATCCTTAAGAAGAAATTACATCTTAATGTTTCTGGAAAGTACCCGTCATCAGTTCTGATGAAGGGCACACACGTGAAAAATCATAATTTGCGTTACGGATGCTGACTAACCTGCTGTGCACCTCCAGCATGTTTTGTTTTTATTTGAAATTTCCTGTCAACTGTTTTCAACAGTTTCAGAAAGTATTTTTGCCCAAAGATTTATATCCATGGTGATACAGCAGCTTGTGCTTGTGGATTGCATGTTAATTGGCTTTTGTAAGTGTTTTGCCCTCTTGACATAAAACACTAATGCAGTTGTTTGTGTGGATGTGTTTTAGTTGCAAATTTGGATCAGTGCTTAAAGAAGCAAATAAGAAAAAAATACAACTATCACTTTTGCTCCTATAATAAATACAAATTGCTACATTTTCTGGGAGCGCTTCGAACCCATGTACAGGATTTAGAGAGCCAGCGATGCAGGCTGAAGGATCGTAATTTAGATTCACTTGGGCCAGTCATTCCTGACTAGGATCTCAAGTTGGACATGTGACGGTCTGCTAAATGGATGTTGTGACATTTAAGTTTGCAGGTGTAAATGTGATGCTCCCTGATTCTCACTTTCACATTGTGGCTGGATGGAGACTAGGGCCATAAAATTACATTGTGGGTAATTGTGTACAAATGCTTAAAAGAAATGGGTTAATGCTCTGCTGAAATAGTGCGCAAAGAAACTTCAGACAAACTTTTGCTATTATCCCGTAACATCATTTCAAAGCCTAATATTTTTAAGCAAGCTGATTATGATGCAATGTCAACTCAGACCAGTT